>NC_092355.1:78007855-79207855 GCF_963676685.1 Mytilus edulis | reverse complement strand
GTCCCTCTTTACCTTTAAGAACTAGTTAAGCCGCAAGTATCTCAATCAAAGTACCCCGTCAAAGTAGCCTCTCTTCGTCCCTCTTTACCTTTAAGAACTAGTTAAGCCGCATGTATGTCAATCAAAGTACCTCGTCAAAGTAGTCTCTCTTTGTCCCTCTTTACCTTGAAGAACTAGTTAAGCCGCAAGTATCTCAATCAAAATAACCCGTCAAAGTAGTCTCTCTTCGTCCCTCCTTACCTTTAAAAACTAGTTAAGCTGCATGCATCTCAATCAAAGTACCTCGTCCAAGTAGTCTCTATTCGTCCCTCTTTACCTTTAAGAACTAGTTAAGCCGCATGTACTAGTATCTCAATCAAAGTACCCCGTCCAAGTAGTCTCTCTTCGTCCATTTTTTTACCTTTAAAAACTAGTTAAGCAACCCGTATCTCAATCAAAATACCTCGTCAAAATAGTATCTTTTCTTCCGTTTTTTACCTTTAAGAACTAGTTAAGCTGCGTGTATCTCAATCAAAGTACCTCGACAAAGTAGTTTCTCTTCGTTCCTTTTTACCTTTTAGAACTAGTTAAGCCGTGTGTATCTTAATCAAAGTACCTCGGCAAAGTAGTCTCTCTTCTCCCATTTTTTTACCTGTAAGAACTAGTTTAGCCGCATGTATCTCAATCAAAGAACCTCGTCAAAGAAGCCTCTCTTCGTCCCTCTTTACCTTTAAGAACTAGTTAAGCCGCGTGTATCTTAATCAAAGCACCCCGTCAAAGTAGCCTCTCTTCGTCCTTTTTTAACTTTTAGAACTAGTTAAGCCGCCCGCATGTATCTCAATCAAAGAACCCCGTCAAAGTAGTCTCTCTTCGTCCCTTTTTTACCTTTTAGAACTAGTTAAGCCGAACGTATCTCAATCAAAGTACCTCGCCAAGGTAGTCTCTCTTCGTTCCTTTTTACCTTTTAGAACTAGTTAAGCCGCGTGTATCTCAATCAAAGTACCTCGCCAAAGTAGTCTCTCTTCGTTCCTTTTTACCTTTTAGAACCAGTTAAGCCGCATGTACCTCAATCAAAGTACCCCGTCAGAGTAGCCTCTCTTCGTTCCTTGTTTTACCTTTAAGAACTAGCTAAGCCGCACGTATCTCAATCAAAGTACCCCGTCAAAGTAGTTTCTCTTCGTCCCTTTTTTACCTTTAAGAACTAGTTAAGCCGCATGCATCTCAATCAAAGTACCCCGTCAGAGTAGCCTCTCTTCGTCCCTCTTTACCTTTAAGAACTAGTTATGCCGCATGTATCTCAATCAAAATACCCCGTCAGAGTAGCAGCCTCTCTTCGTCCTTTTTTACCTTTAAGAACTAGTTATGCCGCATGTATCTCAATCACAATACCTCGTCAAAGTAGTATCTCTTCGTTCCTTTTTAGCTTTTAGAACTAGTTAAGCCGCACGTATCTTAATCAAAGTACCCCGTCAAAGAAGCCTCTTTTCGTCCTTTTTTACCTTTAAGAACTAGTTATGCCGCACGTATCTCAATCAAAATACTTCGTCAAAGTAGCCTCTCTTCGTACCTTTTTTACCTTTTAGAACTAGTAAAGCCGCATCTATCTCAATCAAAGTACCCCGTCAGAGTAGCCTCTCTTCGTCCCTCTTTACCTTTCTGAACAAGTTAAGCCGCATGTATCTCAATCAAAGTACCTCGTCTATTCTCTCTTCGTCCCTTTTTTTCCTTTAAGAACTAGCTAAGCCGCAAGTATCTCAATCAAAGTACCTCGTCAAGTCTCTCTTCGTCCCTCTTTACCTTTAAGAACTAGTTAAGCCGCATGTATCTCAATCAAAGTACCTCGTCCAAGTATTCTCTCTTCGTCCCTTTTTTTCCTTTCAGAACTAGCTAAGCCGCAAGTATCTCAATCAATGTACCTCGTCAAGTCTCTCTTCGTCCTTTTTTACCTTTAAGAACTAGTTAAGCCGCATGTATCTCAAGCAAAGTACCTCGTCAAAGTAGTCTCTCTTCGTTCCTTTTTACCTTTTAGAACTAGTTAAGCCGCATGTTTCTCAATCAAAATACGTCTTAAAAGTAGTCTCTCTTCGTTCCTTTTTACCTTTAAGAACTAGCTAAGCCGCATGTATCTCAATAAAAGAACCCCGTCAAAGTAGTCTCTCTTCGTCCTTTTAACCTTTTAGAACTAGTTAAACCGCATGTATCTCAATAAAAGAACCCCGTCAAAGTAGTCTCTCTTCGTCCCTTTTTTACCTTTAAGAACTAGTTATTTAATAAGCCGCACGTATCTCAATCAAAGTACCTCGTCAAAGAAGTCTCTCTTCGTTCCTTTTTTACCTTTAAGAACTAGTTAAGCCGCACGTATCTCAATCAAAGTACCTCGTCAAAGTAGTGTCTCTTCGTCCCTTTTTTACCTTTAAGAACTAGTAAAGCCACACGTATCTCAATCAAAGTACCACGTCAAAGTATTCTCTTTTCGTCCGTTTTTTTACCTTTAAGAACTTCTATTGTTTAAGACTGTATGTTACCTCTTCATTTCGACTCGGGATGATTTAGAGGTTGATATTTTGTATAGACGCTTGTCTATTGTTTAACACTGTATGTTGACTTCTTTATTCAGACTCGGAACGCTTTAGAGTTGGGCATTTTGTATAGACGCTTGTCTATTGTTTAAGACTGTATGTTGACCTCTTTATTAGAGTCGGGACGATTTAGAGGTTGACATTTTGTATAGACGTTTGTCTATTGTTTAAGACTGTATGTTGACCTCTTTATTCAGACTCGGGACGATTTAGGGCTTGACATTTTGTATAGACGTTTGTCTATTGTTTAAGACAGTATGTCGACCTCTTTACTTAGATTCGGAACGATTTAGAGCTTGACATTTTGTATAAACGCTTGTCTATTGGTTAAGTCTGTATGTTGACATCTTTATTCACACTCGGGACGATTTAGGGCTTGATATTTTGTATAGACGTTTGTCTATTGTTTAACACTTATGTTGACCTGTTTTTTTAGACTCGGGACGATTTAGAGCTTGACATTTTGTATAGACGATTGTCTATTGTTTAACACTGTTTGTTTACATCTTTATTTAGACTCGGCACGATTAAGAGCTTGACATTTTGTATAGACGATTGTCTATTGTTTAGCACTGTATGTTGACCTCTTTATTTAGATATATGTGTCGTTGGGTTGCTGGTGTCTTTAGATATATGTGTCGTTGGGTTGCTGGTGTCTTTAGATATATGTGTCGTTGGGTTGCTGGTGTCTTTAGATGTATGTGTCGTTGGGTTGCTGGTGTCTTTAGATGTATTTGTCGTTGGGTTGCTGGTGTCTATAGATATATGTGTCGTTTGGTTGCTGGTGTCTATAGATATATGTGTCGTTGGGTTGCTGGTGTCTTTAGATATATGTGTCGTTGGGTTGCTGGAGTCTTTAGATATATGTGTCGTTGGGTTGCTGGTGTCTATAGATATATGTGTCGTTGGGTTGCTGGTGTCTATAGATATATGTGTCGTTGGGTTGCTGGTGTCTTTAGATATATGTGTCGTTGGGTTGCTGGAGTCTTTAGATATATTTGTCGTTGGGTTGCTGGTGTCTATAGATATATGTGTCGTTGGGTTTCTGGAGTCTTTAGATATATGTGTCGTTGGGTTGCTGGAGTCTTTAGATATATGTGTCGTTGGGTTGCTGGTGTCTTTAGATATATGTGTCGTTGGGTTGC
This sequence comes from Mytilus edulis, assembly GCF_963676685.1. Classification (NCBI taxonomy): domain Eukaryota; kingdom Metazoa; phylum Mollusca; class Bivalvia; order Mytilida; family Mytilidae; genus Mytilus; species Mytilus edulis. Next base: position 79,204,152 of record NC_092355.1, on the reverse strand, counting down.
TGGTGTCTTTAGATATATGTGTCGTTGGGTTGCTGTTGTCTTTAGATGTATGTGTCGTTGGGTTGCTGGAGTCTTTAGATATATGTGTCGTTGGGTTGCTGGTGTCTATAGATATATGTGTCGTTGGGTTGCTGGAGTCTTTAGATATATGTGTCGTTGGGTTGCTGGTGTCTTTAGATATATGTGTCGTTGGGGTGCTGGTGTCTTTAGATATATGTGTCGTTGGGTTGCTGGTATCTTTAGATATATGTGTCGTTGGGTTGCTGTTGTATTGATTTTTACACCAGAACAACCATGTAATCGTTAGTATTTTACTGACTTTGTGCTCTCAATAGATATTAACGCTGGGGAATTTGTTACGAAACAGGTCCATGCATAACTAGTTATGAAGACAACCGGAACAATGAACACCTGTCCAACCAATGTTTATCTTTTCCCAGAAAACAAAAGTTCTTGGGAACAAACATTACATAATAATATAAATCAATTGCTTTTAAAAAGCAATTGGAGGCGGACTTTCCCCCTTTGAAATTGATTGAATGGGGGGGGGGGGGGGTTTGTTTGTTTGTTTGTTTGTTTCTGTATGGGGTCTATATTATAATTGTTACCGGAGAAGTTTCATGTTTAGTTTGGAAAGTTTTTATTTTATTTTAGGTACAGCGCGCGCGCCAGATCGAGGAGACATCACGTGACGCGGGTTTATAATAACGAAAACTTTTTTTATTTTTATTCCTTTTCAGGTAGGGACGTTGAACAGACATGTATAGAGATGGAATGTACACAATGTAATTTCTTTTGTCATTGTAGGAAATTGACATTTTTGATCACAGTTCACCAGCAGTGCATGTTTTGGATTTAATTGATCCGGTGTAATTTTAAAACACATTTTAGGATTATTTTCTGATAATGTACATTTTTCAGCACCTGTTTGTAACACAGATTAGTATTTCAATCTAGGAGCGGACATTTTATTGTAGGATTTCACTGAGATTTACGGACCTAGCAAGCGATTTTTCCGGCATTGCCATTTCTTTTCTCTATGAAAATCCTTGAGAGGTAGCTGCATCCCGTTGTTTTATGAACTTTTTGTACATGTATGCCCTGCTGACTGCAAATGTTTAGGTCGATTGGACTTGTAGTTTCAGAGAACATGTGGATTTTTTTTCAGAAGAGATGTAAGAACAATATTAAAATTGAATTTTTCTTGAATAATTGAGTTTTTTCCTTCCCTATTTTTTTTAAATATACTGTCATAAATAAAATGTCATACATATTTGATTGGTTGGTTGGTTGGTTTATAATTTATTCACTTGGGATAGGGTCTCTTAAAACAAGCGAAAAAAAAATGAGACCTTTGGACCCCGTATTAAACACACGAGACGGAAACATGTATGCATGCATGTAATGATTGATTAGTTGTTTAATTGATTGGTTGGTTGGTTGATTGATTGATAAGTTGGTTGATTGGTTGGTTGGTTGATCAATTAAACATGTATAGGGTCAATTAAAACAAGCGAAAAAAAGCAAATGAGACCTTGGACCCCGTATTAAACACATGAAACAAACACGCATTAATTGATTTATGAATTGATTGATTGGTTGGTTGGTTAAACACGTTGATTAGTTGATCAAACACGTTGGTTGGTTGGTTGGTTAAACACGTTCGATAGGGTTTCTTGAAACAAGCGAAAAAGAAACAAATGAGATCTTGGACCCCATATTAAACACATGAGACGGAAACATGCACTGATTGATTGATTGATTGATTGATTGATTGGTTGGTTGGTTAAACACGTTGATTAGTTGATTAAACACGTTGGTTGGTTGGTTAAACACGTTGGATAGGTTTCTTGAAAAAGAAATACATGAGATCTTGGACCCTATATTAAACACATGAGACGGAAGCATCCATGCACTGATTGATTGATTGATTGATTGATTGATTGATTGATTGATTGGTTGGTTGGTTGGTTGGTTGGTTGGTTGGTTGGTTAAACACGTTGGATATGTTTCTTGAAACAAGCGGAAAAGAAATAAATGCGATCTTGGACCCCATATTAAACACATGAGACGGAATCATGCATGCACTGATCGATTGATTGATTTTATTGATTGATTGATTGATTGATTGGTTGGTTGGTTGGTTGGTTGGAATTCAAACACACATAAAACTCTTTAAATAGTGCGAAAATCACATAATTTGCCTCTTAGTACATGACTTTGACCTTTGACCTTTGACCTTTCGACCTTTGTCAAGGTCATTGCTCCACAATGTCATTGCAAAAGACCCTATGGGTCAAGGACCGTTTGTTTAAGAGTTTTGCCTAATAATGGCTTTTTATAAACCATAAATGGGGGTTATGTCCCTTACATAATGGTAAAACCAATACAGTCATAACGTAACAAAGTTGCCCCTTGAAGTACCAAGCATTTTTCACTACTTAAATTTTCTGTATCTATAAACATTTCAAAGTTATAGGGAAATCAAAAATAAAAATATACAATACGACCTTGACCTTTGACCCTGACCTTATTTTTATTTTTTGGGACCAAGGATCTCAAATCAAAAGACCCTAGGTTTCTATCACTTATGGTTTTCCAGTTTACATTTCAAAATTTCAAATACAAAAGGGGAAATAACTCCCATATGGAGCGTTCATATTGCTTCGGCCAAAATTGGACAAATCATGTGAAGGATATAATGAGCAATTTTATAAAATAAATTTGTCGTAATATTTTACGGTTGGGAAAGGAGTAGTGGACACAAGGAAAACAGTGTTTGGGGAGATAACTCCTACAAAGAAAAGTATTCGGTTACACAGGGTAATTTTCAAAAGCGCATAAACTGTTCGATATCATATACCAATATCTAAGCGAAATATTGCGAAACAAATGTTTATCGCAAGAACAAAATTAGGCGGAAGAAAAAAAAATAATCAGAAAAAAAACAATAGTTCTTTCCACAGAAAAAGACCTAATTAATTCCACCTTCATAAGATATTTTCCTGGAACTAAGATATCATATGGTTTTATAATATTTGTTCCTTTAAAAAAGACTCATTTGATTTTTTACACCTGATTAGATCTTAATTAATGTTCACCTCACATGACATTTACCTGTTCATGTAGTACATACAAAGAATGGAATCTGAGGAATACAATTTTTTTTTACATATTTAAACGATGGCTCTTATTCTAGACAAGGTACAAATATATTTTTTTAATATTTTATTACTGCACACTCCACTGTGACTAACTTAACTAAATGGTCCATTAGTCTGTACCAATTTAGAAAGTTTAGCTTATACATTAGTCAAGCATGAAGTTGGCCACAAATTTCAGATGAAAATGCCTGTACTTTAGTGGTAATTTACTTCCATACATTTGTAGCTAGAAATAATTTTGGATATTGTAGTATATATTCCTAGAACTTGGATCATATATTAAATATTTCTAGAACTTTAATCATCTAATAACCATGCTTTAAACTATTCCTGGAACATTTATAAAATAGCCAATATTCCAATATGCCTGGAACTTTTTTTAATATTATAACAAATATTCTGAGAACTTTTATAATATAACAAATATTCCTGGAGCTTTTTTAAATATAAAAAAATTCCTGGAACTTTTACAATATAATAAATATTCCTGGAACTTTTATTATATAAAACATTGTCCATAATAATATTCCAAAGAACTTTTAGCATATGACAAAAGTTCCATTTTGGAACTTTCCTTATGTAATATTTTATCCTTTGTGAAGGAAATTTTCTTATAGCATTGGATAAAATATTATATGAGGAAAGTTCCCAATAGAACTTTTGTCATATGCTTAGTTCTTTGGAAGAAATATTATATTGGGGAACTTATATTCTGTCACAACCGTGCCTGATGACGTCATATAGAAAGAACACATCTTTTTGCAGATCATTTGAAGAAGGAATAAGTTTGCCTGCATAATTTTAGAAAATCATTAGAAAAACAGATTCCATCACTAAATCTCGTGTAATACGATATTTATCCACTCTCGACAGTTAAATTTTAAATATTTAAAACGCTCGGGCAAGCCTCGCGTTTTAAATTTGAAAATTTAACTGTCCCGAGTGGATAAATATCGTATTACACTCGATGCAGTGGTAGAATCTATATGCTCCCGCGACAAAATGATGAGGGGCATATTAACTTATCCATGTCCGTCTTTCTGTCAGTTTGTCCGTCCGTCCGGATTAGGATAAATTGTTTTCCGGCTGTCTTTTCCTACAGTTTTGGAGGTACAACTTTAATATTTAGGATGTTCATCCACATAATGAAGGTGTGCATGACAACTGGATTTTGATTTTTTCAAATATCTTGAAACTGACAGGTAGTTGTACATAGTCATTTTTTTTTAGTTCTAGCTGCATAAAGAGATCATGGTTTGTCCGGCTATCTCTTCCTACACTATTGGAACTATAGCTTTAATATTGTGTAGGATGTTCATACACATAATGGAGGTGTGCATGGCCACAGGATTTTGATTTCTTTTAAATATTTTGAAAATAACAGGTAGTTGGACGTCATTTTTTGTTTGTTTTTGTAAAAGCTGCATAAAGAAATTTTGATTTATAAGAAAATAAATCAGGAATGTGTACATGGGACACAGATGATGCCCCCGCTTGCATATTATATTAAGTTAAAAAGGGACATAACTTAGGAACGTTTAAAGTGACACTAACAAAATGTTTGACTTGATCTGAGTTTTGTAGTGATAAGCATTTTGTATATGTTTCATTACATTTGGTTGAGGCAAACTAAAGTTAGAGAACGGACACGGAAAATTCAGCATTTTTTTCATTTGTAAAGGGGCATAACTCCAAAATTGTTAAAGTGACGCCACCAAAATTCAAATCTGATCTGTATTTTGTGTATAAGTTTCATAAGATTTGGTTGAGGCAAACTAAAGTTCGAGAACGGAAACCAACTATGGGACGTACCGGATGTACAGATGTACAGACGGACATTGTCTATATCTAGTTATTGGATACTTTTTTTAGCTTTTAACTTTTTACTTTAAAGAAACACACACATGCTTGTAATTTAAAGAGTATGTGTATTCTTAGAAAAGAATCACAGAACTGAGTCTGTGTTCCTTATTATATAAAAGGTGTTTCAGTTAACTTGATGTATGGACATAGGCTTTAACTATGATCCTCATCAGGTATTCTGGACCAGACTGATATTAATATGTTTATGTGATGTCAGATGATCCGTGATATGTATATGTTCATGGAATCCTCCGATAACTGAACCACCATATTACAAGTGAAAAGACCCCAATGTTCAATGATTTTCATTTTCCAACGAAGATTGGCTGTCAAAATGCTAACATTCCAATTTTCAATAACAGCTAATAGCAAATACATTCTCACAATAACAGATAACAAAAAAACTAAAAGTCCAATAACAGCTAACAAGGAATGAGACAATAACAGCTAACAGCAAATAGTTTTTCAGAATAACAGCTGATAACAAAGAATTAAATTGCCTCAAAACAGCATAACAGTTAAACCCCTTACCCCCTCTAATATGAACCATGAAAATGAGATACAACTTGTCAGACGGATATGTTCACCTTACAATCTTTCAATACAGCAAATATAGTTGACCTGTTGCTTATACTTATATATATAAGAACCGGCTCTAATCACAAAAAGGGCCTCAGTGGCCGATTGGTCTAAGAAGTTACTACTGTAATCACTAGCCAGCCAACACTGAGGTTGCGAGTTTAAACCCCGCTCGTGTGGGTGCACTTGACTTCAATCTTTATTGAATAGGATTGTCAGTTTTCCTATCGAAGGTCGGTGGTTTTCTCTGGGCACTCCGGCTTCCTCCATGCACCAATAAAAACTGGCCGCCACGAAATAGCCCAAAAGCGGTGCTTTAAAGTGGCGTTAAAACACCAAAAATCAAATCAATCTAATCACAAAACATAAAAATTGACCAATGAACCAGGAAAATGAGAGGATTCTACCGATATCTATATGTTAGCATTTCACAAGATCATGTTTTTTCTCGTCTTTTATTTACACTTAATCTATTAGTAGATGTTGGGTGTGTACTGATTGATATTTTTGCCTTCGAAAGATGTTTTTTTTTTATTAATCGGATCTTTACTTTGTGTCTTTAGTGTTTTTGTTAGTTGTTTTAGCGCTTGTATCTATTTGATGAGTTAAGCCTTTTTGAACTGATTTTTAAAGTTTGTTCTTCTGCTGTGCTATTACACCACTGTACCAGGTTAGGGGAGGGTTTGGCGCCCACAAACATGTTTAACTCCGCCACAATATATATTTGCCTGTTCCAATTATTGTTTTGTACAGTTTGTTTTTGTGTTGTGCTGATCCACCACTGTCCGAGGTTTTAGGGGGACACCCGCTAACATGTTTAACCCCTCCATATTTTGTATGTGCCTGTCCGAAGTCAGGAGTCAGTAACTCAGTGTTGTCGTTTGTTGGCTGCATGTCATATTTGTTTTTCGTTCATTGTTTTGTACATACATCAGGTCGTACGTTTTCTCGTTTGAATTGTTTTACATTTTTCATGTCTGGGCCTTTTTAGCTTGCAATATGATGTGGGTTTTTTCTCATTGTGGAAGGCCGTATAGTGACCTATAGTTGTTTTGATTAAATATAGTCCCTAGTGTTGACCGTGGGTTACTTGCCATTAATTTTTATACCCCTCCCAAATTTATTTCTCCATGTTTAATGCCTCAAGTTGCAAGTAGGGGGGTGAAATTACACTGTAAAAAAATTTGGGTCCAGAATTTTAAAGGAAAGTAGTGATTTGGTCCAGCTGAAAAAGGTTTAAAATTAGCACTTCGGAACGGTAAACGGACAGAAAGTCACAGGACAAAAAGTCACAGGACATAAAGTCACAAATTTGATAGGACAAAAAGTCACAGGACAAAAAGTCACAAATAATTTGGTGACAATTGTTTGAATATATAAGAGAAATATTTTGAAATATTTACTTTTTAATACATATATTCATATTAAAGTTTTGGAAATGTGTCATTATACTTGAAAAATCACGATTTATTTAATTTTAATCAGGCAAAAGATACATTTCTTGGCACCATGAAGCCATTTAAGTGCCAAACCACTTTGACATTTTGTTTTTTTAACAATTATTTGATCATCTTTGATATTTTTTTGTTAAATTTTGTTAACAAAGTTGGTTTATATAAAATAGTTCAAGAAAAATACAAAAATATTTTTGTAGAAATAAGCGGTTTTTATTCAAAGAAAATAATCAGAAAAAATGAATTGTGACTTTTTGTCCTGTGACTTTTTGTCCGTGACTTTTTGTCCGTGACTTTTTGTCCTGTGACTTTCTGTCCTACATTCTTCGGAACTTGTCAAAAGATTTCAAGACGCCCTAAACATAAAACTGTCCATATGTTGAGTTAGAGCCGATGAAGTTTTCTATAATTTTGATATAATTTGTCCCAAAAGTTACACATACCTGTCAACCTGTGACAATGAAAATGCAGGTCATGACCTGCATTGAAGAATCGAATCTCAGGTCATAACGCGTACGAACTTTTTCGAGCTGAATTTTAGTATTTATGGTACATTTTCTTATAATGTATATCAAAGATACCAAAAAATCAATGCATGTTAACTTGGTTAAGTCATTTTAAATCTTATTTATTATTATTTCATTGCACTTTTAAAGATTTTTATAAATTTGTGTAACAGTCTTATGTTCTTTACTTTTTGTGATCATCAAATATTAGAATTTAGTTTCCAAATGTTATTTTATAATGTTTGAGACTACTGGCATTGTATCCTTAACATCATTATATATATGTGGTGGTGTTTAACGACCTTGACTGGCTATACAGCCCTCGCACGGTCGGTAAAAAGACAAGGAAATTAGACTATGATAAAATATAGTAATACAGTTATAGAAAGTATAAATGTATAAAATAATTTTCAACTAAAAAAAAATTGTATAAAGGTATAAAAGTAATGAAAAGTTATTTTTCAATATGTATTTGAATTTTATATTTTTATGATTTAATCCTTTTCACCCATAAAACGTAAATATAAGGAATAATTTTGAATTGTGACAAAGAAGGGGAAGTAACTCTTAGTTGAAATATATTTGTTAAACAACAGGGCAATTACCAGGCTTCTCACAAAAGAAATCAAAGTTACTCAATTTTATTACGGCACAATATATACACAAGACAAACAGATATATTTCACAGCACAGGACAAACACTCGACTGTACCACTGACAGTCACATATATTATAACATGTAAAGTTAATGTTAAAGAGCAAATATAGCGTCTAGCCATTAGAAATGATAAATATCTTCATCCAAACAGCTCGAATAAACACATGAGCTAGCCACAGTATACACAAGCACATCTTATAAATAAGTACACAAAATACATTAAAATTCATAACTAACACAGTTGTATGCGGCGGGTGGGAGGGTAAATAATTTCAATGAAAAATTTCAAATGTACCGCGAATCCCGAAACAAAGAAATATATAAGAGCGTCCTGTATCCAGGTAACAAATTGACCAATCAAAATAAGGAATACTCGGAACAATTTCTTCCGAGTAAATGTAAACAGTGATTCACGTGGTAATTATCCATTTTTATAAAATCAAAAATTACACAATTACCAGGCTTCTCACAAAAGAAATCAAAGTTACTCAATTTTATTACGGCACAATATATACACAAGACAAACAGATATATTTCACAGCACAGGACAAACACTCGACTGTACCACTGACAGTCACATATATTATAACATGTAAAGTTAATGTTAAAGAGCAAATATAGCGTCTAGCCATTAGAAATGATAAATATCTTCATCCAAACAGCTCGAATAAACACATGAGCTAGCCGCCAAGCCAACGGCCGCCAAAAAATAAACAAACAACTGTGTTGAACAAAGAATTAAGCAGATTAATTTTAACTATCATATAAACAATACACAATTTAAGCTTGTTAATCTAGCATGCAAGAAATAATATCAAGCAAAAACTAAATAATTAAAGCAAGCAAGGAAGAAACAATATCAACCCTGAACATAAACTTTTCTCCATACAAGAAACAATATCTCATATGAAAAGAAACCGCACCCAACAGTGTGAACAATACTCACTGAAAAGAGTCCCTTACCTGCAATATAAAATAAAAATATTAGTACATATTAATATAAATAAACCTAACTACATCTTAACCAAACAATCTTAAATAATACCAATACATATTAAGGAAAATAAAATAAAAATAATCCAAATTTTAGTATGGAAGAAATAATATCAACCATAAACTAAAAAAAAACCCAAAGGAAGTATGGTAGAAACATGAAATTCAACCATATCTAATCCTTTAACTCCACTTAAGAAATTCATCTCAAATGACAAGTTAACCTATCTAAATTAAATGAGCAACCCTTCTTTTAAAATATAAACCTAACTGCCTTGTACCTTCACAATTGAGATGTAACCCACCATCTTTATAGGCAAATAGCTCCACCTTTGGCTTTCCACATTTCAAAAAATATCTATACGAATGAATGAATTCGACTTCATAACTCAAACATAAATTTAACAAAGCCATATTAACATCCTTTATCTATTGACCCGTTTCCTCAAAATCAACAGGACGAGGAAGAATACCAGACAAAGCAATAACCATAGAAGGAAACAACAACTTGGCGGTAGAAATTAAATTACAATAGGCAGACTTAAACTGATCAATAGATAAAATATGAATATCATTGGTACCACAATGAATAACTAAACATTTATAACCTTCATAAATACTCCCCTTGTTCTTGTTAAGCTGATAGGTTATTTCTCCAATGGAAGCCCCCCGAAACGCATAAACATCCGCATTCTCAAGCTTCACATATTTTGCAATTGAGTCTGACACTATCAGAAAAGTTCCTGGTTCTACAAAGAAACGATATAAGTTAGTAACCTAACAAGGAAACACTCTTCGACATCATTTGCGAAACTTGAAGTTTCTGTTCCAAAGTAAATTCTAAATACTTTTTATAAGCATCACTATGCCAATCTCCATGAAGTTGAATTAATTCCGTAGAAACCTCAGCATCAAAAGCTAAAGTTGCCCCCCCCTCTTCTAAAACTATGAGTAGAGTAAAATAAAGAGTTACGACCTGTTTTTTGTATTAAATATCGAAGCTTATTTTGATACTCTTTATAAGTAATGGGTAGAATGCGCCCCTTTTTAACTTTACAAAATGCAGGATCCTTTTTAACCGCAGGAATAGCTTTGATCATATTCTTGTATGCATTAACCGGACATAAAATTCTCCCCTGAATACTAGAAATGGGAATTCTCAACTTTCTTTGTCCAAACTGAATTGTTTTAGACCATTTCAAAATAATTATTAAAACATTATTCTCAATAATAATATCCCCTCTACATAATTGCTTATTTTCATCAAATTCTTTTTCTGAATTTGGAACAAGATTAGATTTTCTACTCATCATAAAAAAGGCTAACAAAAACAAACTCCAGAAAGTCTTATCCTGGGTGTCATCTAAATCCATAAACTCATAAATTTGTTTTAAAATCAAAGGAGTTATAGGAAGCGCTTTCCTTGGTAAATAAGGATTTAATCTCTGTAAACCTTTCAATGTAAGTTTTAACGAAAAACTTTGTAAATAAGGAAACTCCAAATCATTGTATAAATGCAATAATCTTACTCCATTTAAATAATTTTTAATAGAATTCACCGATTTAAAAGACCTGCTCAAAAATTGAGCATACAAACACACAGTATTCAAAGATGCTGGTAAAAATTTAAAACCAAAATAAATACAAAATGTTAAAAAAGTCCTCCACTGAACTTTAATGTTTTCAAAAGTGCCATGAGCAAAGGCTGACTTGCACGATGTCTGTTGATCCACTTTCAACAAATTCAGCTGTAAATCTACAATAAATTACCAATCATGAGTAAACTGAAAAAGACCTGAATAGACAAATTTCTCAAAACATTTACCTAATCTCACAACAGGCAATTCATAAAATAAGTCTTCAAATCTTGAATCAGAATGCCATCTTGACAAAATATCTGCTGTTCTATTTTCAACTCCAGGAAAATGAACAGCCTTAATTTCAAAATTATACTTTGCAGCATAAAACAAAATTTCTCTTAAACAACATTGCATATATGCATCTCTAGTACAACCAGAATTCAAAACCAACACAGTAGATTGATTATCACATCTCACTAAAATCTTTCTATTTACAAAATGTACACTCCATACTTTAACACAAATCATCAAAGCAATCAATTCAAATTGATTTATATGTAAATTCAAATCCATCAAAAAGGAAGGAAATTGAACATGAAAAAACTCTCTTTTTTCAAGAAACCAACCTCCACAACCACTCAAAGTAGCATCCGTCTCCAATATTTCATCTGGCTGAGACAAATCCTCTAAAGCCATCATAGAAACACCATTGTATGACTTTAAAAAATGATACCACCAAAATAAATCTTTCCTTATATACAAAGGAATAATATGGTCACATTTGTCATCTGGTAAACTACGAAGCCAAGTAAGCAACCTAGAAACAAATAGCCTTCCTGGTCTTACACAGTTAGATACAAAATGTAATTTACCTAACAATGACTGCAACTGTTTAACTGTAGCAACCAGTAAATTTAACCAAGTCTTTACCAACAATAAAATCTCTTCCACTCTCTCAGTTGTTACTGAAATTGTAAGTTCCGAAGTGTCAAATTTCACTCCTAAAAATGTCATAACCGTACTTGGAGAGCTCGCCTTCTCCACTGATTCTTCAAGACCACAACTGTCTAAAAGTCTACCTAATAAATCAAATACAACATTTGCATCTTCTGATTTTTCTGCTCCAGCAAAATCATCTAAATAATTTAATAATAAATAACCAGACTGCTTCATCATGTAAACTACAGATGAAGTCACTCTCTGGCAAATATGAGGTGATGACCTAAGTCCCATACTTAAAACTCTATCTACAAAAATGTGATTTTTCCAATGAAATCCAACAAAATTTATATCTCCAGGATCAATTGGAATTTGGCGATACGCCCGCTTCAAGTCCCTCTTAAAAATACCACAATTTCTACCTTTTAACTTAATAAGATTAACAAAATCATCTACAGATGGATAAGTCAAATTAACTGACTCACCCAAATAAATATCTTTATCAATACCTGCATTAATACAATTTTCAGAAGGAAAACTTAAATCTAGTATTACCCTTCTTTCACCTGGTGTACTCTTTGGAACTGAATTTAAAGGAGATAACACTAATGAAGAATATATAAAAGGGTTCACTTTTAAAGGCCCAATAACAGCTTTATATTATAACTCCTTTTTCAAATACTTCAAAATGAAATCTGGAAAATCTCTGGCCCCGCTATGATTACGCGGCTTTTTGATATCTACTATATCACCTGCTGTATAACCAATAGGAAAACCAAATTCTAATAAGTCACACAAAATTTGATCATTATAATCAACTAACATAGATCTAAAAAATTCTATTTTTAACTTTGAAAAAACTGGTATTCTACAACCTTGATAATTCGGTAAACCTGACAATTTAATTTCTCTCTGAATATCCACAAAATACTGCAAATCTAAAGAATTAACATTCAAATCACAAATTAAACACTTTTTGTGTTTATGACAAAATTCATCAATTTTAAAATTCAAAGCTGATTGAACTGGTAAAGATTTATTTACCACCCTTTTACTAGAAATTCTATAATTATCATTATTAACTGTACAAGTATCAGTTTTAGAAACCTCCATTGACTTAGAGAATTCACCTTTCTCAATCAATATTTTGTCCTTATTTGAATCTAACAGTAACCATTCAGGATAAAAAGTATCTATCACTTTCGAATTTAAATTCCCAATGCTATTAACAGCTTTTTCTAATTCTAGTCATGGCATATGAGGACAAGCCGTTGAACTCTCTGGATGTTTCATTTTAGCCTTATCCTCCCTTAAACATGTGGCACAAATGTGCTGGACAAATCTACTTTTGCCTGCAATATCCAAATTATGTCCATCCTTCGAAATATTACATTTATTTCTCTGATACAAAGGACAATACCAAACTTTTCTATCAAAATTCTTTTCAGACGATTTATCTGAATATTTACTTGCTGTTTTATTCAACACTTTCTTTCCTATTAACATTCTAACCTCTAACAGAGAAGTATCATCAGACCATACATTCTCACCCTTTTCAATCAGCTTTACCCATGCTGCATAAAAATTTAACAGTACAGACCATTCAAATTCACTAGCATAATAACAAATTTTGTTCAATAATGATAATCTACCTTCTCTTTCTTTTTTACTAATTTTACAATGCCTTATAATTTCTAGTTCTCCAGCACAAAACTGGCTCATAGTTAGCTGTCTAAACTCCACAGCCTTTCTATTTGTAAACTCATATTTAAGCTCAGATTGAGGCCAGTTCATCTTAATTTTAACTTTATCATGGGGTCTATCTTTGATACCTGATCTGACCTTCTTTTTCTTATGCTTATTTTTCTTTTTATGTGTAGTTTCACTATCAGAATCAGAACTGGACAAAAAATTTGGCTCTGACCCACTACCCGTACTACTATCAGAACTTGAACTACTACTTATAGAAGAATCAGACTCTGAGTTAGACTCTGTGGCTAGCATTTGTTTCATATGTTTATCTACAATTTTCTTAGTCTTTGTATCTTTTCTCAAATGTTTAATATTTAAATTAGAAAGTTCATCACCTTTGCTATCTTTAACTGAGTCTTTGTCTTTATCTTTATCTTTACCTTTATCTGTATCTTTGCTTTTTCCTTTATCTTTTCCCTTCTTGGACTGTTCCACCTTCTTGCCGGATTTCTCCTTCTTCGGCTTAGAAGCCCCTTTTAACTCGAGCTCCTCCAACTCCTCCAATTCCTTCATTCTCTTCTCTATTTCCTGTCGTAATTCCACCTTTCTCTTCTTGTTCTTCATTACTTTTTCCTTCTTCTTAACTTCCTTGAGTTTCCTCACCAATTCTTTTGTTTCTTCATCAGTGTCCGACTCCTCGGAATCCATATAAATCGAAAGACGATCTTTCAGATCTTCAAAATCCGCCTTTGACATACTGTCATTTCCACCAGTCGCACCGTGCACAAGCTCGTCACCAACCTCCGATTCTCCTATAAGTGCATCGGACTGCATCCCCAGTTGATCGAAAACTCTGTAATTAAAACTCTTCTTGACACGCCTGGGTAAAACTGCCCGGAATTCCTTGTTAGCGCTACTCATGTAAATAATTTCAATGAAAAATTTCAAATGTACCGCGAATCCCGAAACAAAGAAATATATAAGAGCGTCCTGTATCCAGGTAACAAATTGACCAATCAAAATAAGGAATACTCGGAACAATTTCTTCCGAGTAAATGTAAACAGTGATTCACGTGGTAATTATCCATTTTTATAAAATCAAAAATTACACAATTTATTTACGACCTAAAGCTAAGGTAATTGGTGTTAATTGTTAGTGTGTTTGACACCAAAGCTGTCAAGTGAAGCCATGCACTTAATGGGTCACTTAATTTGACAGTTTACATAGCTAGATGAACTTCCGGTTCATGGATGAATTACGAATTTGCCGGTATTTCAAAGGAATATTACTTGTGAAATCAATCTCAAGGCTAAAAAATACGGGTGAAATCGGGTCATTTTCGGAATTCCCGGGTTATTTCAATGACCCGGCGGGTGTCCCGGGTGATCCCTCAGAATTGTGAAAATCTCGGGTCACACCCGCAGAATACGGGTCAGTTGACAGGTATGAGTTACGTAGAACAACACACTGTAAAAATTTCTTTGAGAAAGCGCAGGTTGGATTTTTTTAAATTTTCATTTATGTTCTAAAAGAAATGCACTACGAAATAATTGTGGTCTCGGACCGGCAATCATACCCCCTCAGCATGCATCATCGCAGCCGCTTTATGCCAGACTGACATATACATTGGAATCATTTCATACACCATTTTTATTGTTCATTGCTAAATGTGTAGTTTTGTAATTAGATGTTTTTCTCCGATACTGTCTGCAATAGGCTATTTATATACAGTTTGATACCAATTTTTAACTTTTAATTTTTCCTGTTAAACTTTATGAGATATTTTATTTGTTATTAAATAATAATGTCAGGACATTCGTATGACTAAAGTTCAAATGCCCTCTTAAAAATTACTTTTTTTTTTTTTTTTTTTTTTTATATTTCCAAAAGAATTTCCAAAATATGTTTGGTGTTTAGTTCTGTTACCTCAGACATATAAAAAAAAAACTACCAGAAAGAGGATGCATATGGTCGGCTTTCCTACTCTGAATTAATTACTTATACCTATTAGGTCGAATTTTACTTAAGAAATGACTTATACCTATTAGCAGATTAAGTCGAATTTTACTTAAGAAATTACTTATACCTATTAGCAGATTAAGTCGAATTTTACTTAAGAAATTACTTATACTTATTAGGTCGAATTTTACTTAAGAAATTACTTATACCTACTAAAGAAATTACTTAGATTTTAATTACCTAATGATTTTTACTTTTGTAATGTTACAATCTGCTCGAAAAGAAGCAAATAAATCTTTTTTAGCATAGTTTCAACCATTAAGTCTGTAAGTGATCAGTTTTAGAATATTTTATTTGGTACAATTAAAAAATGAGAAAACTTTCTGATAATTTATCTATAGTCCAAAATTTCCAAATGATACATAATACAAAAATAAAAACGATAATTATTGCTGTCACTTATAAATATTAACTATATGTGTTAATTTCATTCAGTATTGAAAGGTTATGTACGAATGAAGGGAGATGTAGGATAAACGTCAATTACACAACAATCCAAAAAATTGATGGACGTCAAGTTGGTTACTTATTCCCTATTCCCTATTCGTTACCTATTCCCTATTCCCTATTCGTTACCTATTCGTTACCTATTCCCTATTCCCTATTCGTTACCTATTCAGTACCTATTTCCTATTCCCTATTCGTTACCTATTCCCTATTCCCTATTCGTTACCTATTCGTTACTTTTTCCCTATTCCCTATTCGTTACCTATTCGTTACCTATTCCCTATTCCCTGTTCGTTACCTATTCGTTACCTATTCGTTACCTATTCGTTACTTATTCCCTATTCCCTATTCGTTACCTATTCGTTACTTATTCCCTTTTCCCTATTCGTTACCTATTCGTTACTTATTCCCTATTCGTTACTTATTCCCCATTCCCTATTCCCTATTGGTTACCTATTCGTTACTTATTCCCTATTCCCTATTCGTTTCCTATCCGTTAGTTATTCCTTATTCCCTATTCGCTACCTTTTTGTTACTTATTCCTTATTCCCTATTCGTTACTTATTCCTTATTCGTTTCATATTCGTTACTTATTCCTTATTCGTTACCTATGCGTTATTTATTCCTTATTCCCTATTCGTTACTTATTCTTTATTCGTCAGTTATTCATTATTCCCTATTCGTTACTTATTCATTATTACCTATTCGTTACCTATTCGTTACTTATTACTTATTCCTTATTCGTTACTTATTCGATTTTTGACACCCTTCCCCCTTTTTATACGCCCGTCAAAAGTTTGACGGGACGTATTATAGTATACAAATGTCCGGTGTCCGTCCGTCCGTCTGTCTGTCTGTCTGTCCGGCGTAAACATGTCGCACCGTAACTTGTGAACGACTTATATAAATTTCATGAAACTTAATTTAGTTGTTTATTATGTGTCAAATGATCTGTATACTTTTTGGTGAAAATAAGATTTAAACTTTTTGAGTTACGGCACTTTGTAACTAAAACAGGGGTGTGTTTTTTTTTCACATGTCGCACCGTATCTCAAAAACGATTCTTGATTATTGCTTAAAACTTTACACACTTCTTAGTTATATTAATCTTAATATCTGTATACTTTTTGGTGAGGATTCAAAATTTCATGTTTGAGTTATTGAGTATTTTGTAAAAAAGGGGAAGGGTTTTTTACATGTCGCGCCGTATCTCAAAAACGATTTATGATTATTGCTTAAAACTTTACACACTTCTGTGTTATATTAATCTAAAGATCTGTATACTTTTTGGTAATGATTCAAAATTTCATTTTTGAGTTATTGAGTATTTTGTAAAAAAAGGGGAGGTTTTTTTTACATGTCGTGCCGTATCTCAAAAACGATTTATGATTATTGCTTAAAACTTTACAAACTTGTTTGTTATATTAATCTAAAGATCTGTATACTTTTTTGTGATGACTAAAATTTTTATTTTTGAGTTATTGAGTATTTTGTAAAAAAGGGGAAGGGTTTTTTACATGTCGCGCCGTATCTCAAAAACGATTTATGATTATTGCTTAAAACTTTACACACTTCTGTGTTATATTAATCTAAAGATCTGTATACTTTTTGGTAATGATTCAAAATTTCATTTTTGAGTTATTGAGTATTTTGTAAAAAAAAGGGGAGGTTTTTTTTTACATGTCGTGCCGTATCTCAAAAACGATTTATGATTATTGCTTAAAACTTTACAAACTTGTTTGTTATATTAATCTAAAGATCTGTATACTTTTTGGTGATGACTAAAATTTTTATTTTTGAGTTATTGAGTATTTTGTAAAAAAGGGGAAGGGTTTTTTACATGTAGCGCCGTATCTCAAAAACGATTTATGATTATTGCTTAAAACTTTACACACTTCTTAGTTATATTAATCTAAAGATCTGTATACTTTTTGGTAATGATTCAAAATTTCATTTTTGAGTTATTGAGTATTTTGTAAAAAAGGGGGAGTGTTTTTTTTACATTTCGTGCCGTATCTCAAAAACGATTTATGATTATTGCTTAAAACTTTACACACTTCTTAGTTATACTAATCTAAAGATCTGTATACTTTTTGGTGATGACTAAAAATTTTATTTTTGAGTTATTGACTATTTTGTAAAAAAGGGGAGGGTTTTCTTTACATGTCGCGCCGTATCTCAAAAACAATTTATTATTATTGCTTGAAACTGTACACACTTCTTTGTTATATTAATCTAAAGATCTATATACCTTTTGGTTTGATTCAAAATTTTATTTTAGTGATATTTGTAAAAAAAACCCAGGGGGGGGGGGGTAGTTTCACATGTCCCGCCGTGTCTCAAAAAACAATAAATGGTTATTGCTTACTGAAACTTTCACAGAAACTATTTATGATTATTGCATAACACTTCCACACAAGACGTCGGGCGTATCATGCGCTCATGGCGCAGCTGTTTATTAATTGTTTATATTCTTATCTCTGGTTATAGTTCTAAATTTGTTGAGGTAAAATGACCTTTTTATGACCTATTTATATTATTATTACGTATTATAAGAGAATAAGTAACAAGGTATTTACCGAGCGCTTGAACGGGTACATACGTGCTAATAGGGTTATTTCAACACAAAGAACACATTATTACCACCAGAGACATCAACACAATTGAAAAACCTTTTCTAAAAGGTGCAACGTATAACAAACGTATTAAAAGCGAATAAGTAACGAATAAGTAACAGGGTATAAACCGAGTGCTGAAACGGATACATACACGGTAATAGGGTCATTTCATCTTTAAGAAAACATTGTTACCACCAGAGACATGAATACAATTGAAAATCCTTTTCTAAAAGGTGCAACGTATAACATTAAGTATTATAAGCGAATAAGTAACGAATAAGTAACAGGGTATTTACCGAGCGCTGGAACGGATTCATACGCACTAACAGGTTTATATCATCTGTAAGAGCACATTGTTACCACTAGAGACATGAACACAATTGAAACACGATTTATTTCAAGATGCAACGTATACCACGCGTATTAAAAGCGAATAAGTAACAGGGTATTATCCGAGCGTTGGGACGGGTACATACGCGCTAATAGGGTCATTTCAACTCTAAGAACACAGTATTACCACCAGAGACATAATCACAATTGGAAATCCTTTTCTAAAAGGTGCAACGTATAACAAATGTATTATAAGCGAATAAGTAACGAATAAGTAACAGGGTATTAACCGAACGCTGGAACTGATACATACACGCTAATAGGGTTATTTCATCTCTAAGAACACATGTTTACCACCAGAGACATGAACACAATTCAAAATCATTTTATTTCAAGGTGCAACGTAAACCCTGCGTATTAAAAGCGAATAAGGAACGAATAAGTAACAGGGTAATAGCCAAGCGCTGGAACGGGTACATATGCGCTAATATGGTTATTTCACCTCAGAGAACACATAATTACCGCCAGAGACATGAAAGCAATCAATAATCGATTTATTTTAAGGTGAAACGTAAACCACGCGTATCAAAAGCGAATAAGTAACAGGGTAACAGTCGAGCGCTAAAACAGGTACATACGCACTTATAAGGTCAAATCACCCCTTAGAACTCAAATTTACCACCAGTGACAAGAACACAATTGAAAATCATTTTCTAAAAGGTGCAACGTATAATACGCGTGTTATAAACAAGGTATTAGTCAAGCTCTGAAACGATGTACACCCCGCTAACATGTTTGATAGCTGACCATGCGGTATGGGCTTTGCTTATTGTTGAAGGCCGTATCGTGACCTATAGTTGTTAATTTCTGTGTCATTTTGGGGTCTATTGTGGGGAGTTGTCTCATTGGCGATCATACCACATCTTCATTCTTATACAAGCGCTAAAAGGTGATTTCACCTCTCCGAACCAAGAACCAGATCTTCAAACATACGAATATAAAACATTTAAAAGGTAGAACGTATAAAAATCAAACAAGAAACAAATAAGTATCGAACATAAAGCAACAGGATCTGTGGAGCACAAACACATATAAATAGGTCATAAAAAGGTCATTTTACCGCAACAAATTTAGAACTATAACCAGAGATAAGAATATAAACAATTAAAAAGGGGGAAGGATATCAAAAATCGAATAAGTAACGAATAAGGAATAAGTAATAAGTAACGAATAGGTAATAATAAATAAGTAACGAATAGGTAACGAATAAGGAATAAGTTACGAAAAGGTAACGAATATGGAATAAGGAATAAGTAACGAATAGGTAACGAATAAGGAATAAGTAACGAATAGGGAATAAGGAATAAGTAACGAATAGGTAACTAATAAGGAATAAGTAACGAATAGGAAACTAATAAGGAATAAGTAATGAATAGGGAATAAGGAATAAGTAACGAATAGGGAATAAGGAATAAATAACGAATAGGAAATAGGGAATAAGTAACGAATAGGTAACCAATAGGGAATAGGGAACAAGTAATGAAAAGGTAACGAATAGGGAATAGGGAATAAGTAACGAATAGGTAACGAATAGGGAATAGGGAACAAGTAACGAATAGGTAACGAATAGGGAATAGGGAATAAGTAATGAATAGGTAACGAATAGGGAATACGTAACGAATTGGTAACGAATAGGGAATAGGGAATAAGTAGCGAATAGGTAACGAATAGGGAATAGGGAATAAGTAACGAATATGTAACGAATGAGAATAGGGAATAAGTAATGAATAGGTAACGAATGGGAAATAGGGAATAGGTAACGAATAGGGAATAGGGAATAAGTAACCAACTTGACTACACAAATAACCAATTGACATCTAGTGGACAACACACCACGTACAAGTAAAAGGGATGTCGGATATACGTCAATGAGACAACGATCCAACAACACAAATAATCAATAGACATCTAGTGGACAACACACAACGTACGAGTAAAAGGAGATGTGGGATATACGTCAATGAGACAACAATATAACAACACAAATAACCAATAGACATCTAGTGGAAAACACACAGCGTACGGGTAAAAGGAGATGTGGGATATATGTCAATGAGACAACAATCTAACAACACAAATAACCAATAGACATCTAGTGGGCAACACACAACGTACGAGTAAAAGGAGGTGTGGAATAAACGTCAATGAGACAACAATCCAACAACACAAATAACCAATAGACATCTAGTGGACAACACACAACGTACACGTAAAAGGAGGTGTGGGATATACGTCAATGAGACAACGATCCAACAACACAAATAATCAATAGATGTCTAGTGAACAACACACAACGTACGAGTAAAAGGAGGTGTGGGATATATGTCAATGACACAACAATCCAACAACACAAATATTCATTAGATGTCTAGTGGACAACACACAACATACGAGTAAAAGGAGGTGTGGGATATATGTCAATGACACAACGATCCAACAACACAAATAACCAATAGACAACTAGTGGACAACTCACAACGTACGAGTAAAAGGAGATGTGGGATATATGTCAATGAGACAACAATCCAACAACACAAATAACCAATAGACAACTAGTGGACAACACACAACATACGAGTAAAAGGAGGTGTGGAATAAACGTCAATGAGACAACAATCCAACAACACAATTAACCAATAGACATCTAGTGGACAACACACAACGTACGAGTAAAAAGAGGTGTGGGATAAACGTCAATGAGACAACGATCCAACAACACAAATAACCAATAGACAACTAGTTGACAACATACAACCTACGAGTAAAAGAGGTATGGGATAAACGTCAATGAGACAACAATCCAACAACACAAAAAACCAAGGGACGTCTAGTGGACAACACACAACGTACGAGTAAAAGGAGATGTGGGACATACGTCAATGAGACAACGATCTAACAACACAAATAACCAATAGACATCTAGTGGACAACAGAAAACGTACGAGTAAACGAAAGTGTGGGATATACGTCAATGAGACAAAAAAAAAACACCAATACAAACAACAAATAGACATCTAGTGGACAACACACAACGTACGAGTAAAAGGAGGTGTAGGATATACGTCAATGTGACAACTATCCAACAACACAAATAACCAATAGACATCTAGTGGGCAACACAGTGACAACGTACGAGTAAAAGGAGGTGTGGAATAAACGTCAATGAGACAACAATCCAACAACACAAATAACCAATAGACATCTAAGGGACAACACACAACATACGAGTAAAAGGAGGTGTGGAATAAACGTCAATGAGACAACAATCCAACAACACAATTAACCAATAGACATCTAGTGGACAACACACAACGTACGAGTAAAAAGAGGTGTGGGATAAACGTCAATGAGACAACGATCTAACAACACAAATAACCAATAGACAACTAGTTGACAACATACAACCTACGAGTAAAAGAGGTATGGGATAAACGTCAATGAGACAACAATCCAACAACACAAAAAACCAATAGACATCTAGTGGACAACACACAACGTACGAGTAAACGGAAGTGTGGGATATACGTCAATGAGACAAAAAAAAACACCAATACAAACAACAAATAGACATCTAGTGGACAACACACAACGTACGAGTAAAAGGAGGTGTAGGATATACGTCAATGTGACAACTATCCAACAACACAAATAACCAATAGAGATCTAGTGGACAACACACAACGTACGAGTAAAAGTAGGTGTGATATATACGTCAATGAAACAACAATCCAACAACACAAATAACCAATAGACGTCTAGTGAACAACGCACAACGTACGAATAAGCGGAGGTATGGGATATATGTCAATAAGACAACAATCCAACAACAAAAATAACCAAAAGACATCTAGTGGGCAAAAAACAGTTTTTAGCAATCCATCTTTTGTTAGTGAGCAACGTACAGTGTTTAGCAATCCTCCTGTTAGTGGGCAACATACTGTGTCTAGCAAACATCCTATTTGTGGGCAACATTCAGTGTCTAGCAATACTCCTGTAAGTGGGCTACATACAGTACCTAGCAATCCTCCTGTTAGTGGGCAACATACGGTGTCTAGAAATCCTCATGTTAGTGGGCAACATATTGTGTCTAGCAATCATCATGTAAGGGGGCAACATACAGTTTCTAGCAATCCTCCTGTTAGTGGGCAACATACATTGTCTAGCAATCCTCCTGTTAGAGGGCATAGTACAGTTTTTAGCATTCCTCCTGTTAGTAGGCAACGTACACTGTCTAGCATTTATCGTGTTAGCGAGCAACGTACAGTGTTTAGCAATCATCCCTGGTGGCCACAGACACAGTGTTTAGCCTTCATCCCTGGTCACAGACACAGTGTTCTCGTCCTAAATCTGCATGAAATGTTTGTCACTGGACGTTTTAAGAAATCAATCAATCAACCAACCAACAGAAGACGGGAAACTTAAACAGTATTTCAAGCTGAATGCGGTACAGTCTCAAAATCGGATTAAATTAAATTGTTTTAAAATTAACAGCTCTTTAGACGATATTTGTTAGTATCACGAAAATTAGAAAAATTTGTCAATAGCTTATAAAAAAGAAGATATGGTATGATTGCCAATGAGACAGCTCTTCACAAGAGACCAAATGCCACAGATATTAACAGCTTTAAGTCACCGTACGGCCTTCAACAATGAGCAAAGCTCATACCGCATAGCCAACCATAAAAGGCACCGAAATAACAAATGTAAAACTATTCAAACGAGAAAACAAACGGCCTAACTAATACATACAAAAAATGACGAAAAACAAATATGTAAGACAGCATCAAACGACGACCACTGAATTACAGGCTCCTGGCTTGGGAAAGGCACAAACATACAGAATGTGGCGGGGTTAAACATATTAGCAGGATCCCAACCCTCCTCCTAACCTGGGACAGTGGTGTAACAGTTCAACATAAGAAAGAACATGACGAACTATAAAAATCAGTTGAAAAACTCATCAGATGCTTAGCCTTTTTTTAATGAGCTTCGTTGCAAAAAAAAAAACAATAGTTTTATAAGCGAAGAGAATACGCCAACGAGAAGCACCCAAACAACGTTCAATGAAAAGGCATGTAATCTGTTCAAGAAAGATATCTGTCTAACAAAAACATAAGACAACCAAAAATATCTGTCAAAAAATGACTTCTGTCCAAAAAAGAGTTCTGCTTAGTAAAGACATATGTTCAACAAAGATAGCTGTCCAATAAAGACATGTACAACAAAGACACGTACAACAAAGACACGTACAACAAAATAATATAGTCTGTCCAACAAAGACATGTCCAACAAATACACGTACAACCAAATAATATAGTTTGTCCATGCAACAAAGATATGTCAGACATTTACAACAAAATAATATTGTCTGTCCAACAAAGATATGTCCAACAAAGACATCTGACCAACAAAGACATCTGTCCAACAAAGATATCTTTTCACCAGTGACATCTGGCCAACAAATACATCTGACTAACAAAAACTGAGACATCTGTCCACAAAAGACATGTCCAACAAAGACATGTCCACCAAAAAATTCTTACCAAAACAGACAAATATCTAATATGACCAACAAAGACATAGGTCCAACAAAGACGACATCTGTTCAACAAAATTCTTTTTCTACCAAAGACGTCTGTCTTACAAAAATATCTAGTCTGTCCAACAATGACATCTCTTCGACAAAGATATTTGACCAACAAAGATATCTGTCTTACAAAGGCAGCTTACCAACAAAAACTTGTAAATCGTAGGAGGAGTTAGCCGGACAGACCATATACTCTTATGTGGGACGGACGTACGGGGTTATTGATATGATAGTGAAGGTCTTTCCTCTCCGCGAGGAAAGACCTTATTGTTTTTCTCCTGTTTAAGGTCTTTCCTCTCCGCGAGGAAAGACCTTATTGTTTTTCTCCTGTTTTTTTTTTTTTTTTTTTTTTTTTTTTTTTTTTTTTTCATCCAGCATTTGTTTAACATGCCCTCCCCTTGTTTCTATTGGAGTTATCAAGACCAAATATGGACCATCGGTAGACCTCATCATGAAGTATTACCAGATGAGGCTGTGTAGGATTTCATCATCCCCTTTAGAAGTTATCTCCCTTTTATTGTTTTTTTTCGACATGCCCCCCCCCCCCCCTCGTTGTTTTTGAAGATATCATGACCTTATTTGGACAAAAGTTAGATCTCATCCTGATGTGTTACCATATGAGGCTGCTAAGGATTTCATCATTCCCTATGAGAGTTATGTCCCCTTGAAGCAATTTCTTTCTTTTACATTTTTCTCAAAAAGTATTCAAGATAGAATCGATTTGAAAACGGCAACATGTACAGGACCAGATGGCAATGTTAATTAACATATACAATCATTTTGTTGTTAACCCTTATAAGGAGTTATTTCCCTTGAAAAAATATAAACAATTTTTGAAAAATTGTATCTCGAGAACCGGAAGTCGTAAAGACTTGGGACCTACACCAATAATCTTAAGTTCATGTGACCTTTAATTTGCACCCAAGGTGAAAGGTCACCGAGTGCAAAAAAAAATTACGCTGCAATTTCAAGCTTTCATATTAAGAAAACGATAAGAGTTTGCTGCATACTTACCACGTATAAAATGTTCCTCTCGACGAGTTCTACATTTTATACTCTGACCTCAAAAGAGTCCGACCGTCTGTTCAAAAGTTACGACGGGATGATTCTTAAAAGTATAGTATTTTGTGTATATCTTTTTAAAGGTCACAGATATCAACCTACTATAAACTGCAAAGATGATCAGTAGTTCAAGACCTTCAATTTGAAGTCAATGTCAGGTCATGATGAAATTTCACCTTGACCTTCATATTTTACTATGACCTTGACCTTGTGATATTTGAAAGGCCAAGTGGTCTTGAGTTGAATGGTGATAGTCCCATGTCTCTACGACTTCCGGTTCTCAAGTTTTGTATTGCATCATATATTTGATGATTAATTGTGACCTTGGTGAACTTTGAAATTGTCCCAATTCTTTTTCTATAATGTTGTCCTTCAACTGTAGATCATTTATCATTTAACAGATCTGAGATATCTATTATCGTTAAAGAGATAATGCAGTTTGAAGTTTTGCGAGCGGAGGCATGTATTTCTGAATCATCAAGAGCTTACCACTTAAAATGTTTTAGAAATTGAAGAGGTTGACATAGTTATATGTTTGACCAAATACCAAAAACATTCCATGGAAAAAAACACCAAAAAATCAATTTGAAATTTTCAAGTTTTGCATTGACTTTGTAAGTTTCATAACTTCTATTTATATAATTGATATTGCATCATTATTTGCACTTTGTCAAATGGGGTCATCTGATATATCAAATTGAAGGTCTTAATAAACTCTACTTTAAAATGAAAATTTTAAACCCCCTTTTCATCCCAGGGGGACGGGTGGGGTCATTTAGTGCAAACATATCAAATTTCTCAGATGGTAAGGTTGTCGCATATCAAATGAAAGAACATAAAGCGTACATTTCAAATTTCAAATTGACGATTCCCAAAAATGGGTTGGATGGGGTCATTGAGTGCAAAAAATAAATGTTCTTTTAAGGTAGGGTTGTTGTATATCAAATGAAAGGTCATGATGTGTACATTTGAAATATATAATTTCCTGACCTCCAAAAATTTGTTGGATAGGGTTATTAAGTGCAAAAATCAAACTTTCAAGAACATGGTGTTGTCGCATATCAAACGAAAGCTCATCTACTCTGTTCCATATATCATAATTCCGATCTCAAAAATGTAGACGGTTGAGGTCATTAAGTGTAAAAAGCGAAAAGTTTCAGAAGGTGTGCTTGTCGTATATCAAACGAAAGGTCGTACAAAGTACAATACGAAAACATCACTTTTACAGGAAAGACCTTTCAATTGTTTTACAAACAATTGAGATACTAGTTTTCTATTGATCTTACAAGTAAATATTCTAGTTCAATACATAAAAGATTTGAAACGAAGATCAATACCTAGCCTATACAACATAGAAAATTAAATATTTTAAGAAATAACTAATATGAAATCTGTATTATGTACCTAAGCGCCTTTGGTGGAGATGTGTATTCCACATGTAAATAATGATGGGTGCTCTCGTCGAGGTCCGCGTTGTTAGCTTCCGTGTTGTGTATTCAAAATGTAAACAAGTTGCGTTCTTTAAAAAAAAAAGAAATGCAATCGTGAATATTAATGCCTGTTTTTATGAAATATAAATATCAAATAATTGTTATATAAGGATCCATGATTTCTTTTTTTTATATATATATAAAATGTATAAAAACTGACGAATTCTTAATAAAACTGTTGTCCATTGTTGGGCATAATTATCTTGTTAAAGAAATCATTTATCTCAATCTCTCCCAGCTCTCCTTTTCCCGATAAATAACATTACTAAATAGGAGGCAACTACGTACTGAAAACAGTCTTTGTTTTGAAGAAGATAAATGAAATGAATCATGATTATTTGTTTTTGTGGCCGGTTTAACAAATAGTTCAAAACCCTCAGCTATATTCTTTTTTGTTGATATAATCCTGAACTAAAACCGTTTTGGAAAACCAATTAACACCGGTTTACATGGTGTGGTCATTGACTATCATATCCAAAATATGTTTGATCTCAATCTATTTTAAACTCCAATCAGGCTTTAACATGTTTGAGAGTAGAAACAGTTTGAAACCTAAACTTAAATCAATTTGTTTAAACAAATCTCATTTTTTCATTCCATAACTTATCCTTTTGTTAATTAGCCAAAAATAAAATGACGTGTTGATTTGTTGATTTCTACGATTGTGTGACAGGGTGAGCAGGAATGACAGTGACAATTCAGTCCAGCTCATGTCCTGTTTTTGCAGTCGCATGTCCGTTGAATACGGGTGTTTCCTGTTTAAATTGTTTTACACTAGTCATTTCGGGGTCATTTATAGCTTGCTGCTCGGTGTGAGCGAATGCTCCGTGTTGAAGGCTGTACTTTGACCTATAATTGTTTTACTTTTTATACATTGTGACTTGGATGAAGAGTTGTCTCATTGGCACTCATACCACATCTTCTTATTTATGTTGATTTTAAGAAAAATAATGTGTAACTAAGTTGTGCTATTATTTGTTTATTAATACAAACGTTTTTGTGTCGCCTAATTTGTAACGATATCGTCCTATTTTGTCACTAAAACGCTCTAGGTCTCTGTCAACGGGTGCATATCGCATTTGCGCCAATTTTTGAAAAGTGCAATATATTTTTATCTGCATAATTGGCACGCATGAAATGTATCATTGTGGTGCAAATTAAATAATGGTTTATGGCACAAATAAAAGATTTTTTTGGTGCAAATGAAATGCCAATTGGCGCAAAAGCAAAGCACCGCTGTCAACTAGACCTTCTGAATTCGCTAATGAACTCCTCGAAAACAAAGTGACGTAATGTCCATAAACTAGCACTGATTCGTCTTTAGGGGAGACATGAAGTTGTGAGCCTGCTACTTCAACTTTTAGTCTGATTGTGTGTGTGTGTGTGCGTTTCGGGAAAGAGGGGGTTGGGTCCACATACCGCGTAGAATAGCACTCAGTGTGTCTGTTTATCGTTTCATATCTTTATAACTATTTTAAGGACTCAAACGCGTATTCATTATGAACTGAAAACACCTGAAAACTCATCGGACAATAGATAACAGGATTTACCTTATACACCGAACTTCCTACACCAAACTCATCGGACAATAGATAACAGGATTTACCATAAACACCTAACTTCCAACACCCGATTCTTCGGACAATAGATATACACACAAAGATAGCAAACAACGAACAACATATAGTTAACATACCCTGCCTTGGTACAGGCACATCATGTTTGTGGGGTTAAACCAGTCACACAAACAAAGATAAACAACAGCGAACAACACATGGTTAACATAGCCTGACTTGGTACAGGTACAACATGTTGTGGGGTTAAACCAGTTATACAAACAAAGATAAACAACAACGAACAACACGTGGTTAACATACCCTGACTTGGTAGAGGAACAACATGTAGTGGGGTTTAACCAGTTATACAAACAAAGATAAACAACAACGAACAACACATGGTTAACATAGCCTGACTTGGTTTGGTATATAAACAACATTTAGTGGGGTTAAACCAGTTATACAAACAAAGATAAACAACAACGAACAACACATCATAGTTCGACTTGGTACAGGAACAACATGTTGTGGGGTTTAACCAGTTATACAAACAAAGATAAACAACAACGAACAACACGTGGTTAACATAGTCTGACTTGGTACAGGAACAACATGTAGTGGAGATAAACCAGTTATACAAACAAAGATAAACAACAACGAACAACACATGGTTAACATAGTCTGACTTGGTACAGGGCACTACATGTCGTGGGGTTAAACCAGTTATACAAACAAAGATAAACAACAACGCACAACACATGGTTAACATAGTCTGACTCGGTACAGTAACAACATTTAGTGGGGTTAAACCAGTTATACAAATAAAGATAAACAACAACAACATCACATGGTTAACATAGTCTGACTTGGTACAGGTACAACATGTAGTGGGATTAAACCAGTCATACAAACAAAGATAAACAACAACGAACAACACATGGTTAACATAGCCTGACTTGGTTTGGTATATAAACAACATGTAGTGGGTTTAACCCAGTTATACAAACAAAGATAAACAACATGGAACAATGCATGGTTGAAATAGTCTGAGTTGGTACAAGAACAAGATACATTGGGGTTAAACCAGTTATACAAACAAAGATCAACAACAAGGAACAATACATGGTTAACATAGTCTGACTTGGTACATGTACAACATGCAAAGATTCTAGAACAGTAGAATAACAACTATTCAATAAATAAAGGTTAAAAACAAAATTAATTTGTTTTTACATCGGTAGCCACACTGAATAATTTGCTTACATCGGTAGCCACACTGAATGGAGTGTTAACATAGGTAGCCACACTGAATAATTTGGTTATCTTGGTAGCCACACTGAATATTTTGCTTACATCGGTAGCCACACTGAATAGTTAGTATACATCGGTAGCCACACGGAATTGTTTGTTCAATTTGGTAGCCGCACCGAATACTTTGTTTACAGATATCGGTAGACACAGTGATTAATTTGCTTACATCGATAGCCACACTGAATAGTGTTTACATCGGTAGCCACACGGAATTATTTGTTCAATTTGGTAGCCGCACCGAATACTTTGTTTACACATATCGGTAGACACAGAAATTAATTTGTTTACCTTGGTAGCCACACCGAATAATTTGTTTATATCGGTAGCAACAGTGAATAATTTGCTTACATCGGTAGCCACGTGCACGCTGAATTGTTATTTTTTACTTCGGTAGCCACACCGAATAGTCTTCTTACCTCGGTTGCCACACTGAATAAAAGTTATCTCGAAACTATAACATTTGTTAAGTTATCTGTTAAACTCCTTTTTTTAAATTGTTTTCATTATATTAAAACCATATACTAAGTCCTAGTTGGGTTTCTCTCGCTAAATCATAATCAAAAGCGTTATAACAATGAATAGTATATTATAATTGACTTGTTATGAGGGTTATAGCAAGTTTATTGTCCCTGAGATACCAACTGTTGCACAAGGCGAAGCTATTACCCTCATAACCAGTCAAGTGCTTTATCATACCCGACTAATGGAGATTAACAATAACTACCCGACTCCGAGTACGAGTACGAGTACGACTACAAATGCTACAGGTAAGCTGTAGGGGTGATCTCAAAACTATTTATTCACTAATTAATTTTACCGTGTTAAATCTTTGCGTTGCAGTGTGATAGGACAAAACCATTCATCAAATTTATCAAATTGTTATTTTTTTCTGAAGGGTTGAAGAAAACGCTTTTCATTCTCTCTTTATAACAGATTTTTTAGAATCTTATACTTTCACAACAATCTTTTGCTCGTGTTATCTGATCATTTCTATATGTTCTCTATTCTAACTGATGATTTTTTTTGGGGGTAATACTATTGTTTTATTTTTTATTTTTGAAGTAACATTATTTCCTTTGTATATAGTCTAGGCGGATAGGATAAATCTTTTCAATTGAATGATTGCAAATTGTTTCAAATCGTATTTTATCAAAATGTTTTGTTATAGCTGGGAATAAATTGTTATGCATACTCAGTTTGGCAGGTTTTTTATTTAAAGAGTGTCCTATGTTATTTTTTCTTCAAACCAAAAATCTTAAAAAGAAAACATAAAATTGAGAACAAACGATACAAACTGTGACTGACACTATAAGTTATATGGTTCGCTACTGACCCCCTTCGGATTCATATAGGGTTATAAAAATCCCCTATGGATTTTATTCACCCTCTATGAATCCGTAGGGGGTCAGTAGCTAACCGTAAAACGAATTTATCGCAAGCTGTACTTTTTTTGTTGAAAAAAAAACAATAAAATACAACAACATCGGTAGCCACACTGAATTTTTGATAACTGATTAAAATTGTTTGCTTACTTATTCCGGTAAATTAAAGATCAAAATGATATAGAAACAGCAGAAAGAACCAAAACTACGGGACTGTGTAGTGTGCGGGATAAACATTGATGGAAGATGGAGGACGTGGGTGTGGCTTCAGGGGAAAAAAAGTTTATTTGATTTTATCGCACTGCGGGTAAATTATTACGTTGTGATTGGTTTAAAGACGTCACGTGGTGACCTCCTATGAGCCCGTAGGGGGTTAGTAAATTTCATAGGGGGTTCAAGACGCGTTTATGGTGACGTCATCTATTGATGTTGTTGTGTTTTATTGTTTTTTTTTCAACAAAAAAAAAATACAGCGTGCGCTAAATTCGTTAAACGGTTAACTACTGACCCCCTATGGATTCATAGAGGGTCAGTAGCGAACCATATAACTTATAATATATAGCCATATAAAAAGAAATGGAACTGTGCATCAAAAGGGAATACGTTTTAGTTTATCGTTTGGATTGCTTCACATAATTATGTCATTTCCGTACCCTTAAAAACAGAATACCGAAGGTCCGTTGTCAGTTGAACATGTAAATGGTGTTTTGAAATGCTATAAAGTCATGGGAACTCTTTGAAGGCATCCTTGTCACAAACTAAAAGCCATTGTTGAAGTTTGTGAGAGTTTTGTAAATCGCCGAACGAACTTTTCAATTAGTATTATAATGATAACAGCACAAGGTTTAAACTATTTTTTATTGTTTTGACATAACCCCCGTCATTTAAACTGTCTTGCTATGACTCGTAGTCGGACTCGCAGACAGTTATTGTAAATCTTTATTACAAATCCTTAAAAATCTACTTACACCACCTGACAAAAAACAAACAGTCACGTTTATATGTACAAGATGAACATTAGAGTTGTGGTACTGGTAAATATTATTTTTACTGCAACAGAAATTAAAACCAGGAACCCCCTACACTTGTTACTTTGTAGTTCCATAGATATGTCGCGTAGAATTTTTTAATTGCACCAGGTAAATACTATATTTATTAGAAATTATGACTTCAGACACATACAGGTAATACCGTTTTCTTTATTTCAGAGTTTTACTTTACCATGCATAAAAGTTCAAGCAACACGAATAGAATTGTTTTCCAATGAAAAATAAGTATCATATAAAGTCCGTGAAATACATATACTTATACATCTATTGACCGGGGTAATAGTCTTTGAAACTATTGATTCGCAAATTGTCTGGAATGAAATAGCACAAAAAGTTCACTCTTTTTATATAAAGAAAAAACATTCTGAGGACAGAGGAATAATAATTCCCTTTTTTAGTGTTTGCAAGGGCTGTTTTTTCTGCCAACAGATGTGCTACTGAGAAAAATGCTGAACATTGGAAATCTTTCTTAGATATAATGTTCAACGAACAAATAAAAAAAAACAACATTTTAGTTGTTTTGATACTTTTCTTTGAGCACAATCCTACGATATTGATTGGCTATCATATCACCTCTCATTAACATTTTTTCAAAATTGCTACCTTGGAAGAACACGTTTTAATAGTGAAGGTTAAAGCTTTTACTTTTCTGTCCCAAAAAGAGGTTGGGCCAATTCCATAATGTGCTGAAAGAATAAAATTATGGATAAAAACAAGAAATTGAAATGTGTTTGATCAATATCTCGATTTTCATACATTATGATGTATCTGAAAAATAGTGAATTTAACCTCCCAAAACAGATGAAAGTCACATATGTTAAATATGCGAAATTTGCTGTGTTTTTAGGTGAGAAAATCTGGGAATCCCCCGAGAAGGACATTTCAAACCAAAACAAAGTTATTTTTACATCAGCGGATTATCAGGGCCTCGGGTGTATTGCCCTCGTCTAATTTACCGCCTAATTTGAATATCTGTATGCATATATAATTAGTTTTGGAATGATAACCGAGCTATAAAAATTATAGATCCGCGCACATTATATAGTGCAAAATAAAATTCCTTATCGCTTCTTTTAAATTCATGTTTTCAATGGATACTTAGAAAATTTACTTTTATTAAATACAAATTAATAATATGGAAATGTTTTGTCGTTAGAAATATTAGATTATAATAATTAGTCAAACAATGATCTTTAATATCAATGACGTACCGAAAAATTGTTGTTGCGGATGAATACCACCAATGCGCATTCATCAAGAGCGAGCTTGAAGAAACACGAGAGGCGATCAATACAGGAATTTATAAATAGAAAGGTAATTTATATATTTCAATTATTTGATTTTAAGTAACTTGTTTTAAACCGTTTGTAGCATATTTGTCTACCATATTATCGTAGCAAAACCAGGAATATTTAATCTGGCACAATATGAAAATAATTTCTCCCCTGTCGCCATTTTGAAAATACCAGCTGATTGGCCTAAGACCACAATTAATGACCCCGCTTATATAGTTCCCTTTAATTATAGTGTATTTTTTCGTTATTTTTTTCTTTCCCTTTCTCATACATTTCTTAGCTTTCCTGGGGTGGAAATGAAAGAAGAGAGCTGAAATAAACTTTTGGATGTTTATTTTAACTGATTTTGATCAGGAAAGAGTGATAAGGCCAGGTTCAAAAAGGTAATATTTACACTTTTCGGAACATCTCTTGACTTGCCTATAGGGGTATGGATGTGTATTGGCCAAATTTGTACTGAACATTACACACACAAAAAAATTAGACCAAAAGAATTGGCAAAACTTTTTTAATGCGACAAAACGTTATAAAGAAATGATAGAGAAATTAATTGTGGTTTCGGGCCGATTAAGTTGTAGAAACGAGAACATGTAAGGCCTTGAAAGATAGTTTACTTTTTGTGTATAATTCTTTATTGCATCAATTTTTTTTTTATATATAAGATCTCAGCAATTTTTGGAGTTAAATTTATTTTCTTCGTATTAAAGTAACAAGTAGATCACTTATAGGGTTACAAGAGCGCAATTATTTGTTTACATTTTACTGCCCCAGAATCCTATACGGCTTCAGATTGGACGGTACAGGATTTGAATTACATTAAGTCGAAAGCTTATCCAATTAGGTTTAAAAATTGCCGAAAATCATATTCACATATTACGAAATATAGAAAATATTTTCCATTTCTGCACGTCAAA
Source organism: Mytilus edulis (assembly GCF_963676685.1). NCBI lineage: Eukaryota > Metazoa > Mollusca > Bivalvia > Mytilida > Mytilidae > Mytilus > Mytilus edulis. The sequence goes on along the minus strand of NC_092355.1, from coordinate 79,169,603 downwards.
GCCATTGAAAATATGTCTTTTTCATTAAGCGAAAATAATAGACGATCTTTTTCAACTGCATTTTAAGTCAGTTTTTTGAGCCGCATGATCCTAAATATTTTTTTTGGTTGTAATGCAACACTGGCATTTCCAGTAACAGGAACTGCTACCGGATTTCCCCTAGGTTGTGTAGTCTTCGAGAAAAAAAACCGGAACACCAGTGGTACCCTATGGAAAATGCATTACGAATAATTACGCTCTTTTAACCTTCAACAGGGCGCATCAAGGCTGAAATAAGCAGATTACTCATGTTACTATCGGATATTTGCGATAAATATGGGTATTTTGTAAAGAGTTCATCCAGAAAGGTTTTTCTTTCCTTATTATAAAGGGTACATTTAAATAAAAAAAATGTTCTTCGTCTTCAACCGAGTTCATTGAACAAAACTGGCATGTTCTCTCTGATCTTGGCAGTGTAATATTTTTTTCATGTTCATCAATTTTTCGTTCGTAACGGCCTCTCTCTATGCGGATACAATGATTGCTTATTTTAAATCTAGTTAGTATAACTCTCTTATCTCTGTTCTTAATATTGAAGTAATCTTTAAAAGTGAAATTATGTTTAAATTTAAAGTAGTTGCTCAATTTACTGTGATCATCTTTTTTTATTAAGTCTTTTTGATTGCTCCAATATGTTAAAAAAACAGTTTTGATACATTTTCTAAGTAAAATTTTGAATTTATTTTTACTGAGTTTTTTTACAAAGTACTAAATTTAAACCAAGTTTTTCACTAAAAATTTATGTTTGCATACCACGATTGATTAGCCACAGCTTTATCAGAGGAGCTTTCAATATAAGCATCAGTTAAGAGATCAGTGGGCGAGTTTTCAAGGCGGTGCCAATACATAAACATTTGAATTACTATGTTAATATATAAAGGAAATCTACCTAGGTCTGATATAACTCCAATATTTGTGCAATTTTTGGAGACACTAAGAACATACTTGCAAAATTTAAGATTTAATTTATCAGGTTCCCAATCTTTGAAGATTTCAAAAAAGATGCATGGCTCTTCTTTTTGGAGTCAAATTTAACATACCCCATATTTCACAGCCATATAAAACTATTGGTTTGATGGTGTGATAAAAAATATGAAGTGAAGTCTTAATAGATGGAGAACATGACTTAATGTTTTTGTAAAATTAAATGAAGCCTTTAGTCCTTTATCATATAGTTTTTTTAGCTGCATTAAATTTTCCAGTGTTAGTAAGAACTAATCCTAAGTATTTATAGAATTTCACACATTCTATTCTGTTTGCACCTATATTAAATTCATTTGACAGTAGTCTCCCATTTTTATTAAAGAGTTTAGCTTAGTGGCCCCACACTGACTTTGTTGTTTCTACAAAAAAATTCAGGTGGCCGCGGCCAGGTCTTGACAATTGTTTACTTTTGAATACCTTATACAACAAAACCATGGTATAATTGTGAAAATTATACCATAGATGACTATGGTATAATTTTCAGTTATTGAGATTTATCCTCGGGTTGCACTCCCATAGGTTACATTGTACAGCTATATGTTAACATCCATTTAATTAGCAATTGATCGAAAAGCTAAATGTTTCAGAAAATAAAAGACCTGGATACTACATGAACAAACATTGTTAATAAATGCCATTTGTAAAGCAGGATCTGCTTACCCATCTGGAGCAACTGAGATCACCCCCAAGTTTTGGTGGGGTTCGTGTTGCTCAGTCTTTAGTTTTCTATGTTTTTTCTAGTGTACTTTTATTTGTCTGCATGTCTTTTTCAGTTGTAGTCATGGAATTGTAATTTTATTTTCGATATATGAGTTTGCTGTTCATCTGGTATCTTTAGCCCCAATATTACAATTTATCTGTTTTAATATGATTGTCTTGAACCTCTTTTTCATAGTTCGGTGAGTGACTATATAGCTACTCGAAGAATTGTTGATTCTCTATAAGTTATATGCTAACGATTTTTGTATGTGTGCAACTATATGGTCATAATGCCAATCAAACAGTTCTCATTTGACCATGTAATCATTGATAATTTACAAAGTTAAGTTTCCTAGTTCAAGTCAGTATCTCAGATATGATAGAAAATTATATTATCTGTACTATATTGTAAGGTGAACGTATCTGTCTGGCAGGTATAATATAAACACCTGTCATTTATCAATAATTCAACATAACTTGAGGTCCTCTGATGTTCAGTACTTCAGTACTTTGATTTTTGTTGTAAATAATAAAAAAAAAAAAAAAAAAAATGAAATTGGTTTAATGTGTCCTTAATATCTAAAAACCAACTTTTTTAATAAAAAGTGGAACATCACTAAATTGTACCTTTATAGCTGCTTAATAACCGCCTTCTAATCAAGAGTCGCCGTGGCTCCATCGGTTGTACATAATACTTTAACCTTCTAACCAAGAGTCGCCGTGGCTCCATCGGTTGCACATAATACTTTAAATGAAAGATTGTTTTTAAGAAGGGGTTCAAATCTCACGCAGATTTATTGCATTTTTTGTGTTAAAATATTAAATTGCAATGTTTCTATCATATTTGTTCGGATGTTTGTTTAATTCATAGAGTCATTATGGATCATTTTGACTATATATCATTTCAAAGAAAAAGAAAAAACATGATGTGTTGCTTATTGTGTGCGTTCCTATAAATATCCATAATCTTGACTTACGTCATATTCCTGTTATTACATTCATTATATACAAATTATATGCAAGGTACAATTACCGTTAAACTGAAGTAGGTGCTTTTACATAACCAATGCAATTTCACGAATGTTGATAATATTGCAATAAAGCCCAAATGTTGTGTGTGTAATATACACATAATGAAAAAAGGCCATAACAGAAAAATTTCAAAACATTTTTTTTTTCGAAACCTTCAACAGGAACGTTTTTGAAAATGGTATCATATGTAACAAATGCAGACAGCAATTTTATCGCAAATCCACCGGTATCTAAGTCATCAAAAAATTAAAAAAAACAACAACACAAAACAAATAAATTTTAGTACCAATCGTGGCTGTAAGCAAAACATCAGGAAAGTATTGCATATGTATCACATCAAGGGGCCCATTTGTTACAATGCTAGAAAAGGCCAAATTACACGTGCTTGTAACACAGGGTATTCTAATACCAACTGGCGTAGTATGTTGTCCGGTTCATATGGACGGTAAAACCTTAAAAACCGGGACAAAGACAGATACATCCAGATTGAGTAAAACAGCATCCCAGTTAAATACGTCTTATATTATTTGGCTTCTTGACAGGTTTCGTGGTATGGTATCTCATGCAAAAAAAAAGAGACTAGACTTCGAAGATCCAAACTTGCTTACGGATGAAGATGTTCTGAACCCGACCGGAACCACCATGGAACAATTTTAAATTGAAAAAGTCGGCGAATAGAACTCCAAGAACAGCAATAGCATATACTCTAAAAATCACATACCAATATCATTACGCTAACTGAAGCAACATTTCTTTTAATATTAATTTTGAATATCTTTTAGTTGATAATTCACATTTGAATGCTTTTCATGGGCATTAACAAAGAAACTCAATATTAGTTTTAATAAACCAAAAAATCCATATAGTTTGGCCTTGTTTATTGTAGGAATACCTGTCCAAGGTATGAAAATAGATGATGTGACGTATTTTCATGTACTATAATTAGTATTTATCGGGCTATTTAAAAACATGATTTACCAACATAATCAATGAGAAAAAATCAGGGGAAAATGACCCTACATCTATGTTTGTTCAATTTCAACTTTGATAGAGAAATAGTATACTATTTTGAAATTCTTTCATAATTGCTGTATTTTAGTTATCTATATTGTCCGGTTGCTGTCTAATTAAAGTATTTAATATGTTGATGTATTTTTGTTATTTTTGTTGTCAGTTGCAGTCTAATTGACGTATTTTGTATGTTGATGTATTTAGTTATCTATGTCGTCAGGTTGATATCTAATTCACGTATCTAATATGTTAATGTATTTTGGTTATTTTTGTGGTCAGGTTGCTGTATAATTAAAGTATTTCAATTTTCGTATGTTGATAAATATAGTTATCTCTATCGTCCGGTTGCTGCGTAATTGACGTATTTCGTATGTTGATGTACATTATTTTAGTTATCTATTATAGTTCATGGTCCATTCATTACCTTTGAACTAATACAAATAATGCTTTCCATCAGATTGTCATGTGTTATGCTTACAGGCGAGACACATCTTTGAGTCAATAGTTTATGTTATTACGAGTATAAAAAAATAAGAAAATGTGGTATGATAGCCAATAAGACAACTCTCCAAAAGAGACCAAATGACATAAAAATTAACAACTATAGGTCACTTTATGGCCTTCAACAATGAGTAAAACCCATACTGCATAGTCAGCTATAAAAGGCCCCGACATGACAAATGTAAAACAATTCAAACGAGAAAATTATCGGACTGATTATGAAGATACTTTTTTTTTCATTTAGAAGATTATCATAAGAACTTGAAACTGTTTCTTCAATACATATGAACAACATTAATATACTAGCAGACTTTAAAAACGCAACACTAGATTATTTTTTATAATTTTTCATCATTTCAAAAATTGCAATATTTGTGAAATATGAACTGAAATTCAGAAATTATTTTAATTGTGAAAATTGCGACTGTATCGGGTTCGAAATAGTGAAAACTCGCATTCTAAATTTTCAGTAGTGATTTTCTTCATTCAATGTTTGCAATCGTATCTTAATTCAATTAGATTTTGCATATTTGTCAACGATCAAGGAACCGCAATAATAAATGTACGCATTTATTTCTGAATTTACATATATAATGATAAATTCCATCATTTATAACTTCATCGTCTAAATAAAATGTTCAGTACGATAAAAACATAAATAAATACATCAAGAGGATAATCAAACTATTTAAAACTAATCTTCATGAGAGTCCTCAAAATAATAATAACATATTTATAAAGTACACTATTGTTTTAAGAATTGAATGCTCTTTTTTGTAAATTTATTGGGGTGTAAAAGCGTTGACCGAAGTACATTTTGTGCGCACGGTCAACGCTTTTACAACTCTATAAAGTTTAAAAAAAAAAAATCAATACTTATAATTACATTTTTTCCTATAGGATCATGAAAACACGCCTTTTATCAAGTTTTTATTTCATTAATCTGTGCACTTTATTGTGGGACCTCGTGTCATCATGAATGAAAAGGTGCATCGTGTAATGCAATTGATTAAGGAATATCACGAGATTGCTAGTTAGCCAATCAGAATAACGTATTATAATGAAACATACATCTAATGTAATTATAATGATATATATACAACAATATATAATTAAATATAGATATAAATGAAAAAGCATAATAATTTGCACAATTTATGAAAAAATTGTAACAATTTGTTTTAAAAGATACAAGTGTATTACTCATCTTTATTTATTGTGGTAAACTGTTCCATATTTGAGAACCAGAATATGTAAATGGTTTTTTTTTCAAAAGAAGATGTCTGTCTATGTTTTCGGAAGATTTAATAGGAACGTAAATTGTAATTTTGGTTATCTGTAACTTGTAAATAGTTAGGAACCATATTCTTTAATGAATTAAATACAAGTATTGCCTTTTGATATTGAATTCGTTTTTCTACATTTAACCAGTTTAAACTATTAAATAATAAACTGGAGGATTTCATTATGTCAGCTTCTACTTTAACCCTAGCAGATTTCTTTAATAACTTGTTATATTACAACAATAATCAAACAATGGCAGAATATAAGCATTAAAATAAATAATACGTATATGCATAGGTAAATACTTTGAATTCTTATCTTTTGCAATAATTTGATTCTATTTGATATGAAACATGACATTTTATATATTTGCTCATTCCAATTTAGGTTTTTGTCAATATATAAACCATGAAGTTTTTAACAATCTACATTCTCTATTTGTTTATCTGAAATATTGATATCTAAACTGTTTCCAGTTGATTAAAGCCTCTGTTTTGAACCAATCACCATTGATTTTCATTGTTTTGCTTTATATTCATACAATTTTGCGAACACCATGCAGTTTTCAATAATATAAATATCATTTGAAGGTTAGCATTTTACCCATGTTCATTATTATCTTTACTATGTAAAGTAGAATCATCTGCATATAAATCTGTTAATGAATTTTCTATGTTCAGTGGTAAATCATTGATATATAAAATAATTAACATAGGGCCAAGGATAGAGCCTTGTGGTACACCAGTTTTTATGTTTTTAGTATCGGAAATGACGCCATTGACCTTAACTTGTTGACTTCGTTGAAAAAAGTATGACTTAAACCAGTCTAGTGAATAGTTTGAAACATTGTAATATTCAAGTTTTTTTCAATAACATTAAATGATTAACCAGATCAAAAGCTTTCTTTAAATCTAAAAATATAACACCGTTTATTTCTCCATTATCTATATTTGTTAACCATTCATCTACTTATTTATCCACTGGACGTTAAGCAACCAACAATCAATCAATCAATCTACTAATTTAGTAAGTGCAGTAGGTGAATTGATTAGGTCACCTGTAATGTTCAAATCATTTGATATGCACTAAAATCCTTTTTCCTCTTAATAATGGGTATCTCCACCGTCCAAGGCAATGGCTGCATGTAAATAATGGCCTTTTTGTCCCTGCTCATATGCCTCTGTCTCGCCCATTGCAGTCTGTTTTGGCAATCAAGCGGTTTATTAAGTAGCTGGTAAAAAATATCAGGTGATTTCCCAAACAAAACGGCATCGTCTGCAAATAAGATGAGGTATATCAAATATTCGTTCACAGTTACGACATCATCAGTTGTATCAATATAGATAAATCATTGACTATATCGTTTTTGAAAAGTAAAAATAACGGTGGAGATAAAGTTCTCCTTGTTTCACATCAAAGCAGATTTTCTAAAGAATTTGACAGCAAACCTCCAGAATTAACACGAAGTTGCACAAACGAATATACAGATTTGACCATAGCTACACATTCAGTGTTATTAGAGACAGATCGTAAGTTGTAGTGTTGAACATCATTAATAATTAGCCTTGATAAGTAATCAGGTGTTAGTCCATTTACAATTTTATACATTAGAATTGATTGTTGGTATTTTACTCTTTCTGAAATGAAATAAAGAAGGACACATACCATTTGATGGAACAGAAATATCACATTCAAGTATAACTCTTGCTACTCTTTTTCGAAGTTTTATAATTCTATCTGAATTTTTTTGTAATAAATTTCCCCAAACTGAGCTACAACAGTCTATATTTGAGAGAATATATGCATTATACAACAGTTTTCTTCTATTTATAGACATATATTCTTTAAGTTTATACAACAGTGATAGTTTAGATGAGATAATCTTACATATAAGATTAACATGTCACATGTTCTTTCCAAGTGAAAATTTCATCACTGTCAATTCCAAGTAATTTGAAGGAATATTGGACATGGACATTTTCAGTACTTGTTTCGTTTATAGTAAAACATAATTCTGATAGTTTTTGATTTGAACTTAATTTTATAACCTTTGGTTTTTGTCCATTAATTTTCATACTGAAATTGTTACACAAAGATTGAACAGCATTTAAATCATGTTTTCAATGATATGCTGTTAATTTTTTGTCAATTTCCTTATCATGAAAATGCAATATTGAATCATCAGCATATAAATCCATGTTGGATTGTTTAACATGAAGTGGTAAATCATTGATATTAATTAAACATATAAAAGGACCTAAAATAGAACCGTGAGGCACTCCATATTTTACAAACGTTTTATCAGATTTGTTATTTGCGTATTGCTCTTCTTGTTGTTTTACAGTCAAATATGATTTAATCAAATTTATTATATCTTAACCGATATGTAAAATTTTAGCTTTTCTAAGAGTATGACATGGTTAAAGAGATAAAAAATCTTACTGCAATCCAATAAAACAGTACCACCTATTTCTCCATTTTCTAAACGTGTTAACCATTCGTCAATTAGTTAAGTTTGGACTGTTTGACATGAAACATCTCGTCTGAAACCTGACGTAGCTATATGTAATATTTATTTTATTATTCAATTATTCATATAACTGTGTAGATACATGTCCTTCAAAAATCTTAGATATGGTATTTAAAATAGAAATTGGACGATAGTTAGAGAGATTAGTCCTCCTTTATGTAAATCAGTTACTCTAGCATGCTTTAATTTTTCGGGGAAAATTAGATGTTATTCTTTTGTTTATTCGAACAGTCAGTGATAGATATATAATCTCGTTATTAAGCTTTAAAAATATTGGACACATTCCATCTAAACATGCTGGTTTATTAATATTAACGTGTTTCAGCTGTGTACACACTTCTCTAACAGAGGATAAATTAAAATTTTCTGTTTCCTTCAATTATTTACAAGTAAAATTGTGTAACAAAGAAATAATCCATATCTTAAGTATTATTTCCGATAAGTTTTTCAACAACTGAAAAACAAGTTGCATTTAAAAAAAAAAGTCAATACGTGAACCTTAGAACTTTTTTTATGCTAATTCTTTAATTACATCTCAGTGTTTTCATTATCATGTGTGTGGAGGATAATATTTTCTTTTTATCGTAAATCATAACAATTTGGGTATGTTAAGTGGTGTTAAATATAAAGTGAGGAGATACATGTTGTTTTTATTTCGATATTAATTTTTACCAACGTGAAAGATCAAACTACTACCAATGGATGACACTTCTAGGGTTCTTATTGTTAGAGGTAATATTTCCACGGTGATATTTCACCTAAGTCCCTCAGTCATTTTATTTACATTTCTTTAAAAAAAAAAAAAAAAAATAGATATAGGAAGATGTGTGCCAATGAGACAACTCTCCATCCAAGTAACAATTTATAAAAGTAAATCGTTATTATAGGTCAAGTACGGCATTTAACACAGAGCCTTGGCTCACACCGAATAGCGAGCTATAAAGGACCCAAAAGTTACTTGTATATACTGTATAAAACCATTCTAATGGGAAACTAACGGTCTAATCTATATTAAAACGAAAAACGAGAAACACGTATGAACTACATAAACAGACGACAATTACTGTACATCAGATTCCTGACTAAGGACAGGTGCAAATATTTGCAGCGGGATTTTGTTTCATAGAATGTGGAATGTTTATTCCTACCAATAAGACAAAATCTACTTACTAATCATTTGTTTTGCGCATGCAGTAAAACCCTGTTCCACATTAGAAATGGGTTTGAATTCAGCTAATACATTCAATTTGCTGCTTGTACATGCATACTTAATATACCTGTCCAAAATCAGGAGCATGTTGGTTTTTTTTTTTGCTTAATATAATCGTGTCTGCTTTTTGTAGTTAAGTACAAAAAATTGCCATTAATTTGATAATGGTGAAAATATACCACCCATGGGCGCTCTTACATATAACTTTTTTGTATAACTGTGTATTAAACCCAAATTCATCGATTCTTAGAAATAATTTAACAAATGCAGTTAAACCTTTTTTGTTGGGAATCTTTAAAAGATATTCGTGTGTATCAATTTATTCTACTGCATTGATAACCGTTAGTTTAAACATATTTTATTTGCAAAAGTAGCAAAATGGATTGGACACAAGTTATAACAAACATTTGAGACTTCATCTCCCAATATAAATATGAAGGACTCTAACATGCGATGGTACTCTAAAGTGCGATGGTCACGCTAAAGTACGATGGCCTACGCTAAAGTACGATGGTGTCTCACGCTAAAGTGCGATGGTTGTTTGTTCGCTAAAGTACGATGGTATATCACGCTAAATAACACCTACATTGTATTGATGAACGGTAGTAAGGAACATTAATTAATGTACATTGTATCATACTTGTTGACTAGTTCGCAATGCCTCATTTATTATTTCTAAATTAATTTTATGAATTTTTGGAAGACTGAGGTACATGTGTCCATGTTTTGAATCATTATCATTCTTTAAAAATTATGCGTATGGATAGCTATTTCGTTTTTTTTTCTATATAGATTTTCAACTATCTATTTTATTATCATATAACAAATAAAAGAGGGACGAAAGATATCAAAATGACAGTCAAACTCATAAATCTAAAAAAATCTGACAATGCCATGGCTAAAAATGAAAAAGACAAACAAACAACAGCACACACGACACAACATAGAAAACTAAAGAATAAACAACACGAACCCCACTAAAAAACTAGGGGTGATCTCAGGTGCTCCGGAAGGGTAAGCAGATCCTGCTCCACATGCGGCACCCGTCGTGTTGCTTATGTGATAACAAATCCGGTAAATAGTATAATTCGGTAGGTCACATTCAGGAAAGGGAAGGGGATTGTAGTTACGACGTAAGGAACATATCCGATATCAGTGATACGGTTATTCCATAACGGTCAACCAACTCGTGATGGCGTCCGTAAAATTTACGAAGAGATGATTTCAACTTCACCATTTGGAACTCTTGGTTTAATAGCTTCCTTGTGAGCAGCAACCCTCTATCAAGAAAATCATGATAGGAAATGCAAGCACGGGAATATCGTATCAATTGGGAGATATATACCCCGTATGCAGGTGCTGCTGGAATGTTGCTACTTAGAAATGGAAAGTTCACAATTGGAAAACTGAAATCATCTCTTTTGTCGTAAAGTTTTGTTTTCAACCGACCCTCATTGTCAATTTCTAGATGTAAGTCAAGATATGAGGCCAACTTAACTGTATCTGTAGTATCCTTTATCTCTAGTAAGTGAGTTAGCGACCATTGTAAAGTTCTTTATTGTCATGTTTTAAATATATTGAATACCCCGTATGGAGGTGCTCCTAATTGCAGGAAGCTAATACAGATAAGAAAAACAAATTTTCCGAATGAACAGAAAGAAAGTTTCCGTATATTCCTCCATAGACCATATTTCTAACTAATAAATATGCGTAAACCTTCAGGGGTTCACGCAAAAAAGAAGATACGGTCTTTAACAATAGACATCGAGTGGTCAACATACGGTCTTTAACACTAGACATCTAGAGGTCAACATACGGTCTTTAACAATAGACATCTAGAGGTCAACATACAGTCTTTAACAAGACATCTAGTGGTCACCATACGGTCTTTAACAATAGACATCTAGAGGTCAGCATACGGTCTTTAACAATAGACATCTAGAGGTCAACATACGGTCGTTAACAATAGACATCTAGAGTTACACACGGTCTTCAACAATAGACATCTAGAAATCAACATACGGTCTTCAACAATAGACATCTAGTGGTCAACATACGGTCTTTAACAATAAACATCTAGAGATCAACATACGGTCTTTAACAATAGACATCTAGTTGTCAACATCCCTAGATTTTCCATCATCTATCATGGAAATTCATGGAATTCCATGGAGTATTGAAACCTGTTTTCCATGGAAATCCATGGAAAATAAAAGAGAAAAAAAGGAAATAATAATATTTCCATCGAAACATATTCCATGGAATTCCATGGAATATTTTCCATGATGTTTTTCCATGGAATTCCATGGAAATATATTCCATAGAGTTTCTTTTTCCATGGAAATATTTCCATCATTTCCATTTACAATGGATTGCTCAAATGAACCTTTGGGCAATATACCCTGTTTAACCATATCTGTTATAATGAAGGTATAAAAACTAGGTGCCATGCTTTTTTCGGTTTGGTAAGGTCTGTTGAGTCTTGCACTAGTCAGTAATAAGCAATAAAACTCAACCATCATTTTAACCTTTAATTCAAATTCATTTGATGTATTATAATGAATACAACAAACAAACAAAAACTTTCAAAATGGTATATGTTTGCACTGCCTTTTTAACAAGAAATTAAGGTTATAAATGTCACTTTTGTCAACACCAGGCTTCAGTAGATCCATCTTGTAGAACAGCATTAACCATTTTATTTGGAGTTTCATTTCTTCCTCATGATACCTAAAAAAAAAATTACTGTTATAAATAAAGAGATATATATATTCTTTAAATAATGTCCTCAACACAATAATGGATAACAACTTAGCCTTTGTCCTAAATATTTTTTTCTTCATAATTATTGAATATAAATGTCTTCATTGGTATTGTCCATATCTTTAGAACTTACTTTTGATCTGCAGTTTGCTGTAAAGATACACTTTTTGTTTTACTTTTATGGATCTATTTCTCATTGACAACCAATTTCAACAGATCTTAAATGTTATAATCAAATTACTTCATGAGTGGATTATTAGTTATTATAATACACTTACTATATACAGTTTGTCTTGTCTTAATACCCAATCATTATAATTATAAGTGAAAAATCTACTATAGGTGTTTTCATTGTGTTATTGTTGAACTAAAGGAGTTTGGACACATTCAAAATGGTAGAATCTAATTCAGTGTACTTACCAAATAATATGTTTCTAAATCCAACAGTCAACTCAAGTCATCAGAGAATAAATCTGCACTATTAGATGTCAAGAACTATTGGGAACTATTTAATCTATGTACAATATAAATTTGGCATTTTGTTCAGGAGAGAAGACATCTTTGTTTGTTGCCTACACAAAGACTAATGAAAAACAGATGGCATTTCTTACACTGGCTCACATATCTGATTGATGATAAAGAATTAATGTATGTAATTTGTGTGTACATTTTTTCCATGACTTTCCCTCTTAAAAATATTCTATGTTAAGATTTTATAATTTTTCCATGTTAAAAATATTCTAAGTCAAGGTTCCATCCTCTTTTCCATCTCAAAAATATTCTAAGCCCACTTTCCATCCTCTTTTCCATCTACAAAGTTTTATTAGTCTACTTTCCATCCCATTTTCCATCCAAAAAGTATTTTTCCATGGAATCCCATGTAAAGTTTTCCATCTTATCATGGAAAATGATGGAATAAGTAACACATATAAGTTTTCCATCTGTGATGGAATATTTTTCCATGAAATTCCATGGAAATCAGTGGAAAAAACGAAGTTTCCATCATTTTCCATCATTTTTTCATGAAAAAAGTTGAACTGCATGGAATATCTAGGGAGGGGTGCGGTCAACATACGGTCTTTAACAATAGACATCTAGAGGTCAACATAAGGTCTTTAACAATAGACATCTAGTGATCAACATGCGGTCTTTAACAAAAGACAGCTAGAGGTAAAACGTAAAACAAAAATCCATTTATACAAGCACATACAACCTGTGTAGTTTTTTAAATGCAAATGAAACCGTCATTGAATAATCTCCTTAAAAATTATAACTGTCAAATTATGCTTTATTTCATTCTTCACACTGAACATGCTGAATAAAACAATAAAAACAGTGGAACACTTAAAAAATTGAGTCAATTACTTCGGTCTTTTTCTTCATTTTTATGTCAACGTTACACACATTAGATAGCCACATATTCATCGTCATATAAAACTATCTATGTTAGTGAGACATTTAATGTTGAGACGTTGTGGACAGTCTGTATGGTATGTGCTTGAAGGTTGAAACTAAATGCAATGAGATAGGTTGGATTTATTTGAGGTGATATCTACCTGTACTTTCACTGTTAAACACCAAATGAATATGTTGATAGGCTATCAATAAGACTAGTAAGTGTCGCTTTACATACTGAACTTTCACTGTTAAACACCAAATGAATATGTTGATAGGCTATCAATAAGACTAGTAAGTGTGTCACTTTACATACTGAACTTTCACTGTTAAACACCAAAGGAATATGTTGATAGGCTATCAATAAGACTAGTAAGTGTCACTTTACATACTGAACTTTCACTGTTAAACACCAAAGGAATATGTTGATATGCTATCAATAAGACTAGTAAGTGTGTCACTTTACATACTGAACTTTCACTGTTAAACACCAAAGGAATATGTTGATAGGCTATCAATAAGACTAGTAAGTGTCACTTTACATACTGAACTTTCACTGTTAAACACCAAAGGAATATGTTGATAGGCTATCAATAAGACTAGTAAGTGTGTCACTTTACATACTGAACTTTCACTGTTAAACACCAAAGGAATATGTTGATAGGCTATCAATAAGACTAGTAAGTGTCACTTTACATACTGAACTTTCACTGTTAAACACCAAATGAATATGTCGATAGGCTATCAATAAGACTAGTAAGTGTCACTTTACATACTGAACTTTCACTGTTAAACACCAAAGGAATATGTTGATAGGCTATCAATAAGACTAGTAAGTGTCACTTTACATACTGAACTTTCACTGTTAAACACCAAAGGAATATGTTGATAGGCTATCAATAAGACTAGTAAGTGTGTCACTTTACATACTGAACTTTCACTGTTAAACACCAAAGGAATATGTTGATAGGCTATCAATAAGACTAGTAAGTGTCACTTTACATACTGAACTTTCACTGTTAAACACCAAAGCAATATGTCGATAGGCTATCAATAAGACTAGTAAGTGTCACTTTACATACTGAACTTTCACTGTTAAACACCAAATGAATATGTCGATAGGCTATCAATAAGACTAGTAAGTGTCACTTTACATACTGAACTTTCACTGTTAAACACCAAAGGAATATGTTGATAGGCTATCAATAAGACTAGTAAGTGTCACTTTACATACTGAACTTTCACTGTTAAACACCAAAGGAATATGTTGATAGGCTATCAATAAGACTAGTAAGTGTGTCACTTTACATACTGAACTTTCACTGTTAAACACCAAATGAATATGTCGATAGGCTATCAATAAGACTAGTAAGTGTCACTTTACATACTGAACTTTCACTGTTAAACACCAAAGGAATATGTTGATAGGCTATCAATAAGACTAGTAAGTGTCACTTTACATACTGAACTTTCACTGTTAAACACCAAATGAATATGTCGATAGGCTATCAATAAGACTAGTAAGTGTCACTTTACATACTGAACTTTCACTGTTAAACACCAAAGGAATATGTTGATAGGCTATCAATAAGACTAGTAAGTGTCACTTTACATACTGAACTTTCACTGTTAAACACCAAATGAATATGTTGATAGGCTATCAATAAGACTAGTAAGTGTCACTTTACATACTGAACTTTCACTGTTAAACACCAAAGGAATATGTTGATAGGCTATCAATAAGACTAGTAAGTGTCGCTTTACATACTGAACTTTCACTGTTAAACACCAAAGGAATATGTTGATAGGCTATCAATAAGACTAGTAAGTGTCACTTTACATACTGAACTTTCACTGTTAAACACCAAAGGAATATGTTGATAGGCTATCAATAAGACTAGTAAGTGTCACTTTACATACTGAACTTTCACTGTTAAACACCAAAGGAATATGTTGATAGGCTATCAATAAGACTAGTAAGTGTCACTTTACATACTGAACTTTCACTGTTAAACACCAAAGGAATATGTTGATAGGCTATCAATAAGACTAGTAAGTGTGTCACTTTACATACTGAACTTTCACTGTTAAACACCAAAGGAATATGTTGATAGGCTATCAATAAGACTAGTAAGTGTGTCACTTTACATACTGAACTTTCACTGTTAAACACCAAAGGAATATGTTGATAGGCTATCAATAAGACTAGTAAGTGTCACTTTACATACTGAACTTTCACTGTTAAACACCAAATGAATATGTTGATAGGCTATCAATAAGACTAGTAAGTGTCACTTTACATACTGAACTTTCACTGTTAAACACCAAATGAATATGTCGATAGGCTATCAATAAGACTAGTAAGTGTCACTTTACATACTGAACTTTCACTGTTAAACACCAAAGGAATATGTTGATAGGCTATCAATAAGACTAGTAAGTGTCACTTTACATACTGAACTTTCACTGTTAAACACCAAAGGAATATGTTGATAGGCTATCAATAAGACTAGTAAGTGTCACTTTACATACTGTACTTTCACTGTTAAACACCAAATGAATATGTTGATAGGCTATCAATAAGACTAGTAAGTGTCACTTTACATACTGAACTTTCACTGTTAAACACCAAATGTTGATAGGCTATCAATAAGACTAGTAAGTGTCACTTTACATACTGAACTTTCACTGTTAAACACCAAAGGAATATGTTGATAGGCTATCAATAAGACTAGTAAGTGTGTCACTTTACATACTGAACTTTCACTGTTAAACACCAAAGGAATATGTCGATAGGCTATCAATAAGACTAGTAAGTGTCACTTTACATACTGAACTTTCACTGTTAAACACCAAAGGAATATGTTGATAGGCTATCAATAAGACTAGTAAGTGTCACTTTACATACTGAACTTTCACTGTTAAACACCAAAGGAATATGTTGATAGGCTATCAATAAGACTAGTAAGTGTCACTTTACATACTGAACTTTCACTGTTAAACACCAAATGAATATGTTGATAGGCTATCAATAAGACTAGTAAGTGTGTCACTTTACATACTGAACTTTCACTGTTAAACACCAAATGAATATGTTGATAGGCTATCAATAAGACTAGTAAGTGTCACTTTACATACTGAACTTTCACTGTTAAACACCAAAGGAATATGTTGATAGGCTATCAATAAGACTAGTAAGTGTGTCACTTTACATACTGAACTTTCACTGTTAAACACCAAAGGAATATGTTGATAGGCTATCAATAAGACTAGTAAGTGTCACTTTACATACTGAACTTTCACTGTTAAACACCAAAGCAATATGTCGATAGGCTATCAATAAGACTAGTAAGTGTGTCACTTTACATACTGAACTTTCACTGTTAAACACCAAATGAATATGTTGATAGGCTATCAATAAGACTAGTAAGTGTCACTTTACATACTGAACTTTCACTGTTAAACACCAAAGGAATATGTTGATAGGCTATCAATAAGACTAGTAAGTGTCACTTTACATACTGAACTTTCACTGTTAAACACCAAATGAATATGTTGATAGGCTATCAATAAGACTAGTAAGTGTGTCACTTTACATACTGAACTTTCACTGTTAAACACCAAATGAATATGTTGATAGGCTATCAATAAGAATAGTAAGTGTGTCACTTTACATACTGTACTTTCACTGTTAAACACCAAATGAATATGTTGATAGGCTATCAATAAGACTAGTAAGTGTCACTTTACATACTGAACTTTCACTGTTAAACACCAAATGAATATGTTGATAGGCTATCAATAAGACTAGTAAGTGTCACTTTACATACTGAACTTTCACTGTTAAACACCAAATGAATATGTTGATAGGCTATCAATAAGACTAGTAAGTGTGTCACTTTATATACTGAACTTTCACTGTTAAACACCAAATGAATATGTTGATAGGCTATCAATAAGACTAGTAAGTGTCACTTTACATACTGAACTTTCACTGTTAAACACCAAATGAATATGTTGATAGGCTATCAATAAGACTAGTAAGTGTCACTTTACATACTGAACTTTCACTGTTAAACACCAAAGGAATATGTTGATAGGCTATCAATAAGACTAGTAAGTGTCACTTTACATACTGAACTTTCACTGTTAAACACCAAATGAATATGTTGATAGGCTATCAATAAGACTAGTAAGTGTGTCACTTTACATACTGAACTTTCACTGTTAAACACCAAAGGAATATGTTGATAGGCTATCAATAAGACTAGTAAGTGTCACTTTACATACTGAACTTTCACTGTTAAACACCAAATGAATATGTTGATAGGCTATCAATAAGACTAGTAAGTGTCACTTTACATACTGAACTTTCACTGTTAAACACCAAATGAATATGTTGATAGGCTATCAATAAGACTAGTAAGTGTCACTTTACATACTGAACTTTCACTGTTAAACACCAAATGAATATGTCGATAGGCTATCAATAAGACTAGTAAGTGTCACTTTACATACTGAACTTTCACTGTTAAACACCAAATGAATATGTTGATAGGCTATCAATAAGACTAGTAAGTGTCACTTTACATACTGAACTTTCACTGTTAAACACCAAAGGAATATGTTGATAGGCTATCAATAAGACTAGTAAGTGTCACTTTACATACTGAACTTTCACTGTTAAACACCAAATGAATATGTTGATAGGCTATCAATAAGACTAGTAAGTGTCACTTTACATACTGAACTTTCACTGTTAAACACCAAAGGAATATGTTGATAGGCTATCAATAAGACTAGTAAGTGTCACTTTACATACTGAACTTTCACTGTTAAACACCAAAGGAATATGTTGATAGGCTATCAATAAGACTAGTAAGTGTCACTTTACATACTGAACTTTCACTGTTAAACACCAAAGGAATATGTTGATAGGCTATCAATAAGACTAGTAAGTGTGTCACTTTATATACTGAACTTTCACTGTTAAACACCAAAGGAATATGTTGATAGGCTATCAATAAGACTAGTAAGTGTCACTTTACATACTGAACTTTCACTGTTAAACACCAAAGGAATATGTTGATAGGCTATCAATAAGACTAGTAAGTGTCACTTTACATACTGAACTTTCACTGTTAAACACCAAAGGAATATGTTGATAGGCTATCAATAAGACTAGTAAGTGTCACTTTACATACTGAACTTTCACTGTTAAACACCAAAGGAATATGTTGATAGGCTATCAATAAGACTAGTAAGTGTCACTTTACATACTGAACTTTCACTGTTAAACACCAAAGCAATATGTTGATAGGCTATCAATAAGACTAGTAAGTGTGTCACTTTACATACTGAACTTTCACTGTTAAACACCAAATGAATATGTTGATAGGCTATCAATAAGACTAGTAAGTGTCACTTTACATACTGAACTTTCACTGTTAAACACCAAATGAATATGTTGATAGGCTATCAATAAGACTAGTAAGTGTGTCACTTTACATACTGAACTTTCACTGTTAAACACCAAATGAATATGTCGATAGGCTATCAATAAGACTAGTAAGTGTCACTTTACATACTGAACTTTCACTGTTAAACACCAAAGGAATATGTTGATAGGCTATCAATAAGACTAGTAAGTGTGTCACTTTACATACTGAACTTTCACTGTTAAACACCAAAGGAATATGTTGATAGGCTATCAATAAGACTAGTAAGTGTGTCACTTTACATACTGAACTTTCACTGTTAAACACCAAAGGAATATGTTGATAGGCTATCAATAAGACTAGTAAGTGTCACTTTACATACTGAACTTTCACTGTTAAACACCAAATGAATATGTTGATAGGCTATCAATAAGACTAGTAAGTGTCACTTTACATACTGAAAATTTGGTAACCAATCTGATTTTAAAAAAAAAAGTAGACTAACAAATTTGAAAAAATCGTCAATAAAGTGCAAATCTGTCAAAATTCATTAAAATATGTCAAAACATTCCCTCACTTTGGACAGACTGTTAACATGGCTTCGAAATTTACTATACATGGCATACTTACAAGATCTTATATTTCATTTTCAATTGATATCACTTCCTCCTCAGAGCAAGTCTTAGCTAATGTTTCATTCAGTCGATCTGTATACAGACTCACTGGTTTGATATTTTGATCAAACCGTTTTAAAAGATGACCAATGATATTGCATAATTCAATATAACGATTATCATCAAGATTAAATGTCCTAGAGTGTTGCAGTTCATTTCTTGTAAGTCGTATGCGTTCAATATCATCTCCAATAGCTATGTCAGTATTCTGAATATCTTGCCATTTCCCTCCCCATGGTCCAGGGGGACATCGTCGGTTGCTTGAATTACTTGGAATATGCGTATTAATATATCTGTGCTCACTGTACAAATACGTTATATCACAATCACTCCTAAGAGGCAGGTTGGGTTTATCTTGTTTGAGTAAATCATATAAAACACCAGCAAGAATGTTTAGCACAATCATTCCCATTTTTGTGAAATTAAACTCTTCCTTGGAGATCTGAAAAAAAGTTCAAAGAATAAGTAAAAAAAATGCCGAACCGTAATGCTTTATACAAAATTAAATCACTATACTAATTTTAATGAGTTCTATAAGTCATTCAAAATAAATGAAATAAGATTATTCAAATAATATATTGTTTGATTTCCACAGTACATTAATAGACGACGATGCAATGCACGATTTGTGTCTCTTTCTGATAATTAATCACCTTTAAGTTCAATAGTGATATTTTTGATCAGATAAAAATCACATGCTCAAGTAACTTTTTTTTCTTTTTACATTTTAAAGACACACAGAAGATACATAGCTGAAAATAAAATAACACAATGATAAGCCATACCTATGGCAAGCCATTTTTGTATTAAATCTATTTTCAAAATATCTTTTAAAGTTAAAAAGATATCTTTAAAACTAAATAAGATATCTTGTTAAGTAATTGAGATATCTTATAAGTTAACTAAGATATCTTATAAATCAAGTTAGATGTATTATGTATTAAAGGCTGCATCCAAACCCAAATATTTTTACACAGAAATTTTACACAATATATTACTATGTCCTTTAATCACCTGCCCTTGGTGGCTCCTGCATAGGGATAACTACATATTAATCTTATTTATGTGCTTCAGCCACAAGGAGGACTATAATATAGTCATTCTTTTGTAAGTATTAGTTTATGCTTGTGTTGTAAAATGTTTAAATTTTTCCATATTTCTTGAAGTGTCCTTTAAGCACCTGCCCTTGGTGACTCCTGCTGAGGTAAAAGGGGGGGGTGAGATCTCACAAACATGTTTAACGCCGCCGCATTTTTGCGCCTGTCCCAAGTCAGGAGCCTCTGTTAGTCTTGTATTATTTTAATTTTAGTTTCTTGTATACAATTTGGAAATTAGTATGGCGTTCATTATCACTGAACTAGTATATATTTGTTTAGGGGCCAGCTGAAGGACGCCTCCGGGTGCGGGAATTTCTCGCTACATTGAAGACCTGTTGGTGACCTTCTGCTGTTGTTGTTTTCTATGGTCGGGTTGTTGTCTCTTTGGCACATTCCCCATTTCCATTCTCAATTTTATTAACAATACTATTTGCTAATATGCATCAGCCACGAGGAAGGACTTAACTCAAAGTATTTTTTTCTATAATGGATGTGATGCTGCTTCTGGTGCACGGTCAATAATCACTAAACATACAGGTTTTGATATGTGACTACATGTATTATTTACTCAATTTATATTTCATGTTTTTTGTCAAACGTTTTTCTAATTTTATTTTTGTTTATTGTCTATTGCAATTGTGTGATAAAAAAAATCGATGTACTGATCATGCCCGTAATGGGTCCACTATTGGAAATAAAATATATCTTATCTTATCTTATCTGTATTAGATAAGATATCTTATACAAAAGTCTAATAATATATCTTATTTAGGTTATAAGATATATTATTTGTTCATGAAAGATCTCTTAACTATATAAGATTTTTTGTATTCAAGATATCTTATAAACTAAATAATAAAATTGAGAAGGGAAATGGGGAATCTGTCAAAGAGACAACAGCCCAACCATAGAATAACCAACAGCAGAAGGTCGCCAACAGGTCTTCAATGCAGCGAGAAATTCCCGCACCTAAGGCGTCCTTCAGCTGGCCCCTAAACAAATATATGTATACTAGCTCAGTGATAATGAATGCCAGAAGAAACGACACAAGAAACTAAAATTAAAAATAATACAAGACTAATAAAGGCTAAAGGCTTCTGACTTGGGACAGGCGCAAAAATGCGGCGGGGTTAAACATGTTTATGAGATCTCAATCCTCCCCCTACACCTCTATCAAATGTAGAAAAACGCATAACAATACGCACATTAAAATTCAGTAAATAAGTTATATTTTCAGATAAATAAGATACCTTTATGGATAATTAAATATCTACCAAGGTTATAAGATATCTTTTAAATTATATTAGATATCTTTTTAATTATATAAGATATTTTATTAACTTCAAATTAAATAAGATATATCATATAGAATAAAATACATGTTATATTATTTGTTAGATATCCTATTTACTTACTAAGATATCTTGAAATTGAATAAATATAAAAACGTTTGCCATACATACGTACTGAAATGTTTGTTCTTGTTCTGATTAATCAAACTATTAAGGTTGTTGTTCTGATTAATCAAACTATTAAGGTTTTTGTAATTTGACTTTTTTACAACATAAAAAATGTAACATAACAAATTCTCTGAAAAGTTCAAGCTTCAAACTTCATTCTGTTGATAGTTAGAAAAAAATGCGAATTCAAATCCCCTACCAAGCCAATGTTCTCCTGCTATGTATTCATTCCAGTCCCTATAGAAATCCACACTTCCATTGTATCGTCTTTGGATTTTCTATATATACAAGTTATTTTTAAACATAAACTAATCTCCTGAGACAACCACTTCTTTACAAATGTTGATCTGAATCGCTCTGAACAGATTTATCAGCAATATATTCAGTCATGTGCGGCAAATAAAGAACTGTTCGTTATTGTATTGTTTAGTTATGTATTTCTCTGTCCTGAATGTTCCTGTATTTATTTGTACTGTCATGCAATGCTGTCTTTTTAGTGTTTTATTCAGCATTACCATAATAGCGCGACATTTGACTAGACATAAAACAAGACTCAACCCACCATTTTTTTTTCATAAAAATGTAGTACCAAATCAGGAAAATGTCAATTGTTATCATATTGTTCGTTTCTGTGTGTGTTATATTGTCGTTTGGTTTTTTGTTGCACTTCAGTGTTCATGTTGTTTTGATGTTTTCCTCATATAGTTTATGTGTTTCTCTCGGTTTAAGTTTGTGACCTGGATTTGTTTTCTCTTAATCGATTAATGGCTTTCGAACAGCGGTATACTACTGTTGCCTTTATTCTTACAATTTTTTGCGGATAAAATACCTAATAATTTACTGTTCGGACTTTTAAATGATGTTGAAATCAAAATAACCGAAGAAAACAATGCAGGACAAAACAAATCTTTTTTCGTAATCGGTGATCACGTAATTGATTTTCAAGAAAAGACAAATAGTATGCTTGGTAGTCTGTAGATTGTCATCGATTAACGTAGCCTTTGGTAAAACTCAGAATAATGCTCTACATAAAAGACATACAGGTCAGCTACCCAAATAGAAGACAAACACGAAAACCAAAGTCGGGATAGAAAACACACATCGTAGATACCAAGCTTCAAATTGAGTACGCCGATAAAATGTTTTAATACAGCTGAGAAAACCAAGAATGACAAAAAGTATTGCCAACACCTTGGCCTTGCAATGATTCAAAAAAGTGAATAATGGAGACACCCTGTGATTCATTACACTATTAGAACAAGTCTACTATTTAAATGGCGCTATTGGTGCCCGTATAAATACACACAACCCGTCGATTAACTTGTTTTCTTCCAGACTTTAAGAAATGTATATGTTACAAAGGACAAACTTAAAGCTTACAAATGGCAAATTGAGGATAAGAAATGATCACATTACAATGTGGTGTCACATTGCATACCATAGGATCGGCATGTCTTGCTCCGCTAGTTAACATAATACCTCAAAGCTTTTGTAATACTTTATAAATCATTCATTTTCTTATTTGTAGTCATTAGAAAAATACTTAAGGAATGACTGTAATATTTTTTTCTGTCTATGAAGATATAACATAAAAATAAATTGGTGCACACTGATTAACGCGCGTAGCGGGTTATTTAACAGCGCACCACATTTTTTATGTTATTTCGAATAAACAGAGATAATAATACAGTCATTTCTTATAATTTAATTATCAATTCCATTTTAAACCGTAGAAAACCATTAAAAAACGTTGATGACGTCACGGTCACACGACTAAATTATGTCTATGGGCTGATAACAAAATAACCTCAGCGCATCAGAAGACGCGTGTCATCAAAAATTAAAGTATTTCAAAATACTACATGAATCCGTATAAAGAAAAGTAAAATGACTGCATATCCATGGTATATTGGCGATAAAATAAAGGAACCAGCAGGGATTTTCATGCTGCATTGAACTATATAATCATTTTTGGCCTCCGGCAGTTACCTGCGCTTTCCTTGGTTGTTATCTCTTTCACATATCCCCCATTTCCATTTTCAATTTTATTCCAAAACATATATGAATCGGCATTTCTTAGGTTTATACGACCTTTGAAATATGTACAAATACAGGTACTCTACTACGTGTGAAGAGCTAAACGTTTTAACATGACCAAGTCTTCTGTTTTAACATTTTAGAGATTTCTCTAGAACTAAAACTAAAAAATTTCCAAGGAGATTTAAGTAAAACATAAAGGCATATACGGCTGTCAAAAGTCATAAATCGATTTATCTTACACAAATCCGAGTTACATGCCAAAAACTATGAGAAACACATCAACCATGCGAGGGGAAAAACAAGAACAATAAAAACACTGAACTGCTACAAATACAAACGCCAACATTCGTAGGACTATGTGATAACAACTGCCATATCTGTTACTTGGTACAGATACAATAGATATAAGAAGATGTGGTATGAGTGCCAATGAGACAACTCTCCATCGAAGTCACAATTTATAATTTTAAACCAGTATAGGTCAAAGTACGGTCTTCAACACGAAGCCTTGGCTCACACCAAACAGCAAGCTTCAAAGGGTCCAAAACTGACTAGAGTAAATCATTCAAACAGGGAAACCAACGGTCTAATAAATACGAGAAACGAGAAACATTTATGAACCACATCAACAAACGAGAACCACTGAACATCAGGTTCCAGCAAACAAAGCCATATATTGATAAATAGACAAAGACATAATAGAGTACAAATTTAAATAACGAAAATACCGAATTTCTAGGAAAATCAAAAACGGAAAGTCCGTAATCAAATGACAAAATCAAAAACTTAAACACATCAAACGAGTTGATAACAACTGTCATATTCATGATTTGGAACAGGCATCTTCTTATGTAGATAATGGTGGCTTAAACCTGGTTTTATAGCTAGCAGAACCTCTCACCTATAAATGATAGTCGTATTTTTCAAAATAGAAATGCAGTAAATTAAGAAATACTAGTAGATATGATAATTTTTTGTTTTCTTTATTTACAGAAAAAATTAGCTTATCGTCCACCCTCCGTGATCAGTGTCCATTTCACAAAATACGATCATGGTAGGTCCATTTTAAGGTTGGATGGTATATACCCAACTACAAGTTCCCGGAGGTAATTTGCTGCAGTCGGCCAGTGTAGTAGAAAAGAACATTTCTGTGAAAAAAGCAAATGACTATATACTTAAAATATGAAGATACGAACATTTTGATAACTTTGTATCTATTTTTAAAATTCTTTCAAAACTAAATCATTACACCTGTTTCTTTTGTAATAAAACATTTAGATTATTTTCAAAAGTAGTGACTGTATATAAACTTCATCTTTATGTAACTGTAACTATAGTAATAAATGTTTCGTATATATGCATGGTTTATGTGTTGAACGCTTTATCAACTATATTCAAGATTTAAAATATATAAAGTCAATAAATAAATATTTGCTATATAAATAGTTATAAGTTTGAACCTTTTACAAATGCCATGCCGATCTTATATGTTCCAACTGTCGTAACCGACCTTTGGTAGCAGTACACAGTTAGGGAAAAAACTTAAAATTGACACTCATAATTTTTAACTACCCTCTTCATGCTCTTACTTTCTAACAAATAAGGCTTAATATTTGTGTTATGCATGTGTCTATTTATGGAAAGAGCATCTTCCATTGATTTGATTTCAAATTTTGAATAGTTGTGATGGTGAAATATAATCTCCTTTTGTTGTCACTATGGCAACAATCTGCATTTAGTTGCTACAAAACATTGCCAAAAGGGGGGGGGGCGTGAAAATGCCATTAGAGACTCAAAAATTTGGTCCAAAGGAGAATTTCAATTCATTAGAGTGACACCTTTCCTGAAATTTAATTAAAAAGATCGAGGGTCAAATCTCAAAGGTACCAGGATTATAATTTAGTACGCCAGACGTGCGTTTTGTCTACATTAGACTCATCAGTGACGCTCATATAAAAATATTTATAAAGCAAAACAAGTACAAAGTTGAAGATCATTGAGGATCTAAAATTCCAAATAGTTGTTCCAAATACGGCTAAGGTAATCTATGCCTTGGATAAGAAAATCCTTAGTTTTTCGATAAATTCAAAGTTTTGTAAACAGGAAATAGTATTAGTATATGAACCGCTCCATGGTAAATGTCGTTAATGGAATATAATTACTTTGTGTAAACTCCTTTATGTTGGCGAAACTCGTCAAACATTATGTTAAAGGATTAATCAACAGATTAATCATCATCTAATAGTAAAGATCGGCATTACTAACTTAAGAGAAAGCGTAGCAATGGACCAAAACATTACCATAGGTCCAATTTTAAAAGGTCTTCAAAACATAGAATGCATTCTGAGAGCTTTGATGACATCTGTATCATCCACCTGAGGTTTCTTTACAGTAGAACTATTCTTTTTACTGTCTGTTTATTGTGTAAAATATTATAAAGATTATGCATTCGTCAAGGGATGCATAAGTACATTTTATATAAAGATTATGCATTCGGCAAGGGATGCATAAGTACATTTTATATAATGATTATGCATTCGTCAAGGGATACATAAGTACATTTCATATAATGATTATGCATTCGTCAAGGGATGCATAAGTACATTTTATATCAAGATTATGCACTCGGCAAGGGATGCATAAGTACATTTTATATAAAGATTATGCAATTGTCAAGGGATGCATAAGTACATTTTATATAATGATTATGCATTCGTCAAGGGATACATAAGTACATTTTATATAAAGATTATGCACTCGGCAAGGGATGCATAAGTACATTTCATATAAAGAT
Organism: Mytilus edulis; assembly: GCF_963676685.1. NCBI lineage: Eukaryota > Metazoa > Mollusca > Bivalvia > Mytilida > Mytilidae > Mytilus > Mytilus edulis. Next base: position 79,142,652 of record NC_092355.1, on the reverse strand, counting down.
TATGCAGTCGTCAAGGGATGCATAAGTACATTTTATATAATGATTATGCATTCGTCAAGGGATGCATAACTACATTTTATATAATGATTATGCATTCGTCAAGGGATACATAAGTACATTTTATATAAAGATTATGCATTCGGCAAGGGATGCATAAGTACATTTTATATAAAGATTATGCATTCGTCAAGGGATGCATAAGTACATTTTATATAAAGATTATGCATTCGTCAAGGGATCTTTTAAAAGACAAATGTATCTTCTAGCTTTTTAGTATCATCTAATGAACCTTATTAAAAAATCGTCGTAAATATTGCGTTGAAGGTCAGACTAAATGCTTTCAAAGGTTGAAGACTGATTATCCTACATGTAGATTCCACATACAAAAAATAAGTGATTCATTTTTAAGATCCACTAAATATATAATATATTTCATTTTTGCGTACTGTGAGTTTTAGTCTACATATATACAAATAAAAGAATCAGAACCAAGATGCTGTATCAAATATGTAAACTCATACACGCTTGAACTAAAAAAAGGTGTACTCGACTTTATATTTATCTTTTTTTTTTTCGATGACATATTTGCCCACTTTTATGATTTTTTCAACAAAACAATCCAAGCATCAAAAGCATATATTTTTTTCTTTCTGTGTTTTTTTTCAACGAAATTATGTTTATGGACAAAGACGATTCACATGTATTTATACATACCTACCATCAATAGTTTATGAAAATTTGTCTTTTAGTTTAAAAGTTTATAAATATCTCAAAATAGTACAAAAATATGATTTAAGTAAAAACACGTATATAAGATGAAAAGAAATCCCAATTTATGCTCCTTCATTAAACTTTTAAAGCTCATAGAAACAGATGTAAACAATTCAACTATATTAACTTGTCTTTTTCGTCCTCTCTAATAAAAAGGTCAATTCCTGTTTAATTTCAACTTGATATCAGCGTGCATACATGTAGTATTATCGAAGGGAAGATTGAAATCATTAATTGTTATATGTTCACTTTGGCACTGAAATCATTACAGATAAGACGGAGGTGGGTGTTTTTTTTTTAAGTCTGATATTAACACAAATACAATTTTAAGTTGTGTTATTTAGTCTCTCAATATTATTGTGTTTTTTTAAGAGATTATGCTACAAACTCAAAGTTAATGAACCGTGAATGAAGGAACAGGACCAAATAGTTTATGAGATACAAGATATGCCAAAGCTAATAAAAATGATCGAAGAATCATAAGTGGTTCCCCTGAAACTCACATGAATACAAACTTTAATATGTAAGCGATGAAAAAAGTTCATAGGCAATAGACAATCAGAAGGGGGCGGGACAAATAATCTCTTTAAAAACGAGATATACCGAACAAACATAGATTTACCGCTAGTGGTCTCCCTCAAACAGACGTAATCGCAAAATTCAACATATAAACATGTTTTCTATGAAATTTGTTTAAACGTCAAAAGACCTTGACTGAGGTGTTGGGTCATTACTATAAACTACATACCAACTATCATTGGCTTTTCACAAGTTGGTTCCCTAAAACAGACCTCATCCTAAATTTCAAAATATAAACTATGCAAAAGTTTCAAAGTCTATAAATCATGACTCAGGGTTGGGCACATAACATCTCCTTTGAAATGAGCTTATATAACTGCATATCAACTATCACTGAGTGATTGTTAGTGGTTCCAATTAAACTGACCTAATCATAAACGTTGACATGTTATCATGCAAACGTTTTAAAATCAATATGTCATAACTGAGGGGTCACGCAAAAATACAAACTACAATAAAGTATATCTTGCATCAATCAATTCTTAAATAAGTTCTTTAATGGAACGCTCAAAGCCAAACATTTGAAAACTGAGGATGTATAAGTACTGAAACAGTTGAAACTTAAATTATCACAAACCTTAACAAATTGTTCGATGCGGTCAGACAAAGCATACATCAGTATTAAACTACTTGAGAGCAAGAGAAAAAGAATCACAACATGAGAAATATCAACAAAGATGAACCACTGAAGTATGACAAATCAAATGCATATACACTTTGTACCAGCATTTAATTATGGTATCCAAGTTTGTGAAGGGCATCCAAAGTGGAAAAAGTAGTATATTATACATTCTATACTCAGGTATGATATTTATTTTTATAACATATTTGTAAAAGTAGTAATATACACATATATTATTGATCTGAGAATCATAAAAAAATATTTCAAAAGAATTTCACTATGGCTAAACAATACATCGGGTAAAAAATCTTTCTGAAATCCTTCAATACATTCAGAATTACATACATCTATTTAGTAAGGTTAATTTTTCAAGGTGTATCCTGATCAAAAAGAAAATATAACAACATAAATTATATAAAATACATTCTTTTAAATGTCATTTTTATATATACTAAGCAGTACATTATTTGTCTAATCAATGTTGGAATAGCTTATGATTACATGTAAGAATGTGTTAAACAGTCAAATGACTAAATAGCCTAAATAAAAAAATACGACATCAGGACTTGAAGGCATTAAACTTTGCTCAGTGCTCAGAGTACAAAAATCATGCTCGAAACATGAAATCCAGCAATTTGATTGGTTAATTTTCGAGTCTGAGTACAAAAATCATACTCGAAAGTGTTATGACCGTGAGGCCCGAGGTCAAACCCTGAACAGTTGGTGCAAGTTTGGAAACAATATTTAAGCCTGATACTGTCTCAATTTGGATTGTGATCAGATTATTGACATAATATAGGTTTCTGACACAAAATAGATGTGGTGATTTATCTTAAAATTTCAAATGGGTTAAATGATTTGTATTAAATTTCAATTGAAGATTTCTTGCTATTGCACAATACTGTGATATTGAACAATACTTTGCAAATGAAGATTTCTTGCTAATGCGCAATACTGTGCAATATGATGATTTTTTTTTGCTATTGCGCAATACTGTGCAATTGAAGATTTCTTGCGTTGTTCAATACTGTGCAATTGAAGATTTCTTGCTATTGTGTAATAATGTGCAATAGCACAATACTGTGAAATTGGATATTTCTTGCTATTGCTCAATACTGTACAATTGAAGATTTCTTGCTATTGTGCAATACTGTACAATTGATGATTTCTTGCTATTACACAATACTATGCAGTTGAAGATTTCTAGCTATTGTGAATAATCTGCAATGGAAGATTTCTTGCTATTGCACAATATCTACTAGTGTACAATACTTAATATAATGGTTTGCACATACTGTTTGGTATGTATCTGCACATACTGTTTGGTATGTATCTCCTGCCATATCTTTATTATTTGCTTTGAAATATAAATAAAGGCAACAGTAGTATACCGATGTTCAAACTCATAAATCCATTGACAAAAAACAAAATCAGAAATAATTAATGTAAAAATGGATCATTTTCAGAAAGAAAAATATGAAAAAAAATTGTGAACAAATACCCCCTCAAAATTTTGAACTCCATTACATTGTATGAGTCATCACCCCCAAACTCAATCCCAGCCTTTCCTTTGTGGTATGGGACCTTGTCGTACAATTTCAGAGAGATCCATACACTTCAACACAAGTTATTGTCTGGAAACTAGAAAAATGCTTGTTTTTTGGACCCTAATTCCTAAACTTTTTTGGCAATTACCCCCAAACTCAATCCAAACTTTATCTTTGTAAAATGGAAACTTATTGTACAATTTCAGAGAGATCCATCAACGTACACACAAGTTATTGTCCGGAAACTAAAAAATAGACTTATCTCACCCCCCCCTTTTTGAAACCCTAATTCCTAAACGTTTGGGGCAATTACCCCCAAAAATCAATTCAAGCCTTTCCTTTGTGATATGGAACATTGTTATTGTCTGGAAATTACAAAAAATGCTAGTTTTTGGCCCTTATTCCTAAAGTGTTGGTATCATAACCCCCAAAATCAATCCCAACCTTTCTTTTGTGGTATTCAACCTGATGGTAAAATTTCATAGAGATCCATTCACTTAAACTAAACCGGAAACCAATGTGTCTTTGGAAGACGCCAACGACGAAGACGATGGCGCGATACCAAAACGACCCAAAAAAAATCTGCTGTCATATAAAAATGTACTGAAATATCATATGAATCTAAATTACAAGAATCTGTCAAAATGACATAAAACTGAGTGCTCATTACATGTATTAGTGTTATTTTAAAAAGATTGAAGGCATTACTTGAAAGTCGTATATTAGAAATTTCTCTGTATTTTTTGTTATTATCAGTTAAAAGATCATGAAATTTTTCTAAAATTTCAAAAGCATTGTTTGAAAGATTATAAACTTATTGTATTGAAATGACACAAAATCGCTTGTTCGACCAATCAATTATCTGGAAGACAAAAGTAAAAATCCAAAAAAATAAAATATTCAATATCACACTTGACCTCAATTTTGTCACTATTAATTACAACATATCTTAAAAGTGTAAATTATTGAATGGTTCATCAGTTTTTGAACAGGCCATACAGTTGCCTCCTTTTCGCCGTACAATTCAAAAAAAGATTACCAGATTTTCATCAGAAAACCCTATAAAAATTACCTTCACATCAGATGACTCCCGATGCTTAACAAAAATGCTCTAAAATTCCAAGTCAAGAATTTATATAAGAATGAATACATCATAATTTTGTTCGAAAATGCACTGAACAATTAAATATCCAAATAAACATATATATATACAATCAAATGACAAATTATGAATCAACAGTAAAACTCACTGAAAAAATAAAGACTCCAGAGCATGCCTCAATGCACTGCACAGTCCAATGTCCGAATGTAAATGGGACTAGTCTAGAACAATCAATCAAGAGTCTCAATTTTCTACATTAGAATGCACAGAAATGTTCCTTGTTTTATATTACTTAGGAAGAATGTGATGAATTAAAATATAAATATAATGAATAATTAAATGACTAAATAATCTGCTTTTAAGATTAAAGCACTAACATCAAATTAAATAAATCTACATGATAACGCAATACAAACTCAAACTCAAATATCTACAATAGAATGCAGTGAACAATTGCATTGTCACAAATTTGCTTCAGAATGAAAGGAACAACAAAAGCATCAGTGTATGTATGTATGCATTAACCAGACGCTCCGCAGGGCGCAGCTTTATACGACCGCAGAGGTTGAACCCTGAATGGTTGGGGAAAGTATGGACACAACATTCAAGCTGGATTCAGCTCTAAATTTGGATTGTGATTAATTAGTTGACACAGCATAGAATGGTGACACAGAATGAATGTACATGTGGTCTAATGAACTTTAAAAAAAAAAATCGCTATGCATATTAATCCTTTCAAAAAAATGTTTGAAGAAATTTTCTTTTTATTTATGAAATATGAAATGAGAAAAATTGACCCCCCCCCCCCCCCCGCCCCCAATTTTATTTTCACATCCCCCTTTTCCTTATTCCAAAACTGATCTCAATTCAAATTTCTAATGGTGCAACAATAACTGCTCATTTAAATACATCATAAAATGTTAAAATGTAAAAAAAGTGCTTTTTATCACTGAATGGTAAAGATTGTTTTAATTTATCAGTTGGTAGTAAAAGTGAAAATACATTGTATATTGTATAAAACAATGATTTAAGTTGATTCAACTACTATTCTGGACAAAGAAAGATAACTCAAATTTTCAAAGAATATTGAAAATATCTTGCTATTGCACAAATATCTATTCTGGACAAAGAAAGATAACTCCAAATAACTGAAAATTGATTGCTATTTCACATTATTGTGCAATAAGATATTTCTTGCTATTGCGCAATACTGTCAATTGAAGATTTCTTGCTATTGAACCATACTGTGCAATTGAAAATTTCTTGCTATTGCACAATACTGTACAATTGAAGATTTCTTGCTATTGCTGAATACTGTTCAATTGAAAATTTCTTGCTATTGCACAATACTTAATATAATAATTTTGAATCCTGTTTGGACCAACTTGAAAACTGGGCCCATAATCAAAAATCTAAGTACACGTTTAGATTCAGCATATCAAAGAAGCCCAAGAATTTAATTTTTGTTAAAATCAAACTTAGTTTAATTTTGGACCCTTTGGACCTTAATGAAGACCAATTTGAAAACGGGACCAAAAATTAAGAATCTACTAACACAGTAAGATTTGGCATATCAAAGAACCCCAATTATTCAATTTTTGATGAAATAAAAAAAAGTTTAATTTTGGACCCCGAACTGGACCAACTTGAAAACTGGACCAATAATCAATAATGTAAGTACACGTTCAGATTCAGCATATCAAAGAACCCCAAGGATTCAATTTTTGTTAAAATCAAACTAAGTTTAATTTTGGACCCTTTGGACTTTAATGTAGACCAATTTGAAAACGGGACCAAAAATTAAGAATCTAAATACACAGTTAGATTCAGCATATCAAAGAACCCCAATTATTTAATTTTTGATGAAATCAAACAAAGTTTAATTTTGGACCCTTTGGGCCCCTTATTCCTAAACTGTTAGGATCAAAACTCCAAAAATCAATACCAACCTTCCTTTTGTGGTCATACACCTTGTGTTGAAATTTTATAGATATCTATTCACTTATACTAAAGTTATTGTGCGAAAACCAAGAATAATGCTTATTTGGGCCCTTTTTTGGCCCCTAATTCCTAAACTGTTGGAACCAAAACTCCCAAAATCAATCCCAACCTTTCTTTTGTGGTCATAAACCTTGTGTCAACATTTCATAGGTTTCTATTAACTTAAACTAAAGTTATAGTGCGAAAACCAAGAAAATGGTTATTTAGGCCCTTTTTGGCCCCTAATTCCTAAAATGTTGGGACCAAAACTCCCAAAATCAATCCCAACCTTCCTTTTGTGGTCATAAACCTTGTGTTAAAATTTCATAGATTTCTTTTCACTTTTACTAAAGTTAGAGTGCGAAAACTAAAAGTATTCAGACGACGACGACGACGACGACGACGACGACGCCAACGTGATAGCAATATACGACGAAAATTTTTTCAAAATTTGCGGTCGTATAAAAATCAATTGCATTATTCTTATCTAAAAACAAACTTAATTCAGAACATACATACAATTGCTTGGAACATTTACATTGTTCAATAACCATTATCATACTAATAAATTCTGACAAAACTGCACTAAACAATCACATGGTTCAAGAATGTACATTATAAATTAACGCTTGATCCCAATGATTTATGTAAAAATTTAAGACTGCAAATTATAATTATTCATGCTTGCATGTTGAGAATATCGTAAGGAGGTGCTGTAGGGGGCCCCAACAATACCCTAACATTCAGTTCATAATTTTAAGCTGTATCCCAGATAGGCTAAAACAATGAAATTTTGATGAAGCCTTACATAGTTTAGAGGTTCGACCTTCATGTAGACCTGGATTCTTTATTTAAAAAAAAACCTGATTTTCATTGCCTGAGAAAATTGCAACTACAATTTCACACATGGCCATTATGTAAAAGAATATATCAGCCATCAGTAGACAGGAAGTGGACGAGGTTTAATCTGAAAAAAGCATCAGACGGTATAACCTTTTCATATAAAGGCTGATATCAAATTTTAGCAGTCTTTGTTCTTATTCCTACGTTATGAGGGCTTAGCGGAACAGTGCTATTTTGAGGTCTTTGGTTTGACAGCATAGAACCCATGAAATTATGCACTCAAGGCAAGCACGCTACCACGAGACAAACTAGGCAGTTAGAGGTGAATGACTAGACGCTGATTAAAACAATAGACCACTTTCGAGTTCATCCGTCACCGGAAAAAACTCGTCAATTATACGTGCCTTTATGAAGTCAGTTACCAGATAGAGGGGGTCGCCTGTATCCCTGCACTTTTTACATTCATCAAGTGTTTTAGTGAACGTCATTGTGCAGGATAAACTAGAAATAATGGTTGTTCTGTAGGTACTTAATGACAATTCCTTAATGACAGCAATGCTGATTGTCAATTTTGAGAATTCAATTTGCCGAATAATTCGAACAATATAGAATTATATTTTTCCAACCACTCGCTCAACATTGGAATGGAAGTGACGACGCCCCTAAACGCACAAATGACGTTCACTAAAACCAGAGTTTTTGACGGAAATGCATCGAACTCGAAAGTTGTCTATTGTACTGTTGTGTAAATATGGCATTAACTTACACACTAAAGACAAGCACACTACCACGAGACAAACTAGGCAGTTAGAGGTGAATGACTAGACTACGATTAAATCAATTGTACTGTCATGTGTAAATATGGCAACGCGTTATACTAAATTCAACCAAAGATTATTCAGACAAGAACATTAAATGCATGAAATCGATTGTGCAAAAGTTTTCAACACAATGATTAAGATTCTATGAATGTTTTAAAATTTTCTCAGGCCGTTTAGCAGCAATAGTGGATACCAAGAAGAAGCTACGTTTATTACTATAGGGCAATGTATCTCCCTCATGCAAAGCTCTGATTCCTTTCACGGATTTGGCTATACTTTTTGGACCTTTTGGATTATAGCTCTTCATCTTTTATATAAGCTTTGGATTTCAAATATTTTGGCCACGAGCATCACTGAAGAGACATGTATTGTCGAAATGCGCATCTGGTGCAAGAAAATTGGTACCGTTAATTTTATTGTTTTAATGACCAGTATAGTTTAATAAGTTATTGCGTAAATAAGTTGTTTCAAGCCAATTATTCTCGCTTATGACAGGCTCCCCATTAATGCCTAACATTTCCAAATGTGACTTATTGTAAAATTAAATATTGATATGAATTGTACGATTTTTGTTTGACATGTAATATGAATATAATTAATGCTTTTTGCAGTATCTGATACCGATATCAAGCAACACTATGATTGAACAACAAAAGATTTGGTGACCTAGTGTTCAAGGAACTGGTTTCTTTATAAATGAGAATGAGGACAGCAATGATGATGATGATGACATAGAAATGAAAACATTATATAATGATAATGTGATTTCTGTTAATTTACATATCATGATGATGTGATCTCTTTCTTTAAACATGATAAAAATATCACAGTTCTGTTTTCTAATTTTTTATTCAGTACACTTGATGTCTTACTCCACACCATATGTTTCCTTCACAAAATTTAGTCCTTCAGCCGCTTTTACACGTTTTAAGGCTACCATTAGTCGGTATATTGTTGGTTTCACCATCTTGGTTTCATTACATTTCTTCCATTTTGTGAGAAGATCATGGATTTGACCATTCAAATCCCTTGGAAAATTGTGCATAGTCTCCTTGATGTTGCCAATGCTAAGATTCAATTCAACTCCTAGGTGAACAATGCAATCACCTATCAATTTCTTTTCTGTCAAACTATTTATTACATCATCTGATGGAACATCTTGTAGGCGACTATGAGCTTTTTCTGCAAAAAACAAAAAGACACTAAAATTATTTGAATGTCGCATCGAAATTTGATATTAAAAAATGTGAATCCTTTATTCATCTTTTTTTAACGTATTTTAATCAAAATGAATTACATAACCCAAAGTTAACTCAATCCTCAACTTTCAAATCTTGTAATCAAAAAATCTGAAATGCACATAAATGTACATTAAATCAAATGAATAATGTTGTGTTTCTGTATTTGAAGAAAAGAACACAGCTATAAATTTACCTTTGTTACTGGTATTTGTCCCTTGAGAGTATTCATTTCTAAGAGAAAAAAAGCAAGATAAGAATCCAATAATGAGGATATGAGAAGATGTCGATGACTCAGTCACTTAACAATAAAAGTATACCTACCTACTAAAGTATGATCCTCTCTGTGTACCTGAAATGTGTCAAAGGTTTAAAGATGCATCAAATGAATGAATGTTTTTGATAGTATCAAAAAGCAACTATAAATTATCTAGAAAAAAAAAACCTGATACATTTTCTTAAAAATATGTATGTTGTAATGCTATCACTAGACGCTAAATTATTAAATTGGTTAACTATGATACAGGGTATTATATAATTTGAGGGCACATGAATACATATATTGAAGTTCAGAAACAAAATGGCATAGCATAGTATGTATAAATATGCAGCAATAATTGGGGTACTATATTGTAGAGTACTGCATATAATTAAAACAGATAATTTTACTTTACTGTGGCAATAGATAACAATTGATATATTTCTAATAAATGTTTATAAACTATGCATCCATGGAATGAAACTTATCGATTCTTATATCAAGTGCTTATGACACACACACTTTTTTAAATGTAATTTTCATTTACATGAAATATAAATAAATGTATAATTGTTTTGCTTTATTGCTTCATAGCTGTCAATGTGATGTATTTTTTATACAATGATTATATGCTGGGCATCTGTTATTTATTTTCGTTAGCTTAACTTGGCACAATTTGAAGATACCATCCACTTTATTATAGAATTTCATTGTTTATAGAAGTCTTTAGTCGTCACAAAAGAAATAATTATAATAAGGGCTATTCTATTAAAATGTATGTGGGAGGGTAGGAAGGGAACTTTAATTATTGAATCTGGGTCATTGGTCTTTTTTCACTTTATTACCATTATGCAAAATTATCTAAAAAATGGTTCTTGGATGTAGGGATATTTTGAAAGTCCCTACCCTCCCACATACATTTTAATGGAATAGCCCTAATATTTTAACACAAATTTGTCAGAGATTTTTTTTTTTATCCAACCTGACACATATAGTGCTGTCTTTCAATAGCCTTCAGTGCCTTCTGTAATTTCTTAAATGTTGCAGTCATTTGGTCACTTTCTGTTTTATCCCTCCATTCAAAGAGCCCCATCAACATAAAATCCATAGGATTTGAGAAATAACGAAAATTTAAGTTGTCGTAATCGGCTTTTTCCATTCCAAGTTCAATGAAGAAGTTGTAGAAGTCTCCAATTCCGATTGTTCTTGCTAGTTGCACGAAATGCTGATCATCTGGTCTCAAGTCCAGTGTTTCTGTTTCAAGACCTGTAAGGATAAATAAGTTTTTCGACTTAATAAGGGTATATACTTCATCTTTAATTACATCGATGGCCATAATCATGACATTATCTATGTCTGTTGTTTTCTTTCTTTTGTTACTTTAGCAAAACATTCAATTTTTGCTGAAAGTTTCTCTTTTTTATTTTCATCAATGGTATATCAATTAAAATATTTTCAAACTTGAATAAAGCCAAAAATCTATGATTTCATAAAAAAACAGCAAGGTTATGCCTGTCAAAAAAATTATAATTGATTTACTTTAACAATTCAAAAAACGACAGTTTTGAATACTATGAACCACACCATTTATATGGTGTACCTTACCATTCTTACTTGCAATTGACCATTCATATTTCGAATACTGTGTGAAATTTATTCATAGAACTTATTTGAAAAAGTTACAACACAGTGTAATTCAGTATTTAGTGAAGCATTCAGTAATATTATTAAATGGGTATTTTGCTAGATATAATGCTTTTTCTGATTCAGAACTGATTTGTTTTAAACTTTGTAATTGCCCTATAGTGTGTAATAATTATTGTGAGGGAATTTGATGTTTGCTTTACCATGGTTCATTTCAAAGCACTTTATGACAATATCACTATACCAATCAGAATGATTTTTTGCAGCGTTTTAAGAAATTATTTTACTTTGTATCCATGTATTATAAATGTTTTAAAAAGGCTTATTTTCTGTATACAGTCAATAATCATGTAAACATTTGAAGCCCAAACTTTCCATTGACTTCAGTACGCAATGAAAGATCCGAAAACTATTAACTATACCAAAACAGAATGACATGTTTTTGAAATTATAGCAAATCTTTTGGTTGACAAATTTTTATTCGTTATTACAAAAAAAAAAGAACTTCAAATATATGTCATTTCCCTCCTACCCAGTTTACTCCTATTACTTATTATGATGTGAACTGGTCAATGTTATTGAATCTTACGCAATTTGATTGAATTAAATTATTATTAGTTTACCTTCAAACTGTTTAATTTTTTCATACATATATATTGATAACATCAGAATGTGCACGAATGTAACAAAAAAGATGAACAGTCGGTACCATATTTATTTTATTTGTTTTTAATTTATTAAGGGGAAAATACACAACAAATTGTTTTTAAAGAAATGTGTTTTTTTAGAACTAAATTGTAATTGATTTTTATCTTTAAATGTACATACATTTGTATGTGTACGGTAACTTTAATAACTTTCAAACTGTACACTGGACGAGTCCATATTACATTTTACCAATGAAACTAAGGGTATGAAAGGTAAGAATTGCAACTTCTTATATCTTCACAAAATTTTCCAAATATAGAGTAGATTAATCATTTTTTTAATAGCCTATTCCCTAGTAAAAGGTGAACATTTACAATTTGGACGTTTTATTCCATTACACAAGTGTTTTTCAAAGGGAAATGTCAAAATACATTTTACGCACGGCTACACCAGGTCGCATTATTGTTTATCTTAACAAAAACAATTCATATTTCAGTCTCATTATAATGTTATAATAGTCAGTAAATAAAGTCAAAATATGTTTAATCTGTCAGACATCAAAATTCAATACGATCCTTTTAGGTCAATTTCGGTTACCTCACAAAATCTTGGTAGGCACTATAGTACATGCACCCTGAAGAACATGTAAAACTTTGCTTTCCCTGTACACAATCCTTAGCATAAGTGAGATGTGAGAAAACATAGTCATGTAAATAAAATGGAGAATGGAAACAGGAATGTATCAAAAAGACAACACACAACACAACCAAAGAGTAGAAAACAGTCCAATGCCATTGTCTTCAACGTTACACAGCGAAAATATCCCGCACCCGGAGGAGCCTCTAGCTTGCCCCTAAACAAAAGTATGAATTGACTCATTTATTTGAGACAAGTTGCAGGTGATAAAACTCTTACATAACAAGAATGTGTCCATAGTACATAGATACCCCACTCGCATTATCATTTTCTATGTTCAGTGGACAGTGAAATTGGGGTCAAAACTCCAATTTGGCATAAAAATGAGAAAGATCATATATAAGTTTCAAGTTGATTGGACTTCAACTTCATCAAAAACTACCTTCACCAAAAACTTAAACCTGAAACGGGACAGACGGACGGACAAACGAACAGACGCACAGACCAAAAAACATATTGCCCCTTAGTTGGGCACAAAAATGAAAACAACAATTTATAAATTTCATGTGTGTAAAGTGCTTTTCTGGATTTACCTTCATCAGGACCACTTAAAGCCGAATATTTGAAAGCCAACGATGTATAAGAACCGACTCAGTTGAAAGGTTATATGACCAAATAGAATCTAAAAATAGCAGTCAAATCCATCTTAGGTCAACTTAACCTGAGGGAGTTCACCTTTAAAAGATAAAACAATTTTGTTGACATACCTATATATTATACTATCAGTAGAGAAACTATATATGTAGTCAATTTTAATCTGGTTGTGGACATACATTCTAAGACACATATTTTGAGAACCATAGAGTTTTTTTTGTACAGTATGTAGTGCAAATATAAATTTCATAAAAATTAAAAAAAGTCCTTTTAAAGTTAAAATGTTTCTAGTTAGTAAGAAAACTTAAATAGTCTAATTTACTTGATATTCTATGATTCAAAACTTTGTCATGTTTGTCAGAAAATGTTTCCATTGAGGCAGGTTCTATAACTTTGAATAATACCCTTTATTAATTGCAATGTGCACATATCTTGTAACTTGTTTTATGCACTTAACATATACTTATGAGAAACACACAGACAAGAATAGAACATCATTGTCACACAGTGCACTTAACTTATGAGACACAAACAGACAAGAATAGAACATCATTGTCACACAGTGCACTTAACTTATGAGACACAAACAGACAAGAATAGAACATCATTGTCATACAGTGCACTTAACTTATGAGACACAAACAGACAAGAATAGAACATCATTGTCACACAGTGCACTTAACTTAGGAGACACAAACAGACAAGAATAGAACATCATTGTCACACAGTGCACTTAACTTATGAGACACAAACAGACAAGAATAGAACATCATTGTCACACAGTGGAAATATTGCAGTAAAGTCAAAATTAAGACTTTCATTACAAAATGTGTGTACCCAGTCTATTTTTACTAGTGTTGTTTGTTTTTCTTTGACAAATGGATTTTGATATCCCCCTTTATATAAATGTATGTTATTGTATTACCTTTACAATTTGAGTCGCAATGCTTCTTATTCTGAAATAAACAAATACAAATGATCAGCTTTTTGGTAAATATTTACTCAATCCTTAGATTTCCAATGTTATGTGCTTTTTTGTTTTCCATTTGTCCACTTTAGACACTAACTAACAATTATTGATGGGTTTCTCCTACCACATTAGCTTTGTTTTTTTTAAATTGTGTCTTTGTTTGAAGACTGCCAAACTTAATAAAATGCTTCACCGAGTGCAGCCCGAAACGATTGCAGAGAACCTTGAACAGTTGGGCGAGTTTGGACACAATATTCAAGATTGATCCTGTCTGAATTTGGATTGTGATCAAATTTTTGACATAATATAGGTTTCTGACACAAAATAAATGTTGTCAAAGATATAAAAATTTGAAATGAACCTTTTAGTTTACCTAGTATGGTCTGATATCCAAAATCTAACAACATGGTTCGATTCAGCATATGAAAAAACACAAAATAATTAATTTTAGTTGAAATCAAACAAAGTTTAATTTTGGACCCGTCAAACCTTAATATGGACTAATTTGAAAACAGGGCCCAAAATAAAAAATCTAAATGCACAATAATATTCAGCATATCATTGAGAGGCAATAATTCAGTTTTTGATGATGAAATCAAACAAAGTTTAAAAATGGGGCCCAATATCCAGACTTTATTTTAATCCAATTGAAATTGGTTAAAAGATTTGTATTTATTTTCAATTGAAGATTTCTAGCTATTGCGCAATACTGTGCTATTTTACAATACTGTGCTGTTGCACAATACTTAGTTAATCTGTTATATATAATAATTTACACAACCTGTATGACCCCCCCCCTAAAATAAAGAAAAAAAAATCCCCCCTCCAAATTTTTTAGAAGATTATTTTAGGAAAAATTTGCAATTTCAGAGTTCCATATACTTTAACAAAAGTTATTGTCTGGAAACTAGAACAAGAGTGCATACGCTGAAATGTCTCGCCTGTTTTACTTATCATTGAATTTATGTTGAAAGTCTGTAACATGAAGTGTTTACCTTAAGTATCACATACACTTAACATTATCAATGTTCTATAATAATGAGGTCATGGTCAGATGAACCAGGCAAGACAGACATGTACACCTTACACTCATTCATTCGCTAGATATAGTTGACCTGTTGCTTATAGTATCTGATTGACTGACAAAATTACGAAAATGTATCATTGACCAATGAACCATGAAAAAGAGGTCAAGGTCAGATAATACATGGTAGACAGACATGTACACCTTACAATTATTTCATTGACCGATAATAGCTGACCTATTACTTTAAGAATTTGAAAAACAGACCGAAACACAAAAAAATTACATTGACCAATGAACCATGAAAATGAGGTCAAGGTCATATAATACTGGCTAGAATGACGGGTATACTTTACAATAATTTTATACACTAAATATGGTTGACCAATTACTTACGTGTATAGTACTTTAAAATCAGACAAAAACACAAAAACTTAACTTTGACCAATGAACAATGAAAATGATGTCAAGGTCAGATAATATCTGCCAGACAGACATGCTCATCTTACAATTATTTCATACATCAAATATAGTTGACCTATTGCTTATAGTACTTCAAAAACAGACCAAATCACAAAAACTTAACATTGACCAATGAACAATGAAAATGAGGTCAAGGTCAGATGAAACCTGCCAGACAGACATGTATCCATTACAATCATTCCATACATCACAAATAGGTATCCTACTGCTTATAGTATTTGAGAAACGAACCTAATCACGTAACTTTAACCTTGATCACTAATCCATGAAATTAGGTTAAGGTCAGGTAAATCCTATATGACGGACATGTAGACCTTGCAAGGAAACCATAACAAATATAGTTATCCTATTACTCATAAGTGAGAAATTCACATTACAATTTTTTTTTCAAGCAGTCACTGAACCATGAAAATGAGGTCAAGAACATTAGACATATGACAGACGGAAACTTTGTAACATAAGGTAACTGCATACAAGATATGAAGCATCCAGGTCGTCTACTTTCTGAAATATAAAGCTTTATACCAATTGTTTACACCACCACCGCCGCCAGATAGTTATACCTATGTCTCGCATACTGCGACCTTCGTTGCAGGCGAGACAAAAATGCTTGTTTTGTGATGTGTAGAACAACATAAAAGAATCGAAAATTAACAGAATAATTGTATGAAACTTTTAAACGAAAACACTTGAAATATGCATGGAAATGAACGCATTGTCAAATTTTCGCGATTCTACAGCTGCCGCTAACAAAGCCAAAATTAAACACACGAGTAAAAAAACCGATATATGGTATATATTTATAGTGCTGCGATACATTACATTGCATCAAAACAGCACTGAACACAAACAAAAATGCTCAAGCTTAACTGTGCTTTTAGAAGTATCAATCAATCATTCAATCAATTAACTGGTATCATATTGGAGATATTTTTCCCCCGAATATAAAAGTTACATTAGTTTTTTCTGATTTGATCAATTAATTTCTTTTATATACAGTCAATTAAGTCAGGAATAGGACAATTGTTTTCCGTTCATTTGATGTGTTTGAGCTTTTGATTTTGCCATTTGATAAGTGACGTTCCGATTTGAATTTTCCTTGGAGTTCGGTATTTGTTATTTTACTTTTTTTGAAAAGAAAACGGGTATACAACAATATTACTAACCTTTTCAAAGACCCAATTTAGAGGACATTTCGTTTCATGTATTTTCCCATTCTCGCATCTCCATTGTGCTTTCTTTTTTGCCTCTGACAAAGGTATTAAACACGTTTTACCATTGCATATTTTTCCAACTTCTATATCAAACAGATCTGACATTAAATGGTGACTTTGTTTACCAAAACAACGACGGTAAAACTGAAGAATTCGTCCAAGTGCCAAAGTCAGGCATTCCTGTGTTGTTGTTGCTAAATCCGGTGATATGAGCTGCTTTGACACGTCATTGTTGAGGTATGCAATTATTCTCTGCCCCTCAACATGAATTTGAAGTTCATTTCTTTTGTCAGCATCCATAATTGCAGCTTGAAAAAAAAGACAAAAACGAGAGTCTTCTACTTTCAGAGGCCAGATGCTAATAGCAGCCCCAATAAGCTTGAAAGACAAAGCAGATGGAACCACTGTCTCCTTGAGATGATAAGCTATGCATATTGTTCTGTCGTCTGTTACATTTCTGTGCATTTTTTGTGGAATTTTTTCCTTCACAATGCAGGGTACTAGAAATAAATCTGCAGCTGTATCCTTCTCTGTGTAGCGTTTAGGTTCTATAAGGATATCAAGATGAAGGAGGACCTGCACTACATATTCCTTTGTTTTGACATCGGTCAAAATTTCTTTGAAAGCTGGTTGTGACCACAGAGTAAAAAGGTCTGTCTTCTTTAGAACTCCAGTAGATGATAAATGTTCCAGAATGTTTCGAACGGGTACTTTTTCTGGCCAAAACATTATGTCTGTGATGAAGGCTCTCAGGATATTGACCATTGCTGTAGGCTGAATAACAATGAAATCTCTTAAAGCAGGTTCATCGAAGTATAACAACTTTCCTATTGAGTGTTGAACAAGTAAGAAATCGTCTACTCTTCTTTCATTCAGAGCAAATTCATTATTAGATTTGTTTATCTCTAAAAGTCTTTCTTTTGTTATCAACTTTACTCCCTCTGCTCTCATATCCGATATCTGTAAATCAAGAGGCACCCAAACAATCGGCATTTGTTGTCCCCATGTTGACTGCTGAAAGGCGATATCAACTAATGTATCCTTTAAGCGCTCAATATCTTGGTCTGCTGCATCTGTTGCATTCATGAAAAACACATTGTCATACATGATATGCTCATGAAGCTTGTGTGAGGAAAACATTTCCCGCAGTTCTTCATTGAATTTAAGGGCTAGTATCCTTTTCTCATCCTGTCAATTATATCAAAAAGCAATGACATGAATAAATTATTCACTCTTCACGAAAAACACAACCTTTTTTTTGACAGTTTTGTAACAGCACAACTAAACAACACACAATCTTTGGTGGATAGTTGTCTCATGGGCAATCATACCACATCTCCTTATTTCTATATAAAAATCATTTGGAGAGGGCTTTTCTCATCATTGCTAACATATTTCATAGAACCATAGCACTGTAAACAAATTAAAAATACCTAACTTTTTTTTTCAGACGACTCAGAATTTTCAGTTTTAGCTTTAAAAATGGATCTCAGGCATACATAATTAATATAAGTACAAGATTTATGGGGTATATGTCCATGAGTCCGAAAACAAACAACACAAACAGTTCGTCTCTACTTTTTATGCAGGACATTGTGTTCTGTGTCAATTGTTTACAAGAACAATAGAGACAGCTGTAGAATTTGTTGATGTGAGCACTTAAGAATACTGATTAAACTGTTATAATTTATAGAATAACTAGTTGAAAATAGTCAGTGACCAAACAACACATTAATCATGTAATTGACATTAATTAATTCCATACATAGTTTTCCATATTTTAATTCTTTGATTAGTTATTCTTGTCATTACATTAACGGTTTATTGAGGTGATGATATACAAAATAGGTGTTGTTGGATACATTTATATATAGCATGTTCATTTTGTCTTGCAACATACCACATTCCTCCTCCTATACTTTGTGCAGGTTACCAAATATCTAAAAATGTCTAGGGACTAAACTTAATGGTCGCTCAGTTGCCCAAGACGACCAGATTTTCGACTGGGCGAATATATTTTATCTTCCTGATCGCCCAGCTGGTGACTAAAATATTTTGCTGTGAATCCAATTCCTATCTTTTCCCCAGCAAATTAACCAAAAACTGTCCTCAAACAGAAACCTCAATGTCTTTATATAATGGGAAAATTAAAGACAGAATTTCATGAAACCAGCAAGTTCATTTAAATAACCAAAACCTATTCAAACAACTAAGTTTTCATTGCAAGGTAACAATTTGATATATATATACCACTTTTCTAAACACATGTTATTATCAAATTATCTCTTTTAAAGCTTCTATGATTATTTCATTTTCTGGTGGCATTAATTATAATAATATAGAGTTATCACAGATAATCTTTTTCAGGCTATACAGCAACATATATGATTGCATAAAAAAGGCTTTATCAATATATGAAAAGTACATTTTAGTCTTATTTAATTAGTACAAAAATTGGTTGGGCCCTAAAATTTCAATTTGGTCCCTAACAAAAAAGAATTAAGTTTAGTCCCTGATTATTTCAATTTTTATATATTATCAAAAAGAGAGTGAAAAAGTTTTGTCACTGAAATTTTGTATAAGAATTGTCTGTTCTGTAATTTAATCAAACGTTTACACATTTGTTATCATGGTTATGTCCAGTCAATGACTAGATAGTTTTGATAATATTCACACATATGTGTGTCAAAAAGTAGGGTGGAAAAATGAATAACAAAGTCAGACATACCTCAGAGAAACTATCACTATGAGTGGCGGCAAACAAAATTCTCGGCATTTTATCTTCAGTTTTGTTACAGTAGGTCAATACAGAGTTAATCCAATGCTCCAGAATAGCTACAAAAGTAATAATGAAGAAGGCATTTTATCTTCAGTTTTGTGAAAATTAGTTGGTTAATAGTAGTATTGAAATAAAAAATACTATTGACATGTAATATTCCTTATGCTATATTGATAATAAGGATAAACCACAAAGAAGAAATTAATTGTTCAGTTGTTGTTTGCTTAACATCCATATGTTGAGTAAGTAAATCACTGTCCTAGGTAAGAGGGAGTGTTTAGAATTGCAAGCAAGTTTATCCCTGTCCCATTCTGTATGTGCCTCTCCAAAGCCATATGTTGAGTAAGTAAATCACTGTCCTAGGTAAGAAGGAATGTTTAGAATTGCAAGAAAGTTTAGTCCTGTCCCGTTCTGTATGTGCCTCTCCAAAGCCACATGTTGCGTAAGTAAATCACTGTCCTAGGTAAGAAGGAATGTTTAGAATTGCAAGAAAGTTTAGTCCTGCCCCATTCTGTATGTGCCTCTCCAAAGCCATATGTTGAGTAAGTAAAGCACTGTCCTAGGTAAGAGGGAGTGTTTAGAATTGCAAGAAAGTTTAGTCCTGCCCCATTCTGTATGTGCCTCTCCAAAGCCATATGTTGAGTAAGTAAGTAAAGCACTGTCCTAGGTAAGAAGGAATGTTTAGAATTACAAGAAAGTTTAGTCCTGCCCCATTCTGTATGTGCCTCTCCAAAGCCATATGTTGAGTAAGTAAAGCACTGTCCTAGGTAAGAGGGAGTGTTTATAATTGCAAGCAAGTTTATCCCTGTCCCATTCTGTATGTGCCTCTCCAAAGCCATATGTTGAGTAAGTAAAGCACTGTCCTAGGTAAGAAGGAATGTTTAGAATTGCAAGCAAGTTTAGTCCTGCCCCATTCTGTATGTACCTCTCCAAAGCCATATGTTGAGTAAGTAAAGCACTGTCCTAGGTAAGAAGGAGTGTTTATAATTGCAAGCAAGTTTAGTCCTGCCCCATTCTGTATGTACCTCTCCAAAGCCATATGTTGAGTAAGTAAAGCACTGTCCTAGGTAAGAGGGAGTGTTTATAATTGCAAGCAAGTTTAGTCCTGCCCCATTCTGTATGTACCTCTCCAAAGCCATATGTTGAGTAAGTAAAGCACTGTCCTAGGTAAGAGGGAGTGTATAGAATTGCAAGCAAGTTTAGTCCTGCCCCATTCTGTATGTGCCTCTCCAAAGCCACATATTGAGTAAGTAAGTAAAGCACTGTCCTAGGTAAGAGGGAGTGTTTAGAATTGCAAGAAAGTTTAGTCCTGCCCCATTCTGTATGTGCCTCTCCAAAGTCATATGTTGAGTAAGTAAAGCACTGTCCTAGGTAAGAAGGAATGTTTAGAATTGCAAGCAAGTTTATCCCTGTCCCATTCTGTATGTGCCTCTCCAAAGCCATATGTTGAGTAAGTAAAGCACTGTCCTAGGTAAGAGGGAGTGTTTAGAATTGCAAGAAAGTTTAGTCCTGCCCCATTCTGTATGTGCCTCTCCAAAGCCATATGTTGAGTAAGTAAAGCACTGTCCTAGGTAAGAAGGAATGTTTAGAATTGCAAGAAAGTTTAGTCCTGCCCCATTCTGTATGTGCCTCTCCAAAGCCATATGTTGAGTAAGTAAAGCACTGTCCTAGGTAAGAAGGAGTGTTTAGAATTGCAAGAAAGTTTACTCCTGCCCCATTCTGTATGTGCCTCTCCAAAGCCATATGTTGAGTAAGTAAGTAAAGCACTGTCCTAGGTAAGAGGGAGTGTTTAGAATTGCAAGAAAGTTTAGTCCTGCCCCATTCTGTATGTGCCTCTCCAAAGCCACATATTGAGTAAGTAAGTAAAGCACTGTCCTAGGTAAGAAGGAATGTTTAGAATTGCAAGAAGGTTTAGTCCTGCCCCATTCTGTATGTGCCTCTCCAAAGCCATATGTTGAGTAAGTAAAGCACTGTCCTAGGTAAGAAGGAATGTTTAGAATTGCAAGAAGGTTTAGTCCTGCCCCATTCTGTATGTGCCTCTCCAAAGCCATATGTTAAGTAAGTAAAGCACTGTCCTAGGTAAGAGGGAGTGTTTAGAATTGCAAGAAAGTTTAGTCCTGCCCCATTCTGTATGTGCCTCTCCAAAGCCACATATTGAGTAAGTAAGTAAAGCACTGTCCTAGGTAAGAGGGAGTGTATAGAATTGCAAGAAAGTTTAGTCCTGCCCCATTCTGTATGTGCCTCTCCAAAGCCATATGTTGAGTAAGTAAGTAAAGCACTGTCCTAGGTAAGAAGGAATGTTTAGAATTGCAAGAAAGTTTAGTCCTGCCCCATTCTGTATGTGCCTCTCCAAAGCCACATATTGAGTAAGTAAGTAAAGCACTGTCCTAGGTAAGAAGGAATGTTTAGAATTGCAAGAAAGTTTACTCCTGCCCCATTCTGTATGTGCCTCTCCAAAGCCATATGTTGAGTAAGTAAAGCACTGTCCTAGGTAAGAAGGAATGTTTAGAATTGCAAGAAGGTTTAGTCCTGCCCCATTCTGTATGTGCCTCTCCAAAGCCATATGTTGAGTAAGTAAAGCACTGTCCTAGGTAAGAGGGAGTGTTTAGAATTGCAAGCAAGTTTATCCCTGTCCCATTCTGTATGTGCCTCTCCAAAGCCACATATTGAGTAAGTAAAGCACTGTCCTAGGTAAGAAGGAATGTTTAGAATTGCAAGAAGGTTTAGTCCTGCCCCATTCTGTATGTGCCTCTCCAAAGCCATATGTTGAGTAAGTAAAGCACTGTCCTAGGTAAGAGGGAGTGTTTAGAATTGCAAGCAAGTTTATCCCTGTCCCATTCTGTATGTGCCTCTCCAAAGCCACATATTGAGTAAGTAAAGCACTGTCCTAGGTAAGAAGGAATGTTTAGAATTGCAAGAAAGTTTACTCCTGCCCCATTCTGTATGTGCCTCTCCAAAGCCATATGTTGAGTAAGTAAAGCACTGTCCTAGGTAAGAAGGAATGTTTAGAATTGCAAGAAGGTTTAGTCCTGCCCCATTCTGTATGTGCCTCTCCAAAGCCATATGTTGAGTAAGTAAAGCACTGTCCTAGGTAAGAGGGAGTGTTTAGAATTGCAAGCAAGTTTATCCCTGTCCCATTCTGTATGTGCCTCTCCAAAGCCACATATTGAGTAAGTAAAGCACTGTCCTAGGTAAGAAGGAATGTTTAGAATTGCAAGAAGGTTTAGTCCTGCCCCATTCTGTATGTGCCTCTCCAAAGCCATATGTTGAGTAAGTAAAGCACTGTCCTAGGTAAGAGGGAGTGTTTAGAATTGCAAGCAAGTTTATCCCTGTCCCATTCTGTATGTGCCTCTCCAAAGCCACATATTGAGTAAGTAAAGCACTGTCCTAGGTAAGAAGGAATGTTTAGAATTGCAAGCAAGTTTAGTCCTGCCCCATTCTGTATGTGCCTCTCCAAAGCCATATGTTGAGTAAGTAAATCACTGTCCTAGGTAAGAAGGAATGTTTAGAATTGCAAGAAAGTTTAGTCCTGCCCCATTCTGTATGTGCCTCTCCAAAGCCATATGTTGAGTAAGTAAAGCACTGTCCTAGGTAAGAAGGAATGTTTAGAATTGCAAGAAGGTTTAGTCCTGCCCCATTCTGTATGTACCTCTCCAAAGCCATATGTTGAGTAAGTAAAGCACTGTCCTAGGTAAGAGGGAGTGTTTAGAATTGCAAGAAAGTTTACTCCTGCCCCATTCTGTATGTGCCTCTCCAAAGCCATATGTTGAGTAAGTAAGTAAAGCACTGTCCTAGGTAAGAGGGAGTGTTTAGAATTGCAAGAAAGTTTAGTCCTGCCCCATTCTGTATGTGCCTCTCCAAAGCCACATATTGAGTAAGTAAGTAAAGCACTGTCCTAGGTAAGAAGGAATGTTTAGAATTGCAAGAAGGTTTAGTCCTGCCCCATTCTGTATGTGCCTCTCCAAAGCCATATGTTGAGTAAGTAAAGCACTGTCCTAGGTAAGAAGGAATGTTTAGAATTGCAAGAAGGTTTAGTCCTGCCCCATTCTGTATGTGCCTCTCCAAAGCCATATGTTAAGTAAGTAAAGCACTGTCCTAGGTAAGAGGGAGTGTTTAGAATTGCAAGAAAGTTTAGTCCTGCCCCATTCTGTATGTGCCTCTCCAAAGCCACATATTGAGTAAGTAAGTAAAGCACTGTCCTAGGTAAGAGGGAGTGTATAGAATTGCAAGAAAGTTTAGTCCTGCCCCATTCTGTATGTGCCTCTCCAAAGCCATATGTTGAGTAAGTAAGTAAAGCACTGTCCTAGGTAAGAAGGAATGTTTAGAATTGCAAGAAAGTTTAGTCCTGCCCCATTCTGTATGTGCCTCTCCAAAGCCACATATTGAGTAAGTAAGTAAAGCACTGTCCTAGGTAAGAAGGAATGTTTAGAATTGCAAGAAAGTTTACTCCTGCCCCATTCTGTATGTGCCTCTCCAAAGCCATATGTTGAGTAAGTAAAGCACTGTCCTAGGTAAGAAGGAATGTTTAGAATTGCAAGAAGGTTTAGTCCTGCCCCATTCTGTATGTGCCTCTCCAAAGCCATATGTTGAGTAAGTAAAGCACTGTCCTAGGTAAGAGGGAGTGTTTAGAATTGCAAGCAAGTTTATCCCTGTCCCATTCTGTATGTGCCTCTCCAAAGCCACATATTGAGTAAGTAAAGCACTGTCCTAGGTAAGAAGGAATGTTTAGAATTGCAAGAAGGTTTAGTCCTGCCCCATTCTGTATGTGCCTCTCCAAAGCCATATGTTGAGTAAGTAAAGCACTGTCCTAGGTAAGAGGGAGTGTTTAGAATTGCAAGCAAGTTTATCACTGTCCCATTCTGTATGTGCCTCTCCAAAGCCACATATTGAGTAAGTAAAGCACTGTCCTAGGTAAGAAGGAATGTTTAGAATTGCAAGAAAGTTTACTCCTGCCCCATTCTGTATGTGCCTCTCCAAAGCCATATGTTGAGTAAGTAAAGCACTGTCCTAGGTAAGAAGGAATGTTTAGAATTGCAAGAAGGTTTAGTCCTGCCCCATTCTGTATGTGCCTCTCCAAAGCCATATGTTGAGTAAGTAAAGCACTGTCCTAGGTAAGAGGGAGTGTTTAGAATTGCAAGCAAGTTTATCCCTGTCCCATTCTGTATGTGCCTCTCCAAAGCCACATATTGAGTAAGTAAAGCACTGTCCTAGGTAAGAAGGAATGTTTAGAATTGCAAGAAGGTTTAGTCCTGCCCCATTCTGTATGTGCCTCTCCAAAGCCATATGTTGAGTAAGTAAAGCACTGTCCTAGGTAAGAGGGAGTGTTTAGAATTGCAAGCAAGTTTATCCCTGTCCCATTCTGTATGTGCCTCTCCAAAGCCACATATTGAGTAAGTAAAGCACTGTCCTAGGTAAGAAGGAATGTTTAGAATTGCAAGCAAGTTTAGTCCTGCCCCATTCTGTATGTGCCTCTCCAAAGCCACATATTGAGTAAGTAAGTAAAGCACTGTCCTAGGTAAGAAGGAATGTTTAGAATTGCAAGAAAGTTTAGTCCTGCCCCATTCTGTATGTGCCTCTCCAAAGCCATATGTTGAGTAAGTAAAGCACTGTCCTAGGTAAGAGGGAGTGTTTAGAATTGCAAGCAAGTTTATCCCTGTCCCATTCTGTATGTGCCTCTCCAAAGCCACATATTGAGTAAGTAAAGCACTGTCCTAGGTAAGAAGGAATGTTTAGAATTGCAAGCAAGTTTAGTCCTGCCCCATTCTGTATGTGCCTCTCCAAAGCCACATATTGAGTAAGTAAGTAAAGCACTGTCCTAGGTAAGAAGGAATGTTTAGAATTGCAAGAAAGTTTAGTCCTGCCCCATTCTGTATGTGCCTCTCCAAAGCCATATGTTGAGTAAGTAAAGCACTGTCCTAGGTAAGAAGGAATGTTTAGAATTGCAAGAAGGTTTAGTCCTGCCCCATTCTGTATGTACCTCTCCAAAGCCATATGTTGAGTAAGTAAAGCACTGTCCTAGGTAAGAGGGAGTGTTTAGAATTGCAAGAAAGTTTAGTCCTGCCCCATTCTGTATGTACCTCTCCAAAGCCATATGTTGAGTAAGTAAAGCACTGTCCTAGGTAAGAGGGAGTGTTTAGAATTGCAAGAAAGTTTAGTCCTGCCCCATTGTGTATGTGCCTCTCCAAAGCCACATATTGAGTAAGTAAGTAAAGCACTGTCCTAGGTAAGAGGGAGTGTTTAGAATTGCAAGAAAGTTTAGTCCTGCCCCATTCTGTATGTGCCTCTCCAAAGCCACATATTGAGTAAGTAAGTAAAGCACTGTCCTAGGTAGGAGGGAGTGTTTATAATTGGAAGCAAGTTTAGTCCTGCCCCATTCTGTATGTGCCTCTCCAAAGCCACATGTTGAGTAAGTAAAGCACTGTCCTAGGTAAGAAGGAATGTTTAGAATTGCAAGAAAGTTTAGTCCTGCCCCATTCTGTATGTGCCTCTCCAAAGCCATATGTTGAGTAGGTAAAGCACTGTCCTAGGTAAGAAGGAGTGTTTAGAATTGGAAGCAAGTTTAGTCCTGCCCCATTCTGTATGTGCCTCTCCAAAGCCATATGTTGAGTAGGTAAAGCACTGTCCTAGGTAAGAAGGAGTGTTTAGAATTGGAAGCAAGTTTATCCCTGTCCCATTCTGTATGTGCCTCTCCAAAGCCATATGTTGAGTAAGTAAAGCACTGTCCTAGGTAAGAAGGAGTGTTTAGAATTGGAAGCAAGTTTATCCCTGTCCCATTCTGTATGTGCCTCTCCAAAGCCACATATTGAGTAAGTAAGTAAAGCACTGTCCTAGGTAAGAAGGAATGTTTAGAATTGCAAGAAGGTTTAGTCCTGCCCCATTCTGTATGTGCCTCTCCAAAGCCATATGTTGAGTAAGTAAAGCACTGTCCTAGGTAAGAAGGAATGTTTAGAATTGCAAGAAGGTTTAGTCCTGCCCCATTCTGTATGTACCTCTCCAAAGCCATATGTTGAGTAAGTAAAGCACTGTCCTAGGTAAGACGGAGTGTTTAGAATTGCAAGAAAGTTTAGTCCTGCCCCATTCTGTATGTGCCTCTCCAAAGCCACATATTGAGTAAGTAAGTAAAGCACTGTCCTAGGTAAGAAGGAATGTTTAGAATTGCAAGAAGGTTTAGTCCTGCCCCATTCTGTATGTGCCTCTCCAAAGCCACATGTTAAGTAAGTAAATCACTGTCCTAGGTAAGAGGGAGTGTTTAGAATTGCAAGAAGGTTTAGTCCTGCCCCATTCTGTATGTACCTCTCCAAAGCCATATGTTGAGTAAGTAAAGCACTGTCCTAGGTAAGAGGGAGTGTTTAGAATTGCAAGAAGGTTTAGTCCTGCCCCATTCTGTATGTGCCTCTCCAAAGCCACATGTTAAGTAAGTAAATCACTGTCCTAGGTAAGAAGGAATGTTTAGAATTGCAAGAAGGTTTAGTCCTGCCCCATTCTGTATGTACCTCTCCAAAGCCATATGTTGAGTAAGTAAAGCACTGTCCTAGGTAAGAGGGAGTGTTTAGAATTGCAAGAAGGTTTAGTCCTGCCCCATTCTGTATGTGCCTCTCCAAAGCCATATGTTGAGTAAGTAAAGCACTGTCCTAGGTAAGAGGGAGTGTTTAGAATTGCAAGCAAGTTTAGTCCTGCCCCATTCTGTATGTGCCTCTCCAAAGCCATATGTTGAGTAAGTAAATCACTGTCCTAGGTAAGAAGGAATGTTTAGAATTGCAAGAAAGTTTAGTCCTGCCCCATTCTGTATGTGCCTCTCCAAAGCCATATGTTGAGTAAGTATATCACTGTCCTAGGTAAGAAGGAATGTTTAGAATTGCAAGAAAGTTTAGTCCTGCCCCATTCTGTATGTGCCTCTCCAAAGCCACATGTTGAGTAAGTAAAGCACTGTCCTAGGTAAGAGGGAGTGTTTAGAATTGCAAGAAAGTTTAGTCCTGCCCCATTCTGTATGTGCCTCTCCAAAGCCACATATTGAGTAAGTAAGTAAAGCACTGTCCTAGGTAAGAGGGAGTGTTTAGAATTGCAAGCAAGTTTAGTCCTGCCCCATTCTGTATGTGCCTCTCCAAAGCCACATGTTGAGTAAGTAAAGCACTGTCCTAGGTAAGAAGGAATGTTTAGAATTGCAAGAAAGTTTATCCCTGTCCCATTCTGTATGTGCCTCTCCAAAGCCATATGTTGAGTAAGTAAAGCACTGTCCTATGTAAGAGGGAGTGTTTAGAATTGCAAGAAAGTTTAGTCCTGCCCCATTCTGTATGTGCCTCTCCAAAGCCATATGTTGAGTAAGTAAAGCACTGTCCTAGGTAAGAGGGAGTGTTTAGAATTGCAAGCAAGTTTAGTCCTGCCCCATTCTGTATGTGCCTCTCCAAAGCCATATGTTGAGTAAGTAAAGCACTGTCCCAGGTAAGAAGGAATGTTTAGAATTGCAAGCAAGTTTATCCCTGTCCCATTCTGTATGTGCCTCTCCAAAGCCATATGTTGAGTAAGTAAAGCACTGTCCTAGGTAGGAGGGAGTGTTTAAAATTGCAAGCAAGTTTTAGTCCTGCCCCATTCTGTATGTGCCTCTCCAAAGCCATATGTTGAGTAAGTAAATCACTGTCCTAGGTAAGAAGGAATGTTTAGAATTGCAAGAAAGTTTAGTCCTGCCCCATTCTGTATGTGCCTCTCCAAAGCCACATATTGAGTAAGTAAGTAAAGCACTGTCCTAGGTAAGAGGGAGTGTTTAGAATTGCAAGAAAGTTTAGTCCTGCCCCATTCTGTATGTGCCTCTCCAAAGCCACATATTGAGTAAGTAAGTAAAGCACTGTCCTAGGTAAGAGGGAGTGTATAGAATTGCAAGAAAGTTTAGTCCTGCCCCATTCTGTATGTGCCTCTCCAAAGCCATATGTTGAGTAAGTAAATCACTGTCCTAGGTAAGAAGGAATGTTTAGAATTGCAAGCAAGTTTATCCCTGTCCCATTCTGTATGTGCCTCTCCAAAGCCATATGTTGAGTAAGTAAAGCACTGTCCTAGGTAAGAGGGAGTGTTTAGAATTGCAAGAAAGTTTAGTCCTGCCCCATTCTGTATGTGCCTCTCCAAAGCCATATGTTGAGTAAGTAAAGCACTGTCCTAGGTAAGACGGAGTGTTTAGAATTGCAAGAAAGTTTAGTCCTGCCCCATTCTGTATGTGCCTCTCCAAAGCCATATGTTGAGTAAGTAAAGCACTGTCCTAGGTAAGAGGGAGTGTTTAGAATTGCAAGCAAGTTTAGTCCTGCCCCATTCTGTATGTACCTCTCCAAAGCCATATGTTGAGTAAGTAAAGCACTGTCCCAGGTAAGAAGGAATGTTTAGAATTGCAAGCAAGTTTATCCCTGTCCCATTCTGTATGTGCCTCTCCAAAGCCATATGTTGAGTAAGTAAAGCACTGTCCTAGGTAGGAGGGAGTGTTTAAAATTGCAAGCAAGTTTTAGTCCTGCCCCATTCTGTATGTGCCTCTCCAAAGCCACATATTGAGTAAGTAAGTAAAGCACTGTCCTAGGTAAGAGGGAGTGTTTAGAATTGCAAGAAAGTTTAGTCCTGCCCCATTCTGTATGTGCCTCTCCAAAGCCACATATTGAGTAAGTAAGTAAAGCACTGTCCTAGGTAAGAGGGAGTGTATAGAATTGCAAGAAAGTTTAGTCCTGCCCCATTCTGTATGTGCCTCTCCAAAGCCATATGTTGAGTAAGTAAATCACTGTCCTAGGTAAGAAGGAATGTTTAGAATTGCAAGCAAGTTTATCCCTGTCCCATTCTGTATGTGCCTCTCCAAAGCCATATGTTGAGTAAGTAAAGCACTGTCCTAGGTAAGAGGGAGTGTTTAGAATTGCAAGAAAGTTTAGTCCTGCCCCATTCTGTATGTGCCTCTCCAAAGCCATATGTTGAGTAAGTAAAGCACTGTCCTAGGTAAGACGGAGTGTTTAGAATTGCAAGAAAGTTTAGTCCTGCCCCATTCTGTATGTGCCTCTCCAAAGCCATATGTTGAGTAAGTTAATCACTGTCCTAGGTAAGAAGGAATGTTTAGAATTGCAAGAAAGTTTAGTCCTGCCCCATTCTGTATGTGCCTCTCCAAAGCCATATGTTGAGTAAGTAAAGCACTGTCCTAGGTAAGAAGGAATGTTTAGAATTGCAAGAAAGTTTAGTCCTGCCCCATTCTGTATGTGCCTCTCCAAAGCCACATGTTGAGTAAGTAAAGCACTGTCCTAGGTAAGAGGGAGTGTTTAGAATTGCAAGAAAGTTTAGTCCTGCCCCATTCTGTATGTGCCTCTCCAAAGCCACATATTGAGTAAGTAAGTAAAGCACTGTCCTAGGTAAGAGGGAGTGTTTAGAATTGCAAGCAAGTTTAGTCCTGCCCCATTCTGTATGTGCCTCTCCAAAGCCACATGTTGAGTAAGTAAAGCACTGTCCTAGGTAAGAAGGAATGTTTAGAATTGCAAGAAAGTTTATCCCTGTCCCATTCTGTATGTGCCTCTCCAAAGCCATATGTTGAGTAAGTAAAGCACTGTCCTAGGTAAGAGGGAGTGTTTAGAATTGCAAGAAAGTTTAGTCCTGCCCCATTCTGTATGTGCCTCTCCAAAGCCATATGTTGAGTAAGTAAAGCACTGTCCTAGGTAAGAGGGAGTGTTTAGAATTGCAAGCAAGTTTAGTCCTGCCCCATTCTGTATGTGCCTCTCCAAAGCCATATGTTGAGTAAGTAAAGCACTGTCCCAGGTAAGAAGGAATGTTTAGAATTGCAAGCAAGTTTATCCCTGTCCCATTCTGTATGTGCCTCTCCAAAGCCATATGTTGAGTAAGTAAAGCACTGTCCTAGGTAGGAGGGAGTGTTTAAAATTGCAAGCAAGTTTTAGTCCTGCCCCATTCTGTATGTGCCTCTCCAAAGCCACATATTGAGTAAGTAAGTAAAGCACTGTCCTAGGTAAGAGGGAGTGTTTAGAATTGCAAGA
This sequence comes from Mytilus edulis, assembly GCF_963676685.1. NCBI lineage: Eukaryota > Metazoa > Mollusca > Bivalvia > Mytilida > Mytilidae > Mytilus > Mytilus edulis. The sequence continues at coordinate 79,111,844 of NC_092355.1, read as the reverse complement.
AAGTTTAGTCCTGCCCCATTCTGTATGTGCCTCTCCAAAGCCACATATTGAGTAAGTAAGTAAAGCACTGTCCTAGGTAAGAGGGAGTGTATAGAATTGCAAGCAAGTTTAGTCCTGGCCCATTCTGTATGTGCCTCTCCAAAGCCATATGTTGAGTAAGTAAATCACTGTCCTAGGTAAGAAGGAATGTTTAGAATTGCAAGCAAGTTTATCCCTGTCCCATTCTGTATGTGCCTCTCCAAAGCCATATGTTGAGTAAGTAAAGCACTGTCCTAGGTAAGAGGGAGTGTTTAGAATTGCAAGAAAGTTTAGTCCTGCCCCATTCTGTATGTGCCTCTCCAAAGCCATATGTTGAGTAAGTAAAGCACTGTCCTAGGTAAGAAGGAATGTTTAGAATTGCAAGCAAGTTTATCCCTGTCCCATTCTGTATGTGCCTCTCCAAAGCCATATGTTGAGTAAGTAAATCACTGTCCTAGGTAAGAGGGAGTGTTTAGAATTGCAAGAAAGTTTACTCCTGCCCCATTCTGTATGTGCCTCTCCAAAGCCATATGTTGAGTAAGTAAAGCACTGTCCCAGGTAAGAAGGAATGTTTAGAATTGCAAGCAAGTTTATCCCTGTCCCATTCTGTATGTGCCTCTCCAAAGCCATATGTTGAGTAAGTAAAGCACTGTCCTAGGTAGGAGGGAGTGTTTAAAATTGCAAGAAAGTTTATCCTTGTCCCATTCTGTATGTGCCTCTCCAAAGCCATATGTTGAGTAAGTAAATCACTGTCCTAGGTAAGAAGGAATGTTTAGAATTGCAAGAAAGTTTAGTCCTGCCCCATTCTGTATGTGCCTCTCCAAAGCCATCTGTTGAGTAAGTAAATCACTGTCCTAGGTAAGAAGGAATGTTTAGAATTGCAAGCAAGTTTATCCCTGTCCCATTCTGTATGTGCCTCTCCAAAGCCATATGTTGAGTAAGTAAAGCACTGTCCTAGGTAAGAGGGAGTGTTTAGAATTGCAAGAAAGTTTAGTCCTGCCCCATTCTGTATGTGCCTCTCCAAAGCCATATGTTGAGTAAGTAAATCACTGTCCTAGGTAAGAGGGAGTGTTTAGAATTGCAAGAAAGTTTAGTCCTGTCCCATTCTGTATGTGCCTCTCCAAAGCCATATGTTGAGTAAGTAAAGCACTGTCCTAGGTAAGAGGGAGTGTTTAGAATTGCAAGAAAGTTTAGTCCTGCCCCATTCTGTATGTGCCTCTCCAAAGCCATATGTTGAGTAAGTAAAGCACTGTCCTAGGTAAGAGGGAGTGTTTAGAATTGCAAGCAAGTTTATCCCTGTCCCATTCTGTATGTGCCTCTCCAAAGCCATATGTTGAGTAAGTAAAGCACTGTCCTAGGTAGGAGGGAGTGTTTAAAATTGCAAGAAAGTTTATCCTTGTCCCATTCTGTATGTGCCTCTCCAAAGCCATATGTTGAGTAAGTAAATCACTGTCCTAGGTAAGAAGGAATGTTTAGAATTGCAAGAAAGTTTAGTCCTGCCCCATTCTGTATGTGCCTCTCCAAAGCCACATGTTGAGTAAGTAAATCACTGTCCTAGGTAAGAAGGAATGTTTAGAATTGCAAGAAAGTTTAGTCCTGCCCCATTCTGTATGTGCCTCTCCAAAGCCATCTGTTGAGTAAGTAAATCACTGTCCTAGGTAAGAAGGAATGTTTAGAATTGCAAGCAAGTTTATCCCTGTCCCATTCTGTATGTGCCTCTCCAAAGCCATATGTTGAGTAAGTAAAGCACTGTCCTAGGTAAGAGGGAGTGTTTAGAATTGCAAGAAAGTTTAGTCCTGCCCCATTCTGTATGTGCCTCTCCAAAGCCATATGTTGAGTAAGTAAATCACTGTCCTAGGTAAGAGGGAGTGTTTAGAATTGCAAGAAAGTTTAGTCCTGTCCCATTCTGTATGTGCCTCTCCAAAGCCATATGTTGAGTAAGTAAAGCACTGTCCTAGGTAAGAGGGAGTGTTTAGAATTGCAAGAAAGTTTAGTCCTGCCCCATTCTGTATGTGCCTCTCCAAAGCCATATGTTGAGTAAGTAAAGCACTGTCCTAGGTAAGAGGGAGTGTTTAGAATTGCAAGCAAGTTTATCCCTGTCCCATTCTGTATGTGCCTCTCCAAAGCCATATGTTGAGTAAGTAAAGCACTGTCCTAGGTAAGAGGGAGTGTTTAGAATTGCAAGAAAGTTTAGTCCTGCCCCATTCTGTATGTGCCTCTCCAAAGCCACATGTTGAGTAAGTAAAGCACTGTCCTAGGTAAGAGGGAGTGTATAGAATTGCAAGAAAGTTTAGTCCAGCCCAATTCTGTATGTGCCTCTCCAAAGCCATATGTTGAGTAAGTAAATCACTGTCCTAGGTAAGAAGGAATGTTTAGAATTGCAAGAAAGTTTAGTCCTGCCCCATTCTGTATGTGCCTCTCCAAAGCCATATGTTGAGTAGGTAAAGCACTGTCCTAGGTAAGAAGGAATGTTTAGAATTGCAAGCAAGTTTATCCCTGTCCCATTCTGTATGTGCCTCTCCAAAGCCATATGTTGAGTAAGTAAAGCACTGTCCTAGGTAAGAGGGAGTGTATAGAATTGCAAGCAAGTTTAGTCCTGCCCCATTCTGTATGTGCCTCTCGAAAGCCACATATTGAGTAAGTAAGTAAAGCACTGTCCTAGGTAAGAGGGAGTGTTTAGAATTGCAAGCAAGTTTAGTCCTGCCCCATTCTGTATGTGCCTCTCGAAAGCCACACATTGAGTAAATAAGTAAAGCACTGTCCTAGGTAAGAGGGAGTGTTTAGAATTGCAAGCAAGTGTATCCTTTCCTCATTCTGTATTTGCCTCTTCAAAGTCAGGAGCCAGTTACTCAGTGGTCGTCTCTGTCATTCAAATCCCCCCTGTTTATCATTTAAGCAAATATTACGCAGTTGGTTTTAATGGCTATTTTTAACATCAGTAGAAACAAGATACAGAACTAGTTTTAAATCATTGACAGCATGGTGTGATGTATGAAGGCTCTTATAACAGCAATACATCAAGGTATATTGTGTGTTTAACAGAGATGTGAGCAAAGTGTCCTTTGAATATATCTACCAAAAGATTCAATTTTAATATACAATGTACATTGATATATAATCATTATAATCACTAAGAACATTTGAAATTCAATTGCTTATTTAAAGAAACTTACATGCTGCAGTAACATCTCCTTGTGGATATTCCGTCAATACTGTATAAAGACCTTTTCGTCCATCAAACATCAGAATGAACGTTCCCCTGTGCTGGATGAATAACTGATGAGTCATATCAAACGATTTTTGCCCACCAAAATCGACCAGATCTGATGGTGCTATATTCATGATATTTGTACCTTTCTTAATCTTCTCCAATAAGTCATCTTGAATGGAATGAGCAGTATGAATTGGTGGTTTGTGGAAGTCTTTTGGTGTCTCCTGGTTAGATTGATGTGACAATTGTCCTTGTCCACCAGACGAGGTCTGTCTAGATGTTATTCGCCGTTTCTTATTAGAAGGACCGCCATCCGTATTTGATGAACTAAACTTGTATTCCTTTATTTCTGATTTTGGATCACCTGGAATTTTTTCTTTACTTTCACCTTGCAGACTTGGTTGTTTCTTGAGTTCTGGATTCCCAAGAAGTAGTTTCGTTAAAACATCACCACTACCTGACAAGGTTTAAAAAAGAAAAAGAGGAAGTATGATAAATGCAATAATTTGACCCTGGAAATTGTAAAACTAATACATGTCAACTTATTCAAGCCTTACAAAATAACATTAATGATACATAGAATGACTGAGTTACAATGTCACCTGTGTTGCATATATTTTATCTATTCAAGGGCTATAACTAAAAAACATTTGTGTAATTTTTTTTTTTTTAAAACTTTTTACAAATATCTTATTCATGTTAGAGAAATGAAGGCTTGATGGCAAATACAATGCAATTTCCAATTTAAATCAATTTTCAAGGGGCATAACTCTTTTGGAAATATTTGTTTGATCTGCATTGATTTTCGGATTTGTCTATAACATAATAAAAATCTGACAAGAATTGTATATATGAGAGCGCTAACAATTCAATTTTTCATATAATCAATATTTTCAAGTCATAAATAACACTTTTACAAATAATTGATCCGCACAGTTTTTTTAAGTTGTCCGAGACATTGCTGATATAAGCCTATGATATACGATTCATAAAAATCTTGCAAAAATTGTACACAAGAGAGCGCTAATAAAGAATAATTAATATTTACAAGGGGTATAACTCTTTTAAAAATAGTTGATTTTCAATTTGTCCTAGACATTGCTGATATAAACCTATGATATCAGTTTTATAAAAATCTGGCAAGAATTGTACACATGAGAACAGTAATAAGACCGTACAGACAGACGCATCATCGGGACGCCCTTATTTCTATGTCCCCCCCCCCCCCCCCCCAACGCATCGCGCAGTGGACAATAACAAGTTAATATAATCAGGACACTTTTGTTCTGAAAGGTCTCTTGTAATGCATTTGTCATACTATAGTCATTTCACGCATTGTTTTGGTCAAAATGTATTTTAGCAATAGCTTGACCTAAAAAGGTATTTTACACATAATAACATTGTAGTTAAATACATTTTGTAGCAAAATATGTTTTTGGGTAAGCTGTTGCTCATATCTAAATCTTAATGACAATATTTCAAATTGGAGCTTTTTTGCCTTTGTCATTCAAAGGAAGTTTAAAACCCTAATGTCAATTTGTGAGACTAAATCCTGATGTCCGACAGACTTATATAATGTATAATGACCACTTGAAGGATTTTATTTTGTAGACATTTTGATTTTCGATTTCAAGGGGCCAGACATGTCCTTATCGTACCTTCTTCTTCAGTAAAGCAATGTACAATATGTCAAACCATACAGAGCATTTTAAATCTGTATTGAAGGCCTTATAAAAATGTATCATCAGATAAAACTCTGATAAGGAGTCATCCGTCAATTTCAGTCTTTAAACTTATTTGTAGATCTTGTCTTGCTGATCATATGTGCTATTAAAAGTTTCTGTCTATCGATTTAAATTTTTTGAGATAATAGAGAAAACATTTTAATGAAAGTGCTGGATAGCACCTCTGGAAAGTTTGCAATTATAGATGTGTATTATTTCAAATGTGTATTTAATCACAACTTTGATGTTTTTAACTAAACCATTGTTAATTAATTTGTAATGACGCCATTTCCAAAATGTGTGGTGGCCATCTTGAAAAATTGATTTTTTTTTCTGGCCAGCAGCGGATTTTTTATAAGTATCATTTATTTAACCTTTATACCAAATTTCATGCTTGTATCACGATTTGCACAATTATGTCCATAATATCTCCCACTATGTCTCTTCAGCAATTATCAAAAATATTTTTTTTTTCATACTTTCATATATGCATAACATTTTGATATTTCTATTGCAACCTTAAACTGTAGATCTGAAATAATCAAACATACAGAAAGCTCTGTTAATTTCTTTATGTGCCAATGCCATGTCAAGGGCCTGTGATTTTAGTATTTTTTTTATTGATTAAGGTCCTTCATATTTGTTTTTAGTAAATTGTTTTGTTACTAATTAACCTGTTAGTTTTCTTGTTTGAATTGTTCCACATAGTTCATATCAGGGCCTTTTATAGCACACTATATAATATGAGTTTTTCTCTTTGTTGACGACCATATGGCGAACTATAGTTGTTAATATATCTTCCTCCTTTGAACTCTTTTGGATAGCATTGGTTCATTTGCAAAAAATACCACATCTTTTTTTTTTTTAAATAAGACAATAAACATAAATCAATACAACTGTAATAAAAGTGAATTTATATTAAAGGCTTTGATCAATAAATAGGGAATGTGTCCATGGGACACAAATGATGCCCCCTCTAACATTTAATGTTATAAAAGGTCACAACTCAAGAACTGTATAAGTGACGCTACCTAAATTTGTACTTGAGTTTTGGGGTAATAAGCATTGTGTATACATTCCTACACATTAACTTAAGGCAAACTTAAGTTAAAGAAAGTAAACGAAAAAATCAGCAATTTATCATATGTAACGGGGAAATACCCTAGAGCAGTAAAAATAATGCCTCCAAAATTCAAACTTGATCTTGGTTTTGTGGTTAAAAGTATTGTGTATAAGTTTCATAACATTTGGTTGAGGCACACTAAAGTTAGAGAACGGAAAGGAAAAAATTCAGCAATTTTAACATTTGTAAAGGGGCATTACTCTAGAACGGTATAAATGAAGCCAACAAAATTCAAATTAGATCAGTGGTTTGTGGTAATGAGCATTGTGTATAAGTTTCATAACATTTGGTTAAGACAAACTAAAGTTAGAGAACAGAAACGAAAAATTCCAGCAATTTTTCCATTTGTAAAGGAGCATAACTCTAGAATGGTGAATGTGACGCCACCAAAATTCAAACTTGACCTGTTTTTTGTGGTAAAAAGCATTGCGTATAATTTTCATACAATTTTGGAAAAAATCTTGTCTTTCAGGATATCCCAGGAAGTCCTGGGATATCCTGGAAAATCCCAGCATAGGTAATTTTGTAAATCCTGAAATTTCAAGTGTCCCAGGAAGTCCCATGAAGTCCTGAAATCTGTTGTCCTGATATATTTCAGGAATTTCCAAGACTTTAAATTTGTTTCAGGAATTTCGGGGATATTTCAGGACTTACAATATTTGATGAATACAAGTTTTATATCCTGATTTTTCAAGAACTCTTAGGACTTTAGATTATTAACAGGAATTACTGGGATATTTCAGGACTTCAAATATATGGGTTTCTTTTGAAAACTTAGGTTTTTTTTTCGATTTGAATTCAACTTAAGTATATTTAAAATTCCATTTAAATTCCAAGAATTGTTTGTGCACAGTTGAACTTGTATATGATCATACTGATGAAAAATGGTAGGACACAATTTTGGAAAATGCAAAACTCACATATCACAAAGCATGTCACATGCCCCAAACCAAAATATGAGTAACAACACAACATGATTTTTTTAATTAAACATTAATATTTTCAAAGCCCAATAATCCATTTGTCAATTACCGACTTGATTCTGTTATTACACTCTTTTTAAACAAATTACTTCCCTTTATCAATTGTAGACTGGTTCCATACCAGACAAAATTGGCTTTTGCCAAACAAAGCATGATGAATTGAAAGTGATGTATCGGTGGTTTAACTTATTTTTCATAAAAAAAATAATTTCTTATGTCAAAAGTATTAAATAACAAATTAATGCAATTAAAAGATTTGAAAACCTTACTCACATTACGAACAGGTAGATTTGCTCTTTCTGCTAGCTCTCCATTGTAAGGGAGACAACTATAAAAAGGATTTCAAAGGGATCTCTAATTATAGGGTCAATTACGGGAATTGGCACATAGTCTATTAAAGATCATGATCATACAACCATAGATGTAATACCCATTGCAAATAATTTTCATGCTTTAATTCTTTATCTTTGACATGTGAGCCAGAGTGAATGAAATGTATAAACGTGCCATCTGGATTTCCTTAATTTTAGTGTAGATGCTGGACAGGAAGTGTGAGGTCAAATGCAGGAGATCACATATGGCTAAATTATACATTTTCTGCATGGATATTTTTTTTTTAATATAATATGTATATATCAAATATTCAAGATAAATTTAATTTATTCAACCAGGGAACCTTTCAAAGAAAATGGAAATTTGACTCCCTTAAATAACCCCTGACACAATTAGAATTTAAACTTGGACAACAAGCAAAGATGTCTTATATCCTACACACAAATTGAATGCAGATAAATGAAATTAACTAAGTTCCAACAGTTCTATATTCTAACATTATATTAATAGTGCAGATGTTTTCTTCTGGTGACATGACTGTTTGATTTTAAGGAGCATTAATTTGATGATTACATGCATTTTGGATAATATCTTTTGGTAAGTCACAAATACATTCGATTCCACCATTTTGAATATGTGCATATATTAATAAGAGTAAAGAAAACAGTTATAGAATGTTTACATAAGATTTACTTTCATCACAATCATAAGGAATTAGCAATACATTGTTATTACATATAATGAAAAAATATTTAAATAGTATAGGTATGCTTTTAATAATAATATAAAAACTTAAACATAGATCTGTGAGAAAACTCACATTTAGATATACCACAAACATGTTGCTGCGATATCTCTGAAAAAAGTTGCTGAATTCATTAACCGAAGATACATAATTCTGGAATAATAGTACATGTTTAATTTTAAAACTTTAAAATATATGATTGAGTAGGGAAAAACAAGAATGTGTCCATAGTACACGGATGTCCCACTCGTACTATCATTTTACATGTTCAGTGGACCTAGGAATTGGGGTCAATACTTTAATTTGGCATTAAAATTAGAAAGATCATATCATAGGGAACATGTGCACTAGGTTTCAAGTTGATTGGACTTCAACTTCATCAAAAACTACCTTGACCAAAAACTTTAACCTGAGCTTCGCACTATCTTTTTCTTTGTTCAGTGGACCGTAACATTGTGGTCAAAACTTTAATTTGACATTAAAATTAGAAAGATCATATCATGGGGAACATGTGTACTAAGTTTCAAGTTGATTGGACTTCAACTTCATCAAAAACTACCTTGACCAAAAACTTTAACCTGAAGTGGGACGAACGGACGCACAGACAAACACACGAACGGACGAATTATGAAAATTTATCAAAATTTAGATGCAGAACTTTTGTTTTGTTTCAGATTTACTGTTAAAGACCGGCAGCTCTGATTTATAAATCAAAGCACCAAAGGGTGCTATAGGCAGTTAATCAAAAACCCAAAGGCAAACTTGGCCAAGTTCAGATGAATAGTGTAAAGAATTAGTCAAAATATTTATCTCAGGCAATGTTCTCAGCTATTTCTAAAGTATCAAATAATGCTTGTACAGTAATGTTTATGTTATGCAATCCTACCACTTTCAAAAGTTATTTTCAATTTATAATTATTTATAAAGATTCAATGTCTGAGATTATACACATACACTGTCCTATGTTAGGGGAGAGTTTTGTGCCAGCCGCCACATTCTGTATGCACCTGTCCATAGTGAGGACCCACTAATGTGGTGATTGTTGCTGTATATCATATTTATTTTTCATAATTGTTTTGTACAATTTTAATTTCTTGTGTATACTTCTGATTTTAGTGTATGTCCAAGTTATTGTTAATACTCTTTTGTTCCGACGTTGGAAAGTTCAGGGCGGAAAGAACTCACTAGCCGAAAAGTTCCAGAGGAACTTATTAACTAGTTACTTTGTTCTTCCTCTGATTTAAAAGTTCCACCGGAACAAAGTGACTAGTTGAAAAGTATACATTTTTGTTATTATGTTAAGGGGCCAGCAAAAGCAATCCTTTGGGTGTAGGAGTTTCTCCCTGCATTAAAGATCCATTGGTAACCTTCGACTGTTGTCTGCTCTTAGATCAGGTTATTGTCTACATGACACATTCCCCATTTTCATTCTCAATTTTATTAGGCACTGGCTACGGTTACATGGAAATGTAACAACAATAAAAATATTATTGTTACACTGGAGACTAATTGCCGGAATGCAAAGTTGGACGAGGAACCGATTTATTACGAATGTAACAATAATTACTGAGGTTACGGTTGCATTACGCTGAGATTTATAGATTAATAGGGGTCCGGGGGGTGGCCGAACAATGCATTTGAATGGGAGCATATAGTTGGAACCCCCCCTTTTATCAAATGGCTGAATCCGCCCCTGATACTGATAAAAAATAAATATTATTATTCAACAAATGGTGTATAACTTGAATAGTTTTACGTATTAATGGTTTTGATGTTCTTAAAGATACTACTCAAGATTAGGAGTGCCAAAGGCGAAAAATATAGTTCAATGGTTTCACTTTTAAAGTATTTAACTGCACACCTTCTCTTATTACTGTCATATATATATACTTTGAACCAATTTTGTTTAGGGTGAAAAACATTAAAACTTGGGATGCGTTTTAAACGAAACTTAAACTCCTTGTACGGATTTGGCTATACTTTTTGGACCTTTTGGATTATAGCTCTTCATCTTTTATATAAGCTTTGGATTTCAAATATTTTGGCCACGAGCATCACTGAAGAGACATGTATTGTCGAAATAAGCATCTGGTGCAAGAAAATTGGTACCTTTAATTTTATTACTACCACTGGGTCGATGCCTCTGCTGGTGGACTATTAGTCCCCGAGGGTATCACCAGCCCAGTAGCCAGTACTTCGGTACTGGCATGAAAATACGGATTTTTTGTGTTATTAAAATTTGCTGTTACAAAATGATAGAAATTATTATAAATTAAGGAATGTATCTCCCTCATGCAAAGCTCTGATTCCTTGCACGGATTTGGCTATACTTTTTGGACCTTTTGGATTATAGCTCTTCATCTTTTATATAAGCTTTGGATTTCAAATATTTTGGCCACGAGCATCACTGAAGAGACATGTATTGTCGAAATGCGCATCTGGTGCAAGAAAATTGGTACCTTTAATTTTATTACTACCACTGGGTCGATGCCTCTGCTGGTGGACTATTAGTTCCCGAGGGTATCACCAGCCCAGTAGCCAGTACTTCGGTACTGGCATGAAAATACGGATTTTTTGTGTTATTAAAATTTGCTGTTACAAAATGATAGAAATTATTATAAATTAAGGAATGTATCTCCCTCATGCAAAGCTCTGATTCCTTGCACGGATTTGGCTATACTTTTTGGACCTTTTGGATTATAGCTCTTCATCTTTTATATAAGCTTTGGATTTCAAATATTTTGGCCACGAGCATCACTGAAGAGACATGTATTGTCGAAATGCGCATCTGGTGCAAGAAAATTGGTACCGTTAATTTTATTAAACAATATCAAGACATAAATTTCATACAGCTATACAATTTGATGCAATTTGATTTTTATTATTGTTACATTTCCATGTAACCGTAGCCAGTACCATTTTATTAACGTCTCAAATTATACCTGAATTAAAATATCTTGATTACAGTTTAACTGTCTCCCATTACTAATATCATAATAAAAATAAAACATTTATTTAAACTTTAAATAACTGTAACAGTAGGAATTAAGACAAGAGGCTCTCAAGAGCCTGAATCGCTCACCTGAATTTTTTTGGTTTAATCTCTCATCAATGATTATTTTGGCTTTTCAATTTATTTAAATGTTTTTGAAATCGTCCTATTCTCTTCAAAAGCCAAAAAAAAAATCAATTTCTCCTATGTTCTATTTTAGCCATAGGAGCTATGTTTCTTGACATACAAGGAAATGAAATATAAAATTTATACTAGATACTCTGAAACTCTGAAACTCATTTAGCCTAAGTTTGGCTGAAATTGATACAGCAGTTTCAAAGGAGAAGATTTTTTAAAGTAAGTCAACATGATGAACAAATTGTGAAAAAAAGTTTTTAAAGGGCAATAACTCCTTAAGAGGTCAATTGACAATTTTGGTCAAATTGACTTATTTGTAGATCTTACTTTGCTGATCATTTTTGCTGTTTACAGTTTATCTTTATCTATAATAATATTCAAGATAATGACCAAAAACTGCAAAATTTCCTTAAAATTACCAATTAAGTGGCAGCAACCCAACAATGGTTTGTTTGATTCATCTGAAAATTTCAGGGCTGATAGATCTTGACCTAATGAACATTTTTACCCCATGTCAGATTTGCTCTGAATGCTTTCGTTTTTGAGATATAAGCCAAAAACTGCATTTGACCCCTATGTTCTATTTTAAGTAACGGTGGCCATGTTTTTTGACGGATCAAAAATCTAAGCACACACTTTGTGCAGGATAATCTAAAGAACAATCATGCTAAGTTTCATTTAAACCCATTCAGTAGTTTCAGAGAAGAAGATTTTTTAAAGTTAGCAAATATGATGAACAAATTGTGAAAAATTGCCATTAAAGGACAATAACCCCTTAAGGGGTCAATTGACAATTTTGGTCATATTAACTTATTTGTAGATCTTACTTTGCTGATCATTTTTGCTGTTTACAGTTTATCTTTATCTATAATAATATTCAAGATAATGACCAAAAACTGCAAAATTTCCTTAAAATTACCAATTAAGTGGCAGCAACCCAACAATGGTTTGTTTGATTCATCTGAAAATTTCAGGGCTGATAGATCTTGACCTAATGAACATTTGTACCCCATGTCAGATTTGCTCTAAATGCTTTCGTTTTCGAGATATAAGCCAAAAACTGCATTTGACCCCTATGTTCTATTTTAGGTAACGGCGGCCATGTTTTTTGACGGATCAAAAATCGAAGCGCACACTTTGTGCAGGATACTCTAAGGAACAATCATCTTAAGTTTCATTCAAATCCATTCAGTAGTTTCAGAGGAGAAGATTTTTTAAAGTTAGCAAATATGATGAACAAATTGTGAAAAATTGCCATTAAAGGACAATAACCCCTTAAGGGGTCAATTGACAATTTTGGTCATATTAACTTATTTGTAGATCTTACTTTGCTGATCATTTTTGCTGTTTACAGTTTATCTTTATCTATAATAATTTTCAAGATAATGACCAAAAACTGCAAAATTTCCTTAAAATTACCAATTAAGTGGCAGCAACCCAACAATGGTTTGTTTGATTCATCTGAAAATTTCAGGGCTGATAGATCTTGACCTAATGAACATTTTTACCCCATGTCAGATTTGCTCTAAATGCTTTCGTTTTCGAGATATAAGCCAAAAACTGCATTTGACCCCTATGTTCTATTTTAGGTAACGGCGGCCATGTTTTTTGACGGATCAAAAATCGAAGCGCACACTTTGTGCAGGATACTCTAAGGAACAATCATGCTAAGTTTCATTTAAACCCATTCAGTAGTTTCAGAGGAGAAGATGTTTGAAAAATTGTTAACGACGACAGACGACGACGACGGACGCCAAGTGATAAGAAAAGCTCACATGGCCTTTTAGGCCAGGTGAGCTAAAAAACTTGTTTGTAACTTCAACTTGTTTAAAAAATATTGATAAACGTTTCTCGAGCCTCGTTAGTCGTTACCTTTTAAGGCTTTTTATCGTATCATGCGATTTCTTTTCACATTATTTTCATGGGGAAATCGTTTACCAGCATAAAGTTGCTGAAGGAACCACATAGAATTGATTCAAGAACACATAACGAGTGTTTAAATGTGAAAAATTATAAATAAAAAGAAACATATATTTAACAAAAAAGTCGTATTTTTCTGTACCGGAAATCGAAATGTCCTTGTAAATCAAAAACAATTACGGTGTGATACGCGTCACAGATTCGGACTTAATATTGCGACTTTGGAAGTTAAATAATGCCGTCCTTTAGAAAACAGTTGTTAAAGTTTTAATCTCAATATTTATTGAAGTACATTGAGCTAAATCAAAGCACGTGTAGCATTATGTTACACCAAAGCGAAACAATCTTAAAATGACCTTGACATCGACCAATCAGAAAACTACAATAACAACAACTTTATTTGACAAGCACGAAGGAGGTCATTTGCGAGATAACGGAATAATATTAACAAGAATACAAATGAGCATACAAGATTACTGAATTAAGATGATTTAAATAATCTCAATCATTTCAGACAAAAAACGATTAAAATGATTAATAATAAAGTATCTATGTATCATCAGAATCCTCCCAATTTAAAAGGTACGTAAATTTCGTCTTCTATGTAATTTGAAATTGCCGCCAACTTATATCAGCTGATTAATAGACTACTGACGTATGTAATACGTATCGATGACAAACAATATTCCTACGAATTTTGCCATTTGGGAAATGTAAACGACTCATCTTTATATATTTTCGGCGATCAAATATTTCATACAATTGTTCTTTGACATCTTAGCCAACAGCACAGGGGATAATAAACTACAGAAGGATTTCTATCGAGCACTACTTCCTATGTGCAACTTCAAAACTTTTGGGAAAATCGACGAAAACATAACGTTTTTATGGTAATATTTTTTATATTCCAGAATAAAAGTATGAAAAAAGTGTCCAATTAGTTATAAATAACATGATAGCCAGCCAGATAATAAAAGTGGCACATATTTCAGCATTTATTGGGTAGAACATAAATCTAGGGTGCTCACATAAAGAAGCTTAACTGCTTAAAAAAACTATAGTGAGGGCCAAGATACATTTATGTGACCAGCTTAAACTAGTCAAGACAAGAGGGCTTTTTGGAAAATTGGAGAGAATTGAAGATGATAACAATAAACAAGGATAGATTCTTGCAAGGGTGTAACATACTTCCAGAAGAAACAAGGGTAAAACTAAATACGGTAGGGGCATAACAATAGCAGTATGACGACAGGAATAAAAGTTTGTATACACTAGATTCATAAAGGTGCTTATAACCCTGTAACACATTTTAGTTGCTACTGTGAAATTTAGCATTGAGGCAATAACATTTGAGATTTTTGGTTTTCAGCCATTCATTTGATATACTAGTCTGTGTTAGGATGACACACTGTTAATTATAGGTCAATCTTAAAGAATCATACTGCCCAAGGAATAAAGTGTGAGGATAAAAATGATATCATCACTGTTACTACTGATTATACATATTTTGACTTTTAGGTTGACCCATTATAGACAGATATCATCACTGTTACTACTGATGATGCATATTTTGACTTTAAGGTTGACGCATTATAGACGGATATCATCACTGTTACTACTGATTATACATATTTTGACTTTTAGTTTGACCCATTATAGACGGATATCATCACTGTTACTACTGATTATACATATTTTGACTTTAAGGTTGACGCATTATAGACGGATATCATCACTGTTACTACTGATTATACATATTTTGACTTTTAGATTGACCCATTATAGACGGATATCATCACTGTTACTACTGATTATACATATTTTGACTTTTAGGTTGACGCATTATAGACGGATATCATCACTGTTACTACTGATTATACATATTTTGACTTTTAGATTGACCCATTATAGACGGATATCATCACTGTTACTACTGATTATACATATTTTGACTTTTAGGTTGACCCATTATAGACGGATATCATCACTGTTACTACTGATTATACATATTTTGACTTTTAGGTTGACCCATTTTAGACGGATATCATCACTGTTACTACTGATTATACATATTTTGACTTTTAGGTTGACTCATTTTAGACGGATATCATCACTGTTACTACTGATTATACATATTTTGACTTTTAGGTTGACCCATTATAGACAGATATCATCACTGTTACTACTGATTATACATATTTTGACTTTTAGGTTGACCCATTATAGACAGATATCATCACTGTGACTACTGATTATACATATTTTGACTTTTAGGTTGACCCATTATAGACAGATATCATCACTATTACTACTGATTATACATATTTTGACTTTTAGGTTGACCCATTATAGACGGATATCATCACTGTTACTACTGATTATACATATTTTGACTTTTAGGTTGACCCATTATAGACAGATATCATCACTGTTACTACTGATTATACATATTTTGACTTTTAGGTTGACCCATTATAGACAGATGTCATCACTGTTACTACTGATTATACATATTTTGACTTTTAGGTTGACCCATTATAGACGGATATCATCACTGTTACTACTGATTATACATATTTTGACTTTTAGATTGACCCATTATAGACGGATATCATCACTGTTACTACTGATTATACATATTTTGACTTTTAGGTTGACCCATTATAGACGGATATATCATCAATATTACTACTGATTATACATATTTTGACTTTTAGGTTGACCCATTATAGACAGATATCATCACTGTTACTACTGATTATACATATTTTGACTTTAAGGTTGACGCATTATAGACGGATATCATCACTGTTACTACTGATTATACATATTTTGACTTTTAGGTTGACCCATTATAGACGGATATCATCACTGTTACTACTGATTATACACATTTTGACTTTTAGGTTGACCCATTATAGACGGATATCATCACTGTTACTACTGATTATACATATTTTGACTTTTAGGTTGACTCATTTTAGACGGATATCATCACTGTTACTACTGATTATACATATTTTGACTTTTAGGTTGACCCATTATAGACGGATATCATCACTGTTACTACTGATTATACATATTTTGACTTTTAGGTTGACCCATTATAGACGGATATCATCACTGTTACTACTGATTATACATATTTTGACTTTTAGGTTGACCCATAATAGACGGATATCATCACTGTTACTACTGATTATACATATTTTGACTTTTAGGTTGACCCATTATCATGATTATAGTCAAATATCATCACTATTACTACTGATTATGCATATTTTGACTTTTAGGTTGATCCATTATAGAGGGATATCATCAATGTTACTACTGATTATACATATTTTGACTTTTAGGTTGACCGATTATAGACGGATATCATCACTGTTGCTACTGATTATACATATTTTGACTATAAGGTTGACTCATTATAGAGGGATATCATCACTATTACTACTGATTATACATATTTTGACTTTAAGGTTGACCCATTATAGACAGATGTCATCACTGTTACTACTGATTGTACATATTTTGACTTTTAGGTTGACCCATTTTGACGGATATCATCACTGTTACTACTGATTGTACATATTTTGATTTTTAGGTTGACCCATTATAGACAGATGTCATCACTGTTACTACTGATTATACATATTTTGACTTTTAGGTTGACCAATTATTGACGGATATCATCACTGTTACTACTGATTATACATATTTTGACTTTTAGATTGACTCATTTTAGACGGATATCATCACTGTTACTACTGATTATACATATTTTGACTTTTAGGTTGACCCATTATAGACGGATATCATCACTGTTACTACTGATTATACATATTTTGACTTTTAGTTTGACCCATTATAGACGGATATCATCACTCTTACTACTGATTATACATATTTTGATTTGGTCATCACTCTATTAATTGTACTTTAAAATTCAATATCTATTAAAACAGAATTACTTAATTTCCAGTACCAATTTCATCTTTTATAAGCCCCTGTCTGAAGGATTAACTCTACCCCTTGATGGTCATGGTTTAATCAGTGACTATTTATCTTTACAATTATCAATAAGAGACTAAAATTCTTTACCAAATTTTAACAAAATCTAACCCAGAGTACTTATTTGTGTCATTCCTTTTCTCCACTATGTCAACTGTTGTGTGCTTTCATATATATAGAAAATACAAATATCTATAAAATCATAATTTTTCCTAAAATTTTTAAACAGACTCTGAACATTTTCTCAAGGAAAAAAAAAGTGCGGACTATACATGCCAAAAAACGGTAGCTAAACTTTGTTGAAAATTCCTAATTTAAATAGCCTAGCATGAAGAATATATTTTTATCCTGTATATTAAAACTTATATATTAATCAAAGTGGTCGAAATCACTGATAGAAAGATTTGGAACAGTAGCTAGAAAAAGGTTATCTAGTGATCACAAATACCCCTGCCAATGCAGAAAAAAACATCATCTGTTAACCCCCAAAATTGTAAAGGTTGTCTTGCCAATGATTGGTGCTGTCATTGTAGTACTGCAAAGTTGACTTCCATAAACAATTTCCAATTATCAGTAAAAACATAAAAATGAAGACTTAGATTGTATTTCTTGATTCTGCACAAACACCTATAAAATATCTTTCAATTTGATGAAGGTTTGTAAAAAGTGATTGATATTTGAACAATTCTAAATCTAGGCTGTTTTTTTAATGTTTACTCCTAAAAAAACATTTTAGTATATATATCAGTAAACTACAGAACATAAGAAAAATCTTCTTTTCTTGCTTAATTTTCATCATGAAAAAGCTACTGAATAAGGTTTGAAAAAGGTTTTAAACAATTTTAATCAGTATAATACAGAAGATTGAAATGTTCATATCTGGATTTGAATTGTTTGAACATGTGAAAGACATTGAATTTATTTATGCTATTTCTTATTTCAAAAGGTAACTCAATAATCATTGAGAACCAAAATAAAACCTTATTTGTAAGGTACTTAAGTTTTTGTTTAATGTTATATGTCAAAAAAAATAAAATACAACTTGCCCTCTATTCTATGGTCCCTGACATTTAAATGGTAAAATAATAAATGAAATGTCCGTCCTTGTGTAAAAAACGTTTTGTTTCTGTCTTCTTTTTTTGAGCCACATAGACGATTTAAAAAGTGCCCATTGTATGGCTGTGAACAAAAGTTGCAGTCAAATGAATTATCAATTTCATGTGAACTTTATCAAGTTTTACAGTGACATCAATAACTCTAAAACGAGAATTGTGTTCATCAAAATGTCATTCTACTCCTAAATTATATAACTAAATTCAAACAGAAAACATGCCTTGTTGAAATTTTAGTGCTTCAAACATTAAATTGTTGTTATCTTTAAGGGCAATGCACTTTATAGTCAATATCTAGCTATTGTTCTAAGGCTATAACAATTCTTGTTAAGACAACAAGACAGTGAAAGAAAAACAGTTTTCTATAAGCTGAAGATAATTTATATGTCAAAGAAGAATCTTGTTGAAAAGGCCACGACATAAAACACATAATACATACCTTTTTTCAACGGAATCATCTTTCGTTGCTGTAAGTCGATGCCATTTCTTCCGAAATGAATAATTAGTCCATCAGTTGAAATCCATGTTTTTGGAATTTCCTCGCCGATAAGAATACTTGCAAGCGACGATTTCCCAATATTACAAGGCCCAGCCAAAAACACCCTGTTTTCATAGGAAGAAAATGTTCCCAGAGCTACAAGATCCTGAAAGTCATTTCTATTCAACTGCCTGAGTTTGGTTAAAATGGGATCTGACATTTCCTATAAAATTAAGAAACGTAATTAACAGTGTAAGTCTATCAAATTATTCTTATGTTGGTATTGAGTAACTATGATAAGTCAATATGAAAACATTGTAGCTGTCCTATAATATTGTTTCACAACATGCACAGTAAGCTTTAATTATTATAGGTCCTTTTTGGTCATAAACCTCTTAAACTGTTTCGGTTCCTAAATACAACCTTGGCTTTCAACTATTTGGCTTTGAGCTTTCTTGATGAAGATAAATCCAGAATAAACAGCTGCGCCATGAGCGCATGATACGCCCGACGTCTTGTGTGGAAGTTTTATGCAATAATCATAAATAGTTTCTGAGAAAGTTTTAAGCAATAACCATTTATTGTTTTTGAGACACGGTGGGATATGTGAAACACCCCTCCCCCCACCTTGTTTTTTTTTACAAAAAACTAAATATCACTAAAATAAAATTTTGAATCAAACCAAAAAGTATACCGATCTTTAGATTAATATAACAAAAAAGTGTGCACAGTTTCAAGCAATAATCATAAATAGTTTTTGAGATACGGCGTGACATGTAAAAAAAAACCTCCCCTTTTTTACAAAATACTCAATAACTCAAAAATTAAATTTTGAGTCATCACCAAAAAGTATACAGATCTTAAGATTAAAATTACAAAGAAGTGTGTAAAGTTTTAAGCAATAATCATAAATTGTTTTTGAGATACGGCACGACATGTAAAAAACCCCTCCCCCTTGTTTACAAAATACTCAATAACTCAAAAATGAAATTTTGAATCATCACCAAAAAGTATACAGATATTAAGATAAATATAACTAAGAAGTGTGTAAAGTTTTAAGCAATAATCAAGAATCGTTTTTGAGATACGGTGCGACATGTGAAAAAAAACACCCCCTGTTTTAGTTACAAAGTGCCGTAACTCAAAAAGTTTAAATCTTATTTTCACCAAAAAGTATACAGATCATTTGACCATCATAAGTTTCATGAAATTTAGATAAGTCGTTCTCAAGTTACGGTGCGACATGTTTACGCCGGACAGACAGACGGAAGGACAGACGGACGGACACCGGACATTTGTATACCATAATACGTCCCGTCAAAATTTTGACAGGCATATAAAAATTGCCTGCAATCCATGAAATTTATGAAGTCATGGAAGTGTTGTATCTAATTTTTTAATAAATATACGGGATCTAATTATTATGTTCCCAATGTGAATAACCTATGCTCAGGTTTCCTTTTATCTATTTAAGAAGATAAAGTAAATCTTAAGGTGGCAACTCCATCAGGCAAAGTTATCAGGATTTTTTCACAGGCAATTAAACCTTTTTTAATCTCCATACTTTCACACATTTTATAGTTTTAGGTTTTCAACTTTTAGACATGGGCTATGAAGTATCAATATATATAATGTGTGGTGTGAACAAAAAATACTATCAAATAATAGAAATTGACGTCATAAAACTTAAGTACTATTAAAATGTTAAGTACATTTACTTTATTCTTGATTCTGTTCCTTGTAAAACATTTTTCAACAAAAAAGATATTTACTTGGTTTATACAGAATAATTTTCAAGAACAAATGAAGAAGGCAAGGCACCGATTTATTTTAAAGATTAAGGTTATTCCCCCTTTTATTTGTAAAGATGAGCTTGGCTGTTCTTTTACGGGTCCTATTGATTTTCATTCACTCAATTGTTTAAGCTTTCAGAAGTTGTAGTGCCTGGCTTACCTGATGACGGCAGATCAGAAACATAACTTTGACACATGGAAAACGGTATCTTGTTGTTTTATGAAGGCCTCACAAAGTTTGTTTTTTTATTATTCTAAAAGCTGCAAAAGAATCCGACTTAAAAAAATGTATCAGTTCCTTTCAGCTTCCTTTTGCCCCCTTTCTATCAAACATTGTAAGAACTTATTTATGAAAAGCTTAAGCTGCTTTTAATAAAATTCTTTTTTATACAATTTAAACTTTTGGGGGGTGGACCAATTAATTTATATTCTATTTCTATATCATGTATATAGGATCAATCTAAAAAGGAAAGTTATTAAAAAAGAGGCTTAGCATCAGTATGTTGTTACATTTTCACTGCAGTGTTAATAGCCACTGTTTGATGACTACCAGACCCAGAGATATCTCAAATATCATAAAAAAAATTCTAGTGTACTTTCATGATTTTACTTCGGTAAGGAGAAATTTTGACTATTAGATGTAAAATTTCTAAGTTTACCCCTTCTGTTGCACCTAAGATGGTTTTGTGTGTCTTCCCTTTTTAAGGTATTTAGTTTTTTATCTCTCTACATTTTGTAAATCGTTTATATCGATTTATTCTGAGTGTAAGCATTTGTATTCTAAAGCATGTGTACCTGTAAGTATTCCATCACTTCTTTATACTGCCCCTTCTTTTCTTTTGCTGCTAGATCGTATGGAGTCTTACCCTGAAATACAGACAAATATGTATATTACTTTCATCTGTTAACAACAAAGAAGACTTCTGTAACAAGTATCTTACAATTAGTAGGACCAGTAGCAGCTGAGTGGTGTTTTACTTTATATTGACAATATTCAGACAGTGTTCATCAGTACTTTGTATGATTCGGCAAAAATGTGCTCTGAAATGCAAATCAATGAAAAGCTGGCACTGTCAACAGATGCTCCCAATACTGCACAATTATTGACAGAAAATAAAATTAACTGTGAAATTGCCTAATTTCTGTTGAATTGTGACATGGTTAAAATAACCACAGGCAGGAAAGCTGTAAACACATTACATTTCCAGAAGACAACAAATCAATTGCACATTCTATGGTGCTTCATTTGAAAAAAGTATAAAGGAGATCAATTTACAACATAGTTATGACTTGTTTCCGATGGAACAAACATTCCGAACAAACTTTCGTCTGAATTTAGCCCAATATCTTCGTAACCCTAAAAGAATATATTTAAAGGTGGTTATACATAAATTTGCAAGGGCGAAGCTGAATTTAAGTTATAATTTTGATTTGATTTTTGGTGTTTTAACGCCACTTTTAAGCACCGCTTTTGGGCTATTTCGTGCCGGCCAGTTTTTATTGGTGGAGGAAGCCGGAGTGCCTGGAGAAAACTACCGACCGAAATTTAAGTTATAAGATATTGGTATTTTTTAATATTCAATTAGAAATAGCATGGTCATTGTGAATTCAAAAGTCAGCTGATTGTGTTGTCGGACTTTAACATCAACCTACACTTATTTTCTGTATAATTAACAATTCATATACAAACTAATTTAAAGTCTTTTATGCAATCAAAAGGGAGGTGATTCAAATGTGTGTGGGTAGTAATAGCGACAAGATTGATCTCTACTGTATTATGAATGTGCGGTTTTGTCACCTTTTTAGTACTGTTGCAAAAAATCATTGTTGTTTTAAATTTATTTCTAAAATATGCAAATTATAAATTTGTCAAAATATAATTTGTCAAAATTTTCTTGACTCTAAATTGAATAAAAAAGATTGATAAAAAATGTACAAAACTCTTTAAAAATATTAGACTTAGAACTCTGGAGATAATGACAAAAAAGAATAATTTATTAATTGTTATACAAGACATCTAGCATGTCTAGAAAGGAAGAATTAATTTTGCCTTCAGTTTCATGAAAAATGACATTCCTTTTATGGTATGGAACCTTGTGGTATAATTTCATTGTGACCCATAGACTTATACTCAAACTATTGTCCAAAAACAAGAAAATCCAAGTTTGTTCTTCTGCCAATTTTTGGCCCCTAATTCCTAAGCGGTTTGTCCATGACCCCCAAAAATCAATCCCCACATTCCCTTTGAGGTATAGAACCCTGTGGAAAAAGCGACAAATTTGCGGCCCCTTTATGGCCCTTAATTTCTAAACAACTAAAACAATAACCCCCAAATCAATACCATCCGTCCTATTTTGGTATGGAACCTTGTGCTATAATTTCGTAGAGATTCATATACTTTAACCTCAAGTTATTGTCATTTTTCAAAATGGAAGGATGAACTGCATACTAACATTGAAAAATATTTGTATAATTTCCAATATAAATTTCTACATAGGATTATTCCTACAAATACATTTTTATTTAATATTAAAATCAGAGACACAATTTAAGTTATGACTTATGTTTGTTTTTACATCCGGCGGTGTATTGTTGCCACAGACATTTCTACCCACGTGACTGTCGTCTTTGACTGTTAACATAACGCAAAATAAAATTCCTTATCGCTTGTTATATTATTATTATTATATATGTCAATTTCATCAATAAGTATTCATGAAAATAATTTTTAAGAATATAGATAAATGATATGAAAATGTCGTGAGAAATATATATATAATATATCAATAACAAATCAAAAATACCGAAAATTTGAGTTAACGCATGTGAAAGAATATCTAAGAACGTTTTGCAGGAAAATATGAATGCCTATAGTACTCAAATCCAATCTATTAGAAAATTCGAATTATTACAGAAGAGTGTCCACCATGCACTTGCACTGCACTATTATTAGAATATTAAAATAGAATGATAAACAAATGGACGAAAATTATATAAACATGTAACTGTACATGTTATATACAAATATTAATATAATATATAACAACAACAAGTACACGGATGCCCCACTCACACTTTCATTTTCTATGTTTATTCGACTGCACATTGGGGTCAAAACTCTAATTTGGAATTATCATATCATAGGGAACATGTGTACTAAGTTTCAAGTTGATTGGACTTCAACTTCATCAAAAACTACCTTAACCAAAAACTTTAACCTGAAGTGGGACAGACAGATGGAAGAACGAACGTACGGACAAAAGGAAGCAGAGACAAAACCAGATGCTCCGCAGGTCACAGCTTAATACGACCGCAGAGGTTGAACCCTGAACGGTTGGGGCAAGTATGGACACAACATTCAAGCTGGATTAAGCTCTAAATTTGGATTGTGATTAAATAGTTGACACAGCATAGGTTTCTCACACAGAATGAATGTGGTCTAATGAACTTAAAATATTTTTTTTTGCCTTTGAGCAATTCACTATGCTGTTGAATATTAATCCTCTCAAAAAAATGTTTTTTTTCACATCCCCCTTTCCCTTTTTCCAAAACTGATCTCAATTCAAATTTCTAATGCCCCCTAACAATAACTACTCATTTAAATACATCATAAAATATTAAAATGTAAAAAAAGTGCTTGTTATCACTGAATGGTAAAGATTGTTTTAATTTATCAGTTGGTAGTAAAAGTGAATATACAGTGTATATTGTATAAAACAATGATTTAAGTTGATTCAATTACTATTCTGGACAAAGAAAGATAACTCAAATTTTCAAAGAATATTGAAAATTTCTTGCTATTGCATAATATTGTGCAATTGGATATTTCTTGCCATTGCGCAATACTGTGCAATTGAAAATACTTGCCATTGCACAATATTTTGCAATTGAAGATTTCTTGCTGAATACTGTGCAATAGGTCCGAGTACACAGTTATTTCGTAGTGCATTTCTTTTAGACAATAAATGAAAATTAAAAAAAATCCCAACTGCGCTTTCTCAATAATATTTTTACAGTGTATTGTACTACTTTTGGGACAAATTATATCAAAATTATAGAAAACTTCATCAGCTCTAACTCAAAATATGGACAATTTTATGTTAAGGGGGTCTTGAAATCTTTTGACAGCTTCTGAAGTGCTAATTTTTTACCTTTTTCAGCTGGACCTAATCACTACTTTACATTAATATTTATGACCCCAAGTTTTTTACAGTGCCATTTCACCCCCCTACTTGCTATATGA
This sequence comes from Mytilus edulis, assembly GCF_963676685.1. NCBI lineage: Eukaryota > Metazoa > Mollusca > Bivalvia > Mytilida > Mytilidae > Mytilus > Mytilus edulis. The sequence goes on along the minus strand of NC_092355.1, from coordinate 79,087,017 downwards.
GGAATAAAACATGGAGAAATAAATTTGTAAGGGGTATAACAAAAATTGGCAAGTAACACACTGTCCACACTTAAAGGAATATATTCGTGGACAACGAAAATCAAAGGACGATAACTGTGTACTTGGACCTAATAGGATAGAAAAAATTGACCAATCTTAATAAAACTTGGTATGACTAAAGCCTAATATATTATAAGACTGCTTACAAAGTTTCATAGCAACAGGATATATATTATAGACAATATGATTAATTCTATATTCAACTTTGCGTGTTAAATTTAGACGTTAAAATTGAGAAATTTCAACTATCAACATTTGGGGCTTTTAAAATTAAAATGTTGCAAAAAAATACTTTTAAAATGCCTTACTATATAATATATCATGGATTTAAAGCAATAGAGTACTTATTTGATATATCAGACTTAGCATAATTATTCAAAAGTCAAATTTATATGAGCCTGTGCCTAAAAATGGAGGTTTTCCAATAAAGGGGGGCTTACATGAAGATGTAATATTTTCCAGCAAATTAAATTTGTGAAGCTTTTTGATTATAAATAATCCTTATGCATTTAATGTAATTTAAATGGAAAGAAAACTTACAAATAACATATCATATTAGTTTAAAAGGGTCTTAGGCCAAGTAAGACTGAAAATAATTTAGGGTCAATTTAGGACGTAGCACATATTTACATTTAAAAATGCATATTGAGGCTATAGGAAATAAAAATTTGTGTCTTTTCTATCATTTCTATACTCAGGTGACATGATACAATAAATCTGAGCACAAAAAGGCTCTTACATTCAACTTTTTTAGCAGACAGTATGGTCTGATACAAAGATTTTTCACTTTTTAGTGAAAAACTTGCATGCAATTTTAGTCTCAACAGGCTTATATTTGAACCACATGCTATCCTACAGAAGTAAAGAAAGATATTATGTGAAATGAAACAGGTACAAAAGACATTGTTAAGTGCTTTTTATACAAATTTAGTGAGGTCTTTATTATGGACTTCAACTTTTATGTGCCATGCTCCTCACATTTAACTTGATCCAAACAGGGCGTTAGACGAGGGTCATTTATACAACACATTTTGCTCAAATTGTCTGAGATAATCTTCTTTACTGTAGATTCAGAGTTCACAAATGAGTAATACAACTGGATTAAAGCATAGAAACACAAAAATTGTCACATGAAAACATGTCAGATAGAAAGTCAGAATGCCACTTATGCATCAAAATTGAAAAAGCTATGAAATGCTTATTTTGACCATATAATGCCAAAACTGGTCATTTTTGCAGAAATTCTATCAAATAAAAGTTTAATTCCTTTAGTTTTATGCTATTTGACAAATTGACACCATCAAATCAATCAGGGAAGTTGCAAAAGTACAGATTCTATATTTCCTGATTTCACCTCTTAGGTCCGAGTACACAGTTATTTCGTAGTGCATTTCTTTTAGACAATAAATGAAAATAAAAAAAATCCCACCTGCGCTTTCTCAATAATATTTTTACAGTGTATTGAACTACTTTTGGGACAAATTATATCAAAATTATAGAAAACGTCATCAGCTCTAACTCAAAATATGGACAATTTTATGTTAAGGGGATCTTGAAATCTTTTGACAGCTTCCGAAGTGCTAATTTTTTACCTTTTTCAGCTGGACCTAATCACTACTTAACATTAATATTTATGACCCAAATTTTTTTACAGTGCCATTTCACCCCCCCCCCCCCCCCTACTTGCTATATGAGGAATAAAACATGGAGAAATAAATTTGGAAGGGGTATAACAAAAATTGGCAAGTAACACACTGTCCACACTAAGGAATATATTCGTGGACAACGAAAATCAAAGGATGATAACTGTGTACTCGGACCAATACTGTGCAATTGAAAACTTCTTGCTATTGCACAATACAGTGCAATTGAAGATTTCTTGCTATTGCGCAATAGGTCCGAGTACACAGTTATTTCGTAGTGCATTTCTTTTAGACAATAAATGAAAATAAAAAAAATCCCAACTGCGCTTTCTCAATAATATTTTTAAGGTGTATTTTACTACTTTTGGGACAAATTATATCAAAATTATAGAAAACTTCATCAGCTCTAACTCAAAATATGAACAATTTTATGTTAAGGGGGTCTTGAAATCTTTTGACAGCTTCCGAAGTGCTAATTTTTTACCTTTTTCAGCTGGACCTAATCACTACTTTACATTAATATTTATGACCCAAATTTTTTTACAGTGCCATTTCACCCCCTACTTGCTATATGAGGAATAAAACATGGAGAAATAAATTTGGAAGGGGTATAACAAAAATTGGCAAGTAACACACTGTCCACACTAAGGAGTATATTCGTGGACAACGAAAATCAAAGGACGATAAATGTGTACTCGGACCAGTATAATACTGTGCAATTGAAAACTTCTTGCTATTGCACAATACCGTGCAATTGAAGATTTTTTGCTATTGCTGAATACAATGCAATTGAAAATTTCTTGCTATTACACAATACTTAATATGATAATTTTGGATCCTGATTTGGACCAACTTGAAAACTGGGCCCATAATCAAAAATCTAAGTACATGTTTAGATTCAGCATATCAAAGAAGCCCAAGAATTCAATTTTTTTTTTAAATCAAACTTAATTTAATTTTGGACCCTTTTGACTTTAATGTAGACCAATTTGAAAATGGGACCAAAAATTAAGAATCTACATACACAGTTAGATATGGCATATCAAAGAACACCAATTATTCAATTTTTGATGAAATCAAACAAAGTTTAATTTTGGATCCCGATTTGGGCCAACTTGAAAACTGGGCCAATAATCAAAAATCTAAGTACATTTTTAGATTCAGTATATCAAAGAACCCCAAGGATTCAATTTTTGTCAAAATCAAACTAAGTTTAATTTTGGACCCTTTGGACCTTAATGTAGACCAATTTGAAAATGGGACCAAAAATTATAAATCTACAAACACAGTTAGATTCGGCTTATCAAAGAACCCCAATTATTTAATTTTTGATGAAATCAAACAAAGTTTAATTTTGGACCCTTTGGGCCACTTATTCCTAAACTGTTAAAACCAAAACTCCCAAAATCAATCCCAACCTTCCTTTTATGGTCATTAACCTTGTGTTTAAATTTCATTGATTGCTATTTACTTATACTAAAGTTATTGTGCGGAAACCAAGAATAATAAAATTGAGAATGGAAATGGGGAATGTGCCAAAGAGACAACAACCCGACCATAAAAAAAAACAACAGCAGAAGGTCACCAACAGGTCTTCAATGAAACGAGAAATTCCCGCACCCGGAGGCGTCCTTCAGCTGGCCCCTAAACAAATATATACTAGTTCAGTGATAATGAACCCCATACTAATTTCCAAATTGTACACAAGAAACTAAAATTAAAATAATACAAGACTAACAAAGGCCAGAGGCTCATGACTTGGGACAGACGCAAAAATGCGGCGGGGTTAAACATGTTTGTAAGATCTCAACCCTCCCCCTATACCTCTAGCCAATGTAGAAAAGTAAACGCATAACAATACGCACATTAAAATTCCGTCCAAGAGAAGTCCGAGTCTGATGTCAGAAGATGTAACCAAAGAAAATAAACAAAATGACAATAATACATAAATAACAACAGACTACTAGCAGTTAACTGACATGCCAGCTCCAGACTTCAATTAAACCGACTGAAAGATTATGATTTCATCATATGAACATCAGGCACAATCCTTCCCGTTAGGGGTTTAGTATCATACCATCATAACATATATGAGAAGAACATAACCCGTGTCATGCCAACAACTGGTTTTTGAATAAATGTGTTTAGTTCCGATTCAAAGACCCTATAAGTGAATCAATATTAACGCCAAAATATGTAATCTTTAATGACCTGACAACAGTATCGTAACTATATCCCTTCTTAATAAGTCTATTCAAAGGTTTTGTTAGTTTTTGAGGTGAATACTGACACCTTTGTGCTTTATAAAGAATATTTCCATAAAACATTGGATGTAAAATACCTGAACGTATAAGAAGTCTTATTTGGGCCCTTTTTGGCCCCTAATTCCTAAACTGTTGGAACCAAAACTCCCAAAATCAATCCCAATCTCCCTTTTGTGGTCATAAACCTTATGTCAAAATTTCATAGGTTTTTATTTACTTTAACTAATGTTATAGTGCGAAAACCAAGAAAATGCTTATTTGGGCCATTTTTGTCCCCTAATGCCTAAAATGTTGGGACCAAAACTCCCAAAACCAATCCCAACCTTCCTTTTGACGACCAAAACATTTTCAATTTTTGCGGTTGTATAAAAATTTACTATGAAGGGCAATAACTCCTTAACGGGTCAATTGACCATTTTGGTCATGGTTGACTTATTTGTAGATCATACTTTGCTGAACAATTTTGCAGTTTACAGTTAATCTCTATATATTATAATATTCAAGACAATAACCAAAAACTGCAAAGTTTCCTTAAAATTACCAATTCAGGGTTAGCAACTCATCAACAGGTTGTCTGATTCGTCTGAAAATTTCAGGACAAATAAATCTTGACCTGATGAACATTTTTTTTACATTTCAGATTTGCTGTTAATGCTTTTGTTTCAGAGATATAAGCCAAAAACTGCTTTTTACCCCAATGTTCTATTTTTAGCCATGGCGTCCATCTTGGTAGATGGGCGGGGTCATTGTATACATTTTTATAAAAAGATACCCTAAGGATGATTTAGGCCAAGTTTTGTTCAATTTGGCCCTATAGTTTCAGAGAAGCTTTTTGTAAAAGATTAAAAAAAATTATGAAAAATTGTGAAAAATTTACTTTAAAGGGCAATAACTCTTTATGGGGTCAATTGACATATTTGGTCATGTTGACTGAATTGTAAATCTTACTTTGCTTTACAATTTTGCTGTTAACAGTTTATCTATTATATTATTCAAGATAACCAAAAACTGCAAAATTTCCTTAAAATTACCAATTAATGGGCAGCAACCCAAGAACGGGTTGTCTGATGGGTCTGAAAATTTCTGAACATAACCATCGTCATCTGTGAAACAGATATTCTATAACAGTCAACAACTTATGAGGGTCACTGATCTTACAATTTTCCAAGGGTTGATTTCAACTTCACCTTTTGAAACTCTTGCTGTAATAGCTTCCTTGTAAGCAGCAACCCAGAAATCATGATAGGAAATGCAAACTCTGTAATATCATATCAACTGGGAGATATGGTCTTCAAATGCAGGTGCTACTGGAATGTTGCTTCATAGATAAAAGCACAGAGTTTCAATGTCCCCGATATTGCACTTATCTAATATTTCCAAGGGGCATAAAAGAGGGACGAAAGATACCAAAGGGACAGTCAAACTCATAAATCTAAAACAAACTGACAACGCCATGGCTAAAAATGAAAAAGACAAACAGAAAAACAATAGTACACATGACACAACATAGAAAACTAAAGAATAAACAACACGAACCCCACCAAAAACTAGGGGTGATCTCAGTTGCTCCGGAAGGGTAAGCAGATCCTGCTCCACATGTGGCACCCGTCATGTTGCTTATGTGATTACAAATCCGGTAAATAGTCTAATTCGGTAGGTCACATTCATGAAAGGGAAGGGGATTGTAGTTACGACGTAAGGAACATATCCGCATAACTCTTTTCAAAAAAGTTAATCGTCCACCATTTTAGAACTTATTCAAGATATTACTGATATCAACCTATAGTATAAGTTTTATAAAAATCTGGCAAGAATAATACCCATGAGAGCACTAAAAAGGTCATTTTCTATAAATGTATTATTTCCAAGGGACATAGCTCTTTAAAAAAAAATCAATCATCCACTTTTTTAGAACTTGTCCAAGATATTACTGATGTTAACCTATAGTATAAGTTTTATAAAAATCTAGCAAGAATTGTACCTGTGAGAGAGCCAACGAGGCCATTTTCCATAAATTTAATATTTCTAAGTGGCATAACTCTTTTACAAAAAGTTGATCAGGGGTTCAAATTAACGGTGGTCCAAGGTCCTTGACCTTCCACTGTTGCAATCAGACTTTCGTTTTGGTTGCTTGCTACGCCCAACAGAACAACGATTTAAAAGAAAATAAAAATTAAATTTGCCGACCTTTTTAATCCATTGTCCCATCTGTATACACCATCCACACCCTCCTATATCTGTATACCCCATCCACACCCTCCTATATCTGTATACTCCATCCATACCCTCCTATATCTGAATACCCCACCCACACCCTCCTATATCTGTATACCCCAACCACACTCTCCTATATCTGTATATCCCATCCACACCCTACTATATATGTATACCCCATCCACACCCTACTATATATGTATACCCCATCCACACCCTACTATATATGTGTACCCCATCCACACCCTCCTATATCTGTATACCCCAACCACACTCTCCTATATCTGTATATCCCATCCACACCCTACTATATATGTATACCCCATTCACACCCTACTATATATGTGTACCCCATCCACACCCTCCTATATTTGTATACCCCATCCACACCCTCCTATATTTGTATACCCCATCCACACCCTCCTATATTTGTATACCCCAACCACACTCTCCTATATCTGTATACCCCATCCACACCCTACTATATATGTATACCTCATTCACACCCTACTATATCTGTGTACCCCATCCACACCCTCCTATATTTGTATACCCCAACCACACTCTCCTATATCTGTATACCCCATCCACACCCTACTATATATGTATACCCCATTCACACCCTACTATATATGTGTACCCCATCCACACCCTCCTATATTTGTATACCCCATCCACACCCTCCTATATTTGTATACCCCATCCACACCCTCCTATATTTGTATACCCCAACCACACTCTCCTATATCTGTATATCCCATCCAAACCCTACTATATATGTATACCCCATTCACACCCTACTATATACTACCCCATCCACACCCTCCTATATTTGTATACCCCATCCACACCCTCCTATATTTGTATACCCCATCCACACCCTCCTATATTTGTATACCCCAACCGCACTCTCCTATATCTGTATACCCCATCCACACCCTACTATATATGTATACCCCATTCACACCCTACTATATCTGTGTACCCCATCCACACCCTCCTATATTTGTATACCCCAACCGCACTCTCCTATATCTTACCCATCCACACCCTACTATATATGTTTACCCCATTCACACCCTACTATATCTGTATACCCCAACCACACCCTCCTATATCTGTATACCCCATCCACACCCTCCTATATCTGTATACCCCAACCACACCCTCCTATATCTGTATACCCCATCCACACCCTACTATATCTGTGTACCCCATCCACACCCTCCTATATCTGTATACCCCAACCGCACTCTCCTATATCTGTATACCCCATCCACATCCTCCTATATCTGTATACATTATTTCTACCCTCCTATATTCGTATATTGTTATCTTACAGCATTTCATACTTTTTAGTGTTATCACTGATATTGTTTAAATCTAGTATATAAATATACTAAATAAATAAATGATTTGGAAAATGCGTTAAAGGTATAAAAAGTCATGAGAATTCCGAATGCAATTAGGTTATATCCGGGCACTCTGGTTCTAAACCTTGGTTCCATCTGGGTTTTCTGGTTCTGAACCTTGGTTCTTTGGTTCGGAACCATGGTAACTGGTTCAACATCCGGGTTGTTTGGTTGATAAGGCAACCTAACTTCTTCTGGTTCCATCTGGGTTCTATTCTACATCATTTGAACATAACAGAAGATAACCGCAAGTCTCCGAATAAAAAGGTAAAATAGGTCGAAGACGCTTAAATTGTTTTATAACATTAAACATTTTAGCATCGACGGTAATGGAAGCTGTAAGGTATTCTCTTCTCATTTTAATAAGGAAACTAGATAAAAATAAAGCATCGTATAGATTTTAACCAGATGCTCCGCAGGGCGCAGCTTTATACGACCGCAGAGGTTGAACCCTGAACGGTTGGGGCAAGTATGGACACAACATTCAAGCTGGATTCAGCTCTAAATTTGGGTTGTGATTAAATAGTTGACACAGCATAGGTTTCTGACACAGAATGAATGTGGTCTAATGAACTTAAAAAATTTGTTTTGCCTTTGAGCAATTCACTATGCTGTTGAATATTAATCCTCTCAAAAAAATGTTTGAAGAAATTTTCTTTTTATTTATGAAATCTGAAATGAGAAAAAATTAACCCCCCCCCCCCACATTTTTTTTTCACATCCCCCTTTCCCTTATTTCAAAACTGATCTCAATTCAAATATCTAATGAAGTTTGCAACAATAACTACTCATTTAAATACATCATAAAATATTAAAATGTAAAAAAAGTGCTTGTTATCACTGAATGGTAAAGATTGTTTTAATCTATCAGTTGGTAGTAAAAGTGAATATACATTGTATATTGTATAAAACAATGATTTAAGTTGATTCAACTACTATTCTGGACAAAGAAAGATAACTCCAATAGAAATCCAATTGGAATTTTTTGCTATTGCACAATATTGTGCAATTAGATATTTCTTGCTATTGTGCAATACTGTGCAATTGAAAATATTTGCTATTGCACAATAATGTGCAATTGAAGATTTCTTGCTATTGCACAATACTGTGCAATTGAAGATTTCTTGCTATTGCTGAATACTGTGCAATTGAAAATTTCTTGCTATTGCACAATACTTAATATAATAATTTTGGATCCTGATTTGGACCAACTTGAAAACTGGGCCCATAATCAAAAATCTAAGTACATGTTTAGATTCAGCATATCAAAGAGGCCCAAGAATTCAATTTTTGTTAAAATCAAACTTAGTTTAATTTTGGACCCTTTGGACTTTAACCTTATTTGGGTCCCTTTTTGGCCCCTAATTCCTAAACTGTTGGGACCTAAACTCCCAAAATCAATACCAACCTTCCTTTTGTGGTCATAAACATTGTGTTTAAATTTCATTGATTTCTATTTACTTAAACTAAAGTTATTGTGCGAAAACCAAGAATAATGCTTATTTGGGCACTTTTTTGGCCCCTAATTCCTAAACTGTTGGAACCAAAACTCCCAAAATCAATCCCAACCTTTCTTTTGTGGTCATAAACCTTGTGTCAAAATTTCATAGATTTCTATTAACTTAAACTAAAGTTATAGTGCGAAAACCAAGAAAATGCTTATTTGGGCCCTTTTTGGCCCCTAATTCCTAAAATGTTGGGACCAAAACTCCCAAAATCAATCCCAACCTTCCTTTTGTGGTCATAAACCTTGTGTTAAAATTTCATAGATTTCTATTCACTTTTACTAAAGTTAGAGTGCGAAAACTAAAAGTATTCGGACGACGACAACGACATCGACGACGACGCAGACGACGACGCCAACATGATAGCAAAATACGACGAAAATTTTTTCAAATTTTGCGGTCGTATAAAAATAAACCGAAGTATACAGTACATCGAACATCCTCTTATTTAATTCCCCATCTTTTATATTTTTTAATAAAATTGTGTGTACATGTGTTAATGGCTGTGCTAGTGGGATGTGTATCACCAGCACAATAGTCAGAACTTCTGTGTAGGCACCATAATTTAGGGGCATAAAGTGTTCCCCTAGTCCGTCCGTCCCATTTCGCTCTCCTAACTTTAGTTTGCCTCAAACAAATACTTCAAAACTTATACACTATACTGTGGATTCATTTATTTTCGTGGGTATCAATTTTCGTGGATTGCTGAAAACTTGCGTTTTCGTGGATATTTGATTTCGTGGTTTAGTCAATCTCTGTACATACAAAGCCTATTGAAAATATGGTATTCGTTGAATATTTGAATTCGTGGTTCATCTCTTCCCACGAAACACATGAAGATTGGTATCCAACGAATAAAACTGAATTCACAGTATATAAAAGAAGCTGGTGCATGAGTGCCAATGAAAACTCTCCACAAGAGACTAATTGACACAGAAATTAACAACTATACAATGTAGCCTAGGTCACCACACGGTCTTCAACAATGAACAAGGTTCAAACCGCAAAGTCAGCTATTAAAGACACCGACATGACAATGTAAAACAATTCAAACGAGAAAACAAACGGTCTAATTTATGTACAAAAAATAAACGAAAAACAAGATAGGCACGTACATATGAAATAAGGCGGGGTTAAACATGTTAGCAGGATCCCAACCCTCCACCTAATGTGGCATGAGTGCCAATGAGAACTCTCTACAAGAGACCAGATGACACAAACACTAACAACTATAGGTCATATACAGCTTTCAACAATGAGCAAAGTTAATACCGCATATAGTCAGCAATAAAAAGCACAGAAATGACATTGTAAAACAGTATTCAAACGAGAAAATAAACGAACAAATTTATGTACAAAAAATTAACGAAAAACAAATATGTAACACACAAAAAACGACAACCATTGAATTACAGGCTCCTGACCTACCACAGGCACATACATACCGAATAAGGCGGGGTTGAACATGTAAGCGGGATCCCCACCTCAACACAAAATCAAATTTGAATTTTTTAAGGTGATATGAACCTGACAAAATAATAATTAAAGTAAGATAAAAAGGGTGTGTACTCAAAGGGACAATATCCATTGTCAGAAAAATAAAATAAAATTGGCATGTACATGACACCGTTTCCATAGCAACGACCTCTGAATATACCATATTTGTGTATATTCTCAGAAGAAGGATATATTAAGGGTAAAAATCAACAAAAAAGAGTAAATGCATTTGTTGGAAATTGATTTATTGGTAGTATTCACATGTCAATGGCATCAGCATTCGGTAAATAACAAAAAAGTATGAGATTACACAAACTTGTTTAAATAAGATATTCCAGAATTTCCAAATTTACTAAATTTTCACTGATTTCATAACAACCATGGCCTATATAAATGACATAAAATATAATTTGCAATAATTAATCTTCTTTTTTTTTGTTATCATCTTAAAGCCTTTACAATAAGCTAAATTATTACAGAAAAAAAAGTATGGGTACATGATTTGGAAAAAAAGTTACAATAACAGGGAAAATATAACTTTACCATCTCAAATTATGGTGAGCTTGTCCACCTAATAATGGTGCAGTAGACAGTACATAATAAAAGTATAAAATGATTTTACCTTTAAGATGTTGTTACTTTGCCCTAAAGACAAATTTTGTAAACCTAAAATTTCCAACTCAAGCCAAAAGATGGCGGGAATTTTTTGACTGGTTATAATAGGGGAAATTTGGAGGGAAAATTTTCCCGCACTTTTCACTTTTTAAATTTCAGAAAGTTTATGTCCAAATTATTTGGAATAAAATAATCTCCTTCTGTCTTTGTCCAAAAGAAATAATTTTAAATCTGAATATTCCACGTTTCCTTATGTTTGTATTACAAAAAAAATTCTGCTGTACTTGATGTATGATTTTTTTAATTTTTTTTTGCTATTCTCTAAAACAGAAAAAAAAGTATATGTTAGGTAAGAAAGATCCAGGACCTTCCTACCATTGGCATGTTTGATGAGCAAAAATGTTGTAATTGGTTATAGACTGGTATGTCCTCTACCACAGGCATGTTGGATGAGCAAAAATGTTGTTATTGGTTAGAGACAGGTATGTCCCCTACCACAGGCATGTTGGATAAGAAAACATTTTGTTATTGGTTAGAGACTGGTATGTCCCCTACCACAGGCATGTTGGATGAGCAAAAATTATGTTATTGGTTAGAGACTGGTATATCCCCTACCATTGGCATGTTGGATGAGCAGAAATGTTGTTATTTGTTAGAGACTGGTATGTCCCCTACCAAAAACATGTTGAATGAGCAAAAATGTTGTTATTGGTAAGAGACTGGTATGTCCCCTACCAAAAACATGTTGAATGAGCAAAAATGTTGTTATTGGTTAGACTGGTATGTCCCCTACCAAAAACATGTTGAATGAGCAAAAATGTTGTTATTGGTAAGAGACTGGTATGTCCCCTACCAAAAACATGTTGAATGAGCAAAAATGTTGTTATTGGTTAGAGACAGGTATGTTCCCTACCATTGGCATGTTGGATGAGCAAAAATGTTGTTATTGGTTAGAGACTGGTATGTCCCCTACCATTGGCATGTTGGATGAGCAAAAATGTTGCTATTGGTTAGAGACTGGTATGTCCCCTACCACAGGCATGTTGGATGAGCAAAAATGTTGTTATTGGTTAGAGACTGGTATGTCCCCTACCATTGGCATGTTGGATGAGCAAAAATATTGCTATTGGTTAGAGACTGGTATGTCCCCTACCATTGGCATGTTGGATAAGCAAAAATGTTGCTATTGGTTAGAGACTGGTATGTCCCCTACCATTGGCATGTTGGATAAGCAAAAATGGTGTTATTGGTTAGGGACTGTTATGTCCCCCGCCATTGGCATGTTGGATGAGCAAAAATGTTGCTATTGGTTAGAGACTGGTATGTCCCCTACCACAGGCATGTTGGATGAGCAAAAATGTTGTTATTGGTTAGAGACTGGTATGTCCCCTATTGGTTAGAGACTGGTATGTCCCCTACCACAGGCATGTTGGATGAGCAAAAATGTTGTTATTGGTTAGAGACTGGTATGTCCCCTACCATTGGCATGTTGGATGAGCAAAAATATTGCTATTGGTTAGAGACTGGTATGTCCCCTACCATTGGCATGTTGGATAAGCAAAAATGTTGCTATTGGTTAGAGACTGGTATGTCCCCTATCATTGGCATGTTGGATAAGCAAAAATGGTGTTACCAGTCTCTAACCAATAGCAACCCTACCATTGGCATGTTGGATGAGCAAAAATGTTGCTATTGGTTAGAGACTGGTATGTCCCCTATCATTGGCATGTTGGATAAGCAAAAATGGTGTTATTGGTTAGAGACTGTTATGTCCCCCGCCATTGGCCTGTTGGATGAGCAAAAATGTTGCTATTGGTTAGAGACTGGTATGTCCCCTACCACAGGCATGTTGGATGAGCAAAAATGTTGTTATAGGTTAGAGACTGGTATGTCCCCTACCATTGGCATGTTGGATGAGCAAAAATGTTGCTATTGGTTAGAGACTGGTATGTCCCCTACCATTGGCATGTTGGATAAGCAAAAATGGTGTTATTGGTTAGAGACTGTTATGTCCCCGCCATTGGCATGTTGGAAGAGCAAAAATGTTGCTATTGGTTAGAGACTGGTATGTCCCCTACCAAAAACATGTTGGATGAGCAAAAATGTTGTTATTGGTTAGAGACTGGTATGTCCCCTACCATTGGCATGTTAGATGAGCAAAAATGTTGTTATTGGTTAGAGACTGGTATGTCCCCTACCACAGGCATGTTGGATGAGTAAAACTGTTGTTATTGGTTAGAGACTTGTATGCCCCCTACAATTGGCATGTCGGATAAGCAAAAATGGTGTTATTGGTTAGAGACTGGTATGTCCCCTACCATAGGCATGTTGGATGAGCAAAAATGGTGTAATTGGTTAGAGACTGGTATGTCCCCTACCACAGGCATGTTGGATGAGCAAAAATGTTGTTATTGGTTAGAGACTGGTATGTCCACTACCACAGGCATGTTGGATGAGCAAAAATGGTGTTATTAGTTAGAGACTGGTATGTCACCTACCATGGGAATGTTGGATGAAATAAATGTTGTTATTTGTTAGAGACTGGTATGTCCCCTACCACAGGCATGTTGGATGAGCAAAAATGGTGTTATTGGTTAGAGACTGGTATGTCCCCTACCATTGGCATGTTGGATGAGCAAAAATGTTGTTATTGGTTAGAGACTGGTATGTCCCCTACCACTGGCATGTTGGATGAGCAAAAATGTTGTTATTGGTTAGAGACTAGTATGTCCCCTACCACAGGCATGTTGGATGAGCAAAAATGATGTTATTCGTTAGAGACTGGTATGTCCCCTAACATTGGCATGTTGGATGAGCAAAAATATTGTAATTGGTTAGAGACTTTTTATGTATAGCATAATCAGTGTACAGTACAATTTCTTTTTTTCATCAAAATGTTGATATATAGTAAAAAAAATCAACTACAAATAAAATCAAGCTAGTCTATTTTGTGAATAAAACTATATCTACATGTGTATTATAATTCATTCCTCCAAGTCATTCAGATAGGTTGATATTGCCTGAATTATTTTTTTTTGACTTTGTAACACGAGCTTTGGATGTATGTCCACATAATTCTGTAAATAGATTCTCTATTCCTTGTTGTCTGTCTCTTTTATGTGCCAGTTTAAGATAGTAAGACCTAATCCACTGCTTGTAATTTTCGTAGCCATACAGTTCGTTATAGATTTGCTATTTGTTAGAGGTCTCAGTGTTGTAAGCAAACCTTTTGTACAGTTTCTGTGTTGATACAACTGCATTACAGATTCATTAGTACCAGAGAATTTGGATTTTAATACAAAACTAGGAAATATTTTTTCAAATAAGCGACGTAGAGCAACAACATCTTCCATTGAATCATGAGCACTATACAGTTCACCAAATGAACTGTTGTAAATTTTTGGCTGTGAATATGATGGTTGATTTGGAATACACTCTTTGAAAAGAGGAAGTGTGTCAATGAATCCTTTCACTGATGTCATAAAGTTATTAAGTAGACCATTTTTTTCAAGTGCAGTAATTAATATTGGAACATCAAAAATTTTGGAGTTATGCCCAACAAGTACAGTGTTATTAATAAAGGCAACAGTAGTATACCGCTGTTCAAAACTCATAAATCCATGGACAAAAAACAAAATCGGGGTAACACACTAAAATATCTTTTAGAAAGAGAATAAAAGCTTTTAAGGCATTAGAAATTCCAATACTCTCAACTTCTTTCTCATCATGGTACATTTTCCCATTTTGAAACTTCAGACCAGTCACTTCAGAGGCTTGGGATAATATTGGTCTAGCTGGTTTTATGTATCTGTTGAATTTTGTGTTTTGGCTGTTGACAGCAGACAACTGTATTATGTAAGAATCTCTGCCTGAAATAAAAACAATATAATCTAGAGGTTCAAAGTTACGTTAGAAAAATTAGTATTAGTTACCACCTTGTTCAAAATATTGTCATAAGTTAGTTCAGAAGCATCAAATGTCAGTAACAGAAACCCAATTTAGCTGACCTTCTATCCCTAATGCATCTTTATGCAAGGTTGCTTGATCCTACCACATATAGTCTAGATGCTGATATATGAACTTGAACATTGAATAAAGCAAAAATGTGATGAAGTGTAAAATGTATGTCACAGTGATCTATGTTGATCAGTTACCCACCTCCGTTCTTTCACGCTCCTTCCACATTTTTTACAATAACTTCTGTTTTGAAAAGTTGGGATGACATTAACTGTATTAGTAGAATACTTCTAATTTTCTAAAATTCAAACAATTGTAATCAAATTTAGCTGATGCAAAAAAAAAAACCAAAACAATGTTTTTGTAGATCTCAAATATATATGACATTGGTTTTACACTAGTTAGTCATTTTTGGGTCCTTCATAGCTTGCTGTCCAATATGACCCAAGGCTCAATGTTGAAGACTTGGATGGAGAGTTGTCTCATTGCACTACAAACTCCTCAGAGTCTGAATTGACCAGTTTTTGTGCTCGACCAGTAAAATCGAGCACACATTTTACTCGACTAGTCTCGACATTGTCTCGACTGTACTTAACTGTACTTAAGTGTACTCGACTAGGTCTCGACTAGGTCTCGACTTTACTTAATTAGTCTGATTCAGTACTTGATGATCTTTGTGTAGTCTGAAATGGTCTTGACCAAGGCTCGACCTGTCTCGACCTGTCTTGACTAGTCTCGACCTGTCTCGACTAGTCTCGACTCAGTCTCAACCAGTCTCGACCTGTCTCGAATAGTCTTGACATTCAAATTTAGTTTTGACTGGTGTAAATCAGCCCATCTAACTAAATTAAATATTGATATTAAAAAATTCAAGCTTATTAGGTAGTTTGATTTATTGCTGTGAAATGAAAGAATTTAATTTTACAATATGTAAAAAAAAAATTATTATATAAAAATTCAGATAGGCATCTTTAATTTTTTTTATAACTTTTTCAAATCAACTTGGATTTTCATCAAACTATGCAGATATCTTAGATATATATCAAGCTTACTGAATCCCATTTCATTTAGTTTTTTGTTGTATTGCTGTAAAATTTAAGAATTAAAGTAATCTTGGTATAAAAAGCTAGGATTTGCAATTCGGACAAAATAGAGATAGTACACTTTAATTTTTTTAATAACTTTTTCAAATCAACTTGGATTTGCATCAAACTATGCAGCTATCTTACATATATATCAAGCTTACTGAATCCCATTTCATTTAGTTTTTTGTTGCATTGATGTAAAATTTAAGAATTAAAGTAATCTTGGTAAAAAAAGCTAGGATTTGCAATTCGGACAAAATAGAGATAGTACACTTTAATTTTTTTAATAACTTTTTCAAATCAACTTGGATTTTCATCAAACTATGCAGCTATCTTAAATGTATACTAAGCTTACTAAATCCCAGGTCATTTTGTTTTTTGTTGTATTGCTGTCAAATTTAAGAATTAAATTAATCTAGGTCAAAAAAGCTAGAATTTGCAGTTCGAACAAAATAGAGATAGTACACTTTAATTTTTTTAAAAACTTTTTCAAATCAACTTGGATTTGCATCAAACTATGCAGCTATCTTACATATATATCAAGCTTACTGAATCCCATTTCATTTAGTTTTTTGATGTATTGCTGTAAAATTTAAGAATTAAAGTAATCTTGGTATAAAAAGCTAGGATTTGCAATTCGGACAAAATAGAGATAGTACACTTTAATTTTTTTGATAACTTTTACAAATCAATTTGGATTTGCATCAAACTATGCAGCTATCTTACATTTATATCAAGCTTACTGAATCCCATTTCATTTAGTTTTTTGATGTATTGCTGTAAAATTTAAGAATTAAAGTAATCTTGGTATAAAAAGCTAGGATTTGCAATTCGGACAAAATAGAGATAGTACACTTTAATTTTTTTGATAACTTTTACAAATCAATTTGGATTTGCATCAAACTATGCAGCTATCTTACATTTATATCAAGCTTACTGAATCCCATTTCATTTAGTTTTTTGTTGTATTGCTGTAAAATTTAAGAATTAAATTAATCTAGGTCAAAAAAGCTAGAATTTGCAGTTCAAACATAATAGAGATAGCACACTTTAAGCTTTTTAATAACTTTTTCAAATCAACTTGGATTTTATTAAAACTATATAGCTACCTTGGTGATCTTACTAAATCCCAGGTTGTTATGAAGTTTTAAAATATATTTTTGTCAAATTTAATGACATGACACTATACATGATTTAATTACATCAGTACACGTGAGTTTTACAGGTAAAAAGAAAGCCCTACTTTTCTTAAACTCGTGTATTACTTATCTAGTGAATTAAAAGCCCTGCGATTTAGATTTAACAGGATGTTGCAACTTTGAATAAATGTTATTTAGAATTTAAAACTCTCTGGTAGATGTGATCTTTTTAATAAGTTTGCCCCAAGCAGAAGGTATTGCTTTATAAATCACCACAAATCAGAAGAACTATTTTAATAATTTCTAATGTTTCATCCCTTTTTGATATATTTATATAGTGTATATCAAAAGGAATAAAACATTAAAGGAATTATATTAATATTTTATGTATACTTTTCCCCAAATTATGAGAAAAAATATATTTCTAATATCGTAGCTTTTTGACCTAGGTTAATTAAATTCTTAAATTTGACAGAAATACACCAAACAAAATAACAACCTATGATTCAGTAAGATCAATATATTGCAAAGATATTTGTAGAGTTTGATGAAAATCTAAGTTGATTTGAAAAAGTTATGAAAAAAATTAAAGTGTACCATCTCTATTTTGTCAAAACTGCAAATCCTAGCTTTTTTTACCTAGATTAAATTAATTCTTAAATTTGACAGCAATACAACAAACTGTATAACAACCTGGGATTCAGTAAGAAGAATACATCACCAAGGTAGCTATGTAGTTTCAATAAAATCCAAGTTGAATTTAAAAAGTTATAAAAAAAATTAAAGTGTACTATCTCTATTTTGTCCGAATTGCAAATTCTAGCTTTTTTTTACCAAGATTACTTTAATTCTTAAATTTTACAGCAATGCAACAAAAAACTAAATGAAATGGGATTCAGTAAGCTTGATATATATGTAAGATAGCTGCATAGTTTGATGCAAATCCAAGTTGATTTGAAAAAGTTATTAAAAAAATTAAAGTGTACTATCTCTATTTTGTCCGAATTGCAAATCCTAGCTTTTTTTACCAAGATTACTTTAATTCTTAAATTTTACAGCAATGCAACAAAAAACTAAATGAAATGGGATTCAGTAAGCTTGATATATATGTAAGATAGCTGCATAGTTTGATGCAAATCCAAGTTGATTTGAAAAAGTTATTAAAAAAATTAAAGTGTACTATCTCTTTTTTGTCCGAATTGCAAAATCCTAGCTTTTTATACCAAGATTACTTTAATTCTTAAATTTTACAGCAATACAACAAAAAACTAAATGAAATGGGATTCAGTAAGCTTGATATATATCTAAGATATCTGTATAGTTTGATGAAAATCCAAGTTGATTTGAAAAAGTTATAAAAAAAATTAAAGATGCCTATCTGAATTTTTATATAATAATTTTTTTTTTACATATTGTAAAATTAAATTCTTTCATTTCACAGCAATAAATCAAACTACCTAATAAGCTTAAATTTTTTAATATCAATATTTAATTTAGTTAGATGGGCTGATTTACACCAGTCAAAACTAAATTTGAAGGTCAAGACTAGTCGAGACAGGTCGAGACTGGTTGAGACTGAGTCGAGACTAGTCGAGACAGGTCGAGACTAGTCAAGACAGGTCGAGACAGGTCGAGTCTTGGTCAAGACCATTTCAGACTACACAAAGATCATCAAGTACTGAATCAGACTAATTAAGTAAAGTCGAGACCTAGTCGAGTACACTTAAGTACAGTTAAGTACAGTCGAGACAATGTCGAGACTAGTCGAGTAAAATGTGTGCTCGATTTTACTGGTCGAGCACAAAAACTGGTCAATTCAGACTCTGAGGAGTTTGTAGTGTTGGCATTCATACCACATCTACTTATATCTATATAATAACATCACATGTATGTTTCAATATAACACATTATTTTGATTGGTTAACAATAATCACGCATCATTCTAAAAGTAACCTTTATTTCAAAATGACATTAACTTTCTGATGACACTGGCTTTCACAATAAAGTGCACAGGTGAATAAAAGAAAAAAACTGGAAAGAAATCTTCTTTTCATGATCCTTACAAAATAGTATGTTATTATTAATGAATGCTTTTTTTAGTAATTTTATAGGGTTGTAAAAGCGTTTACCGTGCACACATTTTTAGAATGAAGCAAATCTGTGCTTCTCCAAAAAGTACTTCAGTCAATACTTTTACACCCCAGTAAATCTACAAAAAGAGGTATTCAATTCTTAAATATTTAAAGCCTTTTGTCATAATAAGTAATCCTAACCAAGTCCTGTTGTTTCAACATCAAAGTATGTCATGCAACTGTCATTCAAGGTCTTTGGTTCCAAAGGAAGATATTCTGGTGCAGGAATAGACTGAATATCATCCGATATTGCTGCATCAAGAGAACATCCTGTTTGATAGGAGACACCTTCTCTGACTTCTGCAGATGCAAGCTTTTGGTGCCTAAATAAAATAAGATTTATTTCAATTATAAAGAAAATAGTTATCCAATCTTTTTTTTACCATTTGTGTCTTTATGCTTTAAATTTTCAATATTATTTGTCTTGAAAACTACCATTAAAGTTAAAAAAAATATCAAATCTAATTTTAATAAAAGCTTTTTACTGATTTAATTGAAACAGCAAATATATATGCGGTTTCAGTATTAATCTATGAGTTACAAGAAGCTTTTGGAGGTTATTTGCTAAATGTTGTACTTTTCCAGGGTTATTCCCTTTTAAAAATAAGGTTATTCCACAATGAAAAATATGGTTTTTCATTGAACATTGCTATTTTTCTTGGGTTATACTCAGCTAACTTATAGGGTTATATTTTAAAATAAAATAAACATTAATTACATCCTAGCTTTCTTTTCCAGTCGTTTTCTTTTAAATGCTCTTGTAGTTGCCAATGCCCTCTGCTTTGATCACTGATAATCTCTTAATCTGGTAAGGCGCTGAGTATGGTAACCTGGTGAAAGCCCCAACTTCTCATTAACCTGAAAAATGAAAAATAACAAATAAGACTTCATATTTATATTAACTTTTTTTTTTTACTAAAAACAAAATAATAAGTGCTTAGTAAACAGATCTACACTACAAGAGCAATTATCCTTTTGAATGCTGAACTACAAAAACAAGACAGAGGTGTTATGTCAACATTATGTGAAGTTTTCAGTATAATTCTAATCTTTACAATTTATGCTTCTGCATACAAAGATATATATCTTGGATGTTTATTTGAATTTGATGAGCCACAGTCAAAGTCCCGTAACTCTTAAAAAGTTGGTGTTGTCAAAAAGGAGTGAAAATATGCAAATCTACTATGTCTACAGACAAATGGATGGACAAAAGGACACCACATACACTATATACTGTCCCCATTTCAAGTAGGGGCTCTAATAAATATACTGTGGATTCATTTATTTTCTTGGATATCAATTTTTGTGGTTTTCTGAAAACTTGCAAATTCGTGGATATTTGATTTCATGGTTTTTCCAATCTCTGTATACATAGCCTATTAAGAATATGTTATTCGTTGAACATTTAAATTTGTGGTTCACATGTACCCTTGAAACCCACGAAAATTAGTATCCCACGAATAATAATGAATCCACAGTAGTAAAACTTACATTAACTAGGTATCTGTGACCTGTGTTCTTCTGGGCAACACTAGCTGCAACTCTGTAATTCAAATTTCCAGAAGAACTGTAATGTACATGCTTTGGTGCTTTAGCAGAAACCATTCTGTTGAAACTTTCATTAGCTTGAGTACTACCAACAGTTGACAATTTAATGCTGTTCTTAGCATATCCTTCAAAAACATTTTCCAGAGACTTTTGTAGACTTGAACCTGACCGTGGTTTTATTTGAGGAAATGATTTAAAAACAGTCTTCGGATTACTTAGAAATTTACACCATCGACTAGAGCAGCATTGGTGATCGCCAAAAGGATGTTTCGAAAGTGCATTGAGATCTTTTGCTATTTGTTCTGGATTACCTTCACCTTGGGCTATTATATAGTTAAAACAACTTTGTAAATATTTGATTATTTTAACAGTTAAAACAGGATGATTTTTCTCTGAGAGAGTAAAGACTGCTTTCAAGAATCTTCTATCAGAAATCTTTTCAATGCTATTACTGATGATTGCCCGTACTTGTCCTATTGTTGTCGAATCCTCATCCCCAACTAATGCATCTACTGTACAGCCTTTGCTTTGTACATCTTTCACCATTTCTATAACCATATCAGCCTCCATTCCCTTTGAACTGCCTTCCCAGTTACGGTAGCATGCATGCTCTCTTGGACTTTCATTTCTGGATTCTGCTCTACTGCAAACTCTGCAGTCTTTTGATCTTACAGAGTAATTTAAAATTTTCCCAGTCTCTGGACCAACCATGGAACAATGACCTAGAAATTAAAAATAAGTTCTCAAAATCGAACTGTTTATGATATGTATTTATTATGGCAAGCCGTTTTACTATTTATTCTAACTTCAAGATATCTTATGTAATCTGTTTTTATAAGAAATCTAAGATATTTTGTTTACTACATAATCAATACATCAGATATTTGATAAATATTTGTAATCTTATAAATAATCTTTATATACTTAAGTCAAGGTCAGATGGCATATGACAGTTAGACATGTTCACCTTAACTTTTTTCTCAAGTGGACACTGAACCATGAAAATTGGGTCAAGGACAAAAGACATGTGACAGAAGGAAACTTCTTAACATAAGGCATCTTAATACAGAGTATGAAGCATCCAGGTCTTCCATCTTCAAAAATATAAAGCTGTTAAGAAGAAAGTTTACGCCACCACAAATGCCGGATCACTATCCCTATGTTGAGCTTTCTGCAACAAAAGTCGTAGGCTTGACAAAAATAAGGAGGTGAGATATGATCGGCAATAAGACAACTGTTCATCATTTCCAAATGGCATGTTTGTACATGTAGTTTATGTTTGTTTAATTGATATTTGGCCTCATAACAGTCTACTGACTCAACTTGACTTGAAAGATATAAATATTTGACATGAAATGGTGAAAATGCTCTAAAGGCCATCATGTTTTTCTTGTTTCTTGGTGTTATCTGTAATATGATGTTATGTCAATGTCTATTTTCATTCTTATAACTGATGGTGTCTGGTTATACCTGATTTGCTGTCATATGCTCTACCACTTCCTCTTTTCTGCCATCCTGCATCTACAGCAACCACAAGTTTACCCTTCTTTCTGTTATTTATAAAAGTACTAGTAAATAAACTAAACGTAATATAAAATGTAACTGGAGATGTCAGAGATTGTATAAATCAAATGAAATCACCAATTGTAGTCAGAAATATGATGTTTGTCATTGTGCTCCAACCCATATTATCCATAAGTATTATTGGATCAAATTATTTAGTCAAATGTTAGAAATCTAAACAACTTTAATTAAAGAACCTTAGTGAGCACGCTCACATACCCCACGTCCCCACATTGTCATTGGAGAAATTAAATAAGTATAAGAAAAAAAAATTGTATAAGAAAAAATACTGAATAATAATTTCTTGTCAATATACACATCTACATAGTATGTCCTTATTATCTACATAATTTCATGAAATTCTGTTGTGTGTTTTCAGGAGTTGAGATGACAAACTGTTGCAGAAGTACATTGAAGCAAATAAGTTCAAAGGGGCATAACTCCTAGAAAAAAAATTGAATCGTAATTTCCTGTTGATATGCACATCTACGTAGTATGTCCTTATTATCTACAAAGTTTCATGAAATTCTGTTGTGTGGTTAAAGAGGAGTTGAGATGACAAACTGTTGAAGTAGTACCTTAAAGCAAATAAGTTCAAAGAGGTGCAACTCCTAGAAAAAAAATTGAATCGTGATTTCCTGTCGATATGCACATCTACATAGTATGTCCTTATTATCTGAAAAGGTTTCATGAAATTCTGTTATGTAGTTTCAGAGGAGTTGCAATGACAAACTGTTGCAGTAGTACATTGAAGCAAATAAGTTCAAAGGGGCGTAACTCCTAGAAATAAAATTGAATCGTAATTTCCAGTCGATATGCACAACTACATAATATGTCCTTTTCATATAAAAAGATTTCGTGAAATTCTGTTGGGTGGTTTGAGAGGAGTTGCGATGACAAACTGTTGCAGTAGTACATTAAAGTAAATAAGTTCAAAGGGGCGTAACTCCTCGAAAAAAAATTTAATCGCAATTTCCCGTCGGTATGCACAACTACATAGTATGTCCTTATTATCTGAAAAGTTTTGTGAAATTCTGTTGTGTGGTTTGAGAGGAGTTGCGATGACAAACTGTTGCAGTAGTACATTAAAGTAAATAAGTTCAAAGGGGCGTAACTCCTAGAAAAAAAAATTGAATTGCAATTTCCCGTCGATATGCACAACTACATAGTATGTCCTTTTTATCTGAAAAGGTTTCGTAAAATTCTGTTGTGTGGTTTAAGAGGAGTTGCGATGACAAGAAACAGGACGGACGGACGGACGGACGAACGGGTCAAAAACATTATACCCTCCGCAACTTCGTTGCGTGGGGTATAATAACATTCCAAATTCTTATAATGGAAACTGAAGGTCTCAGTTATTGAAATGACAACAATGTGTTTCAAATTTTTTACAGTGCATGGAAAATTGAAATTCAATCAATGCTTATTATATTGTACTGTTATACCACTGCCCAAGGTTAGGGGAGGATTGGGATCCCTGACATGATCAACCCCGCTACAACAGTATGTATGTGCCTGTCCCAAGTCAGGAGCCTGTAATTCTGTGGTTGTGGTTTGTTTATGTGTTACATATTTTTTTTTCGTTGATTTTTTTTAATGTAAAATAAGGCTGTTAGTTCTCTCGTTTGAATTGTTTAACATTGTCATTTCGGGGCCTTTTATAGCTGACTATGCAGTATGGGCTTTGCTCATTGTTGAAGGCTGTACAGTTAATTTCTGTGTCAGTTTGGTCTCTTGTGGAGAGTTGTCTCATTTGCAATCCTACCACATCTTCTTTTTCATCTTTATAATTTAAATTAAAATTATCCCATTGATGAATTGAGTTTAGTTTAATGCTTTATTTTTTATTATTTTTAGGTACATACTGTTCTACAGCTGCCAATTCTTTCTCCAGTGCTTCATTTGTTGATTCCTTGGCTACCTCTTCAACAACATTCCCTACTTCTCGCAGTCTTGCACTAACCAGTTTATAACTAAATGCTGGAATATTTAGCTCTGATAGGAAACTATTAGCTTGTCTTTCTCCAAGTCCAGAGTGAACAAGGGCTGTAATAAAAATAATCAAAGATAGAATGATCTAGATCATGATGCAGAACAATTTTGATGAATATTTGCAGACTTTTTGATCTCGCAATGCTGATGATTTTTTTATATTTCCAAGGGGCATAACTCTTTAAAAAAGTTGATGTCCCACCATTTTATAACTCTTTGACAAAAAGTCAATCATCCACCATTTTAAAACTAGCTCTATAGTATAAGTTTTGTAAAAATTTTGCAAGAACTGTATCTGTGAAAATGCTAGCAAGTTTATATGACCTAATAAATATAATGGCTCAGATATAGTAAAGTATGACATAAACTTCAACCATCTAAGTGAACCCTGAAAATGTAGGTGATAGTGAAAAAAATTTTGCCTGGATGCTGATTGACTATATTTACAGGACTAGATAATAATGTGAATACATGTCCATGTACCTGTTGCAAGTTTACTGTTGACATCCCATACTCTGTCATGACGCTTTCCAGTAGGAACACTGTTTACATGCATACAACTGGTATTAAAACACTGTACCTGAAAAAAAAATGGTTGATTTTATAAAGAGACAAACAGCCAAATGTCAGTATTTGTATGACAAAAATCTCATCAAAATTAGATGTCATTATTACTCTCTACCCATCTTTTCAATGATACTTTTTTATGACAAATAGGCAGACATAGAAAAAATGGGGGAGTAAGTCATTTTATACCGTTACATATAGTTACATCATCGGTTTGTAATCAAAACACTTGAAGCATTTCATATTAAAATCCTTCTTTTTTTTCTATTGTAATGCTTCATTAGGTATGAACATGCATATCAAATTGTCTTTTTCCATTTCACATTGGAAATCAATTTACATTATACCATTCAAGATTACAGAGCCCCATGTTTTTAGTAGTACATGTACATGTATTTGGTATATTTAATGCTCTCCAATATAAATATAGTTCTAGCAAATTGTTTATGACTGGTGAGTGTTGCTGAGGTCTTCAATGCATTTAACACAACCAGTTAGTTAGCGTTCATCAATTACATATTGAAATTTAGTATTGTCTATTGACTCTTAGCTTTTGGAATAGGCTTTCTCTGGTTTGATTTTCTGAATACTGAACTTTGACCTAAAGATTTGGTTCTTGTTAGAACACATATTCCAATGATGATGATTAATCATTAAAATTCAGGGCTGTTCTTGAATCATAGATGGAAATTATTTGTGATGGATAGAAAGACAAGCTTAATTCATTCAAAGTGTTCAGACATTTTAGATTTGTTGTTGAAATCCGAATTACTTACTTTCAGTAGACCTCCAAGACCATATGTCTGTATGTCAATAGTATGTCCAAGCTGTAGGGGCAAACCACATTTAAGACATGCTCTTAGACCAGTGGCAAGGACATCTAGCTCAGCAATTCTTCTTCCTTCTCTCCAGTCTTCAGATGACCTAGTATGATTTCCTTCATAGGATACCTCTTCCTCCCTTGTTGCATTTGAGATGTTTGCAACTACAATTATAAAAAAAATAATGAATGCAGGTACAATGTACATGTATACATTTTATATTCATTCATATATATATATAATGTTTATATACTCTGAGTGATGATACTCAACTAGGATGCTTTGCTGTCATTTTTGGAATAATTGTGTATTTATCAACCATCACTGTCACATCATTACTGGTGTCATTAATCGTAAACATAAATGAATAATAAAAGATACAATGACGGAGAGACCCATATAAGTTCAGGAGTTATCATAAAAGACTAAAATGTATGAAGGTTTAATCTTGGGGCATGTCAACATTTTACATGCAACTGTTATCTTAAATTAGTCGTATGAGATTTCAAAAAAAAAAAATGTAATGTTTTATACATGTATATATTTGAATGGCTATTCTGTAAGTATGTAAAAACAAATGTCCTCCCTCTTTCAATTTGTTTTTTGTCAGGTTTTCCATGTGCACTGTGGCAATAAACATAGAATATAAAAAAATTATTTTAAGTCTGGTTACATGATATATTACAAATATAAGCTTCGTTTTGTTGTCGAACCCCCAAAGGAGAGTATACATATACATTACATATAAACTGTTCAAAAAGTTACAAAATTTCATTGAATACAAATTAACTTCTTTTTTTTATGTATGCATATACATTCGACATGAAGAAAGCCAAACCTATAATAAAGACCCAACCATATAAAGCCTTGTTATTAGAAGTAACTTAGTTTCAACATTTTGATTTTTTTTTGTTTTTGGGTTATTAGAATCGGATGATGCACTTTCAATGGTCTAAAATTTTAGGTGTGATACATGTGAATGTAGTAACAAATCTAAATAGAATATAAAGTGTGATGGGGACGCTAAAGTGCGATGGTCTACGCTAAAGTCCGATGCCTCCATAATCTCCATACGCTAAAGAGTGATGGTCCGCCAAAGTATAGACGTACAAAACGTAGTTGGATTATGATGTTAACAGTCGTTTATACAAACCAAAAATGAACATTCCGGAATATGAAATAAATAATGGAAGCGACAGATGCAAATTGTTTACTTTGACATTAAAACATTGATTTCATTGAAGAGTATAAACATCGGTAAAATAAAGGTTCACGTTTTCAAGCATAAATCAGATAGTGTCCATTAAAACATAAGTGTGTACTTTTTGGTTAAATATAACATGTATTAATACTCGCTACGAAAAAGGGGAAAAATGAATTGTATTTATTCCGTCCAGTGGCAAATAGTTCAGGACGAGGGGCGTATTGGATGTAGCTTGTCGTTTTCACAGACTATTAATGTAAACACATCCCCTTGCCAGTTGCAAATACAAAATTTGTCTTCTTAATTTAGAAACAGTCACATAAGACTGCCGGTAAAGTAATTATATGTTATATCATAGCAGACTAGATTTTGCAAAAAGACTTGTTTTTAACATTAGTTCCCTTGAACCTTTCTCTTTTGTTCCATAGCACTTTAGCGTGCTATACCGTCGCACTTTAGCAAACAAACAACCATCATACTTTAGCGTGAGACACCATCGTACTTTAGCATAGACCATCACACTTTAGCGTTACCATCGCACTTTAGAGTACCATCGCACTTTAGAGCCCTACATATATATTCATTATCATGATTATTACTAGCTATTTTTATCAGTCATGCTACCCCCCCCCCCCTTCAAAAATAATTTTAGGCAACAACTATTTAACTTCAAGGGGGTATATTTATTTCCTAAACACATATTTGGTCAGGCCGATGACAAATACAAATATTTTGAATCCAGATTTTGCCAACAACCTACATGTATTGTAATACATGTAACATGTGTAAGTATTAAATTTTGATAAAATAATTTGATTGGTAGCATAAAAAACAACATGCCCCCCCCCCCCCCCACCAATTGAAGTGAAATTGTTATTCCCTTATGTGATTAGTACAACATATCCCCTGTCTTAAAATGCTGGAGACATGCATAAATGTTGAATAAATGTTCTTATGTAAATTTTAACATTTGTACCGGAGCAACATTATTTTTTACAGCATGTATAGGGAAAGGGGGCTTGGATTAGCTAGATCTTTAATAAAAGGTATCTGTTAGGGAGGAGTTCAAATTTATGCAAGTCGTTAGTCCTGCATACTCAATTCCCGACCCAGAATCTATGATTTTATTTCAGTGTTCTATACACATGATACATGTACATCGAATCCAGGTCTTTTTGCCCAAAAACAAGTTTGCGTGCATTCATGTTTGCCCCATTCACTTTCGCACCCTACATGTTTGCACCCAAAGTCCTTTTGTACCCTTTTTATTAGTTTTGTGATTAATAATTTGGTAATTGAGTTTTGGTATAAAGTATATTGTTATAAATATTTTTTTTTCATTTCTTCAAAATAAAGTGTTATTATGAAGGTTTTGTTTTGTGTTGCGATCTTTCATGTTTTTCATTTAAATTCTTCAATGTTTCACTCATACCTGGCTGCAGTATTTATATTAAAAGGAGATAAAACATAATTTTCATGTCTGTTTGCACCCTATACATGTTCACATCCTGCAATGTTTTTCTCATACCTATCTGCAGTATTTATATCAAAGCAAGAGACCAAATTAAGCTTAAACCAATTAACAGCAATCATCTATGTACATAAATAACATTTAATAATTAATCATCAATTTGATAAAAATAAACAACATTTGATATGATATGAACCTTCTTTTTATTCTGGAAATATACATATTTTTTATTAGGGAATATATATACATATGAAAAAATATATCTAATAATTCAACTTGAATTTCAATAAAAATTGGATGCAAATGTGTAAGGTGCGAACGGGTGTAGGGCACAAACGTGTGTGACACATATAGATTATCGCTGGGTTGAATCTGGTCTTTTCCCTCTTCCTAAGACAGTTTTACTCTTGACGAAAGCAAGCTTGATAACATCTCCTCTCGCATTGTGATTCGCTAATAACTTCTCCTCTCACATTGTGACGTGGCTGATAATGCCTGGTCTTGTTATGAAGCCTTGATACGAGAATTATGGAGCGACTGAGCAGGGTGATATAGGCATAGGGAAGGACGATAACATGTTTATTGGGGTCAAAATAGTCCAAATAATCATGACGTCTGGCAAGGCTATTTTAATTTTTTGGGACACCGTCATAAGAAGGCGTCCCAGAAAAATAATAAAATAGCCTTGCCAGACGTCATAATTATTTGGACTAGGCACGAAACAGACCTGATCCGTTTACATCCTGGGGCTAACTTCAACCTTTACAGTTAATAAAGATTGAGGTATTACATGTATGGGAGAGTATTTGATTTTTATCAAATGTTCCTTTGAAAGTGGAATTGAAATATGACTAGTTTGGGACCTTTATTCTTGAAAGCAAATATCAACCTTACTCAGTTACTGGTGTTAAAACTCATTAGTCCAAGATTGCTCTGACGTCCAATGGCTGTTTGCCACAACTTGCACAAGCTGGCTGTGGCTGCACCAGCGTGGGTCCCTCAGTCCAATCATTTCTGACGAAACAGCAGTTGGATGTCAGAACAATCTCGGATTAAAACTATATAAAGATTATCTTCATGGTCAACATAATTTTACGTATATAATTTATTAATTTGATATTATACTGTAGTTGTGTTGATGTTGATGTTGTCGTGTATTTTTCGGGCATCAAATGGATTACTTACTCGAAAAGTGTGATCATTGCAGTAAGTCGATGCTTTGGTCCATCGGGCATGTTGACTCTCCGACACCTTCAGATATCTTTTAGATTTAAACCCATGGTTATGTATTCTTGTCATAACTGTAGCTACCAAACGTTACGTTACAGCAGACGACTGTTGTTGTTTACAAATGGCGCCGGAAATCATACGATGTCGTAATCATGCGATCGCAAAATTGTTTCCATAAAACAACACTAAAACAACTTTCATTTAAAAACAAAAGTTTCAATATATTCAATCTTATAATAAATTTTATATTTATTGTTTATTTGTACAATAATGAGTTTCGTACTTTACCGACAGTTCGAGTTGCGCAGAAAATTCAAATTTGTCAGGTTCATATCTCCTTAAGTATTACTTATACCGTTCAAGAGTTATCATGTCCCTTTAAAATATATGAAGTGCTAACTGTTTCGTTTCCTTTCTCTTAAATAAGTCTGACTAAATCAAATGTTAGGAACCTAGCATTTCCCCATAACATGGATCTATTAAGTTCGATATTGGGTCCCGATGGCGTCACTGTTCATGAGATTTTATATGTAAAAAGTTGTGGTACGAGTACCAATGATACAAATGTCAACCCGGAGCCTTGAGATAGGAAAACTGCTAAATCTGTTGTTTACTTTGATTTGCCTCAACCAAATGTTTTGAAACTTATTCACAATGCTTATGGTCACAAAATGGTCAAAATTACGCGAATCCTGCATCTATATGTGGAAGTTTACTAAAAAAAAAATCACAAACAGGGGCATCTGTGGTTAATAGACATATTCTACATTTATTTCAGTAATTAGCTTATTTACTTCCATCGAATACTTCTTTTAATAGACTTAACTTGCACATTTTTTTTCAGGATCTCGGTGCAGTTTGGTAACAGACAGTGATATTTCAAGTTAAATGTGACCAACTTAACAAAGTGTTTCACTAGATTGAGCTCTCTGTCTAAGTGTACTTTAAAGGTTCTTAGAATTGAGTTCACTTTATTGATATGCGTCTATCTTCTGTGTGAATTTTTAAGATGTAAAAGCAGACTATCCATACTTACATGTCCATGAAATGAAATCTAAGGTAAAATGATTGAAACATTTTGCACTATCCATCACAACTGGCAGCACATAATGCTACTGAAGCAGTATATTTTCTTACTTGATTTTCATGGAAACTAGATATCATTGAAATGGGAGCCATCTCTGTGGGCCCCGCTGTGAATAATGTGCATTAAAAAATTGTATCTTTACCATAGGACATGGGTTTGTCAACTGAAATCAAAGTTTTTGAACTTGACCTTTGACCTAGGAAGTTGTAAATAAATTATGACATACCCTTTGGTGTTGGTTTATAAACATGTCAAGTATAAACTTTGAAATGATAACGGTTCTCAAGATATAGAGCGGACACGATCTTTACCATAGGACATGGGGTTGTCAACTGAAACCAAAGTTTTTGACCTTGACCTTTAACCTAGGAAGTTGCACATAATTTAAGACACACCCTTTGGTGTTGGTTTATATACATGTCAAGTATAAACTTTGAAATGATAACGGTTCTCAAGATATAGAGCGGACACGATCTTTACCATAGGACATGGGGTTGTCAACTGAAATCAAAGTTTTTGAACTTGACCTTTGACCTAGGAAGTTGTACATACATCATGACACGCCCTCTGGTGGTGGTTAATAAACATGTAAAGTATAAAGTATGAAATCATAATCATCCGACGGATGGACGGACGGACAGACTGATCACTATAGGGCGACCCGCCTAAAGGCGGGGCCCTAATTAAAGGATTTAGTTTCATCTGAACCAAACATTCTTTTAAAAAATAGAGAATGGAAATGTGGAAGCTGTAAAAGAGACAGTAACCATGTCAAAAGAGCAGAAAGCAGTCAAACACCACTAATGGGTCTTCAACAAAGCGAGAAAATCCCTCGCCCAGAGGAAGGCTTCAGATGGCCCATAACAAAATGTGTACCAGTTCAAACTCCAAATCATAAAAATAAACTTACAATTAAAAACATACAAGACTAACAAAAACCAGAGACTCCTGACTTGATGTCAAAGTAATCATACCAAGAGACTCACCCAATATGCAAAGGTCAAGAGTCAAAAAGTCATAGTCTGGTCAAGAGATCCTTGCCAAAAAACCCATCACAAAGCGGATTTTGAGAATAGGGTCATCGTGGTACACAAAACTATCAATATATCTATATATCTAATATATATATAAGAAGATGTAATACGAGTGCCAATCATACAGTTAAGGGCATACGATACAGTTACAGGGGAGGTAATGACGTTGCTAACGTAAAATGTTATTTTCGCGACGTCAAACTGTGACATATCGGGAAAAGATGCATTTTTCGACTGATTTTTATCATTCAAACTGATTTAATTTGAAAACGAGTTCATGGACCCCTATTTTTCAAAATGGCAATTTGTTTCATTTTGCAGGGAGATTATGTGACCCAAATTCAAGAGTGCACACGCTGAAATGTCTCGCCTTCTATACTAATCATTGATATTATGTTGATAGTCCTAAGTATAAAGCTAAGCTTTATTACAACTGTCACATAAACTTAACATTAACCAAGATAACTAAACAAAGACCAATGAACCTTGAAAAAGAGGTCCAGGTCAGATGAACCATGCCAGACAGACAGGTACAGCTAACAATGCTTCTATACAACATATATAGTTGACACATTACTTATAGTTTAAGAAAAATAGACCAAAACACAACCAGATGCTCCGCAGGGCGTAGCTTTGTACGACCGCAGAGGTTGAACCCTGAACGGTTAGGGCAAGTATGGACACAACATTCAAGCTGGATTCAGCTCTAAATTTGGATTGTGATTAAATAGTTGACACAGCATAGGTTTCTGACACAGAATGAATGTGTTCTAATGAACTTAAAATTTTTGTTTCTCTTAGAGCAATTCACTATGCTGTTGAATATTAATCCTCTCAAAAAAATGTTTGAAGAAATTTTCTTTTTTATTTATGAAATTTCAAATGAGAAAAATTGAACCCAATTTTTTTAATCACATCCCCCTTTCCCTTATTCCAAAACTAATCTCAATTAAAATTTCTAATGGAGTTTGCAACAATAACTACTCATTTAAATACATCATAAAATATTAAGATGTAAAAAAACTGCTTGTTATCACTGAATGGTAAAGATTATTTTAATTTATCAGTTGGTAGTAAAAAGTGAATATACATTGTATATTGTATATAACAAAGATTTAAGTTGATTCTGGACAAAGAAAGATAACTCCAATTAAAAAAAAATCTTGCTATTGCACAATATTTTGCAATTAGATATTTCTTGCTTACTATTCTGGACAAAGAAAGATAACTCTAATTAATTTTTTTTTTGATATTTCACAATATTGTGCAATTAGATATTTCTTGCCATTGCGCAATACTGTGCAATTGAAAAGACTTGCTATTGCACAATACTTAATATAATAATTTTAGATCCTGATTTGGATCAACTTGAAAACTGGGCCCATAATAAAAAATCTAAGTACATTTTTGAATTCAGCATATCAAAGAACTTCAAGATTTCAATTTTTGTTAAAATCAGACTAAGTTTAATTTTGGACCCTTTGGACTTTAGTGTAGACCAATTTGAAAACAGGACCAAAAATGAAGAATCTACATACACAGTTAGATTTGGTATATCAAAGAACCCCATTTATTCAATTTTTGATGAAATCAAACAAAGTTTAATTTTGGACCCCGATTTGGACCAACTTGAAAACTGGGCCAATAATCAAGAATCTAAGTACATTTTTAGATTCAGCATATCAAAGAACCTAACTGATTCATTTTTTGTCAAAATCAAACTAAGTTTAATTTTGGACCCTTTGGACCTTAATGTAGACCAATTTGAAAACGGGACCAAAAGTTAAGAATCTACATACACAGTCATGACAGTTAGATTCAGCATAGCAAAGAACCCCAATTATTCAATTTTGATGAAATCAAACAAAAGTTTAATTTTGGACCCTTTGGGCCCCTTATTATGTTGGGACCAAAACTCCCAAAATCAAACCCAACCTTTCTTTTATGGTCAAAAACCTTGTGTTTAAATTTCATAGATTTCTATTTACTTATACTAACGTTATGGTGCGAAAACCAAGAAAAATGCTTATTTTGGTCCCTTTTTGGCCCCTAATTCCTAAACTGTTGGGACCTAAACTCCCAAAATCAATACCAACCTTCCTTTTGTAGTCATTAACATTGTGTTTAAATTTCATTGATTTCTATTTACTTAAACTAATGTTATTGTGCGAAAACCAAGAATAATGCTTATTTGGGCCCTTTTTTGGCCCCTAATTCCTAAACTGTTGAGACCAAAACTCCCAAAATCAATCCCAACCGTTCTTTTGTGGTCATAAACCTTGTGTCAAAATTTCATAGATTTCTATTAACTTAAACTAAAGTTATAGTGCGAAAACCAAGAAAATGCTTATTTGGGCCCTTTTTGGCCCCTAATTCCTAAAATGTTGGGACCAAAACTCCCAAAATCAATACCAACCTTCCTTTTGTGGTCATAAACCTTGTGTTAAAATTTCATAGATTTCCATTCACTTTTACTAAAGTTAGAGTGCGAAAACTAAAAGTATTCGGACGACGGACGACGACGACGACGACGACGACGCCGACGCCAACGTGATAGCAATATACGACGAAAATTTTTTCAAAATTTGCGGTCGTATAAAAACTTAACACTGTGCAATGAACCGTGAAAATGAGGTCACAGTTAAATAAAACCTGCTCGACTGACATAAAGATCATAAAATATTTCCATACACCAAATATAGTTGACCTATGGCATATAGCATTAGATAAAAAGACCAAAACTCAAAAACTTAACTTTGACCACTGAAGCATGAAAATGAGGTCAAGGTCACATGACATCTGCCCGCTAGACATGTACACTTAACAATCATTCCATACAACAAATATAGTAGACCTATTGCATATGGTATGAGAAAAACAGACCAAAACACAAAAATTTAACTATAACCACTGAACCATGAAAATGAGGTCAAGGTCAGATGACACCTGCCAGTTGGACATGTACACCTTAAAGTCCTTCCATACACCGAATATACTAGCCCTATTGCTTATAGTATCTGAGATATGGACTTGACCACCAAAACTTAACCTTGTTCACTGATCCATGAAATGAGGTCAAGGTCAAGTGAAAACTGTCTGACAGACACGAGGACCTTGCAAGGTACGCACATATCAAATATAGTTATCCTATTACTAATAATAAGAGAGAATTCAACATTACAAAAAATTTGAACTTTTTTTTCAAGTGGTCACTGAACCATGAAAATGAGGTCAAGGACATTGGACATGTGACTGACGGAAACTTCGTAACATGAAGCATCCATATACAAAGTATGAAGCATCCAGGTCTTCCACCTTCTAAAATATAAAGCTTTTAAGAAGTGAGCTAACGCCGCCGCCGTAGCCGCCGCCGGATCACTATCCCTATGTCGAGCTTTCTGCAACAAAAGTTGCAGGCTCGACAAAAACTGTAAATAGAGGATTTTTTTTTTAATTTTGATAAACATGCAGCAAAATATGACGTTTTTTCCTCAATTCATGCACATTTGATAAATATGAGTTATTTCTGAATAAAAAAATGCATATTTTTTAGGATACTTACAAAATACAGAAATTAACGATTATTTAACAAAAACAATTTGTGTTTATCTTTTACCTCATTTTACTAAAAAAGTAGCACATGAAGGTATATTTTTTATTACATTTTGATTTAAACAGGTAAAAAATAGCCTATATGCAAATTTTCATGAACTTGTAAATACAGGATCAAAACTGTATCGTATGCCCTTAAATCTCCATTTAATTCAAACAAAATATACAAGTTTTACATTGAGGGCAAAGGTCAAGCTCTCATGAAGTTTCTCGTGCCAATAGACTCATCATCTTATGACAATACATCTACATGCCACATATTCAAAAGCAAGGTCAATTGAAAACTATATTTTGAGGTCAAGGTAATATACCGAGAAACACACTGCAACATGATGACACACCCAACGTGCATACATGTAGGTCAGGAGTCAAAAAGTCAAAGTCTGATCAAGAGTTCCATGTAAAATATACACACAACAGTCCTGCACGAAAGCTCATTATGGTACACGTAACAATGTCTTATGTCATGATGCACTACACATGCAAAATATAGAAAACCTAGGGCAAAGACAGAAACAGAAGACATATTACTAAACTTAATTGAATGGTACTTGTATTGCAGGTCACTACAATTGCCTTCAACAAAGAATATAAACTCTCGCAACAATGCAAAGTTAAACTCGTCTTTCACTTAAGTTTGAGCATGATTCTTTGCAACGATTATCTTACCACTGTTAATTGAGAATCAAGTCGTGCAGTTATGTCAATAAATGAAAACGGGAAGTTTAGACATTCAAACACTACAAACTAGGGTTTACCATTAATTTTTAACCCAACCATATGATAGTGCTATGGTAAACTTATGGAAACACATGCTACAGTCATGGAATTGAATATTTGAAATAGTACGACCAGAACAATACAAGACATAGTTGTAAACTAAAGAAAGTAATGATACATATCGAATTTTTAATCCCAATGCACAAATTAGAAACTGTAGTTTTCATTCAAATTATTTATCTAAAATGTACACTTGGGTAAAATAATGGAAATTAACACTGTATATTTATATAAACGATCAATCTTGTAAGGAAATAAATAAATTATGACTAAGATGACATTTATCTCTGCCACTAGACAGCTTGAAAAATCTTGCAGTCTCCATAGGATCATCTCTTTCAAATTATCCACCCTCCCATATGTGTATACCCCATCCACACCCTCCTCTATTTTTATACCCTATATCTACCCTCCTATATCTTTATATTGTTATTTTACAGCATTTTATAGGTTTTTGTGTTATCACTGATATTGTTAAAATAAGGAAATAAATAAACGATGACAAAGTTGATAGGTATCTCTGCCACTACACAATTTAAATACAGGAATTTGAAAAAAATTATAGTCTTTATAGGATCATCTCTTTCAAATTATTTTGAAAGTGCCAACACAATATAAAATTATTAAACAATTTTTATTTCCTCCTTATTGAACATACAAATATTGTCTAGTAATTAGTCTTTGTTATAATTGTCATGACAACGAATTGGTGTAAGTTTTGTTTGACAAGTTGTTTGTTTACACTGACTTTAATTACAGCCAGTATGATAGTCTATCTGTTTTATAGTAAAATTTAGACATTCAAGTCTATATAACTTTTTCATATCTTAAGTCCAATTTAAATGATCATATGACTTTTAACTATAGCCTTTAAATAGAATCCAACCATATCTTATACATCATTTTAGTGATTTATTACTTAATAGTTGAACACTGGTCATATACTATAAAATATTACCAGATGTGATTTAATCAAGGGACTGGCACCTCCTTGTTCTACCAGACATCTTGTGGTCTGTAGATGTCCCCCCTTAGCAGCACAATGTAAAGCTGTTTCTCCATATCTCTATAATATAACCAAATAACATGTAACTATTATGTACAATACTTTGTTATCAATATCAATAATATACATCATATCCTACCACTGACATCAAAACTTGTCTGATAAACTGGACAATGTTGTGTAATAAATATAAACAAAATATATATCACATGAATCAGTGGTCAAAACTGAATAAAATGACCAGTCACACTTGTATTTATATTCTACATAAACAATAAATAAACATGTTTTGTTGTGAAATGTCAAAACTTCCATTAAACCTGATATCTTAAAAAAAAAAAAAATTTCAAGAAATGTGTAAAATAATTATATCAATGGATTCAGTAGAACAAAACAAGTAAAATGAGACCCCACTTTATATGATTCTTACAAATATTTGTTCATTAAAACTGTCTAATTAACAACATGATTTAGTGTAGATTCAGTATAATTGTTCATTTTAATAAAATATTTTTTTTAAGAAACATGAAAAAAGTAATATTTTCTGATTCAGAACCATAATAGGAGTAAAATGAGACCCCACTTTATATAATTATTACAAATATTTGTTCATTAAACTTGTCTAATTAACAACATGATTTAGTGTAGATTAATAGTAATGTGATCAGACTAAGTAGATAACATACTCTGATGTCGATCTTACATCCTCTATCAATGAGGAGTCTACAGATCTCCAGGTGTCCTCCCCTGGCAGCAAACATTAATGCTGTCTCTCCACTACCCTGGAATAATACAACTGACATCAAAACTTGTCTGATAAACTGGACAATGTTGTGTAATAAATATAAACAAAATATATATCACATGAATCAGTGGTCAAAACTGAATAAAATGACCAGTCACACTTGTATATATATTGTATATAAACAATTAATCAACATGTTTTGTTGCGAAATGTCAAGACTTCCATTAAATCTGATACCTTAAAAAAATATTTTTTTCAAGAAATGTGTAAAATAATTATATCAATGGATTCAGTAGAACAAAACAAGTAAAATGAGACCCCACTTTATATGATTCTTACAAATATTTGTTTATTAAAACTGTCTAATTAACAACATGATTTAGTGTAGATTCAGTATAATTGTTCATTTTAATAAAATATTTTTTTTAAGAAACATGAAAAAAGTAATATTTTCTGATTCAGAACAATAATACGAGTAAAATGAGACCCAACTTTATATAATTATTACAAATATTTGTTCATTAAACTTGTCTAATTAACAACATGATTTAGTGTAGATTAATAGTAATGTGATCAGACTAAGTAGATAACATACTTTTGATGTGATGTCGATCTTACATCCTCCATCAATGAGGAGACGACAGATCTCCAGGTGTCCTCCATAGGCAGCCTTCATTAATGCTGTCCATCCTACCTCCTGGAATAATACAACTGACATCAAAACTTGTCTGATAAACTGGACAATGTTGTGTAATAAATATAAACAAAATATATATCACATGAATCAGTGGTCAAAACTCAATAAAATGACCAGTCACACTTGTATTTATATTGTATATAAACAATAAATAAACATGTTTTGTTGTGTAATGTCAAAACTTCCATTAAACCTGATATCTTAAAAAAATATTTTTTTCAAGAAATGTGTGAAATAATTATATCAATGGATTCAGTAGAACAAAACAAGTAAAATGAGACCCCACTTTATATGATTCTTACACATATTTGTTTGTTAAAACTGTCTAATTAACAACTGGATTTAGTGTAGATTCAGTATCATTGTCCGTTTAAATAAAAAAAAAAATTTAAGAAACATGAAAAAGAGTAATATTTTCTAATTCAGAACAATAATACGAGTAAAATGAGACCCTACTTTATATGATTATTACAAATATTTGTTCATTAAACCTGTCTAATTAACAACATGATTTAGTGTAGATTAATAGTAATGTGATCAGACTAAGTAGATAACATACTGTGATGTCGATCTTACATCCTGTATCAATGAGGAGTCGACAGATCTCCAGGTGTCCTCCCTCGGCAGCCCTCATTAATGCTGTAAATCCATATCTCTGGAATAATACAACTGACATCAAAACTTGTCTGATAAACTGGACAATGTTGTGTAATAAATATAAACAAAATATATATCACATGAGTCAGTGGTCAAAACTCAATAAAATGACCAGTCACATTTGTATTTATATTGCACATAAACAACAAATAAACAACAAGTTGTTTTGTGAGATGTGAAAACTTCCATCAGAACTGTCATGTTAATTTTTTTTTTTTTTAAGAAATGAACAAAATATTTATATCAATGGATTCATTACAATTCTCTGAGTAAGATGACATCTCACTTTATATAATTCTAACAAGTATTTGTTAATATAATGATTAAATCTGTCTGATTAACATGATTCAGAATAATGATCAATTTTTTAAAAAGTAACTTTTTCAAAGAAATATGAAAAATAGTTACATTTCCTGATTTAGTACAAGGAGACAAACAAAATGAGACCCCATTTTATATGATTCTTACAAATATTTGTTGTCCATTAAACCTGTCTAATTAACAACATAATTCTGTATATATTAAGGAAAGTGGTCAAAGTGAAGCAATAACATACATGTGTGATATTTGTTTTACACGCTGTAAAACCTTGGTGTAAAAAATGTTCTTGTAAATATTCAAAGTAAGAACTTTATCAACTATAATTCAAAACAAACAAAAACAATTAATGAGAGAAAAAAAATACCTTTATGTATTTTTCTCTCTCATTAAAACTGTTAAATTTATCGAATTCAGTATAATGATATTAATATCAGTTTCCATACAGATATATTATTATATTATGTTCAGATGTGTTTTATACTGCTAATGTACAATCTGTCATGTTCTGAAGTAACATGTAGTTATGTGTTTTATTCTGCTAATGTATAATCTGTTATGTTCTGAAGTAACTTGCAGTTGTATATTTTATACTGCTGATGTACAATCTGTTATGTTCTGAAGTAACTTGTAGTTGTGTGTTTTATACTGCTCGTGTACAATCTGTTATGTTCTGAAGTAACATGTAGTTTTATGTTTTATACTGCTTGTGTACAATCTGTTATGTTCTGAAGTAACTTGCAGTTGTGTGTTTTATACTGCTGGTGTACAATCTGTTATGTTCTGAAGTAACATGTACTTGTTTGTTTTATACTGCTCATGTACAATCTGTTATGTTCTGAAGAAACTTGTACTTGTTTGTTTTATAATGCTGGTGTATAATCTGTTATGTTCTGAAGTAACTTGTAGTTGTGTGTTTTATACTACTGATGTACAATCTGTTATGTTCTGAAGAAACTTGTACTTGTTTGTTTTATAATGCTGGTGTACAATCTGTTATGTTCTGAAGTAACTTGTAGTTGTGCGTTTTATACTGCTGGTGTACAATCTGTTATGTTCTGAAGAAACTTGTACTTGTTTGTTTTATAATGCTGGTGTACAATCTGTTATGTTCTGAAGTAACCTGTACTTGTGTGTTTTATACTATTTATGTAGAATCTGTTCTGTTCTGAAGTAACTTGTGGTTGTGTGTTTTATCCTGCTGTCGTACAATCTGTTATGTTCTGAAGTAATTTGTAGTTGTGTGTTCTATACTGTAATTTGTTGTTGTGTGTTTTATATTTCTTATGTACAATTTGTTCTGTTCTGAAGTAACTTGCAGTTGTGTGTTTTATACTGCTTATGTACAATCTGTTATGTTCTGAAGTAACATGTACTTGTTTGTTTTATACTGCTGGTGTACAATCTGTTATGTTCTGAAGAAACTTGTACTTGTTTGTTTTATAATGCTGGTGTATAATC
Organism: Mytilus edulis; assembly: GCF_963676685.1. Taxonomy (NCBI): domain Eukaryota; kingdom Metazoa; phylum Mollusca; class Bivalvia; order Mytilida; family Mytilidae; genus Mytilus; species Mytilus edulis. Next base: position 79,045,701 of record NC_092355.1, on the reverse strand, counting down.
TGTTATGTTCTGAAGTAACTTGTACTTGTTTGTTTTATACTGCTGGTGTACAATCTGTTATGTTCTGAAGTAACATGTACTTGTTTGTTTTATACTGCTGGTGTACAATCTGTTATGTTCTGAAGAAACTTGTACTTGTTTGTTTTATAATGCTGGTGTATAATCTGTTATGTTCTGAAGTAACTTGTAGTTGTGTGTTTTATACTACTGATGTACAATCTGTTATGTTCTGAAGAAACTTGTACTTGTTTGTTTTATAATGCTGGTGTACAATCTGTTATGTTCTGAAGTAACTTGTAGTTGTGTGTTTTATACTGCTGGTGTACAATCTGTTATGTTCTGAAGAAACTTGTACTTGTTTGTTTTATAATGCTGGTGTACAATCTGTTATGTTCTGAAGTAACTTGTGGTTGTGTGTTTTATACTGCTTATAAACAATCTGTTATGTTCTGAAGTAACTTGCAGTTGTGTGTTTTATACTGCTTATAAACAATCTGTTATGTTCTGAAGAAACTTGTAGTTGTTTGTTTTATACTGCTGGTGTACAATCTGTTATGTTCTGAAGTAATTTGTAGTTGTTTGTTTTATACTGCTGGTGTACAATCTGTTATGTTCTAAAGAAACTTGTACTTGTTTGTTTTATAATGCTGGTGTACAATCTGTTATGTTCTGAAGAAACTTGTACTTGTTTGTTTTATAATGCTGGTGTACAATCTGTTATGTTCTGAAGAAACTTGTACTTGTTTGTTTTATAATGCTGGTGTACAATCTGTTATGTTCTGAAGTAACTTGTGGTTGTGTGTTTGATACTGCTCATGTACAATCTGTTATGTTCTGAAGTAACTTGTACTTGTGTGTTTTATACTGCTTATAAACAATCTGTTATGTTCTGAAGTAATTTGTAGTTGTGTGTTTTATACTGCTTATAAACAATCTGTTATGTTCTGAAGTAACTTGTAGTTGTGTGTTTTATACTGCTGGTGTACAATCTGTTATGTTCTGAAGTAACTTGTAGTTGTGTGTTTTATACTGCTTATAAACAATCTGTTATGTTCTGAAGTAACTTGTAGTTGTGTGTTTTATACTGCTTATAAACAATCTGTTATGTTATGAAGTAACTTGTAGTTGTGTGTTTTATACTGATGGTGTACAATCTGTTATGTTCTGAAGAAACTTGTACTTGTTTGTTTTATACTGCTGGTGTGCAATCTGTTATTTTCTGAAGAAACTTGTACTTGTTTGTTTTATAATGCTGGTGTACAATCTGTTATGTTCTGAAGTAACTTGTAGTTGTGTGTTTTATACTGCTAGTGTACAATCTGTTATGTTCTGAAGTAACTTGTAGTTGTGTGTTTTATACTGCTTATAAACAATCTGTTATGTTATGAAGTAACTTGTACTTGTGTGTTTTATACTGCTGGTGTACAATCTGTTATGTTCTGAAGAAACTTGTACTTGTTTGTTTTATAATGCTGGTGTACAATCTGTTATGTTCTGAAGTAACTTGTAGTTGTGTGTTTTATACTGCTGGTGTACAATCTGTTATTTTCTGAAGAAACTTGTACTTGTTTGTTTTATACTGCTGGTGTACAATCTGTTATGTTCTGAAGTAACATGTACTTGTTTGTTTTATACTGCTGGTGTACAATCTGTTATGTTCTGAAGAAACTTGTACTTGTTTGTTTTATAATGCTGGTGTATAATCTGTTATGTTCTGAAGTAACTTGTAGTTGTGTGTTTTATACTACTGATGTACAATCTGTTATGTTCTGAAGAAACTTGTACTTGTTTGTTTTATAATGCTGGTGTACAATCTGTTATGTTCTGAAGTAACTTGTAGTTGTGTGTTTTATACTGCTGGTGTACAATCTGTTATGTTCTGAAGAAACTTGTACTTGTTTGTTTTATAATGCTGGTGTACAATCTGTTATGTTCTGAAGTAACTTGTGGTTGTGTGTTTTATACTGCTTATAAACAATCTGTTATGTTCTGAAGTAACTTGCAGTTGTGTGTTTTATACTGCTTATAAACAATCTGTTATGTTCTGAAGAAACTTGTAGTTGTTTGTTTTATACTGCTGGTGTACAATCTGTTATGTTCTGAAGTAACTTGTAGTTGTGTGTTTTATACTGCTTATAAACAATCTGTTATGTTATGAAGTAACTTGTAGTTGTGTGTTTTATACTGCTGGTGTACAATCTGTTATGTTCTGAAGAAACTTTTACTTGTTTGTTTTATAATGCTGGTGTACAATCTGTTATGTTCTGAAGTAACTTGTAGTTGTGTGTTTTATACTGCTGGTGTACAATCTGTTATTTTCTGAAGAAACTTGTACTTGTTTGTTTTATAATGCTGGTGTACAATCTGTTATGTTCTGAAGTAACTTGTGGTTGTGTGCTTTATACTGCTTATAAACAATCTGTTATGTTCTGAAGTAACTTGCAGTTGTGTGTTTTATACTGCTTATAAACAATCTGTTATGTTATGAAGAAACTTGTAGTTGTTTGTTTTATACTGCTGGTGTACAATCTGTTATGTTCTGAAGTAACTTGTAGTGTGTTTTATAATGCTGGTGTACAATCTGTTATGTTCTAAAGAAACTTGTACTTGTTTGTTTTATAATGCTGGTGTACAATCTGTTATGTTCTAAAGAAACTTGTACTTGTTTGTTTTATAATGCTGGTGTACAATCTGTTATGTTCTGAAGTAACTTGTGGTTGTGTGTTTGATACTGCTCATGTACAATCTGTTATGTTCTGAAGTAACTTGTACTTGTGTGTTTTATACTGCTTATAAACAATCTGTTATGTTCTGAAGTAACTTGTAGTTGTGTGTTTTATACTGCTTATAAACAATGTTATGTTTTGAAGTAACTTGTAGTTGTGTGTTTTATACTGCTGGTGTACAATCTGTTATGTTCTGAAGTAACTTGTAGTTGTGTGTTTTATACTGCTTATAAACAATCTGTTATGTTCTGAAGTAACTTGTAGTTGTGTGTTTTATACTGCTTATAAACAATCTGTTATGTTATGAAGTAACTTGTAGTTGTGTGTTTTATACTGCTGGTGTACAATCTGTTATGTTCTGAAGAAACTTGTACTTGTTTGTTTTATAATGCTGGTGTGCAATCTGTTATGTTCTGAAGTAACTTGTGGTTGTGTGTTTTATACTGCTTATAAACAATCTGTTATGTTCTGAAGAAACTTGTACTTGTTTGTTTTATATTGCTGGTGTACAATCTGTTATGTTCTGAAGTAACTTGTAGTTGTGTGTTTTATACTGCTGGTGTACAATCTGTTATTTTCTGAAGAAACTTGTACTTGTTTGTTTTATAATGCTAGTGTACAATCTGTTATGTTCTGAAGTAACTTGTAGTTGTGTGTTTTATACTGCTTATAAACAATCTGTTATGTTATGAAGTAACTTGTACTTGTGTGTTTTATACTGCTGGTGTACAATCTGTTATGTTCTGAAGAAACTTGTACTTGTTTGTTTTATAATGCTGGTGTACAATCTGTTATGTTCTGAAGTAACTTGTAGTTGTGTGTTTTATACTGCTGGTGTACAATCTGTTATTTTCTGAAGAAACTTGTACTTGTTTGTTTTATACTGCTGGTGTACAATCTGTTATGTTCTGAAGTAACATGTACTTGTTTGTTTTATACTGCTGGTGTACAATCTGTTATGTTCTGAAGAAAATTGTACTTGTTTGTTTTATAATGCTGGTGTATAATCTGTTATGTTCTGAAGTAACTTGTAGTTGTGTGTTTTATACTACTGATGTACAATCTGTTATGTTCTGAAGAAACTTGTACTTGTTTGTTTTATAATGCTGGTGTACAATCTGTTATGTTCTGAAGTAACTTGTAGTTGTGTGTTTTATACTGCTGGTGTACAATCTGTTATGTTCTGAAGAAACTTGTACTTGTTTGTTTTATAATGCTGGTGTACAATCTGTTATGTTCTGAAGTAACTTGTGGTTGTGTGTTTTATACTGCTTATAAACAATCTGTTATGTTCTGAAGTAACTTGCAGTTGTGTGTTTTATTATACTGCTTATAAACAATCTGTTATGTTATGAAGAAACTTGTAGTTGTTTGTTTTATACTGCTGGTGTACAATCTGTTATGTTCTGAAGTAACTTGTAGTTGTGTGTTTTATAATGCTGGTGTACAATCTGTTATGTTCTAAAGAAACTTGTACTTGTTTGTTTTATAATGCTGGTGTACAATCTGTTATGTTCTGAAGAAACTTGTACTTGTTTGTTTTATAATGCTGGTGTACAATCTGTTATGTTCTGAAGTAACTTGTACTTGTTTGTTTGATACTGCTCATGTACAATCTGTTATGTTCTGAAGTAACTTGTACTTGTGTGTTTTATACTGCTTATAAACAATCTGTTATGTTCTGAAGTAACTTGTAGTTGTGTGTTTTATAATGCTGGTGTACAATCTGTTATGTTCTGAAGAAACTTGTACTTGTTTGTTTTATAATGCTGGTGTACAATCTGTTATGTTCTGAAGTAACTTGTGGTTGTGTGTTTGATACTGCTCATGTACAATCTGTTATGTTCTGAAGTAACTTGTACTTGTGTGTTTTATACTGCTTATAAACAATCTGTTATGTTCTGAAGTAACTTGTAGTTGTGTGTTTTATACTGCTTATAAACAATCTGTTATGTTCTGAAGTAACTTGTAGTTGTGTGTTTTATACTGCTTATAAACAATCTGTTATGTTATGAAGTAACTTGTAGTTGTGTGTTTTATACAGCTGGTGTACAATCTGTTATGTTCTGAAGAAATTTGTACTTGTTTGTTTTATAATGCTGGTGTGCAATCTGTTATGTTCTGAAGTAACTTGTGGTTGTGTGTTTTATACTGCTTATAAACAATCTGTTATGTTCTGAAGAAACTTGTACTTGTTTGTTTTATAATGCTGGTGTACAATCTGTTATGTTCTGAAGTAACTTGTAGTTGTGTGTTTTATACTGCTGGTGTACAATCTGTTATTTTCTGAAGAAACTTGTACTTGTTTGTTTTATAATGCTGGTGTACAATCTGTTATGTTCTGAAGTAACCTGTACTTGTGTGTTTTATACTATTTATGTAGAATCTGTTCTGTTCTGAAGTAACTTGTGGTTGTGTGTTTTATCCTGCTGTCGTACAATCTGTTATGTTCTGAAGTAATTTGTAGTTGTGTGTTCTATACTGCTAGTGTACAATCTGTTATGTTCTGAAGTAACTTGTAGTTGTGTGTTTTATACTGCTTATAAACAATCTGTTATGTTATGAAGTAACTTGTAGTTGTGTGTTTTATACTGCTGGTGTACAATCTGTTATGTTCTGAAGAAACTTGTACTTGTTTGTTTTATAATGCTGGTGTACAATCTGTTATGTTCTGAAGTAACTTGTAGTTGTGTGTTTTATACTGCTGGTGTACAATCTGTTATTTTCTGAAGAAAGTTGTACTTGTTTGTTTTATAATGCTAGTGTACAATCTGTTATGTTCTGAAGTAACTTGTAGTTGTGTGTTTTATACTGCTTATAAACAATCTGTTATGTTATGAAGTAACTTGTACTTGTGTGTTTTATACTGCTGGTGTACAATCTGTTATGTTCTGAAGTAACTTGTAGTTGTTTGTTTTATAATGCTGGTGTACAATCTGTTATGTTCTGAAGTAACTTGTACTTGTGTGTTTTATACTATTTATGTAGAATCTGTTCTGTTCTGAAGTAACTTGTGGTTTTGTGTTTTATCCTGCTGTCGTACAATCTGTTATGTTCTGAAGAAACTTGCACTTGTTTGTTTTATAATGCTGGTGTACAATCTGTTATGTTCTGAAGTAACTTGTAGTTGTGTGTTTTATACTGCTGGTGTACAATCTGTTATTTTCTGAAGAAACTTGTACTTGTTTGTTTTATAATGCTGGTGTACAATCTGTTATGTTCTGAAGTAACTTGTAGTTGTTTGTTTTATAATGCTGGTGTACAATCTGTTATGTTCTGAAGTAACTTGTACTTGTGTGTTTTATACTATTTATGTACAATCTGTTCTGTTCTGAAGAAACTTGTAGTTGTTTGTTTTATAATGCTGGTGTACAATCTGTTATGTTCTGAAGTAATTTGTAGTTGTGTGTTCTATACTGCTAGTGTACAATCTATTATGTTCTGAAGTAACTTGTAGTTGTGTGTTTTATACTATTGATGTACAATCTGTTCTGTTCTGAAGTAACTTGTAGTTGAGTGTTTTTCACTGCTAATGTACAGTGTATTATGTTCAGAAGTAACTTCTTATGTACAATCTGTTCTGTTCTGAAGAAACTTGTAGTTGTTTGTTTTATTACGCTGGTGTACAATCTGTTATGTTCTGAAGTAACTTGTAGTTGTGTGTTTTATACTATTTATGTACAATCTGTTATGTTCTAATGTAATTTTTAGTTGAGTGTTTTATACTGCTTATGTACATTTTTGTTATGTTCTGAAGTAACATGTAGTTGTATGTTTAATACTGTTGGTGTACATTCTGTTATGTTCTGAAGTAACTTGTTTTTGTATGTTTTATACTTCTGGTGTACAATCTGTTATGTTCTGAAGTAACTTGCAGTTGTATGTTTTTAACTTCTTATGTACAATCTGTTATGTTCTTTGTTATGTTATGGTTATGTTCTAAAGTAAATTGTTGTCGTGTGTTTATGTACAATATCCTGTATTTTGAAGTTACTTCCAGTTGTGTGTTTTATATTGTTAATGTACAATATCCTGTATTTTGAAGATACTTGGTTTTACACTGTTTCACTGTGCTTTATTTTTAAGTAACATGCAGTTTTGTGTCGTTTTTTTGTACATGTACCATAAAAGGCTGTATCTTCAAATGATTTTTCTATGAATTGTTAAAATAAGGTAGTTTTGAATGTGACTTTTTTACTTACATCTTGATAATCAATGTCTGCACCATTCTGTAGGCTTAATTTTAAGGCTTCTATATCTCCATTGAAAGCAGCTGTAATAAGTTTCTGTAAGTAAACCATAATAAAAATATATTGTAATGAATGTCCTTACTCTTAAATTAGGTAATAATTATGTTTTCTTCTGTTTAGCAATATATTATGTTTTCTTCTGTTTAGCAATGACTACATAAATCAGTAGTATCCTTCCTTCAAATAACAGACAGAGAGGAATTCTTTAAATAGCATATAATTGTTGGAATTTATGCATTTTATATTATCAAGAAAAACACCAAGAGTGCACACGCTGAAATGTCTCGCCTTCTTTACTAATCATTGATATTATGTTGATAGTCCTTAATAAAAAGCTTTATCACAACTGTCACAGAAACTTAACATTAACCAAGAAAACTAAACATTGACCAATGAACCATGAAAATGAGGTCAAGGCATGTACAGCTAAAAATTCTTCCAAACACCAGATATAGTTGACCTATTGCTTATAGTTTAAGAAAACCAGACCAAAACACAACCAGGTGCTCCGCAGGGCGCAGCTTTATACGACCGCAGAGGTCGAACCCTGAACAGTTGGGGCAAGTATGGACAAAACATTTAAGCGTGATACAGCTCTGAATTTGGATTGTGATCAAATTTTTGACATTATATGTTTTTTTTTTACACAAAACAAATGTCAAGATTTTACAAATCAATTAAAGATTTCTTCAAACTTTTTAAATCTAAAATTAAATAGTTGACACAGCATAGGTTTCTGACACAGAATGAATGTGGTCTAATGAACTTAAAAGTTTTTTTTTTTGCCTTTGAGCAATTCACTATGCTGTTGAATATTAATCCTCTCAAAAAAATGTTTGAAGAAATTTTCTTTTTATTTATGAAATCTGAAATGAGAAAAATTTAAACCCCCCCCCCCTTTTTCACATCCTCGTTTCCCTTTTTCCAAAACTGATATCAATTCAAATTTCTAATGGAGTTTGCAACAATAACTACTCTTTTAAATACATCATAAGATATTAAAATGTAAAATAAAGTGCTTGTTATCACTGAATGGTAAAGATTGGTTGGTAGTAAAAATGAATATACATTGTTTATTGTATAAAACAATAAAAAAAACTTCATCAGCAACATTTTATTTTGGCAAATTTCCAATGAAGTTATTTACATAAAGTTATTGGCAAATAAAAATAGAAAATGACATCATAGTCATGTCTGGCAAATGTCCAACATACATTATCTAAAAACATTTTAGATAAGATAAGGAAAAAAAGCTTCATCAGCAACATTTTATATTGGCAAATTTCCAATGAAGTTATTTACATAAAGTTATTGGCAAATAAAAATAGAAAATGACATCATAGTCATGTCTGGTAAATTTCCAACATATATTATCAACTACTATTCTATACAAAGAAAGATAACTTCAATTGAAAATTAATTGCTATTGCACAATATTGTGCAGTTAGATATTATTTGCTATTGTGCAATACTGTGCAATTGAAAATTTCTTGCTATTGCACAATACTTGATATGGAATCCTGATTTGGACCAACTTGAAAACTGGGCCCATAATCAAAAATCGAAGTACATATTTAGATAAAGCATATCAAATAAGCCCAAGAATTTAATTTTTGTTAAAATCAAACTTAGTTTAATTTTGGACCCTTTGGACGTTAATGTAAACCAATTTGAAAACGGGACCAAAAATTAAGAATCTACATACACAGTTAGATTTGGCATATCAAAGAACAATGAAGAACCCCAATTATTCAATTTTTGATGAAATCAAACAAAGTTTAATTTTGGACCCCGATTTGGACCAACTTCAAAACTGGGCCAATAATAAAAAATCTAAGTACATTTTTAGATTCAGCATATCAAAGAACCCCAAGGATTCAATTTTTGTTAAAATCAAACTAAGTTTAATTTTGGACCCTTTGGACCTTAATGTAGACCAATTTGAAAACGGGACCAAAAATTAAGAATCTACATACACAGTTAGATTCGGCATATCAAAGAACCCCAATTGTTCAATTTTTGATAAAATCAAACAAAGTTTAAATCTGGACCCTTTGGCCTCTTTTTTCCTAAACTGTTGGGACCAAAACTCCCAAAATCAATACCAACCTTCCTTTTATGGTCATAAACCTTGTGTTTAAATTTCATAGATTTCTATTTACTTATACTAAAGTTATGGTGCGAAAACCAAAAAAAATGCTTATTTGGGTCCCTTTTTGGCCCCTAATTCCTAAACTGTTGGGACCTAAACTCCCAAAATCAATACCAACCTTCCTTTTGTGGTCATAAACATTGTGTTTAAATTTCATTGATTTCTATTTACTTAAACTAAAGTTATTGTGCGAAAACCAAGAATAATGCTTATTTGGGCCCTTTTTTGGCCCCTAATTCCTAAACTGTTGGAACCAAAACTCCCAAAATCAATCCCAACCTTTCTTTTGTGGTCATAAACCTTATGTCAAAATTTCATAGATTTCTATTTACTTAAACTAAAGTTATAGTGCGAAAACCAAGAAAATGCTTATTTGGGCCCTTTTTGGCCCCTAATTCCTAAAATGTTGGGACTAAAACTCCCAAAATCAATCCCAACCTTCCTTTTGTGGTCATAAACCTTGTGTTAAAATTTCATAGATTTCTATTCACTTTTACTAAAGTTAGAGTGCGAAAACTAAAAGTATTCGGACGACGACGACGACGCCGACGACGCCAACGTGATAGCAATATACGACGAAAAATTTTTCAAATTTTGCGGTCGAATAAAAACTTAACACTGAGCAATGAACCGTGAAAATGAGGTCAAGGTCAAATAAAAAAACCTGAGCGACTGACATATACATCATAAAATATTTCCATACAACAAATATAGTTGACCTATTGCATAAAGTATTAAATATATTAAATAAAAAGACCAAAACTCAAAAACTGAACTTTGACCACTGAACCATAAAAATGAGGTCAGGGTCAGATGACACCTGCTAGCTAGACATGTACACCTTACAATCATTCCATACACCAAATATAGTAGACCTATTGCATACAGTATAAGGCAGATTCCATGTAAGAAATGGAAATGTCTGTCAAAATGAATAAATAGATAAAAATAATAATTACTGTTATTTGAAACATAATCTGTGAATGTTTTGATGAATAATGATGTTAGATGAAATTATAAAAATAATTTTTGGATATGATTGTTTCTGTTTAAAGTAGAAATGATTAAAACAAGTTGAAAAAATGCAAAAAATTTGACAGAATTAACTCCCATTTTTTTACACAATGCTTTATGTTGACACTTGTATACTGGTATTTAATAGTGTAGTCAGGTTATTCAAACATCCCTGTTCCAAAATCTGTTACTTTTTTTAGTCAAAAACATTTGTGATATATATTTTTTTTCACTTTCAAATATCTTGCTTTATAGCTCAGTGTCTGTCAATAAATCTTATGTCAGGAACATCGCTGTAAAATCTTTCAAAATCATTGTTGGTTCCAATTTATGCCAGTTAAAACTGTAAATCATGCTGTGCATAAGAAAAAACACATGTTGATTCTTTTATTTAACTTTATTCAAGCAATAGTTTAAACTTATATGTTTCCTACATAAGATCTGTCAAACTTGTTTTCTTATGTCTGAAACATTTGAATGTGCTAACAGTTAAAATTATTTGACCTGAGGTGAAATCTTGGATTTGATTTCCAATGTCAGTCAAAAAAAACAAATATATATTGTCTGTCAAAATATCTTATGTATGAAAAATCTTATGTCAGAATCAAGTCTGTCAAAATCTTATGTCAGAAACTCAATTTGTCTGTCAAATCTTATGTATGAAAAAATAAAGTCTGTCAAATCTTATGTATGAAAAATTAAAGTCTGTCAAATCTTATGTATGAAAAAAATAAAGTCTGTCAAATCTTATGTATGAAAAAATAAAGTCTGTCAAATCTTATGTCAGAAATAATTAAGTCTGTCAAATCTTATGTCAGAAACAATAAAGTCTGTCAAATCTTATGTCAGAAAAAAATAAAGTCTGTCAAATCTTATGTCAGAAACATAACATTTAAGGCTTCGTTTATTTAAAAAGGATGATGCTCATAATTTTTTTCTTTGTCAAATTGTCTTTATCTTTATTAGTAAAGCATGTATTCAAAAACAGAAGTTCATTGCTTATGATTTTTGTCTAACATGCTTATGGGAGTTGTTTCACTTTCTTATATGGAATCTGCCATAAGAAAAACAGACGAAAACACAAAAACCTAACTGTAACCACTGAACCATGAAAATGAGGTCAAGGTCAGATGACACCTGCCAGTTGGACATATACACCTTACAGTCCTTCCATACACTGAATATACTAGATCTATTGCTTATAGTATCTGAGATACGGACCTGACCACCAAAACTTAACCTTGTTCACTGATCTATGAAATGAGGTCGAGGTCAAGTGAAAACTGTTTAAAGGGTATGAGGACCTTGCAAGGTACACACATACCAAATATAGTTATCCCATTACCTATAATAAGAGAGAATTTAACATTACAAAAATTATTTTTTTCAAGTAGTCACTGAACCATGGAAATGAGGTCAAGGACATTGGACAGGTGACTGACGGAAACTTCATAACATGAGGCATCTATATACAAAGTATGAAACATCCAGGTCTTCAACCTTCTAAAATATAAAGCTTTTAAGATGTTAGCCGCTGTTGGATCACTATCCCTATGTCAAGCTTTCTGGGACTTCAAGTCGCAGGCTCGACAAAAATTGTTAACCTTCAAAAATTATTTTTTAATAGAATCATGGACTAGACTTGGCATATCCTTGATTTTTCTTTCTTGTAGAGTTTTTTGGACTTTGACCTTTGTCCTTTTAAAGACATGTAATACACTTAGTCCTTTAGTTGCCCCTACTTTTGTCCTTTTTAAGACATGTAGTTGTGTTTTTCATTCACTAAGTCCTTTAATTGCCTTTTGAAGACATGTAGTTGTGTTTCATTCACTAAGTCCTTTAATTGCCTTTTGAAGACATGTAGTTGTGTTTCATTCACTAAGTCCTTTAATTGCCTTTTGAAGACATGTAGTTGTGTTTCATTCACTAAGTCCTTTAATTGCCTTTTGAAGACATGTAGTTGTGTTTCATTCACTAAGTCCTTTAATTGCCTTTTGAAGACATGTAGTTGTGTTTCATTCACTAAGTCCTTTAATTGCCTTTTGAAGACATGTAGTTGTGTATCATTCACTTAAGTCCTTTAATTGCCTTTTGAAGACATGTAGTTGTGTTTCATTCACTAAGTCCTTTAATTGCCTTGTGAAGACATGTAGTTGTGTATCATTCACTTAGTCCTTTAATTGCCTTTTGAAGACATGTAGTTGTGTATCATTCACTAAGTCATTTAATTGCATTTTGAAGACATGTAGTTGTGTTTCATTCACTAAGTCCTTTAATTGCCTTTTGAAGACATGTAATTGTGTATCATTTACTTAGTCCTTTAATTGCCCCTAGGTACTTTCTCATCCTTTTTTATATCAGCTAGTAGAAATCTCTCTATTAACTTACTTAAGGCCACGGTTTTTTAATTTGTTGGTTTACGGATTTTCCCCATGAAAAAGTCGGGTCCGTCGGTCGGGAAAAAAAAGAAAAAAAAATCTTTCAAGACGGAAAAAAAAGCCAAAATAAATATACATTTCACCTTTCTTACAAAATGTTTTTATGCTATTTTGTCATTATTTCAAATTTTAGTTCGATGAAATATTCTTGCTCAGCTGTCATAAATATCGCATGACATTGTCTAATGATTTGCCGTAAAAAAAAATTGTAAGGGTTCCGCGGAACCCAGTGTCTCGCCTACTTTTGCTGTAAATCGCAGGCTCAACATAAAGGAAGAAAAAAATCAATAAAAATATTCCTTTTGATTGTAAGAAGCATCTGTCCAAGTTTGGTAAAAATGTAGGATAGTTAATGAATCTAATTAATGTTTTGAAAACTTAAACTGCAGACTGTATGTTATGTTAACTGGAAGAAAATGTAAGTCCCTTTAAAAGTAAAATACAGAAAAAATGGAAATATCTTTTAACAAAATTTACTTCTGGATACTATCTTATGATCATAAATAAGCTTCTGTCCAAGTTTGGTACAAACCCAGCTAGTTTAAGAAAGTTATTAAATTTTTAAAAACTTTAACCACAGAGTAAATGTGATGTTTCTCTGTAGAAAAACTAAGTCCATTTAAAAGTAAAATACGGAAATAATGGATTTATTTTTTTACAAAATTTACTTCTGGATACTATCTTATGATCATAAACAAGCTTTTGACCAAGTTTGGTTCAAACAAAGGATAGTTTAAGAAAGTTATTAAAATTCTAAAAACTTTAACCACAGGGTGAATGTAATGTTTCCCCGCAGAAAAAACTAAGTCCATTTATAAGTAAGAAACGGAAAAAATGGAATTTTATTTTTACAACTTTTCTTCTGGATACTATCTTATGATCATACACAAGCTTCTGTCCAAGTTTGGTAGAAATCCAGTGTAGTTTAAGAAAGTTATTAAAATTTCAAAAACTTTAACCACAGAGTGAATATTTGTGGACGCCGCCGACGACGACGCCGACGGAAAGTAGGATCGCTTAGTCTCGCTTTTTCGACTTAAGTCGAAGGCTCGACAAAAAAGGGGGTGTTCACAGACAAAAACGAAATTAAATCGTCTTTTCACAAACAAGAAAAACAAATTTGCGTAGCTCTTAATCAATTCCAGAAAACTTGGTGAGTAATGATCTTCAAAAACGAAAACGGATAAAGAAAAAAATGTAAAAAACGTCGTACGAAAATAAGTTTCAACACACGTGTCAAAAACATAATAGACTCGTCCACGGAAAAAAACAAGAATATCGGGGTAATCTAGTGTCATGCATTCCCGTTTTTTTATCCAAATGGACAATATGTTTTTTTTATTATCCATGAAACAAGAAAATTCTAAATGACTTGTTGATATTCAGAACTTTTACTTCCAAGGTGCTTTCCACCTGTCCACATTTGGACAAGTCTATTTCTATGAGATTAAGCATCTTACAGACTGATGACAATTAAGGGAAACGAACTTATTGTGTAATGGGTTTTAAACACAGATATCGTTCCGCAAAATTATTTGCGTAAACGACATTTCAAGGTCAGTTATAATTGATTTGTCTATTTTTAGGAACGTAAACTGGAAGTTTTATTTTTTCACAACAGAGAGTGTTATCAATTTTGTTAGTGATTCATGCATTTCATTTCATAAAAAAAGAAGAATTTAATTATTTTTCAGGGATAATGTATTTGTTAGGGTCGGCGGGAATAAAAAAGCATGAAAAGTCAATTTAATTTTTATTCTAGGAATCGGCAAAATCGGGTCGGCCGATCCGTAAACCAACAAAATAAAAAATCCTGGCCTAAAGAGATACATATATAAATGTATGTAGACTGAATAAATGTAGATGTGGGATATAATAAAGCAATGAGAATGTAACCTAACAAGACAAAAAGTATGTTGTATCAGTCGGCTCTTTATACCATAAAATAGATTGGTCTTATTCAACTCACATGAACTTAACAATGGCAAGGGGAGATAACATTTATTTTTATTTTTTTATTTAGAAAAATTGCCCTAATATTTTTTTCAAATAACTCTACAGACCTACTTACAGTTACATATTTGAAATTGTTAACAAGGATTCTGAAGGTACTACATAAATAATACACTATCTCCCACCAGGATCTTTTTTTCTCTCCAAACTCCTGCCCCCACCTCCCACCTCCTGCAAAAGCTGTCCACACCCTCAAACATCATGTACATTCATACTTGAAAAATAATCGCTAAATTTCTTAAACTGCATTTTTGTTTGTTTTCTTCAGTTACTGAATACTGATTCAAATGCTGTTTGTGTCACCCGTTTAATGAGTAGAAATGTTTTTGAGTGCACCTTGCTTTGTCCCAGTTGTATATTTTTTTGTTTTTGGAATAAGTAGTTTGGTCGTTCACTTAGAATTCTACTAGTTTTTATCTAATTGTACACTAATGGGGAACAAAACTACAAATAACAAGGAGACTATTAAGTAAATCTTACCTTATTCCAATCCTCCATTATAGCCTAAAAATAGAAAAGAAAAGTTATATTCAATATATACTGTTGATTTTTAATTGAGGTATTTGTGTTATTGCCAATTGAAAATACATGACCATTATGGGTGGTAAAATACTGACATAATATTTTTATCTTCTTATTTCATTCAGATAATTATAGATTATCGTTGATCATCTCAACGAGATTGATTTTCTCGCTTGAGCTGGAACAGCGAAAGTGAGAAAGGCAATCGAGTTGAGATGATCAATGATAATCTGTTTATCGCTATTTTACCTATGACGACGTTGTCAATTTCAATATCAATTTCGTTAGCAACGCTACGTGGTCTCCTTAGTTTCTAGCAATAATTTTTCCATCTCAAGCGAGAAGCATGATATGAAAATTATCACAAAAAAGATCAAAGGAAAAATGCACAAAATAGCGATAATATATAATAGCATTGAAACAGTCATTTATCTCAACTTTTCTGTACTATTTGAGGTTAATGAACTGAACTAAAAACCTTGAAGATCTGATCACATCCCTAAATGAGGTACAAATGTATTCTACAAGCAGGGTGTGACTCTTTCCATCAAACACCAGAACATCTATTGCACTTTCCCAGACCTAAGAATTTCAAAAGTTTTATTGACCAGCATTAAGACACACATAAACAAGAATGTGTCCATAGTACACGGATGCCCCACTTGCACTATAATTTTCCATGTTCAGTGGACCGTGAAATTGGGGTCAAAACTTTAATTTGGAATTTAAATTAGAAAGATCATATCATAGGGAACATGTGTACTAAGTTTCAAGTAGATGTGACTTTAACTTCATCAAAAACTACCTTGACCAAAAACTTTAACCTGAACTTCGCACTTTCATTTTCTATGTTCAGTTGACCATGAAATTGGGGTCAACACTAAAACTGGGCATTAAAATTAGAAAGATCATATCATGGGGAACATGTGTACTAAGTTTCAAGTTGATTGGACTTCAACTTCATCAAAAACTACCTTTAACGAACGACGAACGAACGGACGAACGAATGAACGAATGGAGGCACAGACCAGAAAACATAAGGCCTCTCTACTATCGTAGGTGGGGCATAAAAACAATATTAAATATCATATTGCAGCTTCTCGAAACACTGTCTATGATCAACTAGACCAGTCACATTAAATTCAATCATTTTGTATTCTGTATGTGCCTGTCGAAAGACAGGACCTATAAGGTAGTGGATGTAGTTAGAAGCTGTGTTGTACCATATTCATTTTTCCTTCATTGTTGTAGTACAAAGTAGGCTGTTGATTTTTTTTTCTTTTGAAATGTTTCACATTTTATTATACCATGTCTTTTTATAGATGATTATATGGTATGGGTTTTGGCTTTTTCTCATTGTTGAAGGCTATTGGACGACCTGTTATTGTTTATATATTTGTCCTATGGTGTAGGAATAATTTCATCATTGTTAATCATACCACACCTCCTAAAGGTAACTTCGAACTAGACAAATAGACTTGTGTCGCTGCATGCAACTGATAGGCCATTTCTGGAATCATGTCTTTCACCGGAAAATATCCTCAATTTCGCACCCTTTTGTGACATCATTTACCAGATAGAAGGCGGGCCTGTATCCCTGCTCTATTAAAGTTTCAAGCATTTTAAGAATTGTCATTCTGCAGAGTAGTTTAGAAACAATTTATTTTCCGTAAGTACGCAATCTTAATTCCCATACCACTTAAGGAGGGTCATCAACTTATTAAATTTTAATTTTCCAAATATTTTGTGCAATATACGATCAAACTTTTTCACCCATTCGCTCAACATGTGTTGGAAGTGACGATGCCTACATTTTAGTTATGTGGTGATGGAAGTCATATGACAGATTCAACTAACTACCGTATCCCGGAACTGGCATATTGAAGCAACATATTCACTGAGGCATAAATGATCATTCCCTTAAATCATTAATTATAAAGCCAAGAAAACTTTCATGAAAATTTTCTTTGTACAATGCACAACAGAAACTACAAGAATGTGTCCATAGTCATGATAGTACATGGATGCCCCACTAACACTATCATTTTCTATGTTCAGTGGACTGTGAAATTGGGGTCAAAACTCATAGGGAACATGTGTAAGAAGTTTCAAGTCGATAGGACTTCAACTTCATCAAAAAATAGCTTGACAAAAAGCTTTAACCTGAAGTGGAGCAGACACATTTTCTATGTTCAGTGGACCGTGAAATGGATTCAGCTCTAAATTTGGATTGTGATTAAATAGTTGACACAGCATAGGTTTCTGACACAGAATGAATGTGGTCTAATGAACTTTAAATAATTGTTTTGCCTTTGAGCAATTAACTATGCTGTTGAATATTAATCCTCTCAAAAAAAAATTTGAAGAAATTTTCTTTTTATTTATGAAATCTGAAATGAGAAAAATTTAACCCCCCCCCCATTTTTTTTTCACATCCCCCTTTCCCTTTTCCCAAAACTAATCTCAATTCAAATTTCTAATGGAGTTTGCAACAATAACTACTCATTTAAATACATCATAAAATATTAAAATGTAAAATAAAGTGCTTGTTATCACTGAATGAATGGTAAAGATTGTTTTAATTTATCAGTTGGTAGTAAAAGTGAATATACATTGTATATTGTATAAAACAATGATTTAAGTTGATTCAACTACTATTTTGGACAAAGAAAGATAACTCCAATTGAAAATTTCTTGCTATTGCATAATGTTGTGCAATTAGATATTTCTTGCTATTGCACAATACTGTGCAATTGAAAATATTTGCTATTGCACAATACTGTGCAATTGAAGATTTCGTGCTATTGCGCAATACTGTGCAATTGAAAATATCTTGCTATTGCACAATACTGTGCAATTGAAGATTTCTTGCTATTGCTGAATACTGTGCAATTGAAAATTTCTTGCTATTGCACAATACTTAATAATATAATAATTTTGGATCCTGATTTGAACCAACTTGAAAACTGGCCCATAATCAAAAATCAAAGTACATGTTTAGATTCAGCATATCAAAAAAGCCCAAGAATTCAATTTTTGTTAAAATCAAACTTAGTTTAATTTTGGACCCTTTGGACTTTAATGTAGACCAATTTGAAAACGGGAACAAAAATTAAGAATCTACATACACAGTTAGATTTGGCATATCAAAGAACCCCAATTATTCAATTTTTGATGAAATCAAACAAAGTTTAATTTTGGACCCTGATTTGGACCAACTTGAAAACTGGTCCAATAATCAAAAATCTAAGTACATTTTTAGATTCAGCCTATCAAAGAACCCCAAGGATTCATTTTTTGTTAAAATCAAACTAAGTTCAATTTTGGACCCTTTGGACCTTAATGTAGACCAATTTGAAAACTGGACCAAAAATTAGGAATCTACATACACAGTTAGATTCGGCATATCAAAGGACCCCAATTATTCAATTTTTGATGAAATCAAACAAAGTTAAATTTTGGACCCTTTGGGCCCCTAATTCCTAAACTGTTGGGACCAAAACTCCCAAAATCAAACCCAACCTTCCTTTTATGGTCATAAACCTTCATTAAAATAAAGACCTTGTCATATGAGGTTATTTTTGATTTGTTGACTATATATTGACCTGTATACATCACCATTCTTACTTTTTTGGGTTGCTGTCTCATTGACATATATCTCACTTAGTAATATGATCCTATATAGTTCACATATAATGTACACTTACCTATAATAACTTGACTGGACAAGGATCACATTGACTGGACAAGGATCTCATTGACTGGACAAGTATCACATTAACTGGACAAGGATCACATTGACTGCATGGATAAGGAACACATTGACTGCATGGACAAGGATCACATTGACTGGACAAGGATCACATTGACTGGACAAGGATCACATTGACTGGACAAGGATCACATTGACTGGATCACATTGACTGGACAAGGATCACATTGACTGGACAAGGATCACATTGACTGGACAAGGATCTACAAAATACAAATAATCGAAGTTCAAACTAAAGGTGTCACACCACCAATTACTCCCTCAAATTTAGAACGTATGTGAAAGTAGGCCTACTCGGACAAAAAATAGTGCATTTGATGTCATTGTTTACTTAAACTACCCAACAAATTTGCAGAAATGAAACTTTTGGTGAAAGAGAAATATATTAAGACCATTTTGAGCCCAAATTTACTTGTCTATGAGTTGACATTAAAAATTGAGGATTAATGCGCTCCATAGTATACTAATTTAAGATTTCAAGAAAACCAGGGGTTATCTTTAGTGGTACATCCATTCGGAAGGTCTCTTCTTTCTTATAAGGCTTTAAAGGTATGCTGAAAATTGGCATGACGAAAGGTGATACCTGTACGATTCAGGACATACCTGGTTTGTAAGAGGTTAAACTTAAGATAAAAAATTTAGAAAGCTATGAAAATTGCAAAATTTGGTTGAACAGATAGGGACTTTTAATTGGTGGTCTGACACCTTTGACAAGGCTAAAGAGAAAACACCAACAAACAACAGTACACAAAACACAAAATAAACAAGCATTCTGACATTATTGCATGGCATACATAGTCCCCTAGGACCCCTACCATTTAAAAAATCATTGTACTGGAACAAAATGTTAACTTGATCTATAACTTGTCATGGTTTAAACTATATAACAAAGACAAGTCAATATCTTCAAGCATGCATAACGACTGAAAGTGTGGAAAACTGATTATTTAAGTAAATTTTCGAAGATCAAGGACCATAACTCTGCACAAAACCATCAGAGCGGAACAAAATTTGAGTTTGATCTGTAACTTGTCATGATAAAACTATAGACCAATTATCAAATCAATATATTCAAGTATGACGAAACAAAGTGAGGAAAACTGATTATTTAAGTGAATTTTCAAAGTCCAAGGACCACAACTCTGTACAAAATCATCAGACCAGAACTTAATTCGAACTTGATCTGTAACATGTCATTATGAAGCAATAAACCAAATATTAAATCAATATCTTCAAGCACAAAGAAAACAAGCATGGCAATACATAGTCCCCTACCGGTTAAAAAAATCATTGTAATGGAACGAAATTCTAACTTGATCTATAACTTGTCATGGTGTAAACTACATAAAATAACAAACAAACCTACCACTTAATTCTTCAAACAATTTACTAAAGAGAAGGGAAAAAATCCAAAATGTCATTTATCTTAATACAATGTCTTTTAAAAATTGAGTTATTTCCCTTTGAACAAAAATCTAGTAATTAATAAGTATTTCATCAAAAATATAATTCTAGGGAAAGTTAATAAAAAATGAGTACGTATTTCCCTTTGAACAGAAATCTATTAATTAATAAGTATTTCATCAAAAAATTAATTCTAGGGAAAGGGCTTTAACTGAACAAGGAGAAAAGCTAAAATCGAACTAGACCTGTAACTTGTCATAATAAAACAATACACCAAATATCAAATCAATATCTTCAAGCATGAAGAAAAAAGTCTGGAAACTTATTTGCCGGACTGACAGACAGATGGACAGACAGACAGACGAACAGAGTGCAAACCTAAAGTCTCCTTCGACTTCGTCAGTAGGGGACTAATAAACAGCTGCGCCACGAGCGCATGATATGCCCGTCGTCTTGTGAAAAAAAACATTAAAAAATGTTTGGAATAACGCGAGGGTTGTTCAGGAAGTCATGCTAGGTATATCTTGACTCTTTCCTTATTCCTGCTCAATAGGAAGTTTATATACACTACAAACTCCTCAGAGTCTGAATTGACCAGTTTTTGTGCTCGACCAGTAAAATCGAGCACACATTTTACTCGACTAGTCTCGACATTGTCTCGACTGTACTTAACTGTACTTAAGTGTACTCGACTAGGTCTCGACTTTACTTAATTAGTCTGATTCAGTACTTGATGATCTTTGTGTAGTCTGAAATGGTCTTGACCAAGACTCGACCTGTCTCGACCTGTCTTGACTAGTCTCGACCTGTCTCGACTAGTCTCGACTCAGTCTCAACCAGTCTCGACCTGTCTCGACTAGTCTTGACCTTCAAATTTAGTTTTGACTGGTGTAAATCAGCCCATCTAACTAAATTAAATATTGATATTAAAAAATTTAAGCTTATTAGGTAGTTTGATTTATTGCTGTGAAATGAAAGAATTTAATTTTACAATATGTAAAAAAAAAATTATTATATAAAAATTCAGATAGGCATCTTTAATTTTTTTTATAACTTTTTCAAATCAACTTGGATTTTCATCAAACTATACAGATATCTTAGATATATATCAAGCTTACTGAATCCCATTTCATTTAGTTTTTTGTTGTATTGCTGTAAAATTTAAGAATTAAAGTAATCTTGGTATAAAAAGCTAGGATTTTGCAATTCGGACAAAAAAGAGATAGTACACTTTAATTTTTTTAATAACTTTTTCAAATCAACTTGGATTTGCATCAAACTATGCAGCTATCTTACATATATATCAAGCTTACTGAATCCCATTTCATTTAGTTTTTTGTTGCATTGCTGTAAAATTTAAGAATTAAAGTAATCTTGGTAAAAAAAGCTAGGATTTGCAATTCGGACAAAATAGAGATAGTACACTTTAATTTTTTTAATAACTTTTTCAAATCAACTTGGATTTGCATCAAACTATGCAGCTATCTTACATATATATCAAGCTTACTGAATCCCATTTCATTTAGTTTTTTGTTGCATTGCTGTAAAATTTAAGAATTAAAGTAATCTTGGTAAAAAAAAGCTAGAATTTGCAATTCGGACAAAATAGAGATAGTACACTTTAATTTTTTTTATAACTTTTTAAATTCAACTTGGATTTTATTGAAACTACATAGCTACCTTGGTGATGTATTCTTCTTACTGAATCCCAGGTTGTTATACAGTTTGTTGTATTGCTGTCAAATTTAAGAATTAATTTAATCTAGGTAAAAAAAGCTAGGATTTGCAGTTTTGACAAAATAGAGATGGTACACTTTAATTTTTTTCATAACTTTTTCAAATCAACTTAGATTTTCATCAAACTCTACAAATATCTTTGCAATATATTGATCTTACTGAATCATAGGTTGTTATTTTGTTTGGTGTATTTCTGTCAAATTTAAGAATTTAATTAACCTAGGTCAAAAAGCTACGATATTAGAAATATATTTTTTCTCATAATTTGGGGAAAAGTATACATAAAATATTAATATAATTCCTTTAATGTTTTATTCCTTTTGATATACACTATATAAATATATCAAAAAGGGATGAAACATTAGAAATTATTAAAATAGTTCTTCTGATTTGTGGTGATTTATAAAGCAATACCTTCTGCTTGGGGCAAACTTATTAAAAAGATCACATCTACCAGAGAGTTTTAAATTCTAAATAACATTTATTCAAAGTTGCAACATCCTGTTAAATCTAAATCGCAGGGCTTTTAATTCACTAGATAAGTAATACACGAGTTTAAGAAAAGTAGGGCTTTCTTTTTACCTGTAAAACTCACGTGTACTGATGTAATTAAATCATGTATAGTGTCATGTCATTAAATTTGACAAAAATATATTTTAAAACTTCATAACAACCTGGGATTTAGTAAGATCACCAAGGTAGCTATATAGTTTTAATAAAATCCAAGTTGATTTGAAAAAGTTATTAAAAAGCTTAAAGTGTGCTATCTCTATTATGTTTGAACTGCAAATTCTAGCTTTTTTGACCTAGATTAATTTAATTCTTAAATTTTACAGCAATACAACAAAAAACTAAATGAAATGGGATTCAGTAAGCTTGATATAAATGTAAGATAGCTGCATAGTTTGATGCAAATCCAAATTGATTTGTAAAAGTTATCAAAAAAATTAAAGTGTACTATCTCTATTTTGTCCGAATTGCAAATCCTAGCTTTTTATACCAAGATTACTTTAATTCTTAAATTTTACAGCAATACATCAAAAAACTAAATGAAATGGGATTCAGTAAGCTTGATATAAATGTAAGATAGCTGCATAGTTTGATGCAAATCCAAATTGATTTGTAAAAGTTATCAAAAAAATTAAAGTGTACTATCTCTATTTTGTCCGAATTGCAAATCCTAGCTTTTTATACCAAGATTACTTTAATTCTTAAATTTTACAGCAATACATCAAAAAACTAAATGAAATGGGATTCAGTAAGCTTGATATATATGTAAGATAGCTGCATAGTTTGATGCAAATCCAAGTTGATTTGAAAAAGTTTTTAAAAAAATTAAAGTGTACTATCTCTATTTTGTTCGAACTGCAAATTCTAGCTTTTTTGACCTAGATTAATTTAATTCTTAAATTTGACAGCAATACAACAAAAAACAAAATGACCTGGGATTTAGTAAGCTTAGTATACATTTAAGATAGCTGCATAGTTTGATGAAAATCCAAGTTGATTTGAAAAAGTTATTAAAAAAATTAAAGTGTACTATCTCTATTTTGTCCGAATTGCAAATCCTAGCTTTTTTTACCAAGATTACTTTAATTCTTAAATTTTACATCAATGCAACAAAAAACTAAATGAAATGGGATTCAGTAAGCTTGATATATATGTAAGATAGCTGCATAGTTTGATGCAAATCCAAGTTGATTTGAAAAAGTTATTAAAAAAATTAAAGTGTACTATCTCTATTTTGTCCGAATTGCAAATCCTAGCTTTTTATACCAAGATTACTTTAATTCTTAAATTTTACAGCAATACAACAAAAAACTAAATGAAATGGGATTCAGTAAGCTTGATATATATCTAAGATATCTGCATAGTTTGATGAAAATCCAAGTTGATTTGAAAAAGTTATAAAAAAAATTAAAGATGCCTATCTGAATTTTTATATAATAATTTTTTTTTTACATATTGTAAAATTAAATTCTTTCATTTCACAGCAATAAATCAAACTACCTAATAAGCTTGAATTTTTTAATATCAATATTTAATTTAGTTAGATGGGCTGATTTACACCAGTCAAAACTAAATTTGAAGGTCAAGACTATTCGAGACAGGTCGAGACTGGTTGAGACTGAGTCGAGACTAGTCGAGACAGGTCGAGACTAGTCAAGACAGGTCGAGACAGGTCGAGCCTTGGTCAAGACCATTTCAGACTACACAAAGATCATCAAGTACTGAATCAGACTAATTAAGTAAAGTCGAGACCTAGTCGAGACCTAGTCGAGTACACTTAAGTACAGTTAAGTACAGTCGAGACAATGTCGAGACTAGTCGAGTAAAATGTGTGCTCGATTTTACTGGTCGAGCACAAAAACTGGTCAATTCAGACTCTGAGGAGTTTGTAGTGATAAGAGACAGAAAAAAATTGCTCACAACATGTTTTATATGTTTTTTACCAAAAAGCTCAATAAAAATTCAATAACTCAAAAATAAAATAAAGAATCATCACAAAAAAGTATACAGATCTTCAGATTAATATAACTAAGACATGTAAAAAGTGTGTAAAGATTTAAGCAATAATCATAAATCGTTTTTGAGATACGGTACGACATGTGAAAAAAACACACCCCTGTTTTAGTTACAAAGCCCCGTAACTGAAAAAGTTTTAATCTTATTTTAGCCAAAAAGTATACAGATCGTTTGATCATCATAAGAAACAACTATGTTAATTTTAATGAAATTTGGATAAATTGTTCTCAAGAAATGGTGCGACATGGTCAGACAGACGCCAGACATTAGTATACTATAATACGTCCCGTCAAAATTTTGACGAGCATATAAAACCTGGAAAACTGATTTGCTGGTCTGACGGATGGACAGACAGACAGACATAGACAGACAGACAGACTGACGGAGTGCAAACATAAAGTCCCCTTCGACTTTGTCGGTAGAAAAATAAAAACCTTAAGACTGAGCAACACAAACCCCACCAAAAGTTTGTGGTGATCTCAGGTGCTCAGGAACGGTAAGCAGATCATTCTCCAAATGTGGCACTTGTGTTGCTCATGAATGTAAGTACAAACCCACTGATAGGTCTATAATTTAAAGATGCTTGTCAATGGTTGAATACAATTTTGACCTCTTTCATTGAATGGTTGCTGTCCCATTAACATAAATATCCCAAGTTCACTTCATAGTCGAAAACTCTTATTTTTTTAAGCAATTTACATTGTAATGATTGCAATGTTTTGTTAGACATGTTAGTTTGGTAATCATATAGTTATGTCACATATTTTTTTGTTTTCCATATAAATACATGTATAACAAAAGTAGATGAGTGCAAAATGTTAATCCTGTTAGCTCTTTATTATCTCCCCTTTAAGCATTTTAACATTGTAATGAAACATCTTGAAAAATTGGTTTATTTATACAATTATACATTTTAACATTGTTAATTGAATTTCATTTGATAAAATAAATACCATAACGATTCAATACAATTTGACTATAATATTCACTTACCTTTACTAAACGTGTATTAAATCGACTGGATTTGAATCAAATAAAAACGAACAGTAGATCTTTAAACTGAAAATATAAAATAGCTCAATTACAGTTTCAGATGAATATCGGTTGAACCATTTCTGAATATATTATGTATATACTTTTTTAGCTTGTATCAAGTAACTTGTCTGTGTCATGAATGAAAGAGATATGACCTTCTGTATATAGTACCATACATAGCTTGGTGTAGGAGTTTTTAGGACAAATTCATAATAGCATGAAGGCCTGTTATTAGCAAGGCTGTCTAATGGGAGTTATTTTTGTGTCATGTCACTTTATTATTAGCCAGGCTGTCTAATGGGAGTTATTTTTGTGTCATGTCACTGCATTATAAGCCAGGCTGTCTAAATGTCTAATGGGAGTTATTTTTGTGTCACGTCACTGTATTGTAAGCCAGGCTGTCTAATGGGAGTTATTTTTGTGTCATGTCACTGTATTATTAGCCAGGCTGTCCAATATGAGTTATTTATGTGTCATGTCACTGTATTATTAACAAGGCTGTCTAATTGGAGTTATTTTTGTGTCACGTCACTGTATTATTAGCCAGGCTGTCCAATATGAGTTATTTTTGTGGCATGTCACTGCATTATTAGCAAGGCTGTTTAATGGGAGTTATTTTTGTGTCATGTCACTGTATTATTAGCCAGGCTGTCTAATGGGAGTTATTTTTGTGTCACTTCACTGTATTATTAGCAAGGCTGTCTAAATGTCTAATGGGAGTTATTTTTTGTGTCACGTCACTGTATTGTAAGCCAGGCTGTCTAATGGGAGTTATTTTTGTGTCATGTCACTGTATTATTAGCCAGGCTGTCCAATATGAGTTATTTATGTGTCATGTCACTGTATTATTAACAAGGCTGTCTAATGGGAGTTATTTTTGTGTCATGTCACTGTATTATAAGCATGGCTATCTAATTGGAGTTATTTTTGTGTCACGTCACTGTATTATTAGCAAGGCTGTCTAATGGGAGTTATTTTTGTGTCATGTCACTGTATTATTAGCCAGGCTGTCCAATATGAGTTATTTATGTGTCATGTCACTGTATTATTAGCCAGGCTGTCCGATATGAGTTATTTATGTGTCATGTCACTGTATTATTAACAAGGCTGTCTAATGGGAGTTATTTTTGTGTTATGTCACGGTATTATTAGCAAGGCTGTCTAATTGGAGTTATTTTTGTGTCACGTCACTGTATTGTAAGCCAGGCTGTCTAATGGGAGTTATTTTTGTGTCATGTCACTGTATTATTAGCCAGGCTGTCCAATATGAGTTATTTATGTGTCATGTCACTGTATTATTAACAAGGCTGTCTAATGGGAGTTATTTTTGTGTCATGTCACTGTATTATAAGCATGGCTATCTAATTGGAGTTATTTTTGTGTCACGTCACTGTATTATTAGCCAGGCTGTCTAATTGGAGTTATTTTTGTGTCACTTCACTGAGCTATTAGCCAGGCTGTCTAATGGGAGTTATTTTTATGTCATGTCACTGTATTATTAGCCAGGCTGTCTAATATGAGTTATTTATGTGTCACGTCACTGTATTATTAGCCAGGCTGTCTAACGGGAGTTATTTTTGTGTCATGTCACTGTATTATTAGCCAAGCTGTCTAATTGGAGTTATTTTTGTGTCACGTCACTGTATTATTAGCAAGGCTGTCTAATGGGAGTTATTTTTGTGTCACTTCACTGTATTATTAGCCAGGCTGTCTAATGGGAGTTATTTTTGTGTCATGTCACTGTATTATTAGCAAGGCTGTCTAATGGGAGTTATTTTTGTGTCACTTCACTGTATTATTAGCATGGCTATCTAATTGGAGTTATTTTTGTGTCACTTCACTGTATTATTAGCCAGGCTGTCTAACGGGAGTTATTTTTGTGTCATGTCACTGTATTATTAGCCAAGCTGTCTAATTGGAGTTATTTTTGTGTCACGTCACTGTATTATTAGCAAGGCTGTCTAATGGGAGTTATTTTTGTGTCACTTCACTGTATTATTAGCCAGGCTGTCTAATGGGAGTTATTTTTGTGTCATGTCACTGTATTATTAGCATGATTAGCCAGGCTGTCTAATGGGAGTTATTTTTGTGTCACTTCACTGTATTATTAGCCAGGCTGTCTAATATGAGTTATTTATGTGTCATGTCACTGTATTATTAGCATGGCTATCTAATTGGAGTTATTTTTGTGTCACGTCACTGTATTATTAGCCAGGCTGTCTAATATGAGTTATGTATGTGTTATGTCACTGTATTATTAACAAGGCTGTCTAATTGGAGTTATTTCTGTGTCAAGTCACTGTATTATTAACAAGGCTGTCTAAATGTCTAATGGGAGTTAGTTTTGTGTCATGTCACTGTATTATTAGCCAGGCTGTCTAAATGTCTAATTGGAGTTATTCTTGTGTCATGTCGCTGTATTATTAACAAGGCTGTCTAATATGAGTTATTTATGTGTCATGTCACTGTATTATTAACAAGGCTGTCTAATGGGAGTTATTTTTGTGTCATGTCACTGTATTATTAGCAAGGCTGTCTAATTGGAGTTATTTTTGTGTCATGTCACTGTATTATTAGCAAGGCTGTCTAATGGGAGTTATTTTTGTGTCACGTCTCTGTACTATTAGCAAGGCTGTCTAATGGGAGTTATTTTTGTGTCATGTCGCTGTATTATTAACAAGGCTGTCTAATGGGAGTTATTTTTGTGTCATGTCACTGTATTATTAGCAAGGCTGTCTAATTGGAGTTATTTTTGTGTCACGTCTCTGTACTATTAGCAAGGCTGTCTAATGGGAGTTATTTTTGTGTCATGTCGCTGTGCTATTAGCAAGGCTGTCTAATGGCATTATGGGAGTTATTTTTGTGAAATAATTGTGTACAAAAGTAAAACATGAGAATGTGTAGTGTAGCAACACCTGAACATGATGGTCAGATATAACAACAAATACCAAGAGCCTCTCCTGAGCCTTAATCGCTCACCTGGTAAAAAATATGACATTTTGATTCTTTCCTTTTCCTTATAATGGTTAGTTTTGCCTATTTATAGATCTTCTTAAGAGGCATTTTGTAGGTCTAGTACTGATGATATTTTATTGTTTTCTAATTCATACAACACACCAACTTACTCCCTTCATCAGGTGTGACAAAAGCCCAGTGTCACATTATTGATATCCTAGATTTTCAATTATGGATTCAGCCAAGTGATTGATGTCAGAGGTCGGACAAGTTGATTTTCTTAATAAATAATTAAATGATACAATATACAATTATGGCCCGTTGAAAAGGTGAATATCCAAAATTGTCAACACGAGAAGGTTATTTCATTGAGGCCAATGAGGGCGCAGCCCGTAGTGAAATAACTTTTAAGGGTTGACAATTTTGGATATTCACCTTTTCAACGGGACAAAATTGTTTTATAATACCGAACGAACAGTGGAAGGGCATTTTGAACACTTACACTGTAAAGTCTATATTTTTAACATAACCATGATAACACGCAGACTGACCATGTTAAAGTTATTTCACTACGGGCTGCGCCCTCATTGGCCTCAATGAAATAACCTTCTCGTGTTGACAATTTTGGATATTCACCTTTTCAACGGGCCATAATTGTATATTATACAACATTCCGTGTTGAAGGCCTCACTTTGACTATAGAGAACAACAATAAAAGCCTTGTTCTTTTGCTTTGTGTGTATATCATAGATTTACAAAAAAATGTACAACCTTCATGTACATGTATGACATTAATGACCTCGAAATACATTTTCAAGAAACAATTTCTTTTTATCTATAGATACTGCATCATTTATTAAATACAATTCCTGTATAAAGGTGTCATATATGCATTTGACTATTCAGTCTAAGTTGATGATTTGTAGAACTTATTTTGATTGTTTTTACTTATTAAAATTTAAAAAACTACGAAATCAACAAATTATTGACATTTCAGGGGCAATACAATGTAACTCGAAAAAATGATAAATAATTTTTCTAAAAATTCCACAGAAGATAAACCGAGACCTCCAAATTTGCTTTAACTGCTTCAGTTTTTAAGATATGTAAACCAAAAACTTTCAAAATTTACTAAAAATTGTCATTTCAGAGGCAAAAACTCCGAAACGTGTTGTCAAATTTTCTGAAAATTTTACAGGAGATACGAGGATTTGCTCTTTCTGCTTTAGTTTTTGAAATAAAAAATGTATAAGCCAAAAAAATGCAAATTATTCCTATGTTCTATTTTTAGCATCATCAGCCATGTTTAATGTTAATGGATTAAATCAACAGATACAATTTTTAAACTACAAATGTAGATGCCCTTAGGAACATTCAGGTAAATTTTGATAACATTTAGCCCAGTAGTTTCAGGTGAGAAGATTTTTAATTCTTTGACGGCAGACAAGATGATGGCGGAGAAGGTCCCCAAGTGATGGCAAAATTATTGGTAAAGTTCCTTTACCTGAAATCTTCAACACACTTATGTTTGAAACATTGAATAAAATGGTTTCCCTTTTCGACACAAAAACAAAATATTACATAAGGCTTAAATTAAAATATTGTTTGTTTGCCCTTTACCGGCCGACTCTATTCATGCTATTAATTCGTTCCGACTGAAAATCATTTATTTGTATTTCCCAGAAATATTTTATTTTTATCTACTATTTTTTCTTTCCTACCGAAACTTTCATATTTGTATTTCCCTCTCAAAACTTATTTACTGGAATCCTCAGGTTTTATCTTATCATGTTATGGTAAGCATTTTGTTTTTATAAATTGAATTTTAAATAAAAATTGGACCTTTCTAAGAATAATGGAAGACCAGTCACCTTCAAGTATCTTTGGTCAAAAGTCCTGGACCTTCCATTGCTTAAAGTAAATTTGAACCCCTGATTAATATACAACTTGAAAATTTGTATTCATAAACAATTCAATGATACATATCATTATTATACAACATTTTGTGTTGAAGGCTTCACTGCGACTTTGATATTAAAAACAACAATAAAAGCACTGTTCCTTTGCTTTCCGTGTGCGATTTTTTGTTGTGCATGTACTGATTTTGTGTCATAAATGACATAATACATTTGTTGTTCTTATTATTATTTATTGTTTTTCAATGGCAGCTTCAGCACATCCAGTACATTGTATGTGCTTTTGGGTGCATGATTTACAAATGTTTGGTCAGGTTGAACAATTAAAAACAGCCATCATAAACGAGTGATGCTGCAATGTGCAGTTAAATACATAGAGTTGAATACTTTTCATCTAAATATGGCACCATTGAACTATATTCTTCACCTTAGGCATTACTAAACTGTAGTATTATCTTGAAGAATATATATTAAAACAATAAATACTTAAAAACTATTTGAACAATATTTATATTTGTTTAATAAAAATAATAAAAATTTGTCCGGGTTCCGCGGAACCCAGTGTCTCGCCTACTCTTTCTGTTAATTGCAGGCTCAACAATAATGAGGAAATAAATCAATAAAACATTCCTCTTGATATTATCTTAAAATTGTAAGAAGCTTCTGTCCAAGTTTGGTAAAAATCCAGGATAGTTTATGAATCTAATACTGTTTAAAAACTTTAAACTGCAGACTAAATGTAATGTCAACTGGAAGAAAACTAAATTTCCTTCTAGATACTAGCTTTTGATCATAAACAAGCTTCTGTTCAAGTTTGGTACAAATCCAAACTAGTATAAGAAAGTTCAATTTTAAAAAGCTTAAAGTGAATGTGTTGTTTCCTGGCAGAAAATTTAAGTCCATTTAAAAGTAAAATACGGAAAAAATGGAATTTTATTTTTACAAAATTTACTTCTGGATACTATCTTATGATCATAAACAAGCTTCTGTCAAAGTTTGGTAGAAATCCAGGATAGTTTAATAAAGTTATTAAAATTTCAAAAACTTTAACCAGTGAATATTTGAGGACGCATGGGGTAAACCCTCCCCCTCTTTGTGGGAAAACCTTGGTTACATAGGAAATCCCTACTGAAGCATGACTGGAAGCAGGCCCCCTCTTAGGCAGTCAGTGGATCCGCCTCTGCTTGTAAACTATGACTATTTAGTATTACATGTGTATATTCTATTGTTGTTGGGAACTAGGACCACCCGGAATCCGGGTCCATCCGCCCTGATTCTGGTTCGCCCTAGTTTCTGTTCGCCCTAGTTTCTGTTCGGCCTAATACCTGTTTGCCCCGAGTCCGTTGCCCTGATTTTATTTTTTAGTACAGTGTTGCGTTGTGTGTATATAATTGAATGTGTTGAAGTCAGTCTACAATTTCGCTGAATATTTACGATGTATCATGTTAACTTGTCTAAAGCTAGCTGCTATACTAAGTTATAAGTTTCAGTACATTTCTGTGAGTTCAAAGACTACAAAGTATTTGACATAAAACAACTAAAGACTAACATGACTAAGTTATTAATATATTTAACTTTCTTGATACATTTTAACAATTTAAAAATATTCAGTAACAGTTATAACAAGATCAATTCCGAACTGTACTTCGCACACATTTATTTCCTAAACGAATATTTAAAAGCACTAAATAGAATTACTATAAGTGAAACAAACACCAAAAACACAGTCACACTGCTGTACATTGATCACTTGTCATCAGGGTTTTTACCCATCCTTTTTTTTATTTTTATATTTCAAACTGAATTTTACCCATCCAAGCTGACTATTTTATTTGAGAAAAATGTTATTCTCATTATTAATCCATCAAAGACAATTTATATAACAATCAGTGATACAAATGTATCAAAGGTTTCAAATGACACCTAATCACCAATCAAAATTCAATCAACAGACAACAGTAATTAAAAGTAATTATAAAATAAAGTGTAACAATGCAGCCAAGAAAGTTATTTAATTAAGTAGCAGTCCAGCTAAGAATCATGCAAAGGGTGATACATCCATAGTGAAGGATATCCATCTGCTATAGTTTAATTGATTCAACTTGAGGCAAAAATAAAATAAATGACAATTTGACCACAAAAAATCAACCTGTTGCTATGGAAACGGCTGTTCCTAGCAACAAGGTGTTGAATGGCCTTAAATACCCAAAATTTGTATATTTTTTCTAATTGGAAAAAGTGCAATACTGATGACCTGTAAAACAAGTATATACCAGATCCTTCAATCTATAATGTTCAACTTAAATAGGATACATTTGAAAAGATGGATGCAAGAAGGGAAACTTGGTTACCATGACAACCAAATTAACAAATTTTTTCAAGTTGGAAAATTGTCAAAAATTCGAAATTTTCAAACTCTATTATCTCCCTAGACCCTGATGATAGAAGTGATTTGTTTGATCATTCTATTTCAGTTGACTCTTGTCTAAAACATATCAAAAATAAAAATATGTAGCCTAGTACAGAATTTTCATAAAAATGTTGATCATGTCGTCACGTTTTTTTCAATATTTATGCACTTTTTTCTCAAAAATTATATAAATACCGTTTCTGTAGATAACCTTATTTCCTTTTTACTGCTAGTTAAATGTGAATAATGTTTTTAAACCATTTTAAAAGATAGTCTGTTGAATTCTGAAGCAAAAGCATATATAATTTTTGTGAATATGGACTTTTTAAGGTAAATACGATCCGGTTTTTTCAGAAGTTGATTTTCAGGTTCATGAAGACACTTAACTTAGTAAAATGGTACAAATTTATGTGGCTACACTTATTTAAAACAACCTTTTCTTAATAGATAAATTGAGAAAGAGCATGTCTTTACATCTTAAGAATCAATTGCCACGGGGGGGGGGGGGGGGGGGGGGACTTCCCTGAAATAACTTAAATTCATCAGTACTTGGACGTGTCAGAAGCATCATTGTTTTTAATACAAAATGGAAAGATAACCAATTGTCATACAAGTGGCAGGTTAGCTTATGCTTGCTATATAGCTAGGTTTGACCCAACATTCTCTTTGAATGATATCTGTATCATGTAAAAAGAGAAGGGGCAGATCCTAAATCCCCCGCCCTCCAAAAAAAGGGGGGTCTAATTCAGAAAGCGGAATAAATGTTGCATACCGGTAAGCGGTAACTATATTATGGCATAGTCAATTTATGACTTTCTTTGAGATATTATTGTGTCTGGGAGACGTAATTGATGCCCCCACAGATGCAAAAGTGTTACTCTAAAAATAAATTTAACATTTAACCCCTTATACCCTAAAAATGACAAAAGTTAAACTCCCGCTGGCATCTCCCAAAAGAATAAAAATCAAACCCTGACGACATTCACATCTTCAATATATGTACAAACAGATAGCAAAGTGAAAACTTTCTAGATTTCAAACTTTAGGAGGAGTTAAGCTGAATAACTATGTACCCATAAAGGGACGAACATGGGTAAAACAATATGCCCCCCCCCCCAACGTCCAGTTGCGGGGGCATACACATATTTATTTTCCATGGTATACGCCATCTACCCAACACAGCATGATTATCTGTTTCTGATTGTTACTTTTTAGAACATCCAGTTGCAAATATTTCATGCGTGTTTCTGACCATTAATTTTAATGAAATATGAATGATAAAAAACGACATTTAGTCTTTTTTTAAACTGCAATATGTGCAGGCTGACAAGTTGTAAGACTCCACAAGAAGAAAAGTACCTAGACCAAAGTATTTTTCTGACTCCTAGCAAACATTATTTAGTACTAATATTTGCTGCTACTTTAAAATTTTCAAATATTCTGTCTTGTACCAGCTGGAGATGGATGTAAGTAAGTACCGGACAAATCTCAAAATTATACACCTTCTAATACCTTAGGTCTCTAGAGGTGAGGTGTCTCATACCACAATGACATCTTCTTTTTTTTTCATAACATATATTTCAACTCATAACACTTAAGATACTGACCAAATATACAATTCTGTTAAGTAGCGAGGAAATTATTATTAGAGTAATCATGGTCATAAGGAAGACTAACAGAAGACCGATTTACAAACGTATGGACAACATTTAGAGCATCTTGCCATGGGTGTGACTTTTGAAAAATGCACAAAACATGAGGTAAATTTTGATGTTTAGACAGAAGTTTATTCATGCTGTTTGGGTCAGATTACAATGTAGCTTAATATTTGACACAAAAAACTAACAAAAACATTACTTATTGTTAGATCTGAAACTTCAAAACAATGTCGATACCTATATTTTAGCATTGCACAAGCTTGTGTTTTTTCCTGATTGTTTAAGACGTCTGTACACTAGATGCATTGGATGTTGGATGTGTACTGTAAGTGTACTGACTGATATATTTGTGTTGTTGAGTTGCTGTCTCCCTAGTGTATACTTTAGTTGTTAGAATTACCTCTTTTTCTTTTCATCATACCTTCTTCATGTTCTTGATACCTTGTAAAACTGATGAGTTATCAGTATTAAGGTTGTTGGGAATATAAACATTGTTAAAAGGGAGCCACATTTTTTTTTATTAAACCAAATACATGTACCACTAATCTATTCAAACCATTGCCTTTCTCAATTGGCTTTGTTGTTTCATAATAGATGTGCTTGTGTTGTTTGTTTTCTGTTTCATTGACTTATACATTACAACCCACATCTCCTTTCTTTCATATAGACTTGATTTTTTATTAGTTGTTAGTGGCTTTGAACAAGCTGTCATATAACTGCAAGTACTCTCAGATCTATTGATTGTGTCTTTTTGTGTCTGGATGTATAAGTACCCGACCACGTCTACTTGTATTTATGTCTATCTGATGAGTTAAGCCTTTTTCAACTGATTTTTATAGTTCGTTCTTATGTTGTACTGTTATACCACTGTCCCAGGTTAGGGGGAGGGTTGGGAACCCGCTTACATGTTTAACCCTGCCACATTATTTATGTATGTGCCTGTCCCAAGTCAGGAGCCTGTAAATCAGTGGTTGTCGTTTGTTTATGTGAAAAATATATATTTGTTTTTCATTCATTTTTTGTTGAGCCTTCGCAGAAAGCTCGACATAGGGATAGTGATCCGGCGGCAACAGGGGTGGCGGCGGTGTTCGCTCACTTCTTAAAAGCTTTATATTTTAGAAGATGGGAGACCTGGATGCTTCATTCTTTGTATATGGATGCCTCATGTTACGAAGTTTCCGTTAGTCACATGTTTGTGTCATTTTGGTCTTTTGCGGATAGTTGTCTCATTGGCAATCATACCACATCTTCTTTTTTAATATTGAAATAACAGCAAATGCCAAATGGTGACAATAGCACCTTTGGTCATTTATTTGGGGAGGTAAGAAACAGACAAGTACATTAGCTATAGCTAACAGCTGGTATTGTAATTGACTTTTCTTAAATCCCATTGCAATATACAAAAGTCATGTACAAAAGATTAATATTCAAAACAAGAGGAAATGAAAATATGTCTTCTCAAAAGATTTATTATCATTTATAAAGTTAATATTTTGATATATTTCAAAACAATGTGAGCAAAAATCTTTAAACATTTAACATTATATATTTATATATATATATATCATATTCAAATATCAGACAAGTAAACTTTCAGCTTCATATTTTTTTTGTAATATTTGCTTTGTATATATAAGAATATATTCCTGTTCTGTGTTCTTAAGCTTCGTTCAATCAATCCCTCAATGTTCTGTGTACTGTAAAATGTACATCATTTATATATAGATAAAGACAAGCAAGAACTTTCTCCAACAAATCACTTCTTCCTTTCACATGAACCACCATTGTGTGTGTGTGAAACCTGAAATGAAAGACAGAATTTCCTAATATAAAAGAATAAAGTCAGTGCATAATGTATTTATGTAACTCCCCTTTAAGATATATGAAAGTAATCATGAATGGGAAAACAAATATAGCTTGATCAAATGTAAAGAGTAGTAGATCAGAAACCTTGGTTAGCAAAGATGTTACCTAATGAAAACTGAAGAAATTTATTAACTGCTCTCAATCTCATACATACATGTATATACATACAATTTCCAACTTTAGAGAGAAAGTTGAGAAAATCAAGTGATGCTTGAAATCCAAGGGTGGATGTACAATATTTTACATTACAAAATTCCTAACATGCTTTTTTAAAGTTCATTGCAAACATGAACAATGTACATGATGTACAATTGTATAAACCAGTTATTTTTTTAAAATATCAAGATAAATGTATATGCTTTAATGAAACAATTTCACTGTATACATTCATGACATTGTAGGTACATGTACACATGAATTGCTGAAAAATTGACCATCAGTTTTATAATCCATTTAATATTTATTTATTAATAAAATATCACTTACCTTATTCAGTACTAGTTTTCTTGGTAGACTGTGAGTAACACTGGTAATTAGAAATACCTAAAAAAGAAGACATAAAATGTTGAACATAATTTACATGTACATGTACATCATGATCAGTACATGTATAACATAGAAGATACAAGTTTTCATTTTGTTGAACAATGCTAGAAGATCAGGATGATCTTCAATCTGTTTATACAATAATTTGTAATTATAACATTTATTACATAACAATTAATAGAATTTATAACATACATGACATATGGGGAGGTGGTTTTTAGTATTTAGTCATTAAAAAAATGTCATTTGAGTGGTCATGGTACAAATTTAATAAAATTTCAATCAAACAGTTGTAAATCTCTCGCAACAAAAAGGTAATTTAAATTAGCCAGATTTTTTTCTTTTCCACAACTCTTAAAAAAAGCATCAATTTTGTTGCTATGTTAGATGGGTAGCAGTTTATTTTTTTAATTGAATGACAGGTTCTGAATTTTATATCCATGTACAAATGATGTACATTATTAGATATTATCAGACCTGTAGCACTGTTACAGAATAAACACCTCACTTTATTTAAATATTTTTTCAAAAGGGGTAGAAGGTACCATTGTAGCTATTTTATTTGTTTGTTTACATTTATTTAAAAAGGAAAAGTTGGATGAGGGGCATTTGATACATTTCAATACATGTCATGCATGTTGTTGTCAGAAAGGGTAACCCAAATATTCAAAACCTTCAAGAAAATGATTTAAAACTTTGACTCTTTGAAAAGATTATACATGTAATGTACATATACATGTACACATTTATTGTTCATGTCACTGATAACTGATATATTTTTCTTAAAAAATTATTTGATCAATTATAGCTTATCCATGCTGTAGAAAAACATGTAGTTCATTACATGTACATTTTATACCTACATTGTAGCTATTTCTTTAGAATAAATGCAAGTAACTGTTACTTTACATTTTATTGTATTATACATGTATCATGGCATGTATGGTCTGAAATATAGTTTGGAGATGAGTGAGGTTTTGTCAATTATAAGATTATTAGGCTATACCCCATTTACAAAGTCAGGCTAAATCATTGTAAATCATATACATGTACATGCATTTTAGTCACATTTTGCCAATTTACCTTTTTTGTGTGTGATCATGGTGCTGGTCAACTCCCACAAAGTTTTAAGAGGTACATGTAGTTACTAGTACTTGTTTTGAGATGAAACATAGAAAGTGGAGGGGTTGGGTAATGATTTACAGTGTATAAAACATTTGTTTTAGTTCACTGTAGGTAACAATAAGTTACATCATTATTATAAGACACTTTACTGCACTCTAATATCATTTGAATTCATTGTCTCAATATAAATCTATCCTCCATAAAAAAAGATTATTTAAATTAAATTTATTTAGTATTACTATTACTTACTATTACTCCATGGTCTAGGGATCTTTCTGTTTTGGTCATGCCTGGATACTCCTGTTATTGCTCTTCCTTTTCACAGTGGATAGAGGGTACATACACCATGTACACTGTTTTCTTTGATTTATTCCAATAAACAGGACACTGTGCCACACAGTCATAAGACAGTCAAGTGAAAAGCCACACATACAAAAATGTCCTTAGAAGTTTATATCAAGTTATGTCATGCTTCATTTTTTGCTCATGCAGTCATGGACATTGACAATGAATTATATTGTCTATGTAATCTTGGTGCTTCTATTCAATGTATGAGTTGCAGTCTTATAATTGTCTGTCTAGCTGGTCTTCGTTGGGATGTCTTTGATCATGATACAGTCCTGATAAATTGAAAACTTCAACAACAGGACTTCTCAAGCTTCTTTACTGGCATCGGACTCGGTAGCATGGTATATATACACATCAACAAGGCATTGTTCATGACATGCCACTGGAAAAGTTGTGAAAGGACTCGCCTAGCTTTGTCTAAAAATGTTCTAAAATATTTCCACATCATGCATAGTATCTTCTTAAAGAAGATATGGACTCCCGTAACAGTAAAAACGGAATAAAACTGTGTAATATCTAACAAAACACAGCAGATGAAAAATCTCTGCAAACAGGAAATGAGTAATTGTAAACATTGCAGTTCAGGGGTGAATTAAGAAAATATAGTCTTTATACTATTTATTCGTTTTAATTAAATAGGAACCACTCTGTATTTTCATAAAAAAGATAGAAAATGGCATAGCTATGTTTAATTCTATTAAAATAACGCCTTTGGATGTTTTTCAGTCACATGGCAACTGTTGTTATGTAAGAGAAAGTTATGTTTCTTGGAAGGAGTTATCTCCCTTAGACCATTTTGAATAAAAAAGAAATCAAATTTACTCAAAATCAGGACTAGGCTACATATTTTATTTTTTGATATTTTTTAAAGAAAATTATCCTCTTTAGGTTGCATATAAACATTTTCCTTAAAACATCCGGTCTTAGGAGAAAATAGTGAAATTCTTACACTGCAATAAGTGGGGAAAGTTCATATTTATCCAATATTCAATAAAGCACCCAGAAAAATATACTGTGTTCAATGGTTTAATATTACAAATTTAGCTCTTACTTCACAATATCTTTCAACACAAAAAGTATTGTGGATTTCTGTGATACAGTGTGTATCACTATTTCATCATTTTGCATGATTCTTAGCCAGACTGCTACTTAATTTAAATTTGGCAAATATTCTTTATTTAACTTTTAATAGATATACATAAATTTTAATATATATCTGTTTCTTTCATTGATGTAACATATATACATATCATAAATGAATATAGGGCGAACGAACCCAGGGCGAACGGACTATCAGGGCGAACAAACTCAGTGCGAACGAATCTAGGGCGAACATGTAATCAGGGCGAACGATCCCAATACCGACCACCCGTGACTGCATCAGCTGGGACCAGCATTTCAACTTGCACGTCTTATTTTAACCAGGAACATATATATTAGATATACTGTTCCCAGTTTTAACATACTTCTTTGTATATTCACAACATATTTGATATATCTTTGAGTATGTTTGACAATAACCGTTTATTCTTACCATTTCTTTCACAATCGTCAGGAAACATACTTTGACAGGGAGCGGGTAACTATCTAGCCTGGGGTCCTGGCTAATCTCGTCAGTACGACGCGCAGCTAGATTGGGCCGGATCCCAGGCTAGTAACTACTATGCATAATATACAACTCATTTCAGGACTTTTTCCGGAAATTTTTCTGTTAGGATTTTTTAGTAAGTAAGACAGGTTGCAGTCGTACATGTTGATCCAGGGGTACGTAGAGGGCGTACGCTACACTTTGATCGTCATAACAGTTTCTCATTGTTATCACGACTTATATGAATATAAAAACGTTAAAAAAACATTCCGCTCTAAATATACCTTATAAAATGAGACTCCTCATGGAGTTTTTGATTATATGCGATTCATATTGCGGTAACAAAAATTGTGATTATGTAATTACTTGGACACCCCCTGAGGGGCCTCCATTATGTATTAGATAAAATACAAAGGTAACAAAGCAGGCCGGTAACAACCGTTGCCGGATAGTTTTTTCTGCACGAGTAGTCGGGTCAAGGTCCGAGGCTGACCTTGACCTGACTACAAGTGCAGAAAACTATTCTGCTGGTTGTAACCGGCCTGTTTCTTTTGTTTTTTATCTGACTTGTACGACGTTTCAAGAAAGTAATAATACTTTTAGCAATACTAAACATTTGAGAAACTCATAGATAGCCATAAAGCAGTAAATGTAAGTTATAATGTAAACACATTTTATTTCCATTTCCCTTCAACCGAGATTTTTTTTTAAAGAAAAAAAATCAGGAATCTAATAATTTGATAAAAAAAAAAGAACCATTTCAAGTAAAAGATAAATGTTGTACACATTTAAGACTTTTTAAAATGCAACTTTGTAAAAAAGTAATATATTTAAGAAATTTTTTAGTGATAAGTAAGATAACGTTTGATTTGTATGAATAAAACAGAAAACGAGGAGGGGCTAATTCATTTAAAATAAACAGGCTGTGATCTTTATTTTTGATGAAAAAATGCAGGATGTGCCATTCCATCCTCCCATTCTACCTTTAAAAAAAAATCGTAAAAATCGCGCATTTGTTGCAAAATACATGAATTTAATATGCAGTGTTGGGGGTCCCAGGGGTTGGACCAACCCTTTTTTTGACGATCAATGCATTCAAATGCATTATGTGGACATAAAGTTGGACCCCCCCCCCCCCCCCCCCTGTTTTGTCCTGGATTTAGACCTAGATCTGCCACTGATATAACTTGCAATATAACGGTATCAAAAGAATGAATTTCCTACTTCATTAGTGAATGAAATGTTTATGAAAAAAATGGATTTTGTCTTAATATTATATATATTCAGGCATATACTTTGTTGTTTCTTTAAATTCATGCTCGTCTCTGATCTGCAAGTGTTGATCGGGATTAAACACGTGTTACTATATGATCCAATCGCAGCCTACCGCCTAAAATTGATGACATAAGTTGAATGATTTTCTTGTAGATTTCCTGTTTATTTGGACGTGTATTACATGAACACTTTTTGTTTTATATAGGATCAATCGTGTATTGGTGAGTTAGTATTTAAACACATGTCAACCCAAAGCCCTAACGCTCTTCTTCCCAATGGTGTAGCAATATTATATATTATATACCTTTATAATATATAATATTGCTACACCATTGGGAAGAAGAGCGTTAGGGCTTTGGGGTGACATGTGTTTAAAACATAAATAACGCAATTTGTGGACCGAGTAGGT
Organism: Mytilus edulis; assembly: GCF_963676685.1. Taxonomy (NCBI): domain Eukaryota; kingdom Metazoa; phylum Mollusca; class Bivalvia; order Mytilida; family Mytilidae; genus Mytilus; species Mytilus edulis. The sequence continues at coordinate 79,004,016 of NC_092355.1, read as the reverse complement.
CTTGAAAGAAGTCAATTTTGACTGTAGACACCAAGGAGAAATATAACTCCCTTACGACACAACCGTTTAAAATGTTTTTATAGCGAGAAGATTATATTCTCAAATTTATGATTGCGCATATCCTTTTGTAAAACAAATTTTGAAAATTCTACGAAAGCAAAGAAATCCAATGTATAAATGAGCAAACCATTGAAAACTTCGACATCATTACCAAAAATCTAGCCCAAAGTACACTGGCACAATAATGTTTAAAAAAAACTTGTTCTATAAAGAAATTATCAATATTGATTAAAAATATGCAAAATTGTTCATCAAGTCATGAAATATAACATGCCTCCTAATCTATTACATTTGAACGGCATTTATTCGGACAGTAATCTCATTTATAGCATTAAAACAAACAAAAATAATTTAGTATATTAATATTAACCTCAAAGGTTTCCCGTCACTAACAATTTTCACCAACGTTTTACGTTAGAAATTCCGGTGTTGGTTATAGAAAACACCGAAAAATAATGTGTTTTGCATAAAAGATCGGAGAAATGAAGCCAGCATGATAAATTCCAAACACAAAAGAAAATATTCTTTGCTTAAAATAATATCTTTATCGATTAGTATCGAATATCGATGCGTTGAAAGAGTGTCTACCAAAATGTCACAATGAAAGCGTTTTCATTTTTTCTTAGAATTATTAAGGACAAGTTGTTACTTATCGTAAAAAAAAGTAAAAACAACATAAGTGTTTCGAAAAACATCACTATAAAGTCAAATTCCTTTGCAAAAGGAACATGTTGATGTATATAACATGTATAAAGTAAAGAGAAATCTAAAAATCATCAAAATGAAGAGGTCGCATGGTGGTCTACCAATATGTCACAGCATCGCTAATTTGACGTTTTTGACGTTCACTTGGTACGTTAATGTGTTTTTGTAACGTATTTATTTTACTTAGAGAGTATATATAAAATATGAATTTATAATTTATATTTGATTTCACCTCGTTGAAATGCGTTTCTCATTTAAATATACCATAATATTTCAATAAAATCTGATTTGAGTATATTTCAATCAGACAGCAACTCAACAACAAATATTAGACATATTTACACAAATCTTCCGGAGACCAAACAGGAAATTTAGATATATCTTGAATAATATTCGTATCAATTAGAATATTGATCGTTTTAGGAATTAACGCAAACTTCGGCACAATAGCAATAAATCAAATTCGGAGATTATTTTTTTATATATATCTGCAACAAATGACATTTAAATTACAAAAAAAAAATCATTATAAATGATACATTCTATACGATGCCATATATTTTATTTCACGTTTCTTAATTAAAATAAGTACACGTATATGTATCGTCTTACGGTACATACCCAGTAAACATCGGTCAAGTCTTTTTGTTCGTTATGGGTTTTTTTTTTAAAATCAAACAGCAATATTTTACGAGTTGAACGAATAAACAAATTTTGTGAGACAACACCAAACTCTGCCCCCTACTTGCCTAATTGTCTCATTATCGATCTAAGTAACTACAAATGAAACCTAAATCATTGCAAAGTCGACTTATCTATTTGACAAGAAAATATCCGACTTGAGACACATTGAATTAAATTAAAGAAGAAAATGATACTAGTTTTGAATGTGCGAGGGTATGTGTTGTACTGTTTCACTTTCAGGTAAGGGGAGGGTTTGGCGCCAGCAAACATGTTTATCGCTACATTCTGTATGTGCCAGTCCCAAGTCAGTAGCCTGTAAATTCAGTGGCTGTCGTTTGTTGCTGTATATCTTTTTTCCCCGTTGATTGTTATGAATTTAAATCAGGCCGTTACTTTTCTCGTTTGAATGGTTTTACCTTATTTTATTTCGGGGCCTTTTTTTAGCTTACTGTGCGGAATCAAGTTTGCTCATTGTTGAGAGCCGTACTGTGATCTGTAATAGTTAAATTCTTTGGTTAATTTCTACTATTTAAAGAATTTCCGAGGCATTGTTTTCCGAGCGATCTAAGAAGTATATTTACACTGATTACTAGGTGTCAACATCGAGTGCACTGCGGCCTCCTCTGCAAATAAAATAAACGCCGGACTTCGGGAATGTCCGGAGAGCCGACAACCTTGCTTCGGAAGTTGCTGTCAGTGATTTTATAGCTATAACTAAACCTATGTTCCTATACTTAATGTTTATTAATAGTTTTGAAAACAAGAGCTGTTTTCGTTATTTTCACATTCATTTACTATTTAAGGAAACAAAAAAGCAATTACTGTTTCGTGTTGATCTATTTCATGTTTAGTATAAACTATAAAGCTTTTACTTTCAAGCAAATCGAGAGAGAAAAAACGATAAAACCACATTACGCTAAATCTGTTCTTTAATAACCAATAGAATTGTATTAAAAAGAACAGAATAATTCATTAAAAGTATAGTATTCGTAAAAGTTTAAGTTCAAAATTGCATACTAGTCTTCCATTTAACATTTTCAAAAGTTAGACAAAACTCTACAAAACTATATAAAAAAATAACTCTGATTGTGATACCGTGAATATTGGTGTGACGTACATTTTATTGATCATTATACATGTAGCTACATGCTCACATACATATATTTTTGATAGTCCTGGCTTTCTGAACATACAAATAAATCGGTCAGCTAATAAAAAAATCATTAGAATTTGATGCAAAACTATACATTTTGAAGGCATTTACCAACCATGTGTGGAAGGACGCAGAATACATTTTTGTTTATTTGGTCATAATTTTTCTTTAGTCACTTTTATTTCAAATTAAGATAGTTGGAATATAAAGCAAATTTTAGGATGAAAATCAATTTTGTGTGTATCATCGGAAATTGATAATTAACGCTTCACAACAAATAATTTACCAAAAAAACGATGAAAGTTCTGCTTCTATTGGCACCAGTTTTGATTAAAACCCCCAACACGAAATAGTCTCTGAATAATTTACATGAAATATATAATAACAAATCGTAGGCGACAAATCTTTATGCCCATTTACTGAATATCCAACATCTTTTTTCGTTCATAGAACACACTACGTATACCTCATAATTTCTTTTGTTCCACAGAGAACATGGTGTAAAGCCTTACCTCCTTTTATTCACAAAAACAATGCGTTTAAAAACGTTACCAAAAGTGACACCAATATCATGCGTAACGTCTTTGCTACATAAAGGGGGCGGTATGTTTTTTTTTAGTATATTAACTATTTACTTTTCAACGCCATCACCCAAATGTTTTTGTTTAAATAAGAGCCAGGGGCGAATCCACCCATTTCAAAAAGGGGGGTTCCAACCCAGGACAAAGGCGGGTTCAAACTATATGTCCCCATTCAAATGCATTGACCCCCCCCCCCTCCTGGATCCGCCAATGAGCACTATTAACGGTATTTGGAAAATCGGGAATCATGCAAAACATTAATTTGTCATCTGCTTGACCATGATAATTCTTTTGATGCTAACGTAAATATTTTGTTCCGTGAATAAAAGGACAGGAAATAAGTTGGTGAACCAAAAAGTTAAAATCTAATTGAAAGTTAAAGTGCCCATGAACTCACTAATCACGCACGATTGATTCTATTCATAAAAAGTGTCCGTGTAACAACTAAAAAGAGTCCGTGTATCGTATAAAAAGAGTCCGTGTAACACCCGTTAATGTACTGTTTTTCTATAGCTCTGCAGAGGGGCAAAGTCGTACAATGCTTTTTGTCCGTCATTACGAGACATCACATAGCCTTTGATTCTCGAAAAAAAAAAATGATGTCACAATTGAAAATGTCTGACGTCACAAAGGAAAAGGGATTGTTGTATTACGTCAATAGTTTACTGAAGTGTCGCAGATTCCTAAATAGCGAAAAGGTCTGTTTTCGCTCATCGGTAGTAGATAGATTCCGTTTTCTGAAATAAAGCCGCCCCCTCGTTTGAAATATATCCGCCCTGAGTCTTGTATATTGACTGCTCCATAGTCTTATATGGTAGACAAAAATGCTGCATTGAAACAATTTCGTAATGGGACATTCCATTTAATATATGAAAAGCCGGGAGGGGGGATTATACCTTGTCAAAGAAAAAAAATTCCGGCAAACTTCAACTTCTCTCTCGTGCATTTCCTCAATTTTACATATAAAGACAACAAACGACCCATCAGAAACAAATATGGGCACCCTTCAGATATATTTTAAGCCAATCGGGCCTAAGAAATGGCTTTTGATATCCTGAGAAAAAAACCATCCACCCCTTTTAAGATAAAAATATGACTCTGAATTGTCCAATGTAATAGTACTAAATGTGATCATGTGAACAGTTTTCTTGAAGGAAAACAAAAAATGTTGCATTCCAAAACATTATTTGCTTTGCAGTATGAAGATCACATAGAAAAAATGACGAAAAAATCTGACATTTGGTCGTCAATCGGCAATACTTATACAAATAAGTTATTAGTGACCGCTGTCGACAATAAACTAGCAATTGATAGTAATATAAATCGTAAACAAACGTTGTTTGTAGAAAATGTATGGAAGTATAACACAGAAAAACACAAAAAAAATAGTTACAATTAAAAGAAACCAAACAAATAAGAAGGGGGCAAAAAAAAAAAGTTCAATGACACTCCGGAAGGCGCCTGCTACTAAAAATAGTACTCTAGATAGATGCTGATTTTTAGCTCACCTGGCCCGAAGGGCCAAGTGAGCTTTTCTCACCACTTGGCGTCCGTCGTCCGTCGTCGTCGTCCGTCGTCGTCCGTCGTCGTCGTCGTCGTTAACTTTTTACATTTTGAACTTCTTCTAGAGAACCACTGAATGGAATGAAACCAAACATGGCATGAATGTTCCTTATGAGGTGCTGACCAAGTGTTGTTACTTTGTAGCCAATCCATCATCCAAGATGGCCGCCAGCGGGGGACTTAGTTTAACAAAGGACCCTATGGGAAATGCATACAAATGACTTCTTTTAGAGAACTACTGAATGGAATGAAATCAAACATGGCATGAATGTTCCTAATGTGGTACTGACCAAGTGTTGTTACTTTGTAGCCGATCTATTATCCAAGATGGCCGCCAGCGGGGGACTTAGTTTAACATAGGACCCTATGGGAAATGCATACAAATGACTTCTTTTAGAGAACCACTGAATGGAATAAAACCAAACATGGCATGAATGTTCCTTATGAAGTGCTGACCAAGTGTTGTTACTTTGTAGCCGATCCATCATCCAAGATGGCCGCAAGCGGGGGACATAGTTTAACATAGGACCCTATGGGAAATGCATGCAAATGACTTCTTTTAGAGAACCACTGAATGGAATGAAACCAAACATGGCATGAATGTTCCTTATGAGGTGTTGACCAAGTGTTGTTACTTTGTTGCTGATCCATCATCCAAGATGGCCGCCAGCGGGGGACTTAGTTTAACATAGGACCCTATGGGAAATGCATACAAATGACTTCTTTTAGAGAACCACTAAATGGAATAAAACCAAACATAGCATGAATGTTCCTTATGGGGTGCTGACCAAGTGTTGTTACTTTGTAGCCGATCCATCATCCAAGATGGCCGTCAGCGGGGGACTTAGTTTAACATAGGACCCTATGGGAAATGCACACAAATGACTTCTTTTAGAGAATCACTGAATGGAATGAAACCAAACATGGCATGAATGTTCCTTATGAGGTGTTGACCAAGTGTTGTTACTTTGTTGCTGATCCATCATCCAAGATGGCCGCCAGCGGGGGACTTAGTTTAACATAGGACCCTATGGGAAATGCATACAAATGACTTCTTTTAGAGAACCACTGAATGGAATAAAACCAAACATAGCATGAATGTTCCTTATGGGGTGCTGACCAAGTGTTGTTACTTTGTAGCCGATCCATCATCCAAGATGGCCGCCAGCGGGGGACTTAGTTTAACATAGGACCCTATGGGAAATGCATACAAATGACTTCTTCTAGAGAACCACTAAATGGAATTAAACCAAACATAGCATGAATGTTCCTTATGGAGTGCTGACCAAGTGTTGTTACTTTGTAGCTGATCCATTATCCAAGATGGCCGCCAGCGGGGGACTTAGTTTAACATAGGACCCTATTGGAAATGCATGCAAATCACTTCTTCTAGTGAACCACTGAATGGAATGAAACCAAACATGGCATGAATGTTCCTTATGTGGTGCTGACTAAGTGTTGTTACTTTGTAGCTGATCCATCATCCAAGATGACCGCCAGCGTGGGACTTAGTTTAACATAGGACCCTATGGGAAATGCATACAAATGACTTCTTTTAGAGAACCACTGAATGGAATGAAATCAAACATGGCATGAATGTTCCTAATGTGGTGCTGACCAAGTGTTGTTACTTTGTAGCCGATCCATTATCCAAGATTGCCGCCAGCGGGGGACTTAGTTTAACATAGGACCCTATGGGAAATGCATACAAATGACTTTTTTAGAGAACCACTGAATGGAATAAAACCAAACATTGCATGAATGTTCCTTATGAGATGCTGACCAAGTGTTGTTACTTTGTAGCCGATCCATCATCCAAGATGGCCGCCAGCAGGGGACTTAGTTTAACATAGGACCCTATGGGAAATGCATACAAATAACTTCTTTTAGAGAACCACTGAATGGAATAAAACCAAACATGGCATGAATGTTCCTTATGAGGTGCTGACCAAGTGTTGTTACTTTGTAGCCGATCCGTCATCCAAGATGGCCGCCAGTGGGGGACTTTTGAATGAAATTAAACATGTTCCTTTCCTTATAAATGAGGTTGTGTTGTCACTTTTAGCCAAATTTTATATTTTTTTATATGATTTCAAAAACCCAAGTAGAATCAGGTGAGCGATACAGGCTCTTGAGAGCCTCTAGTTTCTTTACTGAGCAAACTATGTCATGTCAATGTTGTTTACTTTTTAATAATCATTCATAAAAAATGTTTAACTATACTTCAGAAAAAGACGAATGATTTGTGTCGAAAGTTGTTTGCTGTTTTAAGTGTAGGTGTTGTCATGCAGTCGAAAGATTCTAGAAGGACATTCATAAGTCAAAAACAAATTGACAACATAGAAAACATAAAACTGCGCAACACGTGACGAAACCACAAACAACTAGGGGTCATCTCAGGTGCTCAAGAAGGGTAAGCAGATCCCTCTCAACATATGTCATGCTTCGTGTTGCAAACGTGGAATTAAGGCTTATTCGGTAGGTCTCACTCGGGAATGTTTTTGTTTAAGTCACTTTACTGGTTCATTCAAATGGTATAATCAATGGAACATTTACGTGTACAATGAATAAGGAAGTGAGGTATTCTTTGTTAGATAGACCTTTAAATAGATTAACCCTTGTTAGCTACCCATTGAAATAGCACTATAGTGTTTCTAATAATTCATTGGGCGATACACAAAGACGATTGAATTACATGTTAGACTTGTTTATAAGTGTGTTTTAAACAAATTTATATGTACATCTTACGAGGCTTAACAAGTTTTATTATGAAGTTCAGCTTTTCTATTTGGTTTACTATGAATTAGATCACTTAGTTAAATATTAACTTAAACATGTTAAATAGTTGTCTTTTCATATTCCAGAATGAGGTACTCAAAGGACATTTATAGGTGTAACATATGATATATATACACATGCAGTAGCAGATCGCGGACTTTCATAGAGGGGGGATACGAAGGGGAAGATTAAAAAAGCAGGCGCTCAATATATAAAAAAAAAAACTTAAAACTTAAAACACATGTACCAATATAAGATGCATCCCTGATACGCCCATGTTCACAACAATCTACAATAGTATTTTCTTATCATAAAGGTCTTTTAATATAAAACATAATTATAGAAAATGAATATATTTAAATTTCTTTCTGAAAAATGAAAAGTTTCAGACCTTAATGTAAAATAATTTGTAAACAGGGCCTAAAATCTAAAATTTTATAAACGGTAACATACCGATCAAGTATCCCATGTATTCAGTTTTTTGTTGAAGAATTTAATTTTGGACCCAGATTTGCACCAATTTGAAAACCAGTTCCAAAATCAAAAATCTTAATACACATACAGATTCAGCTGATCAAAAGAACCGCAAGAGTTTTATTTTAGCGAAACTAAAAAAGTTTAATTTTGGACCCTTTAGACCTCATTATAGACCGATATGAAGGCGGGGATGATATTAAACAAAGTTTAGTTTAAACAATATTTATTCAGATAATTCATCATAATACGATATTATACAAAGGAAATAATATTCAGGATTCAGAAACAAGCAATTTGCTTTTACAAATCTGTCTCCTTTACAAAAATAATAATAAAATAATAAATAATAAAAAAATAAAATAAAAAAAAAATAAACATGAATTATTGTAATGTATACAGTGTGAAATGCTTTGGTTCTCATTGAGTGATGAAGCATTAACATCAAGGGTTAAAACGTTTACTTTTAATAATATATTTCTGCACCAAACTAAATAAAAGACTATTTTGCTCATCTGAGAGTACCGTTGATCCAAAAAGCAAAATTTTTGTGTTAATTTGGACAGGAAGAACTGAAACAGAATCTAATAGTTCTTGTCTTAAATTAGTATATATAGGACAAGATCACAGGAAGTGAGAATTTGTTTCTACATCACCACAACGACAATTTGGAGAGTCTACTAAGTTACGAAGGAAAAGGTGAGAATTCAATGAGCTTCAATCCATTCTTAAGCGAGCATGAAGAATTTGACCAAAACGATGTCCTATATAAAAAAAACGCTGGGGTCTTACTATTTTGGGTACTAATTTGTTTTTTGAATAATGATAGAGATTCACATTTTCTTATGTTTAAGTTAAGCGTGTTCCATAGTTTTGTTGTTGCAGGGATGAAATATTCAGAATATAAACGGGTCCGTGTGTTTACTTGTGAAATATTATTTCTCTGTCTTGTATTATGATCATGTCTACTGCCTACTGAATCAGGCAGTAAGTCTCTTAAATACTCTGGAGTTTTATATTCAAAATTTAGTGATAATGAGTTAGTCTGTGATTGCGTCGTCTTTCAGATAATTTTTCCCATCGAGTTTCAACATATAAATTGTTTATACTGGTAAGTTAAGTACCCCCCGTGACGATACGCGCTGCGTCAAGCTGAATACTTTCAAGTTTAGCAATCAAATTCTGATTTTGAGAGTCCCAAACGACATCGGCATATTCAAGAATTGGGCGAACAAATGATATGTAAATTTTTTCAAGTGAAAATCTATCAAGAACATTTTTCATTTTTCTCATTATATTTATTCTTTTGTAAGATTTAGAAACTATATATTCAATATGGTCGTTCCAGGATCCGTTGTTAGAAAAAAAGACACCTAAATGTTTGTGTTTACTTACTGTTTGTAACTCTTGGGTGTTCATATTAAATGGAGGATGAAAGGGTCTATTTTTATTTTTTTAAATTATCATACTTTCAGTTTTTTGGGCATTAAAATTCACAAGCCATTTTTTGACCAATTATAAATCTTATCTAGATCGTCATTTAAAATTTTAGCTGTTTCTGTTGGATTGTCAACCATAATATATAACGAAGTGTCATCTGCGAATAGCTTAATTTGAGCTTGAATTTCTTCTACAATATCGTTTATAAATATCAAAAAAAGGAGAGGGCCTAGAATGGACCCTTGTGCGACGCCTGCCTTTACAGGTAACCATTCAGAACTTGAACCGTTAATAACCACCCGCTGGACTCTATTTGTAAGATAATTTTCAAACCACCTTAGTAAAGAACCCGATATTGCCCGCTTGTTGAAGTTTAAATAGCAGTCCCTTATGCCAGATTCTCGATCAAACGCTTTACTTATATCACAGAATACTACCCTTATTTCTTTACCGCTATCTAAAGCCTTACCAAAATTATTCGAAATGTTAATTAATTGATTAAGGTTTATGTACCCTTCTGTAGCCATTTTTGTACTAATTTTTCAAACCTCAATTGTATCAAAACTACAGATATAATGAATAATAGAGATAGGCCATTTAGTACATATTCCAAGGGGAAACTTGGTGCAAAGCATTATGTTTTACTGTTCTATTGCATTTGATAGAAAAAGAGGATTAAGTGGCAAATAGATCAAGATTTTTATAGAAAAAGCTAGGTAGAAATACGCTTAAATGTTGGTCATAAAGATAATGTTATCAAGCAACTAATGTTAAATAAACATAATGAAACCGTGATATTGACCTTTTGTAGATTTTCTACCTTAAGTAAATACTGATCACGCGGTGTGCCTATGGATTATGTTACGTATTTTAACAATACACGTTTATCAAATACCTTGTACTGACTTTGCTTATCATGTTAACCGAATATATTAGTTGCTATATTGCGTATCTCTACGTTTGCTTATTCAAACTCACAAGTAGTATCGATTTATTACTAGGAGAACCTGAATTATTATCAGGTAGATGTCAATTCTGGTTCAGTATTAAATTTTTTTTTTTTAGGTAAATCAAAACAGTTTTAAAACGATGTAGGTCCATTATATTTAAACATTATTTTCAAGTTATTTTTATTCGATTTGAATTTAAAATTAACAGTTACAACGAAAGGTCTTTGAGAAATTTGATTTTCCTATCTTTTCGAAAAAGCGTTTTACCGCGCGTTATTTCATTAACGTTACTAATGTAACTGTATACGATACTCGGAAACACTTGTTTGACACAATATGATGTTTTAATTTAACACTTCTCTTATTATTTCATTGGTTCATTTCATTTGCTTATAAAGTACTGTTTTACTAGTTAATACAAATAATTTTTTTTATTAAATAGAAAATGGACAATGCAGAATCCTATCATATATAGAACAATTATAAAAATCACACGACATGAAATCTAGCTTATTTTGTTTGCTGGTCATTAAGGGTCATCTTAATATACAAAGTCACATGGTATAAATACACAAACATTAATACACGTACATGTATGTTTTTTTTTTTATTTAGATGGATGGCCTTAACACTACCTAAACTTACTCCATTAGGAAATCAACACTTCAAAAACAATTAACATAGAGGCCTAAGGGAAACTTTTTAAATTATTGACTATAAATTATAAAATTATTAGTCAGAGTTCGTATATATCATATATTTACAAACATCGAGGAAAAAGGTAAATAATGCTATCCTCGAAGTGCCAAAGCGTGTATCTTATTTAAAAAAGTCACCAAGTAAATATTTCGTAATAACAAGTTGTACATGTATCTAAAGAGGTCACTTGAAATTACATAATTTATATTCAGTGTTCATATCAAACTGGCCCAATATTCATGTACATATATTTGCAGTGTTGGGTGTTTTTTCTTCTTCCAATCAACTTTACATTAACTAAAAAACGTTAATATCACTTATATAAGGTAAACAGTAGAAAACCGATGTTCGAAAGTCATAAATTTCATATCTGGGGTAATCATCTGAAAATTCCCAGTAGCAGGATTATTTGTTCCAGACTATATTCCAACAATTTTCACCGCGCCCGGCTATATCGTTCGCATATCTCCGGGCGACGATCAGTTCTGACTCACTAGAATTGTATGTTACGGTTATTTTCAGTAACTTGAGAAGGCCTTTATTTATCCATCTAGAAATAAATCTGAACATAGTGAGGTACAAATGAGTATATACAATGTAATAAATCATACTTACAGTTCTGGGCAGTCCGTTAGAGAAACGTCTTGTTGCCCTTGGTTTGAAGTAAGAGATCAATGATCACAGGAAGTGCAGATATGAAGTGAAAAGCAGATGGCAGTTAGGTCCGCTGCTATATGCCCTGAGGTAATCGGTGCCCTCAGGTAATCGTGGCAAAAGTGCCCATATGCGTAGTAATAACATGATCTAAAAATAGAATAAACTAAAAATACATCATTGTACTTTCTATTTCGACTGACAGTATATGTGCGAATAATAGGAGAAAACAGGAACACATACAATTATTTACAATAAGTTACGACAAATAATTCACGAAAAAAATCCAAATATTTGGTTTATTTGTTATCATTGCAACGTGAACAGATATTTATTTAGTGAAACGTAACTGACTTAAAATAATTAAAAAGAAAACAAACACTTTTTGAATGGCGATTAAAACTTTTAAAATAATAGTTGTCAAAAACTGGTTTCATAGAGATTTATGTAAATAAATGTATATATACAATTATTTAAACTAACTATTAAAGAATAAAAGTTATCGACACATGCCTAAGGCAGCAAACATTTGATTTTCAGGGGGGATGGGGGGGGGGGGGGGTATGGATTTTTTTCCTTCGGCGAAAGACAATATTTTTTGGAGACAGGTCGAAAACATTTTTTTCTTACATTTAAAAAAAAACATAGCCCCCCCCCCCCCTGAAAATGAAATGATTGCTGCCTAAGTTTCGTGAATGTCCTGTTGGAACTTTGACTATCATTGTGTTTGGTAATATATGACACTTACATATGGACAGATTACGCATATACATTGATTTTGGTTACTTCTTATAAAGTAACATAAGTAGAAAATGATAACATTCAATAGATAGGTTATTGAAAATCAGTCCATCTTGTCCGACTGCGTGAGAAGCAGTGGCGGATCCATCCATTTAAAAAAGGGGGGTTACCAATCCAGGACACAAGGAGGGGGTTCCAACTATATGTTTCCATTCAAATGCATTGATCTCCAAAAAAAAGGGTTCCTATACCCAGAACACCCCTGGACCCGCCACTGTCCATTGTTCAACTACTAAATTGTCTGTTTTACTTACTAGTACATTTGGTACAATAAAAACCTGATAATAAATTGTTCAAATATGTCCTTTGAAAATAGTGGAATTAATTACTTTTGGAGTGTCAAAAACTCGTTGGAAGTACTTAATAAATGGCATGCATATATTGGTGATTTTAAATCTGTTCAAAGTTTTGATTTTTCTACCCTATATACCACTTTGCCTCATATTCTTATTAAGAAAAAAATCACATCCCTAATTAACTGGGCATTTAAACAGTCGGAATGCGAGTACATATGTTCAAACTCTTTGCGATCATTTTTTAGTAGCAATAAACAAAAGAACTATGTCAATTGGACATGCTTTGATACTATTTATGCGCTTGAATTTTTATTTGAAAACATTTTTGTTCGCTTTAGAGATTCCGTATACCGTCAAATTTGGAATTCCAATGGAGACGAACTGTGAACCAATTATTGCGGACCTGTTTTTGTATTGTTATGAGTTAAAATTTATGACTTAAATTAGCAAAGACCCATCAAAACAATATTTGATACAAAAATTTAACAATACTTTTAGATATTTGGATGATATATTGGCTCTCAATAATAACGACTTCCGTATGTTTACTAAAGAAATTTATCCTGTAGAACTTACTTTAATTAAAGCTAATGATAACAATAACCACTGCCCTTTCCTCGATCTTGATATCTATATCATAAACGGGAAGATTAATACAAAAATTGTTGATAAGAGAGATGTTTTTTTTGCATTTCCTATTGTTAAATATCCATTTGTAGATGGTGACGTTCCCTTGTCATCATCTTATGGTGTTTATATATCTCAACTTGTACGATTCTCTCGTGTATGTAATAACGTATTAGATTTTAGCGAGAGAAATTTATGTATTACTTAAAAATTGTTACACCAGGGTTTTCGATATCACAAACTGGTCAAAACATTTACTAAATTTTATCATCGGTATAAGGAAATAATTCGTAAATATAACTCAACATGCAGACATCTTATACGTTCAGGTATTTCACGTCCAATTTTTTATGGAAGTATTCTATATAAAGAACAAAAATGTCAGTATTCTCCTCAGAAACTAACAAAACCTTTAAATAGCCTTATTAAAAAGGGATATAGTTACGATACTGTTTTCAGGTCATTAAAGATTGCATATTTTGGCTTTAATATTGATTCACTGATATAGTCTTTGAATCGGAACTAAACACATCTATTTCTAAAAAAACAGTTGTTGGCATGACACGGGTTATGTTCTTCTCATATATTTTATGATAGTATGATACTAAACCCCTAACGGGAGGGATTGAGCCTGATATTCATATGATGAACACATAATCTTTCAATCAGTTTAATTGAGGTCTGGAGCTGGCTTGTAAGTTAACTGCTAGTAGTCTGTTGTTATTTATGTACTATTGTCATTTTATTTATTTTCTTTTGTTCCATCTTTTGACATCGGACTCGGACTTCTCTTGAACTGAATTATAATGTGCGTATTGTTATGCTGTTACTTTTCTACACTCACTAGATGTATAGGGGAAGGGTTGAGATCTCATAAACATGTTTAACCCCGCCGCAATTTTGCTCATGTCCCAAGTCAGGAGCCTCTGGCCTTTGTTAGGCTTGTATGATTTTCAATTTTAGTTTCTTGTGTATAATTCGAAGTTTAGTATGACGTCCATTATCACTGAACTATTATGCATATTTTTAGGGGCCAGCTGAAGGACACCTACAGCTGCGGGAATTTTAGCTATATTGGAGACCCTTTGGTACAATTAACTTGCCTTCGGCTGTTGTCTGCTCAATGGTCGTGTGGTTGTCGCTTTGACATATTCACCATTTCCTTTCTCAATTTTAATAACTATGTTTCTGATCTAATTTTGTATTCTATAAACGGCATCTATATATTTACACTACAAATCTACAACTCTCAGTCTATGGCTACACGTGCTGATCTTATCTATATTCATGCATAATATTCATTAGCTGTGTATGAGTATCAAAATCGTATCATACGCGATGATGACCAGCCAGTACACACTGCAAGGATTTTATTCACCAGTATTAAAAAAGAGAAACATTGCAGTACGAACAGTAATCTATTTTTTTTTCATTTGACATTACTTTGAAAGTAGCGTAGTTAAAAGCACAGGTTTTATAGTATATAACTGCTTTTTTTTAAAATGTTAATTGTCTTAATAAATCTTATTTAAGAGATGTTGGATATTTTCAAGGAAAAACCTCACATCTCCAGTGGACTTTTGTACATGGTCAGATACACTTAAGTCATCTCTAAATTACTGTGTATTTCCTGTATCTCAGATCATATCTATGATTGCTCACATGGTGAGGTTACCTCAGGTCACCTCTATATGATTGGACATTGTGAGGTTACCTAATATTACCTCTGTATTGCTGTACATGGTGAGGTTACTCTGTATTACTGCATAAACTCGTATTACCACACTTTGTATAAACTTTACAAAACACTATTTTTTTAGTTTTCCTCAGGGCACTTCTGCATTTCTATACATGGCCAAGTGCACATGTTAACTAATGTCATTTCTTAACTACTGTATATAAATATGTAACCTCAGAATACCTCTGTATGTTAGAATATGGTGAGGTTACCTAAGGTCACAACTTCATGGTCATTGTACCAGCTGCATGTTACCACAGATAAACTTTGCAAAACTCTAATTTCCTATAAACCTCAGGTTACCACAATTGAATGTTCATAACTCCATTCGTCAGCTTAGTCAGTCCAGATTACATCTATGTTCTTTTTTTAAACGGACAGGCTACCACAGGTCATCGGTAAATTACTGTACATGACCAAGTTACCTCATGTCATATGTAAATTACTATACATGACCAGGTTACCTCAGGGAACCACTGTACTACTGTGCATGGTTAGGTTACCTCAGGGAACCATGGTACTACTGTGCATGATCGAGTTACCTCAAGGAACCATTGTTCTACTGTGCATGGTCTGGTTAGCTCAGGGATCTAGTACTACTGTACATGGTCATGTTACCGAGGGAATCATTGCACTACTGTGCATGTTCAGGTTACCTCAGGGAACCTCTGTACTACTGTGTATGTTCAGGTTACCTCAGGGAACCGTTGTACTACTGTGCATTGTCATGTTACCTCAGGGAACCTTTGTACTACTATGCATGGTAAGGTTTCCCCAGGGAACCATTGAACTATTGACATGGTCAGGTTACTTCAGGGAACCATTGTACTACTATGCATTGCCAGGTTACCTCAGGGAACCTCTGTACTACTGTGTATGTTCAGGTTACCTCAGGGAACCGTTGTACTACTGTGCATTGTCATGTTACCTCAGGGAACCTTTGTACTACTATGCATGGTAAGGTTTCCCCAGGGAACCATTGAACTATTGACATGGTCAGGTTACTTCAGGGAACCATTGTACTACTATGCATTGCCAGGTTACCTCAGGGAACCTCTGTACTACTGTGTATGTTCAGGTTACCTCAGGGAACCGTTGTACTACTGTGCATTGTCATGTTACCTCAGGGAACCTTTGTACTACTATGCATGGTAAGGTTTCCCCAGGGAACCATTGAACTATTGACATGGTCAGGTTACTTCAGGGAACCATTGTACTACTATGCATTGCCAGGTTACCTCAGGGAACCTCTGTACTACTGTGTATGTTCAGGTTACCTCAGGGAACCATTGTACTACTGTGCATTGTCATGTTACCTCAGGGAACCTTTGTACTACTATGCATGGTAAGGTTTCCCCAGGGAACCGGTGAACTATTGACATGGTCAGGTTACTTCAGGGAACCATTGTACTACTGTGCATTGCCAGGTTACCTCAAGGAACCATTGTACTTCTGTGCATTGTCATGTCTCCTCAGGGAACCACTCTACTACTGTGCATGGTCAGGTTACCGCAGGGAACCATTCGACTACTGTGCATGGTAAGGTACATCAGGGAATCATTGTACTACTCTGCATTGTCAGGTTTCCTTAGGAAACCAGTGTTCTACTGTGCATGGTTATTTAACCTCAGGGAAGTATTGTACTACTGTGCATTGTCATGTAACCTCAGGGAACTATTGTACTACTGTGCATGGTTAGGTTACCTCGGGAAACCATTGTAATACTATGCATTGTCAGGTTACTCAGGGAACCACTGTTCAACTATGCATTGTCAGGTTACTCAGGGAACCACTGTTCAACTATGCATGGTCAGGTAACCTCAGGAATACATTTTACTACTGTGCATTGCCAGGTTACCTCAGGGAATCATTGTACTACTGTGCATGGTAAGTTTATCTCAGGGAACCATTGTACTACTGTGCATGGTCAGGTTACCTCAGGGAACCATTTTACTACTGTGTATGGTCAGGTTACCTCAGGGAACCATTGTACTTCTGTCTATGGACATGATACCTTAGGAAATGATTGTACTACTGTGCATGGTCATGTTACTACAAGGAACCACTGTACTACTGTGCACGGTCATGTTACCTCAGGGAACCACTGTACAACTGGGCATGGTCAGATAACCTCAGGAAAGCATTGTACTACTGTGCAGGTAACCTTAGTACTATTGTGCATCGTCAAGTCTCCCCCGGGAAACGTTGTTCTACTGTGCATGGTCATGATACCTCAGGGAACCATTGTACTGTTGTTTATTGTGAGTTTACCTCAAGGAATCATTGTACTACTGTGCATGCTCAGGTTACCTCAGGGAATCATTGCACTACTGTGCATGGTCAGGTTTCTTCAGGAAACCATTGTACTACTGTGCATGGTAGGTAACCTCAGGGAATCATTGTACTACTCTGCATGGTCAGGTTACTTCAGGGAACAATTGTACTAATGTGCATGGTAAGTAATTAGTAAATCATTTCACTACCGTGCATGGTCAGGTTACTTCAGAGAACCATTGCACTACTGTGCATGATCAGGTTACTTCAGGGAACCATTGAACTACTGTACATGGTCATGCTACCTCAGGGAACCATTGTACTACTGTGCATGGTCAGTTTATTTCAGGGAACCATTGTACTACTGTGCATGGTAGGTAACCTCAGGGAATCATTGTACTACTCTGCATGGTCAGGTTACTTCAGGGAACAATTGTACTACAGTGCATGGTAAGTAATTGGGGAATCATTTCACTACCGTGCATGGTCAGGTTACTTCAGAGAACCATTGCACTACTGTGCATTATCAGGTTACTTCAGGGAACCATTGAACTACTGTACATGGTCATGTTACCTCAGGGAACCATTGTACTACTGTGCATGGCCAGTTTATTTCAGGGAACCATTGTACTACTGTGCATGGTCAGGTTACCGATGGAACCATTATGCTTCTGTGCATGGTCAGGTTACCTCAAGGAACCATTGTGCTTCTGTGCATTGTCATGTTTCCTCAGGGAACCATTGTACTACTGTACATGGTAATGTTACCTCAGGGAGCCACAGTACTACTGTGCATGGTCAGGTTACCCCAGGGAACCATTGTACTACTGTACATTGTCATGTTACCTCAGGTGACCATTGTACTACTGTGCATGGTCAGGTTTTCCAAGGGAATCATTGTACTACTGTACATGGTCAGGTTACTGCAGGGAACCATTGTACTTAGGTGCATTGCCAGGTTACCTCAGGGAACCATTGTACTACTGTGCATTGTAAGTTTATCTCAATGAACCATTGTACTACTGTGCATGGTCAGGTTACCTAAGGGAACCATTGTTCTACTGTGCATTGTCAGGTTTCCTCAGGGAACCATTGCACTACTGTACATGGTCATGTTACCTCTGGGAACCTCTGTACTACTCTGCATGGCCAGGTTACCTCAGGGAACCATTGTAATACTGTGCATTGTCATGTTACCTCAGGGAACTATTGTACTACTGTGCATTGTAAGTTTATCTCAGTGAACCATTGTACTACTGTGCATGGTCAGGTTACCTCAGGGAACCATTGTTCTACTGTGCATTGTCAGGTTTCCTCAGGGAACCATTGCACTACATGGTCATGTTACCTCAGGGAACCACTGTACTACTCTGCATGGCCAGGTTACCTCATGGAACCATTGTAATACTGTGCATTATCATGTTACCTCAGGGAACCATTCTACTACTGTACATGTTCAGATTACTTCAGGGAACCATTGTACTTCTGTGCATGGTCAAGTTTCCTCGGGGAACCATTGTACTTCTGTGCATGGTCAGGTTACCTCAGGGAACAATTGCACTAATGTGCATGGTCAGGTTACCTCAGGGAACCACTGTACAACTGTGCATGGTCAGGTTACCTCAGGGAACCATTGTACTCTTGTGCATGGTTATGTTACCTCAGTGAACCACTGTACAACCGTGCATGGTCAGGTTATTCATAGAGATAGACAAGAATGAGATTTACAGATAATTTAGTAGACTGAATTTTTTTCTGAACTCATTTTTTTCTGTTTGTTTATAGGTTTATGGTGAATGGAAACATAAATATAGACTTTAAAAAAAATCTTGCATCTTTTGGGGATATCATTCCAGGAAAGTGGAAAATATCATGTTTACTTGAAGTGGTGAGGTCTAGTAATTTAGCAAACAGAAAGGAGAAAAAAAAATAGTTGACTTCAGGATTGCGTAACGTTTTATTCTTCGTGGTAAGACCCCCTTTTTTCAATTAAATCACAATTTCACTTTGGTACATCCATGATATGAACATGAATTTTTTTCTAAGATCAGCTGTTTTGCATGTAAGCATATGGAGCAGTCAATTACAAGACTGCATCCTTATGTTTATTTGATTTGAATCGATTATATTTGTTGTTATTTTTTGGGTTACCTGAGGTAATCCTGTTATGAAAGAATACTTCGTAGATACTTTGCTGGTATATGCATATATGCTGTAATTACACAATTTCTTAATTTAAAATGTAGATTTGTATTGTTTAAGCGATTATATGTAAATTTTACACGAGTTCGCTTGAGTTAAATGGGATGTATTTGGTGTTATAATTGGGGTTACCTGAGGTAACCCTGTCATGAATGAATACTTCGTAGATACTTTGCTAGTCTTTACAATAATTGTAATAAGCCAACTTATTCATTTTGAATGTAGGACTTCATTGAAGTTATGTTGTTTATAGGATATATATGAAAAGATGATCTCAATAACTTCAGTTAAGTGGGTTATATTTGCAATTATATTTGGGGCTACCTCAGGTACCCCTGTTATGAAAGAATGCTTATTAGATAGTTTGCTAGTGTAAACATTTATGTTGTAATCAAACAATTTCTTTATTTTACATGTAGGACTTCACAGATGTAAATTGCTTACGCGATATTTAGAAAATGCGATCTGTCTTAACTCGATTTAAATGGATTATACTTGTAGCTATTTTATGGGTTACCTGAGGTTACCCTGTCATGACAAAATACTTAGTAGATAATTTGTTAGTATATGTATTTATGGTGTAATAAACCAACTTCCACATTTTCAATGTAGGAATTCATTGAAGTTATATTGTTTATGTGATGTAAATGTAAAGATGATCTGAATTAACTTGAGTTAAATTGGTTGTAATTGCTGTTATTGTTTGGGTTACCTCAGGTAACCCTGTTATGAAAAAATTATTAGTAGAGACTATGCTAGTGTATACATTTGTATTTGAATCACACTATTTCTAAATTTAAAAATGTAGGACTTCATAGATTTGTATTTTCTATTTGATGTTATTGGTATGGTTACCCGAGGTTATCCTGTCATGTAAGAATACTTTGTAGATAGTTTTCCAGAATATACATTTAAGTTGTAATACACGATTTACTTTATTCTAAATTTGAACTTCATAGATGTGTATTGTTTATATGATATTTAGGAAAGGCAACTTAAGGTGGCTCGTGGGTACAAATATTTTTAGCAAAAAATGAAACCTTTATTTTTTCATTACAAATTTTATTTATTACACTATTAGTTGTTACTTTATGATATGATACAAAAAACAACCCAAAAAATTGATTTGGGTTGGCCCCAGATGACTTTAAAAATTGAAAAAGCTCCAAATTATCTCCCTTTGGTGCAAAAATGACATTTTTTGGCCTTAAATTTGAAATATCTTTTTTAACTCATCGGTGACCTATGTTTTTTATTATTGTTTTCAAATTAGCTGTACATAAACTAAATAATTGTAAAATTTAAGCGATTTCTCATATTAGGTTATTTTTTTATTTCGATATTTTCTCTTTTTCTCCTATTAGTTCAACAGAAAAAAAGGACATTAACAAAAATGTATGCTTCTACCAGAGGCAGATTTTTAGCTTAAATGAACGGTGACACCATTTTTTTATTTCATTTTTCTTTTAAGTATATGATAAAGTTCATTTATGAAAAAATATAACGAAATCCTATATTAGAAAAAAAAAATCATTTATACCCAGGAGCCCCCTTAAGTTAACTTTATTTGAATTGATTATATTAACTGTTATTTTTGGGGTTACCTGAGGTAACCCTGTTATGAAAGAAAACTTCGTAGATACTTTGCTGGTATATGCATTGATGTTGTAATTACACAATTTCTTAATTTAAAATGTAGGACTTCATAGATTTGTATTGTTTATGCGATGTATAGATATATGTTACATGAGTAAACTTGAGTTAAAAGGGTTGTATTTGTTGTTATTTTTAGGTTACCTGAGGTAACCCTGTCTCTCGGGTAACCCTGTAATGAATGAATTCTTCGTAGATACTTTGCTTGTGTTTACATTAATTGTAATAAACAAACTTTTTTATTTCAAATGTAGGATTCATGAAAGTTGTATTGCTTATGTGATGTACATGTAAAGGTGAACTCAGTTAACTTCAGTTAAGTGGGTTATATTTGTAATTATGTCTGGGGTTACCTTAGGTACCCATGACATGAAGAATGCGTTTTAGAAAGTTTGCTATTGTAAACATTTATATTTCTTTGTTTTAAATGTAGGACTCCATAGATGTGTATTGTTTATGTGATATACTGGAGAGGCGACTTAAGTTAACTTGATATGAATGGATACTTGTTGCTATTTTATGGGTTACCTGAGGTAACCCTGTCATGACAGAATACTTAGTAGATACTTTGCTAGTTTATGCATTTAAGGTGTAATAAACCAACTTCTTCGTTTTTAATGTAGAAATTCATTTAAGTTATAATGTTTATGTGATGTATATGTAAAGGTGACCTGCATTTACTTGAGTTAAATAAGTTTTATTTGTTGTTATTGTATTGGTTACCTCAGGTAACCCTGCTATGAAAGAATTCTTAGTATATACTTTGTAAGTGTATACATTTATATTTTTATTTCGAAATTTCTTAATTCAAAAATGTAGGACTTCATAGATTTGTATTGTTTATGTGATGCATATATATTTAGAGGTGATACCTGAGTTAACTTGAGTTAAATGGGTTGTATTTGTTGTTATTATTGGATTACCTATGGTAACCCTGTAATGAATGAATTCTTCGTAGATACTTTGCTATTGTTTACATTGATTGTAATAAACAAACTTCTTTATTTCAAATGTAGGACTTCATGAAAGTTGTATTGTTTATGTGATGCACATGAAAAGGTGACCTCAGTTAACTTTAGTTAAGTGGGTTATATTTGTAATTATATCTGGGGTTACCTCAGGTACCCATGTTATGAAGAATGCTTTTTAGATAGTTTGCTAGTGTTAACATGTTGTAATCAAACAATTTCTTTATCTTTAATGTAGGACTTCATAGATGTGTATTGTTTATGTGATATATCTGAAAGGCGACTTAATTTAACTTGATATGAATGGATAATACTTGTTGCTATTTCATGGGTTACCTGAGGTAACCCTGTCATGACAGAATATTAAGTAGATACTTTGCTAGTATATCCATTTATGGTGAAATAAACCAACTTCTTCTTTTTAAATGTAGGAATTCATTAAAGTTATATTGTTTATGTGATGTATATGTTAAGGTGATTTGAGTTAACTTGAGTTAAATAGGTTGTATTGTTGTTATTGTATTGGTTACCTCAGGTAACCCTGCTATGAAAGAATTCTTAGTAGATACTTTGCTAGTGTATACATTTGTATTGTAATTTCACAATTTTTTAATTTGAAATGTAGGACTTCAAAGATTTGTATTGTTTATGTGATGCATATATATTTAAAGGTGACCTCAATTAACTAGAGTTAGACGGGTTATCTTTGTTGTTATTGTTATGGTTACCTAAGGTAACCCTGTAATGAATGAATCATTCGTAGAAACTTTGCTATTGTTTACATTGATTGTAATAAACAAACTTCTTTATTTCAAATGTAGGACTTCATGAAAGTTGTATTGTTTATGTGATGCACATGAAAAGGTGACCTCAGTTAACTTTAGTTAAGTGGGTTATATTTGTAATTATGTCTGGGGTTACCTCAGGTACCCATGTTATGAAGAATGCTTTTGAGAGAGTTTGCTAGTGTAAACATTTATGTTGTAATCGGACAATTTCTTTATTTTAAATGTAGGACTTCATAGATGTGTATTGTTTATGTGATATTTCTGAAAGGCGACTTAAGTTAACTTGATATTAATAAATAATGCTTGTTTCTACTTCATGGGTTACCTGAGGTAGCCCTGTCATGACAGAATATTTAGTAGATACTTTGCAAGTATATCCATTTATGGTGTAAAAAACCAACTTCTTCTTTTTAAATGTAGGAATTCATTAAAGTTATATTGTTTATGTGATGTGTATGTAAAGGTGATTTGAATTAACTTGAGTTGAATAGGTTGTATTGTTGTTATTGTATTGGTTACCTGAGGTAACCCTGCTATGAAAGAATTCTTAGTAGATATTTTGCTAGTGTATACCTTTGTATTGTAACTCCACATTTTTTTAATTTGAAGTGTAGGACTTCATAGATTTGTATTGTTTATGTGATGTATATATATATTAAAAGGTGACCTCAGTGAACTTGAGTTAGATTGGTTATCTTTGTTGTTATTGTTATGGTTACCTGAGGTAACCCTGTAATGAATGAATCCTTCGTAGAAACTTTGCTAGTGTTTACATTAATTGTAATAAACAAACTTCTTTAATTTTTATGTAGGACTTCATGAAAGTTGTATTGTTTATGTGATGCACATGTAAAGGTGACCTCAGTTAACTCCAGTTATGTGGGTTATATTTGTATTTATGTCTGGAGTTACCTCAGGTACCAATGTTATGAAGAATGCTTTTTAGATAGTTTGCTAGTGTTAACATTTATGTTGTAATCAAACAATTTCTTTATTTTAAATGTAGGACTTCATAGATGTGTATTGTTTATGTGATATATTGGAAAGGCGACTTAAGTTAACTTGATATTAATGAATAATGCTTGTTTATATTTCATGGGTTACCTGAGGTAACCCTGTCATGACAGAATATTTAGTAGATACTTTGCTATTATATCCATTTATGGTGTAATAAACCAACTTCTTCTTTTTAAATGTAGGAATTCATTAAAGTTATATTGTTTATGTGATGTATATGTTAAGGTGATTTGAGTTAACTTGAGTTAAATAGGTTGTATTGTTGTTATTGTATTGGTTACCTCAGGTAACCCTGCTATGAAAGAATTCTTAGTAGATACTTTGCTAGTGTATACATTTGTATTGTAATTTCACAATTTTTTAATTTGAAATGTAGGACTTCAAAGATTTGTATTGTTTATGTGATGCATATATATTTAAAGGTGACCTCAATTAACTAGAGTTAGACGGGTTATCTTTGTTGTTATTGTTATGGTTACCTAAGGTAACCCTGTAATGAATGAATCATTCGTAGAAACTTTGCTATTGTTTACATTGATTGTAATAAACAAACTTCTTTATTTCAAATGTAGGACTTCATGAAAGTTGTATTGTTTATGTGATGCACATGAAAAGGTGACCTCAGTTAACTTTAGTTAAGTGGGTTATATTTGTAATTATGTCTGGGGTTACCTCAGGTACCCATGTTATGAAGAATGCTTTTGAGAGAGTTTGCTAGTGTAAACATTTATGTTGTAATCGGACAATTTCTTTATTTTAAATGTAGGACTTCATAGATGTGTATTGTTTATGTGATATTTCTGAAAGGCGACTTAAGTTAACTTGATATTAATGAATAATGCTTGTTTCTACTTCATGGGTTACCTGAGGTAGCCCTGTCATGACAGAATATTTAGTAGATACTTTGCAAGTATATCCATTTATGGTGTAAAAAACCAACTTCTTCTTTTTAAATGTAGGAATTCATTAAAGTTATATTGTTTATGTGATGTGTATGTAAAGGTGATTTGAATTAACTTGAGTTGAATAGGTTGTATTGTTGTTATTGTATTGGTTACCTGAGGTAACCCTGCTATGAAAGAATTCTTAGTAGATATTTTGCTAGTGTATACCTTTGTATTGTAACTCCACATTTTTTTAATTTGAAGTGTAGGACTTCATAGATTTGTATTGTTTATGTGATGTATATATATATTAAAAGGTGACCTCAGTGAACTTGAGTTAGATTGGTTATCTTTGTTGTTATTGTTATGGTTACCTGAGGTAACCCTGTAATGAATGAATCCTTCGTAGAAACTTTGCTAGTGTTTACATTAATTGTAATAAACAAACTTCTTTAATTTTTATGTAGGACTTCATGAAAGTTGTATTGTTTATGTGATGCACATGTAAAGGTGACCTCAGTTAACTCCAGTTATGTGGGTTATATTTGTATTTATGTCTGGAGTTACCTCAGGTACCAATGTTATGAAGAATGCTTTTTAGATAGTTTGCTAGTGTTAACATTTATGTTGTAATCAAACAATTTCTTTATTTTAAATGTAGGACTTCATAGATGTGTATTGTTTATGTGATATATTGGAAAGGCGACTTAAGTTAACTTGATATTAATGAATAATGCTTGTTTATATTTCATGGGTTACCTGAGGTAACCCTGTCATGACAGAATATTTAGTAGATACTTTGCTATTATATCCATTTATGGTGTAATAAACCAACTTCTTCTTTTTAAATGTAGGAATTCATTAAAGTTATATTGTTTATGTGATGTATATGTTAAGGTGATTTGAGTTAACTTGAGTTAAATAGGTTGTATTGTTGTTATTGTATTGGTTACCTCAGGTAACCCTGCTATGAAAGAATTCTTAGTAGATACTTTGCTAGTGTATACATTTGTATTGTAATTTCACAATTTTTTAATTTGAAATGTAGGACTTCAAAGATTTGTATTGTTTATGTGATGCATATATATTTAAAGGTGACCTCAATTAACTAGAGTTAGACGGGTTATCTTTGTTGTTATTGTTATGGTTACCTAAGGTAACCCTGTAATGAATGAATCATTCGTAGAAACTTTGCTATTGTTTACATTGATTGTAATAAACAAACTTCTTTATTTCAAATGTAGGACTTCATGAAAGTTGTATTGTTTATGTGATGCACATGAAAAGGTGACCTCAGTTAACTTTAGTTAAGTGGGTTATATTTGTAATTATGTCTGGGGTTACCTCAGGTACCCATGTTATGAAGAATGCTTTTGAGAGAGTTTGCTAGTGTAAACATTTATGTTGTAATCGGACAATTTCTTTATTTTAAATGTAGGACTTCATAGATGTGTATTGTTTATGTGATATTTCTGAAAGGCGACTTAAGTTAACTTGATATTAATGAATAATGCTTGTTTCTACTTCATGGGTTACCTGAGGTAGCCCTGTCATGACAGAATATTTAGTAGATACTTTGCAAGTATATCCATTTATGGTGTAAAAAACCAACTTCTTCTTTTTAAATGTAGGAATTCATTAAAGTTATATTGTTTATGTGATGTGTATGTAAAGGTGATTTGAATTAACTTGAGTTGAATAGGTTGTATTGTTGTTATTGTATTGGTTACCTGAGGTAACCCTGCTATGAAAGAATTCTTAGTAGATATTTTGCTAGTGTATACCTTTGTATTGTAACTCCACATTTTTTTAATTTGAAGTGTAGGACTTCATAGATTTGTATTGTTTATGTGATGTATATATATATTAAAAGGTGACCTCAGTGAACTTGAGTTAGATTGGTTATCTTTGTTGTTATTGTTATGGTTACCTGAGGTAACCCTGTAATGAATGAATCCTTCGTAGAAACTTTGCTAGTGTTTACATTAATTGTAATAAACAAACTTCTTTAATTTTTATGTAGGACTTCATGAAAGTTGTATTGTTTATGTGATGCACATGTAAAGGTGACCTCAGTTAACTCCAGTTATGTGGGTTATATTTGTATTTATGTCTGGAGTTACCTCAGGTACCAATGTTATGAAGAATGCTTTTTAGATAGTTTGCTAGTGTTAACATTTATGTTGTAATCAAACAATTTCTTTATTTTAAATGTAGGACTTCATAGATGTGTATTGTTTATGTGATATATTGGAAAGGCGACTTAAGTTAACTTGATATTAATGAATAATGCTTGTTTATATTTCATGGGTTACCTGAGGTAACCCTGTCATGACAGAATATTTAGTAGATACTTTGCTATTATATCCATTTATGGTGTAATAAACCAACTTCTTCTTTTTAAATGTAGGAATTCATTAAAGTTATATTGTTTATGTGATGTATATGTTAAGGTGATTTGAGTTAACTTGAGTTAAATAGGTTGTATTGTTGTTATTGTATTGGTTATCTCAGGTAACCCTGCTATGAAAGAATTCTTAGTAGATACTTTGCTAGTGTATACATTTGTATTGTAACTCCACATTTTTTTTAATTTGAAGTGTAGGACTTCATAGATTTGTATTGTTTATGTGATGCATATATATTTAAAGGTGATACCGGAGTTTACCTGAGTTATATGGGTTGTATTTGTTGTTATTGTTAAGGTTACCTGAGGTAAGCCTGTAATGAATGAATTCTTTGTAGACACTTTGCTTCTGCTTACATTAATTGTAATAAACAAACTTCTTTATTTTAAATGTAGGACTTCATGAAAGTTGTATTGTTTATGTGATGCACATGTAAAGGTGACCTCAGTTAACTCCAGTTATGTGGGTTATATTTGTATTTATGTCTGGAGTTATCTCAGGTACCCATGTTATGAAGAATGCTTTTTAGATAGTTTGCTAGTGTTGACATTTATGTTGTAATCAAACAATTTCTTTATTTTAAATGTAGGACTTCATAGATGTGTATTGTTTATGTGATATATTGGAAAGGCGACTTAAGTTAACTTGATATTAATGAATAATGCTTGTTTCTATTTCATGGGTTACCTGAGGTAACCCTGTCATGACAGAATATTTAGTAGATACTTTGCTAGTATATCCATTGATGGTGTTATAAACCAACTTCTTCTTTTTAAATGTAGGAATTCATTAAAGTTATATTGTTTATGTGATGTATATGTAAAGGTGATATGAATTAACTTGAGTTAAATAGGTTGTATTGTTGTTATTGTATTGGTTACCTCAGGTAACCCTGCTATGAAAGAATTCTTAGTAGATATTTTGCTAGTGTATACCTTTGTATTGTAACTCCACATTTTTTTAATTTGAAATGTAGGACTTCATAGATTTGTATTGTTTATGTGATGTATATATATATTAAAAGGTGACCTCAGTGAACTTGCGTTAGATTGGTTATCTTTGTTGTTATTGTTATGGTTACCTGAGGTAACCCTGTAATGAATGAATCCTTCGTAGAAACTTTGCTAGTGTTTACATTAATTGTAATAAACAAACTTCTTTAATTTAAATGTAGGACTTCATGAAAGTTGTATTGTTTATGTGATGCACATGCAAAGGTGACCTCAGTTTACTTCAGTTAAGTGGTTTATATTTGTAATTATGTCTGGGGTTACCTCAGGTACCCATGTTATGAAGAATGCTTTTGAGATAGTTTGCTAGTGTTAACTATTTATGTTGTAATCGGACAATTTCTTTATTTTAAATGTAGGACTTCATAGATGTGTATTGTTTATGTGATATTTCTGAAAGGCGACTTAAGTTAACTTGATATGAATGGATAATACTTGTTTTATTTCATTGGTTACCTGAGGTAACCTGTCATGACAGAATATTTAGTAGATACTTTGCTAGTATATCCATTTATGGTGTAATAAATCAACTTCTTCATTTTAAATGTAGCAATTCATTAAAGTTATATTGTTTATGTGATGTATATGTAAAGGTGATCAGAATTAACTTGAGTTAAATAGGTTGTTTTTGTTGTTTTTGTATTGGTTACCTCAGGTAACCCTGATATGAAAAAATTCTTAGTATATACTTTGTAAGTGTATATATTCATATTTTAATTACACAATTTCTTAATTTAAAAATGTAGGACTTCATAGATTTGTATGGTTTATGTGATGCATATATATTTAAAGGTGATACCTGAGTTTACTTGAGTTGTATGGGTTGTATTTGTTGTTATTGTTATGATTACCTGAGGTAACCCTGTATTCTAATGCAACAAAGTTTGTAACGTTCATTTTGATTGGATAACGTCACTTTCTTACATGGCATCAATTGACAATTGATGCTATGGGACGTACGCGCAAGCGCAGACGGCATATGACAGATTTTAAATACATGTTTTAACGTTGTTTTCTCTCAGTTTCATTAGAATGGAGATAACAATATTGTATTTTAAGCTCCGACGGCATCAATTTGGGATTTGATGGTCGCAAATACCCATTTACTGTCTACGCTAACGCGTCGCCAGTAAACTTAATTTGCGACCATCAAATCCCCAATTGATGCCGTCGGAGCTTAAAATACAATACAGTTATCTCCTAAATGAATGAATTCTTTGTAGACACTTTGCTTCTGCTTACATTAATTGTAATAAACAAACTTCTTTATTTTAAATGTAGGACTTCATGAAAGTTGTATTGTTTATGTGATGGACATGTAAAGGTGACCTCAGTTAAATCCAGTTATGTGGGTTATATTTGTAATTATGTCTAGAGTTACCTCAGGTACCCATGTTATGAAGAATGCTTTTTAGATAGTTTGCTAGTGTTGACATTTATGTTGTAATCAAACAATTTCTTTATTTTAAATGTAGGACTTCATAGATGTGTATTGTTTATGTGATATATTGGAAAGGCGACTTAAGTTAACTTGATATATATGGATAATACTTGTTTCTATTTTATGAGTTACCTGAGGTAACCTGTCATGACAGAATATTAAGTAGATACTTTGCTAGTATGTCCATTTATTGCGTAATAAACCAACCTCTTAATTTTTAATGTAGGAATTCTTTGAAGTTATATTTTTTATGTGATGTATATGTAAAAGTGATCTGAATTAACTTGAGTTAAATTGGTTGTATTTGCTGTTATTGTTTTGGTTACCTCAGGTAACCCTGCTATGAAAGAATTCTTAGTTGATACTTTGCTAGTGTATACATTCATATGTTATTCCACAATTTTTTAATTTGAAATGTAAGACTTCATAGATTTGTATTGTTTATGTGATGTATATATAAAGTTACCTCAGTTGACTTGAGTTTAATGGTTGTATTTGTTGTTATAATTGGGGTTACCTCAGGTAACCCTGTCATCAATGAATACTTCAGATCATTAATTGAACTTTTATAAAAAAAAAAAAAAAACAAAATTATAATTTTACCAGCCATCCCCACCCTACACGGACATACGAAATGAATGATCGGTGAATACAAATAATAAAATCATTTGGGAAGTTTGTTGACATCTTTGGTATTTGGTCACATTAAAATTTGGTATTAAGATCTATCTAAATAAGAACTATATTTTCGTGCGTATTTAATCAATGACGCATTACCACGATTATCTCAGGGCACCGATTACCTTAGGGCACCGATTACCTCAGGGCACTGATTACCTCAGGGCATACAGCAGCGGACCTAACTGCCACCTGCAAGTGAAAACGAGACAACAATAAAAGTACTGAAATACTGTTGAATCACCGATTGAGATTGATACGCAAGGTATGTATTTAATAGCGCCATTTCAAATCAAATAAACACAAAACTCTCATAGCAAAATGTTCATATTGATTGTAAAATGTTGAAGAGTATAATGTCCCTGCGTTGAACATGTGTCTTCATTGTTGTGATTGTACACTTATCTTGTATTTGTGTTCACCTTTCCTAAATCAGGCACTTGATGTTAATTAAATGTCGTTTGATAATGTGGTTCATACGTGGTTCTCATTTCTCTTTTTGTAATAACGATTTAACTGTTGGGTTTCCCGTTCCAATGGTTATACGCTAGTCATAATGTGGGGTCCTTTATAGCTTAATGTCCGGTGTATACCACGACTCCATGTTGGACACCATACTTTGACTTATACTGGTTTTGTATTTATAAATTGTGTCTTGGAAGAAGAGTTTTATCATTGGCACTCATACCATATCTTCTTATATTTAATTAAGGAACGTTTTACCACACGACTATTTACTGTCCTCCGCCCCCGAAACCTTGTCTTCATTTCTAACTGTCTTATTCAGAGTCTAAGGGCTAAGAAAATTATATATAACAATTAATACGTCATGTAACTAAATACTTAATATTTACTTGATTTTGCCATATTTGTCGATGTCTTTAGATTAGAAGATTAAGATGTATCAATGGTTATACTATTTGTTAATGTCTAAGGGGTACAGAATTTATATGCATCAACGGTTTTTATATTTGGTGATGTCTTAGGGGTACAGAATTATCATGCATCAACGGTTTTTGTATTTGGTGATGTCTTAGGGGTACAGAATTATCATGCATCAACGGTTTTTGTATTTGGTGATGTCTTAGGGATACAGAATTATCATGCATCGACGGTTTTTGTATTTGGTGATGTCTTATGGGTACAGAATTATCATGCATCAACGGTTTTTGTATTTGGTGATGTCTTAGGGGTACAGAATTATCATGCATCGACGGTTTTTGTATTTGGTGATGTCTTAGGGGTACAGAATTATCATGCATCGACGGTTTTTGTATTTGGTGATGTCTTAGGGGTACAGAATTATCATGCATCAACGTTTTTTGTTGATGGTGATGTCTTAGGGGTACAGAATTATCATGCATCAACGGTTTTTGTATTTGGTGATGTCTTAGGGGTACAGAATTATCATGCATCGACGGTTTTTGTATTTGGTGATGTCTTAGGGGTACAGAATTATCATGCATCAACGTTTTTTGTTGATGGTGATGTCTTAGGGGTACAGAATTATCATGCATCAACGGTTTTTGTATTTGGTGATGTATTAGGGATACAGAATTATCATGCTTCAACGGTTTTTGTATTTGGTAATGTCTTAGGGGTACAGAATTTATATGCATCAACGGTTTTTATATTTGGTGATGTCTTAGGGGTACAAAATTATCATGCATCAACGGTTTTTGTATTTGGTGATGACTTAGGGGTACAGAATTATCATGCATCGACGGTTTTTGTATTTGGTGATGTCTTAGGGGTACAGAATTATCATGCATCAACGTTTTTTGTTGATGGTGATGTCTTAGGGGTACAGAATTATCATGCATCAACGGTTTTTGTATTTGGTGATGTATTAGGGATACAGAATTATCATGCTTCAACGGTTTTTGTATTTGGTAATGTCTTAGGGGTACAGAATTATCATGCATCAACGGTTTTTGTATTTGGTGATGTCTTAGGGGTACAGAATTATTATGTTTCAACGTTTTTTGTTGATGGTGATGTCTTAGGGGTACAGAATTATCATGCATCAACTTTTTTTGTATTTGGTGATGTATTAAGGGTACAGAATTATCATGCTTCAACGTTTTTTGTATTTGGTAATGTCTTAAGGGTACAGAATTATCATGCATCAACAGTTTTTGTATTGGTGATGTCTTAAGATTAGAAGAGTATTATGCATCAACGGTTTAAGTATTTGGTGATGTCTGTAGATTATAAATTAAACATGTAGTAATGGTTTTTGTATTTGGTGATGTCTTAGGGGTACATACTTAACCTACATCAACGGTTTTTGTATTTGGTGATGTCTTAGGGGTACATACTTAACCTACATCAACGGTTTTTGTATTTGGTGATGTCTTAGGGGTACATACTTAACCTACATCAACGGTTTTTGTATTTGGTGATGTCTTAGGGGTACATACTTAACCTACATCAACCGTTTTTGTATTTGGTGAGGTCTTAGGGGTACAGAATTGACATGCATCAACGGAATTTTTCTGACATATTTTCTTCAATGAAATCCTCCAGTTGTTCATTTTATTATGATTTTAAAAATTCATCATATTATTCATTTCATTTATTTATTTGTTCAACAATCAATTGTATGATCCTTCATATGTTCAGTCTTTTTTTTTAAATCGTTCTTAATTTCTTATTTTCAGTAACTTGAAAAGGCCTTTATTTATCTATCTTGAAATAAATCTGAACATAGTGAGGTACAAATGAGTATATACAACGTAATAAATCAAACGTACAGTTCTGGACAGTCCGTTAGAAAAAACGTCTTGTTGCCCTTGGTTTGAAGTAAGAGATCAATGATCACAGGAAGCGTAGATATGAAGTGAAAACGAGACAACAATAAAAGTACTGAAATACTGTTCACTCACCGATTGAGATCGATTCGCAAGGTATATTTTTAATAGCGCCATTTCAAATCAATTAAACAAAAAACTCTTATAGCAAAATGTCCTAATTGATTGTAAAATGTTAAAGAGTATAATTTCCCTGCATTTAACATGTTGTGATTGTACACTAATGTTGCATTTGTTTGTGCCGCCTGTCCTGCGTCAGGCACTTGATGTTTAGTAAATGTCGTTTATTGATGTGGTTCATACGTGTTTTTTTATTTCTCTTGTTTTTATAAAGATTGAACTGTTAGATTTTTCTCTTGTTTTTATAAAGATTGAACTGTTAGATTTTCCGTTCGAATGGTTAAATAATAGTCATATTATGGGGTCCTTAATAGCTTACTGTTCGGTGAAAGCTACGGCTCCGTGTTGAAAACCATAATTTGACTTATACAGTTTTTTTCTTTTATAAATTATGACTTGGAAGGATAGGTGATAAAAATTTTAGATTATTTTTTATCGGCATTTGCACTGCGCTTTGCTACTTAAAGGACATGGCTGGTGATTGGCAATTCCTCTGATTCACTAACGGGTGTAATGATACCTTGTCGTAGTACATGTAGTAAATCGTCCAATTGTTCCCGTAATATTTCACGCTTATACGGTGGTAACCTATATGGGTTCTGATGTTTCGATACTGCATTTGGTTTGAGATTTATTTTATGTTCAATAAGAGATGTAAATTCAAGATCTGGATTATCTTTCGTGACAAACAAATCTCGATTCTATTAGAGACATCGCTGTAGTTCAGCCATCAAAAGAAGAGATGGAGACAGGCTTTTCACACAAATCTTTACCACACACACGTACCATTTTTGTCTCGTTTTCATATTCATTTAACATCAACTTGTTTACATAAGCATGTAGAAAATCACCGTTGCATATTTCTCATGAACTGTGTATAAATCTTCCTGAAATTTGGTTTCAAGCCTCACATTACATGTAACAATGTGATGCATGTTTACATTCATTGCTAATCAACTGCCTGTAATTCAGGGGTTATCTTTAGATGTTGTCTATCATATTCGTTTTTTGTTTATTGTTTTTTTTCTCGCCTTGACGGGGTCAAGAAGCGAGACATAAGTATGCTGTTTCCGGCGGCGGCGGCGTCAACAATGTATTAGTTTGCGATTAGGTCTAGTACATGGCGACCCACTTGTGGTAGGTCATTGATGATTTGTATGCAGTTGTAATAGCATTGAAATATCTCATTACCATGGAGATTATTTGGCCCAGTCCCCTCAGTCAAGGTATATTTACTATGAAAGTTTTCATAGTTTACATGTATTAGTTTGTGATTAGGTCAATTTATGGGGAACCACTAGTGGTAGGTCAATGATATAAGATATGCAGTTGTATATCATTGGCATATCTCATTTCCATGGAGATTATTTGGCTTCGCCTCGTTGGTCATGGTATATAGACTTTGATTTTGCTAAGTTAACATGCATTAGTTTATGATTAGGTCAGTTCAAGG
Source organism: Mytilus edulis (assembly GCF_963676685.1). Taxonomy (NCBI): domain Eukaryota; kingdom Metazoa; phylum Mollusca; class Bivalvia; order Mytilida; family Mytilidae; genus Mytilus; species Mytilus edulis. Next base: position 78,969,104 of record NC_092355.1, on the reverse strand, counting down.
GGCACCATTAGTGGTAGGCCAATGTTAATTGGTGTTTAGTTGTATATAAAATTAACACATCTCATTTTCATGAAGAATATTTGTTCCGTCCCCTAACTTATGGCCTATTTACCTTGTCACTTTTGCTAAGTTTACATGTACCAGTTTTTGTGATTATATCAGTTTAAGATTAACTGCTAATTTTAAGCCAATGATATTTGGTAAGCACATTTATTGGCATTTGCAAGTATCGTTAACCCTCCCCCTTTTTGATCATGGTTCATTGACTTTGATCTTTCACATAGTTTACAAGGTAATGTTTGTGTTTAGGTTTGTTTAAAAGGAAAGATTTAGAATAAGTCAATGGTATTTGGTATGCAATTATATTAGCATTGGCACATTTCATTCCATGGAGATTGGTTAGCCATGTACCTTCAGTCATGGTTCATCGACTTTGAATATTTGCATAACATTCATGTTAAAGTATTGCTACTTTAATTTCAACATTTGCATTATCGTAATTACAAAAAGGTGAGACATTTCTGTATTTAACTAGAGCAGGACTTCAGTGTATCTCTTGAATCTTGACTTGCTTGGGACTTTTATAGCTTATTGTATGTGGGTTTTGTTCATTGTAGAAGGTTGTATGATAACCTATCATTGTTAACATCCTCTTCTTTTAGTCTCTGATGAATAATTGTCTAATTGATACTATATCACATCCCCTTTCATATTTTCTGCATTTATAGGGTAAAAAATCCAGGCTGAATGTATGGTTTGATTGATTATTGATCAGGGATACGACACAATATCCCCTGTGAACAAAGACAGAGATCAGTATGGCCATTTATGTAGAAATTAAGGTACTATAATAAAAATGGTTCTTGTTACATTTGTATGCTCATACCCCGAATAGCATTATGTGTTTATAGCTACCCAAACATTTGAAGAGCTTTATGATCAAAAGGACCTAGAAAAATAACCAATTCCATTTAAAATCAAATTAGTCTGATGGAGTTGGAACCATAGTTTTGTCTTGCCTTTGACAAGAGTCGCTGAGTGCAAGACATTGAGAATACAACCCGATGGCGGTTTCAGTGGCATAATTTATGTGTATTTTGCCTTACATTTCAAAGGCTAGTAGACCCTGAGGTTTCATACTTTGTACCGGTATACAGATTACATGCTAAGAAGCTTCTGTCTGTCATATGCCTGTTGTCCTTGACTTCATTGTCATGGTTAAGCAACTGCTTGAAAGAAGAGCAGTTTTTTGGTTTTATGAATTTCTCACTAATTAAGAGCAATACAATAACTATATTTGGTATATATATATAGATTCCTTGCAATGTCTACATGTCCATCAGACAGTGTTCACCTGACCTTTACCTTATTTCAGGGATAAGTGTTTAAGGTTAAAGTTGCATAACTAGGTTCATTTCTCAAAGCAGTATGTCAACTAAATTTGGTGTATAGAATGATGTATGGTAAACATTTAAAAATAACCATAAAATGGTATATTATTACCAATGAGACAACTCTCCACAAGAGACCAAATGACACAGACGTTAACAACAATAGGTCACCGTACGGCCTTCAACAATGAGCAAAGTCCATACCAATAGGTCAGGTATAACAGGCCACGAAATGACAAATGTAAAACTAATGGCCTGAATTATGTACAAAATAATGAACTGAAAACAAATATGATATCTACATGTAGCATCAAACGACAACAACAGTAGAACAGGCTCCTGACAAGGGACATAATACAGAATATGGTGGGGTTAAACATGTTAGCGGGGCCCAACCCTCACCTTAACCTGAGAAAGTGGTGTAACAGTACAACATATGAACAAACTATAAAAATCAGTTGAAAAGGGCTGAACTCATCAGATAGATACAAAGCACAAAAACAAGTAAAATTTAGCAGGACACAATTATTTAATAAATGAGTGAATCAAAAGATTCAAGAAAGTGGTTATTAAAAGTAAAACAACATTAAAAAAAACCAAAACAACTCCGACGAAATCTATAAACAGAAAGTCCTTAATCTAACTGCAAAATCAAACAAATGGATAACAAATTTCGAATTGGTTCAGCTAGGCATTTTCTTATGCAGAAAATGGTGGATTGGACCTGGTTATATGGTTAGCCAAACCTCTCACTTGTATGACAGTCGCAGAAAATTGCACATAGTAACGAACAAAATATTCCGAACCTTTTCACTAATAAATTACGATCTCTTATATATGGAGAAAAAATCTAACTATCAAAAACTAACAATTTCCAGGATTTTATTGTGAGCCCGTGCATGTATAGCGACACATGTCACCATCCTTATTTTTTTTTTTTTAGATAAGTTGCTTCAAGGTTGACCGCTAGCATGGCATAGAATTTGGCAGAAAATTCCCCCTGTCTGGTTTCGTAAATTTCCTATTAATTTTAACTGATTTAGTTTTATTTTCAACTAACAGGGTGGAGTCTGAGATTCAGCTTTCAAAATTTCATTGGGTGAACAGTGATTTTCAAGTACAATTTGAATTGATTGATTTGAGGTTGTAAAATGTCCGGTGGCAAATATTTCAGGCATGTTCAGGACCATACAATACAATTTGAAATTGCTGTGTCTAAAAAAATACACATTTCTAGATCTAATGCAGCCATAAAAAAGGTTACAAAAACATCCCATCAGTTGTAAAAGTGAAAGATAAAATAATACATGTTTTTAATGTAGTATACTCTCTGCATGATGTAAACGTTTGGGTAGTGTGCAGACAAACCTTGCAAACTGTATTAAATGTAAGTTCAATTAACATTCTGTCTTTCGTGAAAAATGATATAATAAAAAAAATCTCAAAACATACATGCATCATCTATAGGTAAAACAATTGGTGCATTGTAAAGGTTCCACCTTGAAATTGTACACTGTAGAAGGAAGAAGTCAGACTCTGTGCTCTGAATATGCGCACTTTTTGGTATATATATTTATATTAAAGATCATAGTGGAATATAGTTGGGAAATCTCAATTGTAAATCATATCCAACTCAACAACAAAACACACCAATCCCTGTACACCCAAGTGAAAATTAACATGAACCAAAATGATATTAAAATGTTTCTGCATTTGAAGAATATATCAAACAAACATGTCTCTTTTATTTTGTTTTGGCGTTCGGAGCGCTTTTCTTGGTTTACCTTCGACAATTATTAAAATAAGTAAACGATTATAATTATTCGTTTATTGTTGGCCACTGGGTTTATTTAATGAATTGGGTGATTGTAAATTTCAAGAAATAATTTTTGAAATACTGAATTGAAAGAAAAAATATGTAACAGGGTCTGAGAGATATAATTTTATTTCGTCTCAACTGGTGTTGACATCTCAAAATGTTAACTTTTTCCTCATGCCGATGTTGCTGTTCTGTCTAAACTATATTTATAAGATTACAGTATCGGCAATCTATTTTTTACAAGCTTCCGGAACCATATTTTCTGTACAGTCCAATAATATTCCAAAACTGGTTTAACACACTTGGAACATATAGGAAAAATTATGTACCAAAATAACCAAGTTCAAGGACAATTGTATTATTCTTCTTTGTTAATTCCATTCCAAAAATCATTTTCTGCCTGATTTTCAAACACTGCTTGTACTGTGTATTTTCAACAAATTATATCTTGCATTATTTTCCAAAAGAATTGTATTTTTCTATTTTGCAAGAAGCGTTTTTTTGGCAACCATTTTAAAACGAATTGGTTTCTTACGAAATTGCACAAAAAGTGTCACAAAAATTCCCCGTATTTTCACAAATTAACCTTTCTATAGTTTGGATTTACAGAGGGGTAGCAGCCAACTGCCGTACCAATAAATTTCGTTGGTACGGCATGCCGTACCTAATTTTTTTTATAATTTATTTAAAAAAACAAAGTTTTTGCACGGGATTAAAGAAAACAAGGTTTTTACAGGAAAAAACAAAGACAGAAAATCCCATTTATGAGTCATAGTCTGTCACAATATAAACGGTATACATGTATTAATACTGTTTAATTTCTTCATCTATCGATATAATAATAAAAACTACACAATCCTTCCTCACAAATGTTTAATTTCCTCATCTTTCAATATAATAATAAAATTAAAATTATCAATTTATTATATATGTTTTCTTGTCGCTAAATAGCTTCTTGTCGCTAAAATTATTATTTTTGTCGCTTCCTGACGCTTCTTGTCGCTTCTTGACGCTTCTTGACGCTTCTTGTCGCTAATTAGTGAGACCCGAAACAGATAAAGGGGTAAATTCAGTAAATAAATATACGTCATGGGACCGCCCATTTAGGGGAGAGCTTTCTGTATAACACTGAAGTTATATGCTCTTCTGATTGGCAGATAATGTTTGTAATAAATATTTTTTGGTAGATGGATCAAAACTAGAGTTGAAAAAAAAATATATGCTGAATGTACTAATTTTTTCCCCTTCAGGGTTGAAAAGTAATGGGGGTCAGTATAGGAATTCAGTGCGAATCTACATTGTTTGTAAACATGGCCATGTGAATGCCCAAAAATGCCGCATGACCCTATGTTTTTATTGTTGCAAAAGATAGGGCTACATTTGTACTTTCATGAATGATATATGAAAGATTTTAATTTCTAAAGGTAAATCAGGTATAAATTTATTTCCACACATAGAATAGCATTAAAGTCAATGGGAGATTTGTTACTGAATTTACCCCTAAATGTGCCAATGACGTGATCTCGTATCTCGCGTTGCTTCATAAAACTCATGAATATTCATACTAATTGTGTACTCTACATATACAGGTCGAGAACTCTAGATTTCTTTACGTCAGAACTTATTTGCATAGTAATTTCCCAAACAGAAGGCCAATACGGCCTTGAAAAATTGACCAATCGACTGAATGAGCTACAATGCATTGTGGGCTAGCTACTACGAGTTTACTACAACCGGAAAACACGTGGAATTAGTGGAAGAACTGTCAACTAAAATAGTGTCTTGGATTCTCAAAATATATGTTTTTGTTCTGCGAATGTGATTATTGTTAAATATATAACATAATCTTCAATTTGCATGCTCAGATTAAAAAAGTATTGTTTACGGGCTTCACTATGCGACTTTCTTTTTCGCCTTGTTAAAGTTATATGCATTGTACCTATGCAATAATTTGACGACCTGAAACAGTGAAATTTCAGATGAAATGACCACTGTCCACTATGAAATTTTTGAACTCTTTTAAACCTGTATAATGTCATTCCAAACTCATTTCTGCCTAGAAAACTTTCATTGAAACACTTCTTTCTGTACTGGATGTGTAAAAATTTGATCAGGACCTGAACTGAAAGAAAGAACATATTAATATATATATGCCTCTATTATTGTTGTTGTTACCAATTATGTAAATCAATTGTATCTGATTTTATGCCCTTTATGGGCCCTGTAATTTGGGAAATAAAAATATTATTATTATTATTATTATATTCAGAATGCTAAAAATAAGTGTTATGAAAGCGGCAGGGCGGATCCAAACATTTTTAAAAGGGGGGGTCCTAACCCAGGATAAAAAAGGGGTGGGGCTTCCAACTACATGTCCCCATTCAAATGCATTGATCGTTCAAAAAAAGGGGGTTCAACCCCCGAAACACCCCCTTGGATCCGCCACTGAGCGGGTACGGTATATAGATTAATACATTTTGTATAGCTTTATCCATCGATAAAGTTCTTTTGTATCTAATTTTATCACAAAATATACCTCAGAGGTTTTTTATCCTTCGGCTGCTGTCATGTTGACGTATGTGAAATATCTCAAATATTTAGCCTCTGGATCACAGTAGGTGCCATATTACCTATAATTTTTATTCTAAAACGTGCTTTGTATGTAGAAATAAGAAGATGTGAGGTATGGGTGCCAAATGAGACATCTTTCAAAAAAGACATAATCTAGTAAAGTAAGTAGTCATAGATTCAATTCCGAAAAGTACGCTATAAACGACCCAAAAATTACTTGTGTAAAACAATAAAAAAAAAAAAAAAAAAAAAAAAAAAAAAAGAAAACAACGGCCCAATGTAATATATATAAGGAGAAGAAATCTGTCTAATAAATGAAAACGTATATACATTTGTATATATCATGTATATAGGAGCCTGTTTTTCAGTGGTTGTCGTTTGTTTTTTGTGTTACTTATTCGTTTTTCGTTCATTTTTTCATATAGTTAAGGCCGTTAGTTTTCTCGTTTGAATTATTTTACATTGTCATATCGGGGTCTTTTATAGCTGACTATGCGGTATGGGCTTTGCTCATTGTTGAAGGCCGTACGGTGACCTATAAATGTTAATTTCTGTGTCATTTTGGTCTCTTGTGGATAGTTGTCCCATTGGCAATCATACCACATCTTCTTTTTTTTATATTAGATCCAACGCTGCAATTTTCACAAAACATATCAAATTTCCACCTCGTCGCACATACATATGGATAACAACATTACAGCTTATTTCCTGATGCTTGAAGGGCAAAACTTTGGTTAGCTTGATTGCTTTGTTTGTATATTGTACAATTGTAACGTGTAACCGGGCGATCAATGGATCCGTATCTGAATAAATCAGGATTTCAAGTGTTCAACTCAATTTTTCACCACAACCAGTTGTCCTATTCAAAACAATTAACACACCCTTAAATTGATTCACAACGAAAACTATATACACAGCACAATGCACATAAATCAAAATGCAAGGTGAAGTACCTCATTCACAATGCATAAACACACTGTATCATAACAGAATATATATACACAATGTCACTATGCAATCACTATGCAACATGTATCAGACCGATTTATTCACAATGTCACTAACAGATTATTATGCAACATGCAAACGGCCCTTTATTACACCATGTCACCAACAGATTACTTTGCAACATGCATCAAGTAAGTATCACACAAAACGTATGAACACAAAATCACATATATACAACATATATTAACAATATCCACCAATTTGTAGTATCACCGTTTGAATGTTCAATAAACCTCAATAACACAGTGACACAATTACACTTGCAGAAATCCTTTAATACACAATGCATATACAATCATATAAACACAGCTGAACTCACGCACTAACTATCCCTTTGAGTTCCCACACAATGAATATTATCCAACTGGTAAGGTTTAACACAGTGCACTTTCACTAATACACTTCCACAATATTACAACTTGCAACACCGGCAAGTAAACACCTTTTATCTCACTAATACAAATCTATGAAGTATTCACACTTCCACATAGTACAACTTGCAACATCAGCAAGTATACACCTTGTATTCTCATTAATACAATAACCACTTATATATATCAGATTTACTTTATACATTGTATCACAATCACTATTGCAATATCCACATATAAATCCGAACACTATTTATATATCCTTTGGAATAACTTAATTCACTCTACTTACCAGTTGGAAAATAATCCCTGATGTTATCACTTCAACGGTCCAAATATAACTGACAAAGTTTCTGATGATGATGATGATATATGGGTTTTTCTGTCCGGCTATCCTTTAAGGGTATTGCGGACTTTCTACTTATTGTCTGGTTCTGCTGACCGTCTAGCTTTTACTTTGCTTCTAGGAGTGTTATAAGGCGTATCTGGCCGTTCCAATATCAAAAGAGCTGATGTAACTGCCTCTTGAGATGGCATCAATAGTGGCGATGTGTGAGGTGGTGTTGTCCGGAGCAACTCGGGATCGTCTAGGTCGAATCCCTCGTCATAGTCGATCCGGCATCGCTTGCCTCTGTCTTTGGTTGGCTGGAGGTAGTATTGGCGATGGCATGCCTTCCTGGGGTTGTACAGACTGATGACTGTGTCCGTCTTGATGCAAATGCCCTCAGGTTCCCCTTGATACTTTGTGGGTACTATCTCTCTGCTTCCATCTCGTGCTGTTGTGGCTTTTGTTTGTTTGTTCTGGTCTACCTTGGTGCTGTGTGGTGAGACCTCAGCCGATGTTGCAGCAGTGCTTTTGGCCTGCACCAACTGGTTGTAACGCTTGGCGTCCCTTCTCCTGGTGGATGGTGGCTTACTTTTCAGGGCCGGCTTGGCTTTACTGGAGTGTGCCTCTGGTTCCTTAGCCTTTGTCTTGGTCCACGTCAGCTGTACTGACACCTGGTCCGAACTTGCGGAAAACTTCCAGGCAGGTTCTTTTCCAGTTAACTTCATGGCTGCTAGTAGTGCATTCAATTCATCTGGTATTTCCATTATGATTGTCCAAAAAGTTAGTGAGTTGTGTTCAGCTGTGTTCAGTACGAATACTTCAACGCGAAAAAAAAATTAAAAAAATCAAAAATCAAAAAAACAAACTTTAAGTTTCTCTGTCTTGAGCTGGTTTATATACTACGATATGGAACGGTCCATTATACTTGAAGGGGTGAAAATCAAGACTGTACCAATTTTAGGGGTGTTTTAAGTAATAGATGGTGCTCCAACTATGGAGAAACTTATATACATATAGAAACACAATTAATAGGGAAAGACAACTGGTGATTCACATCAAAATAAATGAACTATGACCGATTTTCGTTACACAATCATATTAGGATAATAACCAATTAAATTCCAATATAAAATATACAAGTTAAACTATGCAGATATATATTGTTTAAAGATGTCAATCTTATTTTCAAAGCTTGAATAAACAACTATACCCACAAAGCAAGCAAGCCAACCAAAGTTTTACTTTGCAAGCATTAGGAAATCAGCTGTAATGATTTTATTCAGTTTGGCACTGTGAATGTCCTAGCCCGTTAAAAAACGAAAACAAAATGAAACTACAGTTGCTGACTTCACTACCTTCAAAACAAAGGGAACAGTTTGGAAGTCTCATATACTGAAATGTGACAAAAATAAATACATTTGTACTTATAGATTTTGTTAACACTGCCATGTCTGTAAATATTTCTTCGCCTTTTACGAACACAAAATTCAAGGATAACACATTTGCCTTTAATTATCAATACGGAAATTGCTGTTCTCGTGAATATAAACAACGGCTGTTATCGACGGCTTAAGTTACACAAGTAAGATTGTCTCATGGGTAATTGTGTTTTTCGCTGTTGTTTCGTTGTTGTCTGGTGGACGAATACATGAAATCTCCGTGCCATCATCAAACTTATTAACCGCTATATATCGGGTAATTCAAACCCTTTTTTCTTCGCATAGAAACAACTCTTCGTTAATCTGAGAATGGAAGGAATACTTTGTATCACGAACTTATAATGAGGATACACAAAATGAAAAACTAAGCGAAATTGTGAATATGTCGGATAAAAGCTCTACAGAGCTTATGTTGTATTGTTATATGTATAACCGACTTTAAATAAATCTTTATTATTATTATTATTATTATCCCGCATTGCACGAAAAAATGTGTTGTATTTCAGTAAATAACACGTGTTCTCGGTTGATTGTAAACACGTAGTAGTCCATCATGCATTGTTACTCATTGAGTGGATTGGTCAAAAACCTAGGTAAAAATAAATTGCGTCACATGTAAATAAACAATTACATGTGCGAGAACATAAGTATGCTAATTTATGCATTTCCATATAAGGTAGTGGTCCCGACCTAATATATGGATATATCTATTTTTCTTTTTTCTTTTTGGCCTGCTTGTTTTTTATCTATAATATGAGGAAGGCTCTACCTTAAATGCCAGCTTTATAAGTTAAACTATGTCCTATATATATATTGATTGATTGTTGGTTGCTTAACGTCCAGTGCCAAATATTTCATGCATGTTCAGGATGAATATCCTACATATAATTTTGTCTAAAATAAAATAGTAAGTTGAGATGGAAAATGTTAGGGAACCATCATTGCACTTCAAAAGGCAGGAGGGGGTATGGACCTATGCCTATGGTATTTTTCAAGTCCAAACAATTATGACGTCTTGAAAGGCTATTATATTTTTTTCGCATCGGAAGATAGGCGAGTGTTATATTTGAAAAAGACGTCTAGTTAAGGACTTTAATGCACCCACCTAACATACGGATAATTTCTTTTTTAAAGGAAAGAATAATGATTTAACTTTGATTTTTGCCCGGTCGTCACAAAAGTTTAAAGGTTTATACCATCGAGCTTGCATCACTTAATATTTGCTACAAAATTTGAAATCATAAAGTAAAGAGCAATTTTTTTTTTAACATGAAACAGCTTTTCTGACATTTTGACGATTAAAGATGACTTGACTGTACACAAGGAAGTATTCCTGTTAACAACTTTACTTGATTAGTTAACCGAACTTAATTTCTGCCCGAGAATTGCTGCCTAGAAAGCAACATAACAAATAAGCTCCAGCAAAAACTAAAAATACATTTTGAGTTACATGTATACAGCCATAACAAGGCCAGTCAGTAGCTTTTTTAAGTTGTCTAATGTCTTAAAGACGGAAAACTAACCGTTTAAAATGACTGTGATATTCAGTCTGTCATATTTAAAGATCTGAGCAGTGACTGCGAAACTGGTTGCAAATACTTTATGCAGCTGCTAGTATTTTAAGGAAGCAGATAGGTAAAATTGTAATCTAATCAGATGAATATCCATTATCTAAAGACATTTCATTAGATCATTCAATTGAAATTATGCCAACTGCTTTACAAACATTTCTGTATTCACTTTTGAATGAATGCGCATATGCGGTAGTTAATAAAGAGTACGATATACATATTGACAAAGTTCTTAGATGTATGGCTTTAGCATAATGTATAGTATCTATAAATAGACTTTTTTTTACTCCTTTTTTATTTAGGTTGCACTGTATATATGGACATACTTTTGATAACCATTAACAAGTTTGTCTGATCATGAGATTAGAAAAATTGAAGACGGGGCATACGCTCTACATGGTATCATTTCTTCTTCTGGGGGTCAAACCTTATCCAAGACAATGTCGACCTAACTACAGAAACAATAAAAGTTCCGGGAAAAGTTCTAAGTATGACTTTGGTTGGCTAAAAGGCAACATCGGTCCGATGCCAAATATATTTTCTGGTATGATGTCATCCGACTTTCAACAAGATTTGATCTGTTCACACAAAGGTATTAGTATAGGGGAGGGTTGAGATCTCAAAAAACATGCTTAACCCCGCCGCATTTTTGCGCCTCTGGCCTTTGTTAGTCTTGTATGATTTTTTATTTTAATTTTTTGTGTATATTTCGGAGTTTAGTATGACGTTCATTATCACTTCAAACTAGTAATAATAATAATAATACTTTATTCAGAAGCAATACAGCTTATAGAATATACAATTTTACAATATTTTGTATCAGCGAAATATACATACAATAATTATACACAATACATGTATGGCGGAGAATGAAAATAAATTCATATGATAAATAATTAATACATCTACATATTACGAATTTTTTCAATATTAAACAAAAATTTACCTAAATTATTAAGTTCTTTCACATTGTGAACTGATAACAACTGTATAAGTTTAAAAGTGGATGGATATTGCCAATAATATTTCTTAATGTATAGTTTTCTTACATCACTATATCTATTACATTCTAGAACAACATGGTATTCATCTTCTACAGTATATATTTTTGTTAAGGGGCCAGCTGAAGAACGCCTCCGTGTTTGGGAGATTTTCGCTGCATTGATGACCCTTTGGTGTTCCTTGACCGTTGTCTGCTTTTTGATCGGATTGTTGTCTCTTTGACACATTCCTCATGTTAATTCCCAATTTTAAAATTTATCTGTAGTAGATCTTGTGTCCGCTTTGAGCAAAACCTCAGCTGTACTGATATATACTTATGCTAAGGAAGTGGTCTTTGTATGAATACGTTGATTGATAAGGCAGCAACCATTTGATTTTCTGGGGGGGGCTATGGTTTTTTTTGGAAAAAAAAGTTTGTTTCCAGTTTTAGGAGAAAAAAATAATTTGTTTTTGATTCTGAAAAAAAAAAATTGTTTGTTTCACCCTCAGCTGCCATTATATGTAATGCTAAAATTGAAAGAAAAAAATTGTTTTCGACTTGTCGCGAAAAAAATAGATTGTTTTTCGCCGCAGGCGAAAAAAAAAGTTTGCACAGAAAAAAAAACCATAGCCCCCCCCAGAAAATCAAATGGTTGCTGCCTAAGAATGACGAGATTACAAGTTAAAATGAGGCTATGATATTCCGATATCGCAATATTCCGACACATAAATGGTCCGACACTCCATTGGTCCGACGTTTCGATAATTTAATTATACGATAATGGAATATTAACATTAGAAAGCGAAATAAAAGGTTCAATATTAGGATAACCTTGTCCTTCGTTTGAAACGGCGAAACAAGTTATAAAAAAAGTAAGTATATAAGTGCCAAAGTAGCCGAACGTCATCACCAGCGTAATTAAAAGTACATAGTACTTTTCGGATGTTGTTTGATTAATTAGATATCTCAAGATACACGGTGGCCGACCAAAGTAAAATCAGTGTGACGTACAATGAGTGATTATATTTTCCTTGTGAGGTTTTATATCATAACTGTCTATTTGTTGATATAAATATACTAGTAGCACTTTACTCATTTTAGTAATGTTAGTTAGTACTCTTATCATATCTGATTTAGTGATGTAAATGATATTTCACTATATTAATAAAAAAAAAATCTGCCCTATGGTTGTCTGATCTTGACGCGGTTGGCAGGCTTTCAAACTAACTGGAGACCAATAATGGCATACGTTTCCTCCATTTTAATGAACAGTTCATCATGGGACTTTTCTATGAAATTAAAGATACGTCATATGTTATATTTTCCCCTTGCTTCAAATATTTTGTTTCGGATTATTTTATATCAAATTTGCAGATATATGTTTGTAAATACGTGCAATCAGTTGTTATGGAGGTCTTATAAGATTTAAATAATGCAATGGCGACTACAGATACATTTGTGTGACTTAATGGTTGATTTTCAAAAACTCCGAGAGAAAACGTTACGTAACATACGTTACCGTTAAAATCGACCAAAATTAATTAATACTATGATAGAAATATATTTTCCCGACAGTAATACAGTATTCCTATAGTATTGTTTCGTTTTTGCATTTGTTTTGACTCGATTTTTCTACTGGAAGTATCCGTGAATTGAAATTGCACCCATGACCTTTGACCCCGATTAAAAAAAAATCACTATAATTTCTTTTGAAGACCGGGATATTTAAAAAGTACACATTCTTAGCTTTTCAATGATATATTATTTAGCCGTATGTTAGATAGGTGCATTAAAAATGTAAATTTGGCTCTCATATCACTCGCCTAAGAAGGCATCACAGCAAAAATTAAAAAAAGCTTTCCTGGATGTCATAATTATTTGGACTTAAAAAAAATATTCTGATTCCCAAATTGATGTTCAAGCAGAGGACATAAAATAAAATTTAAATCCAGATTTTCACCATACCTTCTGGTGTTATTATTTGGCTGAATAATTTTGATTGATAGCGTTGATGCGCTTCGTGTGTAAAACATCAGTAACTCAAACAAAATATCATACCTCCCCCTTTGAAGCTAAATGGTTGCTCCCTGATGGTCAAATATTGTTTTCTGCTGAAAAATTAATTTATTGGTAATTTATATAAATGACAATGCTTACATTCATTATCGTGTTCCATTTCCTATCCATTTTTCTTTCTTTGCGAATTTAAAAAAAATAAATGTTTAATTTCAAAACTAGAGATACTGTAATACAATCTATAATTACTTTATTAAATTTTAATTTTTTTATTTTCATGAAGAGGTTTGGGATTTAGAATATCTTTTTCTGACATCAATATTCATGATATTTAAAAGTTGTAGCTGTTTTTTTTTTTTTTATATTGTATTACAAACAACACTCTGTTTGATGAATTATTTTTACTTTCTCAATTGGCTGGGTGTTCATATTACCCAGTTACCTGCATGTCATATACATTTGTATATGTGATCAGCAAGAGGATAATTCTGATTGCTAAAAGAAGTGTTTGCATTTACAGTGAGTCTGTTTAGAATATTGTTTTGATCAGGGTTTTTTTTTAATTGATTTTCATCTAAGCCTTAGGAACCATAAATACGTTTGTTAAGTTGATAGTCTTAAGATTTTGCTATTTTCTAGGATGCTATTTAAAATTTAAGGGGAGAACACGGCTCAGCAGTATTAATGTATTCCTGATCATATACTGTTTGAGGGGAGAACACGGCTCAGCAGTATTAATGTATTCCTGATCATATTCTGTTTGAGGGGAGAACACGGCTCAGCAGTATTAATGTATTCCTGATCATATTCTGTTTGAGGGGAGAACACGGCTCAGCAGTATTAATGTATTCCTGATTCTGTTTGTGGGTTTGAGGGGAGAACACGGCTCAGCAGTATTAATGTATTCCTGATCATATTCTGTTTGAGGGGAGAACACGGCTCAGCAGTATTAATTTATTCCTGATTCTGTTTGAGGGGAGAACACGGCTCAGCAGTATTAATGTATTCCTGATCATATTCTGTTTGAGGGGAGAACACGGCTCAGCAGTATTAATGTATTCCTGATTCTGTTTGTGGGTTTGAGGGGAGAACACGGCTCAGCAGTATTAATGTATTCCTGATCATATTCTGTTTGAGGGGAGAACACGGCTCAGCAGTATTAATGTATTCCTGATTCTGTTTGAGGGGAGAACACGGCTCAGCAGTATTAATGTATTCCTGATCATATTCTGTTTGAGGGGAGAACACGGCTCAGCAGTATTAATGTATTCCTGATCATATTCTGTTTGAGGGGAGAACACGGCTCAGCAGTATTAATGTATTCCTGATCATATTCTGTTTGAGGGGAGAACACGGCTCAGCAGTATTAATGTATTCCTGATCATATTCTGTTTGAGGGGAGAACACGGCTCAGCAGTATTAATGTATTCCTGATTCTGTTTGAGGGGAGAACACGGCTCAGCAGTATTAATGTATTCCTGATCATATTCTGTTTGAGGGGAGAACACGGCTCAGCAGTATTAATGTATTCCTGATCATATTCTGTTTGAGGGGAGAACACGGCTCAGCAGTATTAATGTATTCCTGATCATATTCTGTTTGAGGGGAGAACACGGCTCAGCAGTATTAATGTATTCCTGATCATATTCTGTTTGAGGGGAGAACACGGCTCAGCAGTATTAATGTATTCCTGATTCTGTTTGAGGGGAGAACACGGCTCAGCAGTATTAATGTATTCCTGATTCTGTTTGTGGGTTTCTACATCAGTTTCACTAATGTCAAAGTCAGCTTTTTTGTCATTTCTAGCAAATATTTTTTCATTATATTTTAAGTTTTTATATGATGGCAAAATAAAATTGAGAATGGAAATAGGGAACATTTCAAATATTTGCTTTCGTATAATGCTATCTAATTTTTGTTGTTGTTGTTGTCCGAAGACACATTTGGTTTTCAGACAATAACTTAAGTTAAGTGAATGGATCTTTATGAAATTGTACCAGAAGGTTCAATACCAAAAATGACAAAGGGAAGGCTGAGATTGAGTTTCAGGGTAATTGCTCAAAACTTTTTTTTAATTTTTGTTAGGGGGGGGGGAGTTCCATTATTTTTTTTGTAGGGGTTCTTTCTGTTTTCTTGAATATTTTTCAAAATTTCAAACACTGATATGGCAGGAGATACACACGAAAGAGAATATCATATGGCTTTTTCAATCAATCTGTTTCAACCCGAGACACCACTATAATCCCAAGAGCTCTGCTCGAGGGATTCTATTGGTTGAGGGTTGATACGGTGTGTGATATTGAAAAAGCCATATCATATACACTTTATTATATACATATATCTCAAGTAGATGTTTTTTATGTGACATGACGTCATACAGATAAGGAGGATTGAAATGACGTCATACAGATTATAGGTTTGACATGACGTCATACAGATTATAGGTTTGACATGACGTCATACAGATTAGGGTTTCGATAAAGCCTTTTCAACAGTGACTGCAATCGATGACGTGACGTCATACAGATTAAAGGTGTGATAAAGCTTTTGCAACCGTGCTGATATCGATATCATCACGGGTGGCTGATACAGCAAGCTTGCCATTGATTGTATTACACATACATTTGTACAATTTATCTGTATTTACAACTAAGGGAGCTACCATTTGATTTTTATGGGGGGGCTAGGATGAAATTTGAAAAAAATAGGCAGGACAGGAGTTTTGAGTAAAAAAAAAGGCAGGATGAGACACTTGCAAAAACAAAAAGTCAGGATGACAATTTATGTAAAAAAAGTCGGGATAAACTAAAAAAAAAAGCAGGACCGAATAGAGTGAAAAATAAAAAGGCAGGACAGAGATTACAACTAAAAAAAAATGCAGGACAAAATTTTTCATCCTAGCCCCCCATAAAAATCAAATGGTAGCTCCCTAAGTATATAATAAATTATTTCATCTGTAATTTGTGCATTTTTCCTTTGCTATGTACTCCTTGATAATGTTAGTATCAGTGGACTGGTCATGATAAAAAAAAGTATATTGGGTCAGTTCGCAATTGATGTAAACAATATTTTATTATGAATAATATATGCATATTTTATAAACACATTCACATTTAGGATTCAGAAACAAGCAACAAGTTCTTATATTAATCTGTCTCCTTAGTTCGCAATTGTCATGTGTGAGTGCAAAAAGATCTACTTTCTCTTTATTTCATACAGTCGCACATGATTTTATTTCTCAGAAACACAGTTTTTTGGTAAACGAAACACTTCAACAGTTATTGTTTTAAACTTTCAGTAATTAAAAATTATATAGTTTAGCCTTTCTGAACGATTCACTTAAAATTTGAACAGAAAATTTACTAAAACCTGATAAAATTGGGTTATCTGCAGAATTATTAATATCTTTCCTAACTATTCACATGGACATATAACTAACCTATCAACCATGCTATTAAGATCTGAGTTTTTATTCAGTCTCATGGATGGTGCTGTTCCAAGTTGTCTTCTTTTTCTGTTTCTAGAGAAGTATTTGTTTAACCTGTTCAGTCACTATAAAGTGTTACAATTCATATTTAGACGCAGCACATAGATAATGACCAAAAAGGTACTGCTTTCACATGAGAGAAGCTAGAAAAAAAAAATAGAAGTACACATTATTGACATTTTTATTGGACACCCATGAAAAATTAAGAAAATTCATATGTAGTCGGAGACTGCTGCTGAAAAGAAATGTTTCAGGCTCACTTGATACCTGTTTTCAAATTAGTCTAAAAGTTTGACATTTAATTTTTGGTATGTTTTTATATGCTAAATCAAATCTGCGGTCGAATCAGGCTGCACTCAGCGAAGCATTTTATTGCTTTTTGGTAGGTCCTTTTTTATCTTTTGATCATGAAAATTTATTTGTAGGTGTGAAGTTGCTAACTATAGCCATAAGTGTTTATTTCTTTCATAGGTTGAAATGTGCACCTGATAAATGTATTTGCAGGGATGATTCCAGGTGTTTTCAAATAGGTCCCTTGAACATCGAATTGGGAATTTTTATCCCAATTGGGATTTTTTTTATGCATAAAATCTAAGACGAAATCATATCATCATGATCATTTTCCTGTAAAAACGGAAATGTATATTAAGTTTAACCTCTACACTGATTTAAGAAGTTGTAACATTTTGAATAATTATGGATGAGCTACTGATTATGATATATATTATTCTGATCACATAGATATGATCACCAGATTACTTGAAAGTTATTGGATTGAGACTAGCATGACTAGGGAAGTTGTATTACATGAATATCAGTGCACATGATGCACTACATTGTAGTCCAAATAATTATGACGTCTTGAAAGGCTATTATATTTTTTTTTCTTTGACGCCTTACTTCAAAGTAACCTAGGCATATAACATATACATAAACATACATATATACCAGCTTACATTAATCTATGGCAAGCCGTTTTACTATTTAATCAAATGTCAAGTTTATTAGAGACCATAAAGTATATGAGATATCTTATAAATATCTTTTATAATTTACAAGATATCTTTTATAATTTACAAGATATCTTTTATAATTTACAAGATATCTTTTATAATTTACAAGACATCTTATATAGTTGATAAGACATCTCATATAGTTTCTAAGATATCTTGTATAGTTTATGGGATATCTTATAAAGAAAATTATATAAGATATCTTATATACTTGATAAGATATCTCCTAAAGATTTAAAGATCTCTTATGAATATATTTCAGATTAGATATCTTGTATAGTTTATAAGATATCTTTAAGAGTTTATAAGATAGTTTATAAGATATCTTGTATAGTTTATAAAGAAATTTATATAAGATATCTTATAAACTATATATTTTATAGATATCTCCTATACTTTTAAATATATCTCCTATAGTTATTAATATATCTTATGAATATCTTTCATATAAGATATCTTATAAACAATACATTTAGTTTATAAAATATCTTATATAGTTAATAAGATATCTCATTTAGTTTATAAGATATCTCTTATATTTTATGAAATTATTTTAAAAATTGTAAATTTCAAAAACTTTATAAGATATCTTATATAATCTGTAAGATATTTCATATAATATCTTATAAACTATACAAGATATCTTATAAAGTGTATAAGATATTTAAATTTAATTAAATAGCAAAATGGCTTGCCATATAAACCAATGAAGAAAAAATCATCCATTTGTTTTTTTTTTTCAACAGGTCATCTTTATAAGTTTACCTTGATTAAAATGGATTTCAAATTGAACTGGTCCATTGTTGTATTCAGAAAGACAATTACAAAAGTTTATATACTTAATATATAAGATATTTAAAGCAATTGACCAGTGAACTTTAAAATTATTTGGAAAAATTGTAAATTTCATAAATAAATAAAAGAATATTTGAAATTAACTTAAAACTATTTATGCATGTACCGGAAAGTAATTCCCAAAAAGTTGATGGTATTCTAAAGAAGAAGAAAGGATCATTTTCATAACTTTTGAAAATGTTCCATATTAAATGGTGACATATCATATTTCATGAATGGTCTAATCATCAACATTATTATTCAAAATGCTCAAACTTTTATCTTTTGATGAAATAGAGCCAAATATAAAATAATTTACTGGTATTTTCATCAAATTATATAACCATGCAGCTCTTCTGGGCGATCTGCTTTTACGAGATCGGCACCCATTAAAATGGATTCATCAATATTATATCAAAATTTGAATTTGCTCTTAGCCGAGGTCTGCTTTCACAACAATTTTGACAAACATGTTTTTGATTAACCTTTTACGAGATCAAATAATCCAATAACATTTTAATCAATTGAATCTGGCTGCTAAAATTGTTACCAAATGTTGACATAATCATAGATATCTATGACAGAATCAAATCTTCCACTAAAGTCAAAATATAGGACACTGTAAACATCTATACTTTGCCTATATTTTTCAACCTATAACGAATAAAGTCCTAAACTTTTCTGGAAAACAGATTTTTATTTTATTTTCATGAATTAGGAATTTATATTCACAAATATTTTTTTGGGGCCGCTGGCAAATTTAAGGGCCGCTAGGCGGCCCAGTAAACTATATAGTGGAATCGTCCCTGATTTGGTAGAGTGAAAATGTTTTGTTTTGATAAGATTTAAACAAACGCATAAAATATGCATTGAAGTAACTGCCGGAGTCAAATGTTTTATATATTGCATTCATAAAATGTGTCTGCCGCTTGAATTCCAAGTAACATGCCCTTATTGTATATACCCATCAAAAGTCATGGTATAATTGGGTGTTGCTAAACGGCGGAAACGGAAACGGAAAGAATTATTTTTATGAACGGAATTTAAGGGGGAAAATGGAAAGAACTACGAAAATCATGATAATGACTGATGTAACGAAATCACATGCAACATAAAATAAGGCGACCTTAATAAAACTCCCTAAAGATGCATACTGCTAAGATATATCAGTTGTTTCTCGCCATCAACAACTTCGAATGATTATCAAAATTTCAGCATTGTACCGGATATTATGAAAATCTTTTCAAGTGGCATAGTTTCGTTCAGTCGCGGAAATATTTCCAGTCTCAGGAAATTCTTGCTATTCCATTCCAGGAGTTTCTTATCAAGAAATGTTTTTGCTTTGTTTCTATCAAATGTAAACAACTGTGAATCACAGCATTCCCGATTTTACAGAAAACGTAACAAACTACAATATTTTGAATTTAGACATATGTCAAGTCAACTATTGATAAGCGTGAATTCGGATGCTGTATCTGGGTGGCTGATGTTAGCTGATTTCTTCTACAAATATGAAAAAATACACGGCATCGATATTGCTGTTAGATTATGCTTTATCAAAGTGCACAGATGAAAAAATAAAAGTTCCAACTCTAAACGCTGTATGGCTCGGTTTTGATCGGAACCAACAGTTAATGCTTAATTTGACGAAACACGAAAATCTTATAACTGTTCTTCAGGCATTTACTATCCGAGAGAGGAGATTTAGTAAACATTCACAAATAATTCCAAATGTACTAAAACTAAATAGAATGAATAATGATCTTCCTCCGAAACCATTTGCACTAAAACTAAATAGAATGAATAATGATCTTCCTCCGAAACCATTTGCACTAAAACTAAATAGAATGAATAATGATCTTCCTCCGAAACCATTTGCACTAAAACTAAATAGAATGAATAATGATCTTCCTCCGAAACCATTTGCACTAAAACTAAATAGAATGAATAATGATCTTACTATAATTCCTCCGAAACTATTTGCACTTAAACTAAATTGAATGAATAATGCCGGATCTTCCTCCGAAACCATTTGAACTAAAACTAAATAGAATGAATAATATTTCCCACTAATATCAGTCGTAATGAATTTAAACACAATTCACACCTCAAGTTTATTCCAAAATATTCCAAGTTACAGTGAAGTGACTGGATCCAAAGTATAAACAGTAAGATGAGATTGACTACAAAGAAAATGCAATCATCATAAGATTTTGTACCAAAAACAATGTTCAAAACATTCACAAAATATAAACATAGGTGTGAAAATATAGTAAACAGTTATTGTAACATCTAGGATTTACACAAGTAATGAATAAAGTTCGTATTTTCGAAAATAAACAATTATCAGATTGGCAATATTTATCATTGTCTCAAGTTCACATTAACGACATTAAAATGCAGATGGCAGTTAGGTCCGCTGCTGTATGCCCTGAGGTAATCGGTGCCCTCAGGTAATCGTGGCAATAGCGCCCATATGCGTAGTAATAACATGATCTAAAAATAGAATAAACTAAAAATACATCATTGTACTTTCTATTTCGACTGACAGTATATGTGCGAAAAATAGGAGAAAACAGGAACACATACAATTTTTTACAATAAGTAACGACAAATAATTCACGAAAAAAATCCAAATATTTGGTTTATTTGTGATCAGTGCAACGTGAACAGATTTTTTTTTAGTGAAACGTAAATGACTTAAAATAATTAAAAAGAAAACACTTTTTGAATGGCGATTTAAACTTTTATAATAATAGTTGTCAAAAACTGGTTTCATAGAGACTTATGTAAATAAATGTATATATAATTATTTAAACTAACTATTAAAGAATAAAAGTTATCCACACATGCATAAGGCAGCAAACATTTGATTTTCGGGGGGGGGGGGGGGTTATGGATTTTTTTCTTCGGCGAAAGACAATATTTTGGAGACAGGTCGAAAACATTTTTTTCTTTCATTTCAATTTTAGCATTACATATAGTGGCATAACAATTAGAAACAAACTTTAAAAAAAACATAGCCCCCCCCCCCTGAAAATGAAATGATTGCTGCCTAAGTTTCGTGAATGTCCTGTTGAAACTTTGACTATCATTGTGTTTGGTAATATATGACACTTACATATGGACAGATTACGCATATATTGATTTTGGTTACTTCTTTTAAAGTAACATAAGTAGAAAACGATAACATTTAATAGATAGGTTAATGAAAATCAGTCCATCTTGTCCGACTGCATGAGGGGCGGCGGCAGATCCATCCATTTAAAAAAAAGGGGGTTCCCAATCCAGGACACAAGAAGGGGGTTCCAACTATATGTTTCCATTCAAATGCATTGATCTCCAAAAAAAAAGGGTTCCTATACCCAGAACACCCCTGGACCCGCCACTGTCCATTGTTCAACTACTAAATTGTCTGTTTTACTTACTAGTACACTTGGTACAATAAAAAACCTGATAATAAATTGTTCAAATAAGGTCTTTGAAAATAGTGGAATTAATTACTTTTGGAGTGTCAAAAACTCGTTGGAAGAACTTGATAAATTGCATGCATATATTGGTGATTTTAAATCTGTTCAAAGTTTTGATTTTTCTACCCTATATACCACTTTGCCTCATATTCTTATTGAGAAAAAAATCACATCCCTAATTAACTGGGCATTTAAAAAGTCGGAATGCGAGTACATATGTTCAAACTCTTTGCGATCATTTTTTAGTAGCAATAAACAAAAGAACTATGTCAATTGGACATGCTTTGATACTATTTATGCGCTTGAATTTTTATTTGATAACATTTTTGTTATTTTTAGAGATTCCGTACATCGTCAAGTTATTGGAATTCCAATGGGGACTAACTGTGAACCAATTATTGCGGACCTGTTTTGTATTGTTATGAGTTACAATTTATGACTTAAATTAGCAAAGACCCATCTAAACAATATTTGGTACAAAAATTCAACAATACTTTTAGATATTTGGATGATATATTGGCTCTCAATAATAACGACTTCCGTATGTATACTAAAGAAATTTATCCTGTAGAACTTACTTTAATTAAAGCTAATGATAACAATGACCACTGCCCTTTCCTCGATCTTGATATCTATATCATAAACGGGAAGATTAATACAAAAATTGTTGATAAGAGAGATGTTTTTTCATTTCCTATTGTAAATTATCCATTTGTAGATGGTGACGTTCCCTTGTCATCATCTTATGGTGTTTATATATCTCAACTGATTCTCTCGTGTATGTAACAACGTATTAGATTTTAGCGAGAGAAATTTATGTATTACTAAAAAATTATTACACCAGGGTTTTCGATATCACAAACTGGTCAAAACATTTACTAAATTTTATCATCAGTATAAGGAAATAATTCGTAAATATAACTCAACATGCAGACATCTTATACGTTCGGGTATTTCACATCCAATTTTTTATGGAAGTATTCTAAATAAAAAACAAAAATGTCAGTATTCTCCTCAGAAACTAACAAAACCTTTAAATAGACTTATTAAAAAGGGATATAGTTACGATACTGTTGTCAGGTCATTAAAGATTGCATATTTTGGCTTTAATATTGATTCACTGATAGAGTCTTTGAATCGGAACTAAACACATCTATTTCTAAAAAACAGTTGTTGGCATGACACGGATTATGTTCTTCTCATATATTTTATGATAGTATGATACTAAACCCCTTACGGGAGGGATTGTGCCTGATATTCATATGATGAACACATAATCTTTCAATCAGTTTAATTGAGGTCAGGAGCTGGAATGTAAGTTAACTGCTAGTAGTCTGTTGTTATTTATGTACTATTGTCATTTTATTTATGTTCTTTTGTTACATCTTTTGACATCGGACTCGGACTTCTCTTGAACTGAATTATAATGTGCGTATTGTTATGCTTTTACTTTTCTACACTGGCTAGATGTATAGGGGGGTTGAGATCTCATAAACATGTTTAACCCCGCCGCAATTTTGCGCATGTCCCAAGTCAGGAGCCTCTGGCCTTTGTTAGGCTTGTATGATTTTAAATTTTAGTTTCTTGTCTATAATTCGGAGTTTAGTATGACGTCCATTATCACTGAACTATTATGCATATTTTTAGGGGCCAGCTTAAGGACACCTACAGCTGCGGGAATTCTCGCTACATTGGAGACCCTTTGGTTGCCTTCGGATGTTGTCTGCTCTATGGTCGGGTGGTTGTCGCTTTGACATATTCACCATTTCCTTTCTCAATTTTAATAACTATGTTTCTGATCTAATTTTGTATTCTATAAACGGCATCTATATATTTACACTACAAATCTACAACTCTCAGTCTATGGCTACACGTGCTGATCTTATCTATATTCATGCATAATATTCATTAACTGTGTATGAGTATCAAAATCGTATCATACGCGATGATGACCAGCCAGTACACACTGTAAGGATTTTATTCACCAGTATTAAAAAAGAGAAACATTGTAGTACGAACAGTAATCTATTTTTTTCATTTGACATTACTTTGAAAGTAACGTAGTTACAAGCACAGGTTATATAGTATATAACTGCTTTTTTAAAATGTTAATTGTCTTTATCAATCTTATTTGAGAGATGTTGGATATTTTCAAGGAAAAACCTCACATCTCCAGTGGACTTTTGTACATGGTCAGATAACCTTAGGTCATCTCTAAATTACTGTGTATTTCCTGTATCTCAGATCATATCTATGATTGCTCACATGGTGAGGTTACCTCAGGTCACCTCTGTATGATTGAACATTGTGAGGTTACCTAATATTACCTCTGTATTGCTGTACATGGTGAGGTTACTCTGTATTACTGCACATACTTGTATTACCACACTTTGTATAAACTTTACAAAACACTATTTTTTTAGTTTTCCTCAGGGCACTTCTGCATTTCTATACATGACCAAGTGCACATGTTAACTAATGTCATTTCTTAACTACTGTATATAAATATGTAACCTCAGAATACCTCTGTATATAAGAATATGTTGAGGTAACCTAAGGTCACAACTTCATGGTCATTGTACCAGCTGCATGTTACCACAGATAAACTTTGCAAAACGCTAATTTTCTACAAACCTCAGGTTACCACAATTGAATGTTCATAACTCCCTTCGTCAGCTTAGTCAGTCCAGATTACATCTATGTTCTTTTTTTTCACGGACAGGCTACCTCAGGTCATCTGTAAATTACTGTACATGACCAGGTTACCTCAGGTCATCTGTAAATTACTGTACATGACAAGGTTACCTCAGGTCATCTGTAAATTACTATACATGACCAGGTTACCTCAGGGAACCACTGTACTACTGTGCATGGTAAGGTTACCTCAGGGAACCATGGTACTACTGTGCATGATCGGGTAACTTCAAGGAACCACTGTTCTACAGTGCATGGTCTGGTTACCTCATGAATCCTTTGTACTACTGTGCATGGTCAGGTTACCTCAGGGAACCATTGTACTACTGTGCATTGTCAGGTTTCTTCGGGGAACCATTGCACTACTGTACATGGTCATGTTACCTCAGGGAACCACTGTACTACTGTGGATGGACAGGTTACCTCAGGGAACCACTGTACTACTGTGTATGGTCAGGTTACCTCAGGGAACCATTGTACTTCTGTGCATTGTCATGTTACCTCAGGGAACCACTGTACAACTGGGCATGGTCAGATAACCTCAGGAAAACATTGTACTACTGTGCAGGGAACCTTTGTACTCTTGTGCATGGTCAAGTCTCCTCAGGGAATCATTGTTCTACTGTGCATGGTCATGGTCCCTCATGGAATCATTGTACCGCTGTGTATTTTAAGGTTACCTCAGGTAACCATTGAACTACTGTGCATGGTCAGGTTACCTCAGGGAACCATTGTACTACTATGATGGTCAGGTTACCTACGGGAACCAGTGTACTTCTGTGCATGGTCAAGTTACCTCAGGTAACCACTATACAACTGGTCATTGTCAGGTAACCTCAGGGAACCATTGTACTATTGTGCATGTTCAAGTCTCCTCAGGGAAACGTTGTTCTACTATGCATGGTCATGGTACCTCAGGGAACCATTGTACTGTTGTGTATTGTGAGTTTACCTCAAGGAATCATTGTACTACTGTGCATGGTAAGGTTACCTCAGGGAACCATGGTACTACTGTGCATGATCGGGTTTTTTTTTCACGGACAGTCTACCTCAGGTCATCTGTAAATTACTGTACATGACCAGGTTACCTCAGGTCATCTGTAAATTACTGTACATGACAAGGTTACCTCAGGTCATATGTAAATTACTATACATGACCAGGTTACCTCATGGAACCACTGTACTACTGTGCATGGTAAGGTTACCCCAGGGAACCATGGTACTACTGTGTATGATCGGGTTACTTCAAGGAACCATTGTTCTACTGTGTATGGTCTGGTTACCTCAGGTATCCATTGTACTACTGTGCATGGTCAGGTTACCTCAGGGAACCACTGTACTACTGTGTATGGTCAGGTTACCTCAGGGAACCATTGTACTACTGTGCATGATCGGGTTACTTCAATGAACCATTGTTCTACCGTGCATGGTCTGGTTACCTCAGGGATCCATTGTACTACTGTGCATGGTCATGTTACCGAGGGAACCATTGCACTACTGTGCATGGTCAGGTTACCTCAGGGAACCACTGTACTACTGTGTATGGTCAGGTTACCTCAGGGAACCATTGTACTACTGTGCATTGTCATGTTACCTCAGGGAACCTTTGTACTACTGTGCATGGTCAGGTTTCCCCAGGGAACCATTGTACTATTGACATGGTCAGGTTACTTCAGGGAACCATTGCACTACTGTGCATTGCCAGGTTACCTCAGGGAACCATTGTACTTCTGTGCATTGCCATGTCTCCTCAGGGAACCACTCTACTACTGTGCATGGTCAGGTTACCTCAGGGAACCATTTTACTACTGTGCATGGTAAGGTACCTCAGGGAATCATTGTACTACTCTGCATTGTCAGGTTTCCTCAGGATACCATTGTTCTACTGTGCATGGTTATTTAACCTCAGGGAACTATTGTACTACTGTGCATTGTCATGTAACCTCAGGGAACCATTGTACTACTGTGCATGGTTAGGTTACCTCAGGAAACCATTGTAATACTATGCATTGTCAGGTTACTCAGGGAACCACTGTTCAACTATTAATGTCAGGTTACTCAGGGAACCACTGTTCAACTATGCATGGTCAGGTAACCTCAGGAATACATTGTACTACTGTGCATTGCCAGGTTACCTCAGGGAACCATTGCACTACTGTGCATGGTAAGTTTATCTCAGGGAACCATTGTACTACTGTGCATGGTCAGGTTACCTCAGGAAACCATTGTAATACTATGCATTGTCAGGTTACTCAGGGAACCACTGTTCAACTATTAATGTCAGGTTACTCAGGGAACCACTGTTCAACTATGCATGGTCAGGTAACCTCAGGAATACATTGTACTACTGTGCATTGCCAGGTTACCTCAGGGAACCATTGCACTACTGTGCATGGTAAGTTTATCTCAGGGAACCATTGTACTACTGTGCATGGTCAGGTTACCTCAGGGAACCATTTTACTACTGTGCATGGTCAGGTTACCTCAGGGAACCATTGTACTTCTGTGTATGGCCATGTTACCTTAAGAAATCATTGTACTACTGTGCATGGTCATGTTACTACAAGGAACCACTGTACTACTGTGCATGGTCAGGTCACCTCAGGGAACCATTGTACTAATCTGCATTGTCAGGTTTCCTCAGGGAACCATTGCACTACTGTACATGGTAATGTTACCTCAGGGAACCACTGTACTACTGTGCATGGCCAGGTTACCTCAGGGAACCATTGTAATACTGTGTATTGTCATATTACCTCAGGGAACCATTGTTCTATTGTGCATGGTCAGGTTTCCCTAGGGAACCATTGTACTACTGTACATGGTCAGATTACTTCAGGGAACCATTGTACTTCAGTGCATGGTCAAGTTTCCTCAGGGAACCATTGTACTTCTGTGCATGGTCAGGTTACCTCATGTAACAATTGCACAACTGTGCCTGGTCATATTACATCAGGAACCATTGTACTACTGTGCATGGTAGGTTTCCTCAAGGAACCATTGTACTAATGTGCATGGTCAGGTTACCTCAGGGAACCACTGTACAACTGTGCATGGTCAGGTTACCTCAGTGAACCACTGTACAACTGTTCATGGTCAGGTTATTCATAAAGATAGACAAGAATGAGATTTACAGATAATTTAGTAGACTGAATTTTTTTCTGAACACATTTTTTTCTGTTTGTTTATTGGTTTATGGTGAATGGAAACATAAATATAGACTTTTTTTAAAAATCTTGCATCTTCTGGGGATATCATTCCAGGAAAGTGGAAGGATATCATGTTTACTTGAAGTGGTGAGGTCTAGTAAAAAAAGCAAACAGAAAGTAGAAAAAAAATTAGTTGACTTCAGGATTGCGTAACGTTTTATTCTTCGTGGCAAGACCCCTTTTTTCAATTAAATCACAAATTCACTTTGGTACATCCATGATATGAAAATGAATTGTTTTTCTAAGATCAGCTGTTTTGCATGTAAGCCTATGGAGCAGTCAATAACAAGACTGCAACCTTATGTTAATTTGATTTGAATCGATTATATTTGTTGTTATTTTTTGGGTTACCTGAGGTAATCCTGTTATATAGAATACTTCGTAGATACTTTGCTGGTATATGCATTTATGCTTTAATTACACAATTTCTTAATTTAAAATGTAGTACTTCATAGATTTGTATTGTTTGTGCGATTATATGTAAATGTTACACGAGTTAACTTGAGTTGAATGGGTTGTATTTGGTGTTATAATTGGGGTTACCTGAGGTAACCCTGTCATGAATGAATACTTCGTAGATACTTTGCTAGTCTTTACAAAAATTGTAATAAACCAACCTCATTCATTTTGAATGTAGGTCTTCATTGAAGTTATATTGTTTATGGGATATATATGTGAAGGTGATCTCAAATAACTTCAGTTAAGTGGGTTATATTTGCAATTATTTTTGGGGTTACCTCAGGTACCCCTGTTATGAGAGAATGCTTATTAGATAGTTTGCTAGTGTAAACATTTATGTTGTAATCAAATAATTTCTTTATTTTACAGATGTAAATTGCTTAGGCGATATTTAGAAAATGCAATCTGTCTTAACTCGATTTAAATGGATTATACTTGTAGCTATTTTATGGGTTACCTGAGGTAACCCTGTCATGACAGAATACTTAGTAGATACTTTGTTAGTATATGTACTTATGGTGTATAAAACCAACTTCTTCATTTTCAATGTAGGAATTCATTGAAGTTATATTGTTTATGTGATGTAAATGTAAAGGTGATCTGAATTAACTTGAGTTAAATTGGTTGTACTTGCTGTTATTGCTTGGGT
This sequence comes from Mytilus edulis, assembly GCF_963676685.1. Lineage (NCBI taxonomy): Eukaryota > Metazoa > Mollusca > Bivalvia > Mytilida > Mytilidae > Mytilus > Mytilus edulis. The sequence continues at coordinate 78,939,793 of NC_092355.1, read as the reverse complement.
TACCTCAGGTAACCCTGTTATGGACAAAATATTAGTAGATACTATGCTAGTGTATACATTTGTATTTTATTCAAACAATTTCTTAATTTAAAAATGTAGCACTTCATAGATTTGTATTTTTTATTTGATGTTATTGTTATGGTTACCCGAGGTTATCCTGTCATGTAAGAATACTTTGTAGATAGTTTTCTAGAATATACAATAAGTTGTAATAAACGATTTACTTTTTTATAAATTTGAACATTATAGATGTGTATTGTTTATATGATATACAGGAAAGGCAACTTGAGTTAACTTTATTTGAATTGATTATATTTACTGTTATTTTTGGGGTTACCTGAGGTAACCCTGTTATGAAAGAATACTTCGTAGATACTTTGCTGGTATATGCATTGATGTTGTAATTACACAATTTCTTATTTTGAAATGTAGGACTTCATAGATTTGTATTGTTTATGCGATGTATAGATATATGTTACCTGAGTAAACTTGAGTTAAAAGGGTTGTATTTGTTGTTATTATTAGGTTACCTGAGGTAACCCTGTCTCTCAGGTAACCCTGTAATGAATGAATTATTCGTAGATACTTTGCTAGTGTTTACATTAATTGGAATCAACAAACTTCTTTATTTCAAATGTAGGACTTCATGAAAGTTGTATTGCTTATGTGATGTACATGTAAAGATGAACTCAGTTAACTTCAGTTAAGTGGGTTATATTTGTAATTATGTCTGGGGTTACCTCAGGTACCCATGACATGAAGAATGCTTTTTAGAAAGTTTGCTATTGTTAACATTTATATTTCTTTGTTTTAAATGTAGGACTTCATAGATGTGTATTGTTTATGTGATATACCGGAAAGGCGGCTTAGGTTAACTTGATATGAATGGATAATACTTGTTGCTATTTTATGGGTTACCTGAGGTAACCCTGTCATGACAGAATACTTAGTAGATACTTTGCTAGTTTATGCATTTATGGTGTAATAAACCAACTTCTTCGTTTTTAATGTAGAAATTCATTGAAGTTATAACGTTTATGAGATGTATATGTAAAGGTATTCTGATTAACTTGAGTTAAATAAGTTTTATTTGTTGTTATTGTATTGGTTACCTCAGGTAACCCTGCTATGAAAGAATTCTTAGTAAATACTTTGTAAGTGTATACATTTATTTTTTAATTACACAATTTCCTAATTAAAAAATGTAGGACTTCACAGATTTGCATTGTTTATGTGATGCATATATATTTAGAGGTGATACCTGATACCTAAATGTAGGAATTCATTAAAGTTATATTGTTTATGTGATGTATATGTAAAGGTGATTTGATTTAACTTGAGTTAAATAGGTTGTATTGTTGTTATTGTATTGGTTACCTCAGGTAACCCTGATATGAAAGAATTCTTAGTAGATGCTTTGCTGGTGTATATCTTTGTATTGTAACTCTACAATTTTTTAATTTGAAATGTAGGACTTCATAGATTTGTATTGTTTATGAGATGTATATAAATTAAAAGGTGACCTCAGTGAACTTGAGTTAGATGGGTTATATTTGTTGTTATTTTTATGGTTACCTGAGGTAACTCTGTAATGAATGAATCCTTCGTAGAAACTTTGCTAGTGTTTACATTAATTGTAATAAATAAACTTCTTTATTTCAAATGTAGGACTTCATGAAAGTTGTATAGTTTATGTAATGCACATGTAAAGGTGACCTCAGTTAACTTCAGTTAAGTGGGTTATATTTGTAATTATGTCTGGGGTTACCTCAGGTACCCATGTTATGAAGAATGCTTTTGAGATAGTTTGCTAGTGTGAACATTCATGTTGTAATCGGACAATTTCTTTATTTTAAATGTAGTACTTCATAGATGTGTATTGTTTGTGTGATATTTCTGAAAGGCGACTTAAGTTAACTTGGTGTGAATGGATAATACGTGTTTCTATTTCATGGGTTACCTGAGGTAACCCTGTCATGACAGAATATTTAGTAGATACTTTGCTAGTATATCCATTTATGGTGTAATAAATAATCTTCTTTATTTTTAATTTAGGAATTCATTAAAGTTATATTGTTTATGTGATGTATATGTAAAGGTGATCTAAATTAACTTGAGTTAAATAGTTTTTTTATTTTTTTTATTTATTGGTTACCTCAGGTAACCCTGCTATGAAAGAATTCTTAGTATATACTTTGTAAGTGTATACATTTATATTCTAATTACACAATTTCTTAATTTAAAAATGTAGGACTTCATAGATTTGTATTGTTTATGTGATGCATATATATATAAAGGTGATACCTGAGTTAGATTGAGTTATATGGGTTGTATTTGTTGTTATTGTTATGGTTACCTGAGGTAACCCTGTAATGAATGAATTCTTTGTAGATAATTTGCTATTGTTTACATTAATTGTAATAAACAAACTTCTTTATTTCAAATGTAGGACTTCATGAAAGTTGTATTGTTTATGTGATGTATATATATAAAGGTGACCTCAGTTAACTTGAGTTAGATGGGTTATCTTTGTTATTATTGTTATGGTTACCTGAGGTAACCCTGTAATGAATGAATCCTTCGTAGACACTTTGCTAGTGTTTACATTAATTGTAACAAACAAACGTCTTTATTTCAAATGTAGGACTTCATGAAAGTTGTATTGTTTATGTGATGCACATGTAAAGGTGACCTCAGTTAACTTCAGTTATGTGGGTTATATTTGTAATTATGTCTGGGGTTACCTCAGGTACCCATGTTATGAAGAATGCTTTTTAGATAGTTTGCTAGTGTAAACATTTATGTTGTAATCAAACAATTTCTTTATTTTAAATGTAGGACTTCATAGATGGGTATTATTTATGTGATATATTGGAAAGGCGACTTAAGTTAACTTGATATGAATGGATAATACTTGTTTCTACTTTATCAGTTACCTGAGGTAACCGTGCATGACAGAATATTTAGTAGATACTTTGCTAGTATATGCATTTATGGTGTAATACACCAACCTCTTAATTTTTAATGTAGGAATTCTTTTAAGTTATATTTTTTATGTGATGTATATGTAAAGGTGATCTGAATTAACTTGAGTTAAATAGGTTGTATTTGCTGTTATTGTTTTGGTTACCTCAGGTTACCCTGCTATAAAAGAATTCTTAGTTGATACTTTGTAAGTGTATACATTCATATTGTTATTCCACAATTTTTTAATTTGAAATGTAGGACTTCATAGATTTGTATTGTTTATGTGATGTATATATATTTAAAGGTAACCTGAGTGAACTTGAGTTAGATGGGTTATCTTTGTTGTGATTGTTTTGGTTATCTAAGGTAACCCTGTCACGTAAGAATACGTCGTAGATAGTTTTCCAGAGTATACATTTAACTCCTGATAAACCATTTACTTTTTCATTTTGGACTTCATAGATAAGTATTGTTTATATGATATTCAGGAAAGGCGACTTTAGTTAACTTAATTTGAATGGATTATATTTGTTGTTATTTTTGAAATAACATGAGGTATCTCTGTTATGAAAGAATACTTCGTAGATAATTTGTTGGTATATGCATTTATGCTGTAATGACACAATTTCTTAATCTAAAATGTAGGACTTCATTGATTTGTATTGTGTATGCGAGGTATATATAAATGTAACCTGAGCTAACTTGAGTTGAATGGGTTGTATTTATTGTAATTATTGGGGTTACCTCATGTAACCATGTCATGAATGAATACCTCGTAGATACTTTGGTAGTGTTTACATTTATGGTAATAAACAAACTTCTTTATTTTAAATGTAGGACTTCATGAAAGTTGTATTGTTTATTTGATGTACATGTAAAGGTGATCTCAGTTTACTTCAGTTACGTTAAGTGGGTTATATTTGTAATTATGTCTGGGGTTACCTCAGGTACCCATGTTATAAAGAATGCTTATTAGATGGTTTGCTAGTGAAAACATTTATGTTGTAAACAAACAATTTCTTTATTTTACATGTAGGCCTCATAGATGTGTATTTTTTATGTGATATATCGGAAAAGCGACTTAAGATAACTTGATATCAATGGATAATACTTGTAGCTATTTTATGGGTTACCTGAGGTAACCCTGTCATAACAAAATACTTAGTGGATACTCTGCTAGTATATGCATTTATGCTGTAATACACCACTTTCTTCTTTTGTTATGTAGGAATTCATTGAAATTATATTGTTTATGTGATGTATATGTAAAGGTGATCTGAATTAACTTGAGTTAAATAGGTTGTATTTGCTGTTATTGTTTGGGTTACTGCAGGTTACCCTGTTATGCAAGAATGTTTAGTACATACTTTGCTAGTGTATACATTTATATTTTAAATACACAATTTCTTAATTTAGAATGTAGGACTTCATAGATTTGTATTGTTTATGTGATGTATATATAAAGTTACCTCAGTTGACTTGAGTTTAATGCAGGTATTTGTTGTTATAATTGGGGTTACCTCAGGTAACCCTGTCATGAATGAATACTACAGATCATTAATTGAACTTTTATAAAAAAAAAGTTTATAATTTTACCAGCCATCCCCACCCTACACGTACATAGGAAATGAATGATCGGTGAATACAAATAATAAAATCATTGGGAAGTTTGTTGACATCTTTGGTATTTGGTCACATTAAAATTTGGTATTAAGATCTATCTAAATAAGAACTATATTTTCGTGCGTATTTAATCAATGACGCATTACCACGATTACCTCAGGGCACCGATTACCTCAGGGCATACAGCAGCGGACCTAACTGCCACCTGCCATTAAAATAGTTAAATTTACTTTCATATTATCACAAAATGCATTGAATAAATGTAAAAATCAACATACCTTATTTGTTAGACTCTGATATTTCTATATTATTCAAAATTAAAGGGCTCAAAATTGTCGTGACCCATTTCTCAATTTTCAGGGAATATATATGAGTAGGTGAAAGTAACCAATGTACCTAGGTTAGTTTCATCAAAAATCAATAAATTTGCAAAACGAAATTTGTTACAATTCTAAACACGAAATTGGCCTTTACACGTATCAAAAGCGAATAACGAACGAATAAGTAACAGGGTATCAGTCGAGCGCTGAAACGGGTACATATGTTCGACTAGTCTAGGGTTATTTCACGTCTAAGAACCGACAGTTACCACCAGAGACACACAAATATTTCTTTTTTAAAGTGCAACGCATAACACACGTTTTATAAGCGAATAAGGAACGAATAAGTAACAGGGTATCAGTCAGTGTAGCGCTGAAACGGGTACATATGCGCTAATAGTTTTTTTTTCCACCTCAGAGAACACATAATTACCGCAAGAGACATGAAAGCAATCGATAATCGATTTATTTCAAGGTGCACCGTATACCACGCGTATTAAAAGCGAATAAGGAACGAATAAGTAACAGGGTATCAGTCGAGCGCTGGAACGGGTACATATGTTCGATTAGGGTTATCTCACCTCTAAGAACCGGCAGTAACCAAGGTGCACCGTATACCACACGTTTTATAAGCGAATAAGGAACGAATAATTAACAGAGAACAGTGTAGCGCTGAAACGGGTACATAGGCGCTAATAGGATCCCCCCCTCTTAGAACACATAGGTACAACCAGAGACAAGAAACCCATTGAAAATCATTTTCTAAAAGGTGCAACGTATAACAAACGTATGAGACGCGAATAAGAAACGAATAAGTAACAGGGTAACAGTCGAGCGCTAAAACAGGTACATACGCGCTTATAGGGTCAAATCACCCCTTAGAACTCAAATTTACCACCAGTGACAAGAACACAATTGAAAGTCATTTTCTAAACGGTGCAACGTATAATACGCGGGTTATAAACAAGGTATCAGTCAAGCTCCGAAACGATGTACACCCAGCTAACATGTTTGATAGCTGACCATGCGGTATGGGCTTTGCTTATTGTTGAAGGCCGTATCGTGACCTATAGTTGTTAATTTCTGTGTCATTTTTGGGTCTATTGTGGGAAGTTGTCTCATTGGCGATCATACCACATCTTCATTTTTATACAAGCGCTAAAAGGTGATTTCACCTCTTCGAACCAAGAACCAGATCTTCAAACATACGAATATAAAACATTTAAAAGGTAGAACGTATAAAAATCAAACAAGAAACAAATAAGTATCAAACATAAAGCAACAGGATCGGTTGAGCACAAACACATATAAATAGGTCATAAAAAGGTCATTTTACCTCAACAAATTTAGAACTATAACCAGAGATAAGAATATAAACAATTAAAAAGGGGGAAGGATATCAAAAATCGAATAAGTAACGAATAAGGAATAAGTAATAAGTAACGAATAGGTAACGAATAGGTAATAATGAATAAGTAACGAATAGGAAACGAATAAGGAATAAGTTACGAAAAGGTAACGAATAGGGAATAAGGAATAAGTAACGAATAGGTAACGAATAAGGAATGAGTAACGAATAGGGAATAAGGAATAAGTGACGAAAAGGTAACTAATAAGGAATAAGTAACGAATAGGAAACGAATAAGGAATAAGTAACGAATAGGGAATAAGGAATAAGTAACGAATAGTTAACGAATAGGGAATAAGGAATAAATAACGAAAAGGTAACGAATAGGGAATAAGGAATAAGTAACGAATAGGGAATAGGGAATAAGTAACGAATAGGTAACGAATAGGGAATAGGGAACAAGTAATGAAAAGGTAACGAATAGGGAATAGGGAATAAATAACGAATAGGTAACGAATAGGGAATAGGGAACAAGTAACGAATAGGTAACGAATAGGGAATAGGTTATAAGTAATGAATAGGTAACAAATAGGGAATAGGGAATACGTAACGGATTGGTAACGAATAAAGAATAGGGAATAAGTAACGAATAGGTAACGAATAGGGAATAGGGAATAAGTAACGAATAGGTAACGAATAGGGAATAGGGAATAGGTTACGAATAGGTAACGAATGGGGAATAGGGAATAGGTAACGAATAGGGAATAGAGAATAAGTAACCAACTTGACGACACAAATAACCAAAAGACATCTAGTGGACAACACACGACGTACAAGTAAAAGGGGTGTCGGATATACGTCAATGAGACAACGATCCAACAACACAAATAAACAATAGACATCTAGTGGACAACTCACAACGTACGAGTAAAAGGAGGTGTGGAAAAAACGTCAATGAGACAACAATCCAACAACACAAATAACCAATAGACATCTAGTGGACAACACACAACATACGAGTAAAAGGAGGTGTGGAATAAACGTCAATGAGACAACAATCTAACAACACAAATAACCAATATACATCTAGTGGACAACAAACAACGTACGAGTAAAAGGAGGTGTGGAATAAACGTCAATGAGATAACGATCCAACAATACAAACAACAAATAGACATCTAGTGGACAACAGAAAACGTGCGAGTAAACGGAAGTGTGGGATATACGTCAATGAGACAAAAAACCAACAATACAAACAACAAATAGACATCTAGTGGACAACACACAACGTACGAGTAAAAGGAGGTGTAGGATATACGTCAATGTGACAACTATCCAACAACACAAATAACCAATAGACATCTAGTTGACAACACACAACGTACGAGTAAAAAGAGGTGTGGGATAAACGTCAATGAGACAACGATCCAACAACACAATTAACCAATAGACATCTAGTGGACAACACACAACGTACGAGTAAAAAGAGGTGTGGGATAAACGTCAATGAGACAACGATCCAACAACACAAATAACCAATAGACAACTAGTTGACAACATACAACCTACGAGTAAAAGAGGTATGGGATAAACGTCAATGAGACAACAATCCAACAACACAAAAAACCAAGGGACGTCTAGTGGACAATACACAACGTACGAGTAAAAGTAGGTGTGGGATATACGTCAATGAGACAACGATCTAACAACACAAATAACCAATAGACATCTAGTGGACAACAGAAAACGTACGAGTAAACGGAAGTGTGGGATATACGTCAATGAGACAAAAAAAAACCAACAATACAAACAACAAATAGACATCTAGTGGACAACACACAACGTACGAGTAAAAGGAGGTGTAGGATATACGTCAATGTGACAACTATTCAACAACACAAATAACCAATAGAGATCTAGTGGACAACACACAACGTACGAGTAAAAGGAGGTGTGATATATACGTCAATGAAACAACAATCCAACAACACAAATAACCAATAGACGTCTAGTGAACAACGCACAACGTACGAATAAACGGAGGTATGGGATATATGTCAATAAGACAACAATCCAACAACAAAAATAACCAAAAGACATCTAGTGGGCAAAACACAGTTTTTAGCAATCCATCTTTTGTTAGTGAGCAACGTACAGTGTGTAGCAATCCTCCTGTTAGTGGGCATAGTACAGTGTTTAGCAATCCTCATGTTAGTGGGCAACATAGTTACGGTGTCTAGCAATCATCCTGTTTGTGGGCAACATTCAGTGTCTAGCAATACTCCTGTAAGTGGGCTACATACAGTACCTAGCAATCCTCCTGTTAGTGGGCAACATACGGTGTCTAGCAATCCTCCTGTTAGTGGGCAACATTCAGTGTCTAGCAATACTCCTGTAAGTGGGCTACATACAGTACCTAGCAATCCTCCTGTTAGTGGGCAACATACGGTGTCTAGAAATCCTCATGTTAGTGGGCAACATACAGTGTCTAGCAATCCTCCTGTTAGTGGGCAACATACATTGTCTAGCAATCCTCTTGTTAGAGGGCATAGTACAGTTTTTAGCATTCCTCCTGTTAGTGGGCAACGTACACTGTCTAGCATTTATCTTGTTAGCGAGCAACGTACAGTGTTTAGCAATCATCCCTGGTGGCCACAGACACAGTGTTTAGCCTTCATCCCTGGTCACAGACACAGTGTTCTCGTCCTAAATCTGCATGAAATGTTTGTCACTGGACGTTTTAAGAAATCAATCAATCAACCAACCAACAGAAGACGGGAAACTTAAACAGTATGTCAAGCTCAATGCGGTACAGTCTCAAAATCGGATTAAATTAAATTGTTTTAAAACTAACAGCTCTTTAGACGATATTTGTTAGTATCACGGAAATTAGAAAAAAATGTCAATAGCTTTTAAAAAAGAAGAAATGGTATGATTGCCAATGAGACAGCTCTTCACAAGAGACCAAATGACACAGATATTAACAGCTTTAAGTCACCGTACGGCCTTCAACAATGAGCAAAGCTCATACCGCATAGCCAGCCATAAAAGGCACCGAAATAACAAATGTAAAACAATTCAAACGAGAAAACTAACGGCCTAACTAATACATACAAAAAATGACGAAAAACAAATATGTAAGACAGCATCAAACGACGACCACTGAATTACAGGCTCCTGGCTTGGGAAAGGCACAAACATACAGAATGTGGCGGGGTTAAACATATTAGCAGGATCCCAACCCTCCTCCTAACCTGGGACAGTGGTGTAACAGTTCAACATAAGAACGAACATGACGAACTATAAAAATCAGTTGAAAAACTCATCAGATGCTTAGCCTTTTTTTAATGAGCTTCGTTGCAAAAAAAACCCAATAGTTTTATAAGCGAAGAGAATACGCCAACGAGAAGCACCCAAACAACGTTCAATGAAAAGGCATGTAATCTGTTCAAGAAAGATATCTGTCTAACAAAAACATAAAACAACCAAAAATATCTGTCAAAAAATGACTTCTGTCCAAAAAAGACTTCTGCTTAGTAAAGACATATGTTCAACAAAGATAGCTGTCCAATAAAGACATGTACAACAAAGACACGTACAACAAAATAATATAGTCTGTCCAACAAAGACGTGTCCAACAAATACACGTACAACCAAATAATATAGTTTGTCCATGCAACGAAGATATGTCCAACAAAGACATTTACAACAAAATAATATAGTCTGTCCAACAAAGACATCTGTCCAACAAAGACATCTGACCAACAAAGACATCTGTCCAACAAAGATATCTTTTCACCAGTGACATCTGGCCAACAAATACATCTGACTAACAAAAACTGAGACATCTGTCCAACAAAGACATGTCTACCAAAAAATTCTTACCAAAACAGACAAATATTTAATATGACCAACAAAGACATAGGTCCAACAAAGACGACATCTGTTCAACAAAATTCTTTTTCTACCAAAGACGTCTGTCTTACAAAAATATCTAGTCTGTCCAACAATGACATCTCTTCGACAAAGATATTTGACCAACAAAGATATCTGTCTTACAAAGGCAGCTTACCAACAAAACTTGTAAATCGTAGGAGGAGTTAGACGGACAGACCATATACTCTTTGTGGGACAGACGTACGGGGTTATTGATATGATAGTTATTCATATATATTAGTTTCCTATTGATCTTACAAGTAAATATTCTAGTTCAATACATAAAAGATTTGAAAGGAAGATCAATACCCAGCCTATATATAACATAGAAAATTGAATATTTTAAGAAATTACTAATATGAAATCTGTATTATGTACCTAAGCGCCTTTGGTGGAGATGTGTATTCCACATGTAAATAATGATGGGTGCTCTCGTCGAGGTCCGCGTTGTTAGCTTCCGTGTTGTGCATTCAAAATGTAAACAAGTTGCGTTCTTAAAAAAAAAAGAAATGCAATCGTGAATATTAATGCCTGTTTTAATGAAATTTAAATATCAAATAATTGTTATATAAGGATCCATGATTTCTTTTCTTTTTTATATATATAAAGTGTATAAAAACTGACGAATTCTTAATAAAAATGTTGTCCATTGTTGGGCATAATTTTCTTGTTAAAGAAATCATTTATCTCAATCTCTCCCAGCTCTCTTTTTTCCGATAAATAACATTACTACATGCTAAACAGGAGGCAACTACGTACTGAAAACAGTAAGAAGATAAATGAAATGAATCACGATTATTTGTTTTTGTGGCCGGTTTAAAAAATAGTTCAAAACCCTAAGCTTTATATTCTTTTGTGTTGATATAATCCTGAACTAAAACCGTTTTGGAAAAGCAATTACACCGGTTTACATGGTTTGGTCATTGACTATCATATCCAAAATATGTTTGATCTTCTTCTTCTTTCAGTAACTTCCTCCTGTGGTTAGGAGCACATCAATTTCTTGATTTTACACAATGGGCTTATATTACACGGACTTATACAGCTAAAATCACTTTGTTATTTCACAGTATAAAACGCAATGGCATATATTAAAAGACGACGGGCTTATTTTACACGGACGATATTAAAAGTTATTCACTTTGATACTTCGTTAAAAATAGTCTAAAATCTAAAATGACACTGATTCACTTAATGATATTAGTAAAACCGTGGTCTGACACTATTAAATATGACTCTATATTCTAGAAGGCATCAGCTACCACTTTGATACGGCAATTGTCTGTATATTCCGTATATTATTGATAATATCAACATATTCCCAAGTACATATATATCTCAATATGATCTCAATCTATTTATACATGACTGTACCTAAGGCAACAAACTCCAATCAGGCTTTAACATGTTTGAGAGTAGAAACAGTTTGAAACCTAAACTTAAGGTGGTAACTTACACTACAGGGAGATAACTCTGTGAAATCAGCTGAACGTTTTAATAACGTTGTGTTGTTAAAGAGATATTTAGCTTCTCAATGATCAAAATTAGTGTTTGTCAAATTGCTATATAACCAGTGTAATTTTTCTGATAAAACGGTTGGTTCAAAATTTTTAAAATTTTTATATTTTTGTCAAGGGGTCAAAGTAAATACTTTGTAAAATTTTAAGAAAATTAAACGAGCCAAATTAATTTAAGTTTAAGTGTTGGGTTCCACCTTAAATCAATTTGTTTAAACAAATCTCATTTTTTCATTCCATAACTTATCCTTTTGTTAATTAGCCAAAAATAAAATGACGTGTTGATTTGTTGATTTCTATGATTGTGTGACAGGGTGAACAGGAATGACAGTGACAATTCAGTCCAGCTCATGTCCTGTTTTTGCGGTCGCATGTCCGTTGAATACGGGTGTTTCCTGTTTAAATTGTTTTACACTAGTCATTTTGGGGTCATTTATATCTTGCTGCTCGGTGTGAGCGAATGCTCCGTGTTGAAGGCTGTACTTTGACCTATAATTGTTTTACTTTTTATACATTGTGACTTGGATGAAGAGTTGTCTCATTGGCACTCATACCACATCTTCTTATTTATGTTGATTTTAAGAAAAATAATGTGTAACTAAGTTGTGCTATTATTTGTTTATTAATACAAACGTTTTTGTGTTGCCTAATTTGTAACGATATCGTCCTATTTTGTCACTAAAACGCTCTAGGTCTCTGTCAACGGGTGCATCGCATTTGCGCCAATTTTTGAAAAGTGCAATTATATATTTTTATCTGCATATTAAACTGGCACGCATGAAATGTATCATTGTGGTGCAAATTAAATAATGGTTTATGGCACAAATAAAAGATTTTTTTGTTGCAAATGAAATGCCAATTGGCGCAAAAGCAAAGCACCGCTGTCAACTAGACCTTCTGAATTCGCTAATGAACTCCTCGAAAACAAAGTGACGTAAGGGAGCTACCATTTGATTTTTATGGGGGGGGGGCTAGGATGAAAATTGTTGTCCTGCATTTTTTTTTAGCTGTAATCTCTGTCCTGTCTTTTTATTTTTCACTCTGTTCGGTCCTGCCTTTTTTTTAAGGTTATCCTGCCTTTTTTTTTACCTAAAATGTCGTCCTGACTTTTTTTTTTCAAGTGTCTCATCCTGCCTTTTTTTTTTACTCAAAACTCCTGTCCTGCCTATTTTTTTCAAATTTCATCCTAGCCCCCCCCCCCATAAAATTTAAATGGTAGCTCCCTAATGTCCATAAACTAGCACTGATTCGTCTTTAGGGGAGAAATGAAGTTGTGAACCTGCTACTTCAACTTTTAGTCTGATTGTGTGTGTGTGTGTGTGTGTGTGTGTGTGTGTGTGTTTGTGGAAAGAGGGGGTTGGGTCCACATACCGCGTCGAATAGCACTCAGTGTGTCTGTTTATCGTTTTATATCTTTATAACTATTTTAAGGACTCAAACGCGTATTCATTATGAACTGCAAACACCTGAAAACTCATCGGACAATAGAATACAGGATTTACCTTATACACCTAACTTCCTACACCAAACTCATCGAACAATAGATAACAGGATTTACCATAAACACCTAACTTCCAACACCCGATTCTTCGGACAAAAGATAACAGGATTTACCATAAACACCTAACTTCCAACACCCGATTCTTCGGACAAAAGATAACAGGATTTACCATAAACACCTAACTTCAAACACCCGATTCTTTGGACAATAGATATACACACAAAGATAGCAAACCACGAACAACATATAGTTAACATACCCTGACTTGGTACAGGCACATCATGTTTGTGGGGATAAACCAGTTATTCGAACAAAGAAAAACAAAAATAAAATAACACATGGTTAACATACCCTGACTTGGTACAGGAACAACATGTTGTGGAGTTAAACCAGTTATACAAACAAAGATAAACAACAACGAACAACACGTGGTTAACATAGTCTGACTTGGTACAGGAACAACATGTAGTGGAGATAAACCAGTTATACAAACAAAGATAAACAACAACGAACAACACGTGGTTAACATAGTCTGACTTGGTACAGGAACAACATGTAGTGGAGATAAACCAGTTATACAAACAAAGATAAACAACAGCGAACAACACATGGTCAACATACCCTGACTTGTTGCAGGTACACCATGTAATGGGGTTAAACCAGTTATACAAACAAAGATAAACAACGAACAACACATGGTTAACATAGTCTGACTTGGTACAGGAACAACATGCAGTGGGGTTAAACCAGTTATACAAACAATGATAAACAACAACAAACAACACATGGTTAATATACCCTGACTTGGTACAGGAACAAAATGTTGTGGGATTTAACCAGTTATACAAACAATGATAAACAACAACGAACAACACATAGTTAACATACACTGACTTGGTACAGGCATATCATGTAGTGGGGCTAAACCAGTTATACAAACAAAGATAAACAACAACAAACAACACATGGTTAACATACCCTGACTTGGTACAGGAACAAAATGTTGTGGGATTTAACCAGTTATACAAACAATGATAAACAACAACGAACAACACATAGTTAACATACACTGACTTGGTACAGGCATATCATGTAGTGGGGTTAAACCAGTTATACAAACAAAGATAAACAACAACAAACAACACATGGTTAACATACCCTGACTTGGTACAGGAACAACATGTAATGGGGTTAAACCAGTTATACAAACAAAGATAAACAACAACAAACAACACATGGTTAACATACCCTGACTTGGTACAGGCATATCATGTGTGTGGGGTTAAACCAGTTATACAAACAAAGATAGACAACAACAAAAAATAAATGGTTAACATACCCTGACTTAATACAGGCACATCATGTTTATGGGTTTAAGTCAGTTAAGCAAAGAAAGATAAACAACAACGAACAACACATGGTTAAGGGAGCTACCATTTGATTTTTATGGGGGGAAAGGGGGGGGGGCTAGGATGAAAAATGTTGTCCTGCATTTTTTTGTAATTGTAATCTCTGTCCTGCCTTTCTATTTTTCACTCTAATCGGTCCTGCCTTTATTTTATTAGTGTATCCTGATTTTTTTTACATAACTTGTCATCCTGCCTTTTTTTCCCCAAGTTGCTCATCCTGCCTTTTTTTTTTACTCAAAACTCCTGTCCTGCCTTTTTTCAAACATAACATAGCCTGGCTCGGTACAGGAACAACACGTAGTGGGGTTAGACCAGTTATACAAACAAAGATAAACAATGACAAACAACACATGGTTAACATAGTCTGACTTGGTACAGGAACAATATGTAGTGGGGTTAAACCAGTCATACAAACAAAGATAAACAACAAACAACACATGGTTAACATAGTCTGACTCGGTACAGGTACAATATGTAGTGGGGTTAAACCAGTTACAAACAAAGATAAACAACAACAAACAACACATGGTTAACATAGTCTGACTTGGTACAGGTACAACATGCCGTGGGATTCATCCACTTATACAAACAAAGATAAACAACAACAAACAACACATGGTTAACATAGTCTGACTCGGTACAGGTACAACATGTAGTGGTGTTAAACCAGTTATACAAACGAAGATAAACATCAACTAACAACACATAGTTAACATAGTCTGACTTGGTACGGAAACATATATGGCAAGCCGTTTTTTTCCTTTTATTCTTACTTCAAGATATATCATATTATATAATATATAAGATATCTCATATAATATATAATATATCTTATATAATCTATCTTTGATAAGATATCATAAGACATCTTCTAAAGTTTAAAAGTTATCTTATAAAGTATTTTAGATATCTTATAAATATTTTTTAAATAAGATATGTTATAATATATTTTTTATATAAGATATGTTATAATATATTTTTTATATAAGATATGTTATAATATATTTTTCTATATAAGATATCTTATAAAAATGTTTAACATAAGATAACTTCATGATAAATATCTTTTAAATAAAATATTATAACTTTTTTTTATATAAGATATGTAATAAATATTTTTTTTATATGTTGGTCTAGTGTGTCCAGATAGGATGACATGCCCACCAGTATACTGTTTCCTTGTGAACTAGCACGTCAAATGTATGCTTGTCGGTCTAGTACTAATGACTATCATGTGTCCAGATAGGATGACATGCCCACCAGTATACTGTTTCCTTGTGATTTACCACGTTAAATGTATGCTTGTCGGTCTATTACTTATCAGTATAATGTGTCCAGATAGGATGACATGTCTACCAACAGACTGTTGCCTAGTGAACTATAACGTAAAAAGTCTGAATGTCGGTCTAGTACTAATGAGTATCATAAGTCCAGATAGGATGACATGTCTACCAACAGACTGTTTCCTTGTGAACTAGCACGTTAAAAGTCTGCATGTCGGTCTAGTAATAATCAGTATAGTATGTCTAGATAGTAATACATGTCTACCAGCAGAATGTTACCTAGTGAACTTGTACGTTAAAAGTCTACCTTTCGGTCTAGTACTAATCAGTATCATGTGTCCAGATAGGATGACATGTCTACCAACAGACTGTTGCCTTGGGAACTAGCACGTTAAATGTCTGCGTGTCGGTTTAGTACTAATGAGTAGCATGTGTCCAGATAGGATGACATGTCTACGAGCAGACTGTGAACTACGCGTAAAAGTTCTGTGCGTGTCGGTCATGCACCAATCAGTATAATGAACCAAGAAAGAATGACATGTCTGCCTGCAGACTGTAATTGAACCTTGGTAACTAATACGTTAATAGTATGTGTGTCGATATAGTACTAATCAGAATAATGGGTCCATATATGATGACATGTCTACCTGCAGACTGTTGCCTTGTGAAATTACACGTTAAAATTCTGTATGTTAGTTCAGTACTAAATAGTATAATGTGTCCAGATAGGATGACATGTCTACCAGCAGACTGTTACCTTGTGAAATTACACGTTAAAATTCTGTATGTTAGTTCAGTACTAAATAGTATAATGTGTCCAGATAGGATGACATGTCTACCAGCAGACTGTTACCTTGTGAAATTACACGTTAAAATTCTGTATGTTAGTTCAGTACTAAATAGTATAATGTGTCCAGATAGGATGACATGTCTACCTGCAGACTGTTGCCTTGTGAAATTACACGTTAAAATTCTGTATGTTAGTTCAGTACTAAATAGTATAATGTGTCCAGATAGGATGACATGTCTACCAGCAGACTGTTACCTTGTGAAATTACACGTTAAAATTCTGTATGTTAGTTCAGTACTAAATAGTATAATGTGTCCAGATAGGATGACATGTCTACCAGCAGACTGTTACCTTGTGAAATTACACGTTAAAATTCTGTATGTTAGTTCAGTACTAAATAGTATAATGTGTCCAGATAGGATGACATGTCTACCAGCAGACTGTTACCTTGTGAAATTACACGTTAAAATTCTGTATGTTAGTTCAGTACTAAATAGTATAATGTGTCCAGATAGGATGACATGTCTACCAGCAGACTGTTACCTTGTGAAATTACACGTTAAAATTCTGTATGTTAGTTCAGTACTAAATAGTATAATGTGTCCAGATAGGATGACATGTCTACCAGCAGACTGTTACCTTGTGAAATTACACGTTAAAATTCTGTATGTTAGTTCAGTACTAAATAGTATAATGTGTCCAGATAGGATGACATGTCTACCAGCAGACTGTTACCTTGTGAAATTACACGTTAAAATTCTGTATGTTAGTTCAGTACTAAATAGTATAATGTGTCCAGATAGGATGACATGTCTACCAGCAGACTGTTACCTTGTGAAATTACACGTTAAAATTCTGTATGTTAGTTCAGTACTAAATAGTATAATGTGTCCAGATAGGATGACATGTCTACCAGCAGACTGTTACCTTGTGAAATTACACGTTAAAATTCTGTATGTTAGTTCAGTACTAAATAGTATAATGTGTCCAGATAGGATGACATGTCTACCAGCAGACTGTTACCTTGTGAAATTACACGTTAAAATTCTGTATGTTAGTTCAGTACTAAATAGTATAATGTGTCCAGATAGGATGACATGTCTACCAGCAGACTGTTACCTTGTGAAATTACACGTTAAAATTCTGTATGTTAGTTCAGTACTAAATAGTATAATGTGTCCAGATAGGATGACATGTCTACCAGCAGACTGTTACCTTGTGAAATTACACGTTAAAATTCTGTATGTTAGTTCAGTAATAAATAGTATAATGTGTCCAGATAGGATGACATGTCTACCAGCAGACTGTTACCTTGTGAAATTACACGTTAAAATTCTGTATGTTAGTTCAGTACTAAATAGTATAATGTGTCCAGATAGGATGACATGTCTACCAGCAGACTGTTACCTTGTGAAATTACACGTTAAAATTCTGTATGTTAGTTCAGTACTAAATAGTATAATGTGTCCAGATAGGATGACATGTCTACCAGCAGACTGTTACCTTGTGAAATTACACGTTAAAATTCTGTATGTTAGTTCAGTACTAAATAGTATAATGTGTCCAGATAGGATGACATGTCTACCAGCAGACTGTTACCTTGTGAAATTACACGTTAAAATTCTGTATGTTAGTTCAGTACTAAATAGTATAATGTGTCCAGATAGGATGACATGTCTACCAGCAGACTGTTACCTTGTGAAATTACACGTTAAAATTCTGTATGTTAGTTCAGTACTAAATAGTATAATGTGTCCAGATAGGATGACATGTCTACCAGCAGACTGTTACCTTGTGAACTAACACGTTAAAATTCTGTATGTTAGTTCAGTACTAAATAGTATAATGTGTCCAGATAGGATGATATGTCTTCCAGCAGAATGTTACCTTGTGAACTTGCATAGTAAATGTCTGTATGTCGGTCTAGTACTAATCAGTATCATGTGTCCAGATAGGATGACATGTCTACCAGCAGACTGTTACCTTGTGAACTAGCACGTTAAATGTCTGTGTGTCAGTCTAGTACTTATCAGTATCATGCGTCCAGATAGGATGACATGTCTACCAGCAGACTGTTACCTTGTGAACTAGCACGTTAAATGTCTGTGTGTCAGTCTAGTACTTATCAGTATCATGCGTCCAGATAAGATGACATGTCTACCAGCAGACTGTTACCTTGTGAACTAGCACGATAAATGTCTGTGTGTCGGTCTAGTACTTATCAGTATCATGTGTCCAGATAGGATGACATGTCTACCATCAGACTGTAACCTTGTGAATTAGGAATCAAATAGGATTCTTGTTGATAGCGCATGTGCAGAAGGTGATTCCGCTAGAACGATTTCAGATCAGATCTGAAACAGTCTACAAGACAAAGTGAGTCAACTTTTTTATGTTGTGTGGTGCTTGTACAAAATTAATTATTTATTGAATCTATATTAAAAATTTAATTGAAACTGTATATTTAAAAAAAATTAGCCTCGCCATGGTTAATGTCATTACAACATTTAATGTGTCTTTTGAGCTAAAATATAAACATAAATCAGGCCGTCAGTTTTCACGTTTGTTTTACGTTTTCTATTTCGGTGCCTTTTAAACCTTACCATGCGGTATGGGTTTTGCTCATTGTTGAAGGTCGTACGATAACCTATTGTTACTAACTTCTTAATCATTTGGTATCTGGTGTATAGTTGTCTCATTTACAATCATACCATATGTTCTTTTATTCTATTACGACTGCTATCTGGCGCAAATTTCACGTCGATATTAAGGCGACGTAAAAACTAAGCATACGAGAAATTTCTGTGCGTTCGTTAATCAAAATCAGTTAGGACTGAGAGCTGTAAGGTAATTTTTAAATGTAAGAACTGAGAGCTGATAATTTTTATGCGCTTTTGTGTCGTATTCATATTTACTGGGATCTTCTGTAATATCTTATAGTTTATTAGTTTTTACCTACAAGGACATGCGCAGCTAAGTAATGCAATTATATATTTGTCGTCATCAATCACAAGTATATTGGTTTGTAGTTTAACCCTATGGCTTACAATAACCCAACTTTTCTTGTGCATCACTTTGATTGATCGTTGTTGGTTAACCGATGCAGTTTCGTTGATTAGGTTGTTCGCTACAAGACGTAAAAAAGTGGGGTATGCACAATATGATTGCGAAAGTGATAGAAAGCAAATGATAGCGAAAGTGATATCAAGCAAATTAGGGACAAATCACAGCGACACCTACATGGGACAAATCATATATTTCCATTCACAGCGACACCTATCTAACCATTTGTGTTGACGGCACTTTAATACAATGATGTTTAAGTGATTTGTTTTTGCAGCAGTAGATAAATGACATCCATATTGTCTAAATGCGACACATTTGCAGGATTTTATGTTTCGCCTGTATAAAAAAATACTTTTCTGTATGCATTCAATTTTTACTATATATATATATAACAAATAAAATAATTTCAGGATTTCGAATTGATAGATTCTTCTAAACGTGAGGCAGCTTTTCGCTCATCAGGATGAAGTTTCGTCAAATAAGTTTCCAGAAGACTAAAAGTAAAAAGACAAAGACAAAGGAAGCTTCAATTGCAAGTATTTCGACGTTGCCCAGGACGTATCTCTTTGCTGCTCTCTTCGTAGATACAAAACATATGTTACTCCACGTAACAAATACGTTATCACAAACCGGCGAACAGCCATTTCAGACGACGAGGAAGAAACCGACAATGGTGTGCTATATGAACTCGACGATATAGACAAAGTTTTGAATTCAGTCCGTAAGGAGCGCACACACATCAAAACAAATCCTTGGATCCCTCTGCGTAAATCTGTGCACGAAGAAGACTTGATTGATCTTGTACCAGAAGGTGCCAACGCTCAGGATTATTTGAACGTGTGTATCCTAGCTGAAGAGGCGGGAAAATCTTATAATTCTACAGAATCTACCCTGACAGCAGCCGACAATCCAAGGATACCAACGCGTGAAAAAAGACAACTAAGTTTAACTGATCTGAACATTAATCGATGGTCTATTATCTCTGAAGGTGATGTGGATATAGTTCTAACTCAATTCTCCTACAATTGAAGAACTGAATGAACGATTTGCAAACATAGATTACGCCATTGATTTCAAATACGAAGAAAATATTGACAATATCCTGGACGACGAAATGGCAGTAAAACTTGCTAAAAGACTTTCCGTCAATGACTTATTGGAGGACTATAGTGAGGTATCATCTGATACATCTAACAGTAGCATGGAAATCTCAGACAATACCAGCTCTACTGGCTCATACAGCAGTGAAGGGTCCATAGAAAACCAACTTCCGGTTTACTCGACAAAGTTTTCAGAACGACCTGACCGAATGGAAGAATCAATCGATGCTGGTTATTCAAGTCTCAGCCGCGACTCACGATTCCCTTCGACATCCGATTCTGATAATGCTGAACATTCCGATAGTGACATTGAAGAAGAATCAAATATGACTCTTGTTGATAGCGCATGTGCAGAATGTGATTCCGCTAGAACGATTCCAGACATCAGAAACAGTCTACAAGACAAAGTGAGTCAACTAAGAGCTGAAAAAATGATCGTTGAGGAAAAAATCCGCGAAGCACAAGAAGACGATATAATTCGTTTTAAAGAAACTCAGCGATTGCGACGCCATCTGCCTGGTTACAAGAAACAGATGTTGTTGAAAACATTGACCAGTTTGAAGGAAAGACTTGAAAATCAAAGCCAAAGATTACAGAAAAGTTATTCAACAGTATTATCAATGCAAAGAAGATTTGCTCAGAGACATAATCCGTTTTTCATTGTCCCAAACACAAACTTTAGTTGAGAAAAGTAGTACTATCGCGGATGAATAATTAGTGCTATATGTATGATTGTATGTAAATATGATGAATAATTATTTATTTATAATGCTCTATAGATGAGGAATTCAAAATACAGAACAAAGTGATCATAGAGCTAGGAAAACAACTCGTTGTAAACTTTTCATTTTCTGGACTATTTTCAATATAAATCATGTGTCGTCTGCAAAGACTGACTGTTGTTAATTTGTTGTTACTTTTGAACTGAACACAGTTCAAACATTGTTTATGTTGTGTGGTGCTTGTACAAAATTAATTATTTATTGAATCTCTATATATAAAATTTGAATGATACTGTATTTTTTGTTTAATACAGCCTCGCCATGATTAATGCCATTACAAATAAATTTCCAAAATTTGACATTCTCCCGCAATTCGCATAAACCGCTATTCTACACCCCGCTCAAATACACACACAACCGTTATACTATACCCGGCTCCGATACACAAAACCGTTATACTATACACCGTTACAATACAAAACACACAAAGCAAATATAGTATACCCCGCTTAAATACACAGAAAACCGTTATACTATACCAGAGTCCGATATACAATATCTTTATACTATACACCATTACAATACAATACACACAAAGCAAATATAGTATACCCCGCTCAAATACCCACAAAACCGTCATACTATACCCGGCTCCGATACACAAAATCGTTATACTATACATCATTACAATACAATACACACAAAGCAAATATACTATACCCCGCTCAAATACCCACAAAATCGTTATACTATACCCGGCTTCGATACACAAGACCGATATACTATAAACTGTTACAATACACAAAACCGCTATACTATACACCGTTACAATACAATACACACAAAACAAATATACTATATCCCGCTCAAATAAAAATAAAATTACTAAACTATACACTGTTTCAATACAAGGGGCTGTTATATCCACCTCTGATACACACACAACTGCTATACTACACACAGCTCCAATACACACAAGAGTGAACAAGCTGAATTGTCTAGCCTTCTTTACTAATCATTGATATTATGTTGATAGTCCTAAATATAAAGCTTTATTTATACAACTGTCACATAAACTTAACATTAACCCATAAAACAAAACATTGACCAAAGAACTATGAAAATGAGGTCAAGGTCAGATGAACCATGCCAGGCAGGCATGTACAGCTAAAAATTCTTCCATACAACAAACATAGTTGACCTATTGCTTATAGTTTAAGAAAAACAGACCAAAACACTAAAAGTAAACACTGAGCTGTGAACTGTGAAAATGGGGTCAAGGTCAAATAAAACATGTACGACTGACATATATTTCCATACACCAAATATAGTTTTTGCATATAGTATCAGACAAAATACCTAAAACACAAAAACTCACCCATAACCACTGAACCATGAAAATGAGATCAAAGTCAGATGACACCTGTCAGTTGGACATGTACACCTTACAATCATTCCATACACCAGCTATAGGAGACCTATTACTTATAGTATCTGAAATATGGCCTTGACCACCAAAACTTAACCTTGTGGTCACTGATCCATGAAATGAGGTCGAGGTCAGGTGAAAACTGTCTTACGGGCATGAGGATAGTGCAAGGTACGCACATAACAAATATAGTTATCCTATTACTTATAATAAGAGATAATTTAGCATTACATTTTTTTTCAAGTAGTCACTTAACCATGAAAATGAGGTCAAGGACATTGGACATGAGAATGACGGAAACTTCGTAGCATGAGGCATCTACATACAAAGTATGAAGCATCCAGGTCTTCCACCTTCTAAAATATAAGGCTTTTAAGCAGTTAGCTACCGCCGTCGCCGCCGGATCACTATCCCTATGTTGAGCTTTCTGCGACAAAACTCGCAGACTCGACAAAAATTGATATACCCTCTCCAAAAAACAAAACCAATAAACCCTATACCAAACCTCGCTCCAATACACACATACATACAACATAAATAAGAAAAGCAAGCAAACAGAAAACTATATATGAATACCGATGCACGAGTCAAAGAATACGAGTAACACATGTACATAAAAACTCTGTGTTCGTTAAAAAGAGGTTCTCTTAAGATCAATTTCTTCAAGGATAAAATGGTCGGTTTATTGAATGAGGCCAATGTTTTCAGTCCACAAATCAATAACAATAGCCACGTGCATATACTTTCTTTGCAACAATTAGGAGATACATGTAACAGTATTGCATTTAAACGCGATCAATTGGTGATTTGATGGTTGCAAATTAAGTTTTCTGGAGACGTTGGTGATGCCGTCGGAGCTAACAATACAATATTGTTATCTCCATTCTAATGACACTGACAGAAAACAACATTAAAACATACATTAAAAATATGTTATTTGTCGTCTGCGCCTGTGCGTACGTTTTCATAGCATCAATTGAGAATTAATTTCCTGAAAATTGGTGACACTATCCAATCAAAATGAAAGTTACACAATGTTGCATTAGGATCCATTATAGATGCCATTAGAAAGCAGCGGGATCACAAAACTTTTCAGTTTAAGATTAGAAGGGACAACTGAAAGACAAGAATGTGTCCATAGTACACGGATGCCCCACTCGCACTATCGTTTTCTTTCAGTGTTCAGTGGACCGTAAAACTGTGGTATAAACTGTCAAGATGAGAAATATCATATCATAGGGAACATGTGGACAGACTGACGACCGGAAGCAAGGACGGACGTTCGGACGAAAGGGCGAACGAACGGTACGACGAACGAACAGACGGACGGACGAAAGAACGAACAGACGCACATATCGAAAATCATGAGGCATAAAACAACAATACAATAAATCTGACATATTCAACTTTGAAGGCGTGATATTAATTATCTAAAATCGGAGGTTAACCTATAAATGGCTGTTAAATACCACAGTCACACAAGGCCACGATCTCACTACGAACTCACTACGATCTAACTACGATGTCTGAAAAAAAAAATTGACGATTGTAGAAACGAGTAAAAAAAAACCCCACTGTTATACTAACTCTGTAGTCGACAACTTGGTGATTTCCATGTGCAGTTTTGTATATGCCATAATATAAAATCATTTATTACAGCGGATGACCGTGAGGGCATATCAGTGTTTTCTATCGCCTAGATTTCCATAACGTAATATTCGTTTTGGGTTTTTAACCGATCTATAAACATGATGAATTCGTAGACTTCATCAAGTGGAAACTAACATTCCTTGTTGCTTGTTATAAATTAATTTCTTCAATGAATACTCATCAAATACTTTTTAAAGAAGATACACTAATTATATTACTGAAGGTTAAATGTATATGCAAATAGGTTAAACAAATCATTTATATCTATGTACACGTATGTGGCAGACTATCTCAAGAACTCAAGAAAGTTTGCAATCTGAAGGAACGACAACTCTGCATGGATGATTAAACATGTTTTGCGGGAAAATACGGTGCCTACTCAAATCGATTCATTTCTAATAGAAAATTCGAATAATTACAAATGAGTGACGTGTCCACCATGAACTTGCACTACACTATACTAGTAAAATAGTAGAACAAGATGATCTACAAATGCATGAAACTAATATACACATGTAACTGTTATATACACATGTAACTGTTATACACATGTAACTGTTATATACACATGAAACTAATATACACATGTAACTGTTATATACACATGTAACTGTTATATACACATGAAACTAATATACACATGTAACTGTTATATACACATGAAACTGTTATATACACATGAAACTGTTATATACACATGAAACTAATATACACATGTAACTGTTATATACACATGTAACTGTTATATACACATGAAACTGTTATATACACATGAAACTGTTATATACACATGAAACTGTTATATACACATGTAACTGTTATATACACATGAAACTGTTATATACACATGAAACTGTTATATACACATGTAACTGTTATATACAAGTATCAATATAATATATCACAATAGACCAGAGTAAACTAATATACACATGTAACTGTTATATACACATGTAACTGTTATATACACATGAAACTGTTATATACAAGTATCAATATAATATATCACAATAGACCAGAGTAAACTAATATACACATGTAACTGTTATATACAAGTATTAATATAATAATATACACATGTAACTGTTATATACAAGTATTAATATAATAATATACACATGTAACTGTTATATACAAGTATTAATATAATATATCACAATAGACCAGAGTATACTGATATACACATGTAACTGTTATATACAAGTATCAATATAATATATAACAATAGACCAGAGTATACTAATATACACATGTAACTGTTATATACAAGTATCAATATAATATATAACAATAGACTAGAGTATACTAATATACACATGTAACTGTTATATACAAGTATCAATATAATATATCACAATAGACCAGAGTATACTAATATACACATGTAACTGTTATATACAAGTATCAATATAATATATCACAATAGACCAGAGTATACTAATATACACATGTAACTGTTATATACAAGTATTAATGTAATATATAACAATAGACCAGAGTATACTAATATACACATGTAACTGTTATATACAAGTATCAATATAATATATAACAATAGACCAGAGTATACTAATATACACATGTAACTGTTATATACAAGTATCAATATAATATATAACAATAGACCAGAGTATACTAATATACACATGTAACTGTTATATACAAGTATCAATATAATATATAACAATAGACCAGAGTATACTAATATACACATGTAACTGTTATATACAAGTATCAATATAATAATATACACATGTAACTGTTATATACAAGTATCAATATAATATATAACAATAGACCAGAGTATACTAATATACACATGTAACTGTTATATACAAGTATCAATATAATAATATACACATGTAACTGTTATATACAAGTATCAATATAATATATAACAATAGACCAGAGTATACTAATATACACATGTAACTGTTATATACAAGTATCAATATAATAATATACACATGTAACTGTTATATACAAGTATCAATATAATAATATACACATGTAACTGTTATATACAAGTATCAATATAATATATAACAATAGACCAGAGTATACTAATTTGTATCACTACACTATGATAGTCATTACAGTGAGGATGAATTCCCTGTCATTAATTTATCATCCACGCACGAACTTGTCCCAGAAAAAATCTGTAAATTAGGTAGCAAAACACAGTTAGAGGTGTAGTTTCGCATTATGGCCATGGTGAATTTTTTAAATATGAAAGTTTTTGTACAATTACATTAATTTTTAGATAGTTGAAGAATAATATAGCCTTTCAAGATGGTTTATATGAACATTTATAATGTTTTATCATGTTTTATATGCAATTTTCGTGTTTGATAGTCCGTTTTTCCTATCAGTACCGCCCATAGATATAGAAATTATGTGCACAGATTTGTCGCTCGATCTTTTCAATTCAATTTTATTGAATAAAATTGAGAATGAAATGGAGAATGTGTCAAAGAGACAACAACCCGACCAAATAAAGAAACAGAAGGTCACCAATAGGTCTTTAATGTAGCGAGAAATTCCCGCACCCGGAGGCGTCCTTCAGCTGGCCCCTAAACAAATATATATGTACTAGTTCAGTGATAATGAACGCCATACTAATTTCCAAATTATACACAAGAAACTAAAATTAAAATAATACAAGACAAACAAAGGCCAGAGGCTCCTGACTTGGGACAGGCGCAAAAAATTCGGCGGGGTTAAACATGTTTGTGAGATATCAACCCTCCCCCTATACCTCTAACCAATGTTGAAAAGTAAACGCATAACAATACGCACATTAAAATTCAGGTCAAGAGAAGTCTGAGTCTGATGTCAGAAGATGTAACCAAAGAAAATAAACAAAATGACAATAAAACATAAATAACAACAGACTACTAGCAGTTAACTGAAATGCCAGCTCCAGACTTCAATTAAACTGAGTGAATGCTATATGATTTGATTTTGGACCTCTTGATATATATAGGGCTATAATGTCAGGAAAGGTATCACGCTAATTTATTGAAATTTTCCTTAGGACCAAATTTTTTAGACTTTTGTGACATGTTCACCCCCCCCCTCCCCCCCCCTTTTTGTAATTTTTCATATCAAATAAATGCAGATTGTTGCCATGGTTACACCAAAAAGTGGTTGTATTTCACCATTATAACTATTGGAAATTAAATCTATGGATGGTTTACTTTCCATAATTATGCACATGCATAACCAGTTCTGTACGTAATGTCGCTACCAACCTCAATGTCAGTTATATCACAAGTAGATCGATTCAAAGTTCAAACTAAAAAGTAACAATTGCTGACGCCGTCGCCATCACCGGGCAAGCAATCTTCAAGTCTAAGAAACTCCTGCTCAACCTGTGGTACTAGCTCATGTAAAATAAGTAAAATGTTAATAGACGATGACACAACGGAAGTGATGAGAATAGCTGAACTGAGATGTCCTATTAGGACATACCCTATACCACTAGTGGCACTTTACTATGTAAAATAAGTAAATGGTTAAAATATGACACAACGGACGCCAAGTGATGAGAAAAGCTAAACGGAGGTGTCCTGGAAGAATGAGCAGCGCCTGATCCATTAGTGACACTATCTTGTGTAAAATAAGTAAAATGCTAACAGACGACGACACAACGGACGCCAAGTGATGAGAATAGTGCAGTAAACTAAGGTAATGAGAATAGCACAACTGAGGTCCTTATCAGGACGATCAGATCCTGTAAAACTAGTTGCACTACATTATGCAAATAAGTAAATGGTAAACAGACGACGAAACAACTGAATGAAAGTGGTAAGAACCCGGCGCCCTGGTATGATGAACATCTCCTGCTTCACTAGTGGCATCATATTAATATACGATGAGAATAGCACAACTGAGGTTCCATGGAAGGACTAGCAGTTCCTGTTCCACGAGTGGCACAATATTATGTAAAATAAGTAAAATGTTAACAGACGACGACACAACGGACGCCAAGTGATGAGAATAGTACAATTAACTGAGGTACCCTATCAAGACGAGCAGCTCCTACTCTACTAATGGCACTATCTTAATATAAAATAAGTAAAACGTTAACAATCGAAGACACAATAGACGCACATTCATGATAATAGCTGAACTGAGGACGATCACTTCTTTTTCGACTAGTGGTACTTGATAATGTGAAATAAGTAAAATGTTAGCAGAAGACGACACAGCAGACACCATGTGATGAAAATAGCTGAACTGAGGTGTTGTGGAAGGACGTGTGCAGTACCTTTTCCACTAATGGCGCATGTAAATTAAGTAGCATGTTAACAGACGATAACACAACGGACAACAAGTGATAAGAATATGTAAACTGTGGAGCCATGGAAAGACAAGCAGTTCCCACTTCACTACCGGCAATATCATATTTGAAATCAGTAAATTGTTAACAGACGACGACTCAATTGACGCCAAGTGATCGTCATAGATGAATTCAGAATCCATGGAAGGTCAAGCAGCTCCTCCTCCACCAGTGGCACTTTATTATGTAAAATAAGCAAATTGCCAACTTACGACGACACAATGGATGCCAAGTTATTAGAATAGCTGAACATAGGTGCTCTGGAAGGACGAGCAGCTCCTGCTTCACTAATGACAACACTATCTTATGTAAAATGTTAACAGACGACAACACAATGGACGCCAAGCTATGATAATAGCTGAACTGAGGTACCTTGAAAGGACGAGAAGCTCCTTCGCCGCAAGAAGCACCTCCTATGTAAAATACCTTAATAGTTAAAATGTTAACAGACGACGACACAACAATGCGTAGTGATAAAAATAGCTGATCTGTGGAGCCGTGGAAGGAAAAGCAGGTCCTGCTCTACCAGTGGCACTTTATTATGTAAAATAAGTAAACATTGTAACAGATGCCAAGTGATGAGAATATGTAAACTGTGGTGCCCAGAAAGGACTAGCCTGTTCCAATTGTGGTACTATCTTATGTAAAATAAGTAAAATATTAACACACGACGACACAACGGACGCCAAGTCATGAGAAAATGTAAACTGTGGTGCCCAGAAAGGACTAGCAGCTCCTATTTCACTAGTGGTACTATCTTATGTAAAATATTATCAGACGACGACACAACGAACGACAAGTGATGATAATATGTAAACTGTAGTGCCTTAGAAGGACAACCAGCTCCTGCTTCGCTAGTGGTACTATATAATGAAAACTATCTCAGTTAGCCATGGTTATATAGGTACTAGAATACGGTGCTGTCAACAGACTAGCTCAGTTAGCCATGGTTATATAGGTACTAGAATACGGTGTTAGCCATGGTTATATAGGTACTAGAATACGGTGCTGTCAACAAACTAGCTCAGTTAGCCATGGATATATAGGTACTAGAATACGATACTAGCTCAGTTAGCAATGGTTATATAGGTACTAGCTCAGTTAGCCATGGTTATATAGGTACTAGAATACGGTGCTCAGTTAGCCATGGTTATATAGGTACTAGAATACGGTGCTCAGTTAGCCATGGTTATATAGGTACTAGAATACGGTGCTGTCAACAAACTAGCTCAGTTAGCCATGGTTATATAGGTACTAGAACAAACTAGCTCAGTTAGCCATGGTTATATAGGTACAAGAACAAACTAGCTCAGTTAGCCATGGTTATATAGGTACTAAAACAAACTAGCTCAGTTAGCCATGGTTATATAGGTACTAGAATACGGTGTTAGCCATGGTTATATAGGTACTAGAATACGGTGTTAGCCATGGTTATATAGGTACTAGAATACGGTGCTGTCATTTGGAACCCATTCACCAGCAGGGAAATAGAAAGGATAGAAAGCATACAGAAAAGAGGCGCACATTCCATCCTGCACGACTACAAATCAAGAGAATGCGTTACAAATATGCTTTCCAAGCTGGAACTAACACCTCTCCAAGAACGGAGGAGGCTGACTATGTTCTAGAAAGTGGTTGAGGGATTGGAACCGGCTATTGAATAATCTAACTACCTACAAGAAATCAGAAACAAACACTAAGTAAAGGCAAGAACTTTCAATACACGAATATCGTAGAAAGACAAGAAACCAAACACATATCGCAGATCATTTAAATTTATAGGCTGCAAAACAGACATTCGAAAGAACTCAATTTTTCCTAAAACGTTAGTGCAATGGAGCCATCTGGAAGAGAATATTGCATGCCAAAAAGACAGTTGAGGGTTTCACGGCGAGTCTGATCTTCTTCCAGAATGCTATATATTTTGAATATCAAACTGACACTTTGAGCCCTCCGTAAACATAGACGTCAGGAAGTCTACCCAGATTCCTTTTAGTCACGTTTGCATCTACCTATTAACTAAATGTCTGCTTAATATTAGGCAGATTAGGCTCTCGCCATTGCCCTGTGCCCTTTGCCCTGAAATGTTGACAATTTTTAGCTGAAAAGTGACAATCTAAGCCCTCCGTAGATATCGAAGATGACATTATTCTGGGAAATCCTTTTGATACAACTTTTATATATACAGAGTCTATGATTTCCTTTAATTATATGGACATTGAAAGACCAAGGGGGTCTTATCGTCATTTCAGCAGTCTCCGGTAGGTTTACACTATACATTTTTTTTTTGGGGGGGGGGGGGGGCTTTTCATAAATATTTCTATTTATATTTGTAAATGTTTCTGGAGTGATCGGTTTTTGTTTTTGTATCATATATTATATATAAAATTACATCTTTGATATCGTTTTATTCATAGAAATCTATATTACACAAAGACAAATATGCATGCAACTACTAAAGGGTTTATAAATTATAGTCCTGGTACTTTTGATAACTATGTATATTCGATTTCCTACGTATCTTTTCACTTCTTACTCTGAAAATCATGCTTTGAATGTTATCAAATATTTGAATTTTCTATGATTTTCAACTACATTTTAATATCAAACCGACTGCTAGCGGCCGGTTGGATATTGAATATCGAATATCGAATAACGAACCGGCTGCTAACTTCACATACATCAAGTTGGAAGACCTTTATTCAGTGGGATTTTAACCTTTTTCATGAGTGGGGCGAGTAGGCAGACATATATTCAACGGGATTTTAAGTTTTAAGTGGGGAGAGTTGGTGAAAAAGTGAGGCGATTTTGTGTGGGACGATTTGGCAGTGGGGCGAGTTGTCATGGATTCGTACTAGGATGTATCAATACCTAAGAATGTTATGCACTTTCAGACCTAGAAATGCCCAACATTTAAATTGTGTAGCAATCACCCCTTCAGCTGTACATAAAATCATAAGATTCGACTATATTAAACCTAGATGACATATGATTGATTCCAAAACAAATGTTCTGTATCTTGAAATTAGCCCTGCTCGTGCTGGTGCACTCGACTCTAAACAAACGTTCTGTATCTTGACATTAGCCCCGCTCGTGCTGGTGCACTCGACTCCAAACAAATGTTCTGTATCTTGAAATTAGCCCCGCTCGTGCTGGTGCACTCGACTCCAATCGTTATTGACTAGGATTGTCAGTAAATTAGTCCCGCTCGTGCTGGTGCACTTGACTCCGATCTTAATTGACTAGGATTGTCAGTTTTCCTATCGAAGGTCGGTGGTTTTTCCGGGCACTCCGGCTTCCTCCACCTATAAAAACTGACCGCCACGAAATAGCACAAAAATGGCGCTTAAAAGTGGCGTTTAAACACCAAAAATCAAAATCAAATCTTGAAATTAGTTTCGTACAAACGGAAGGAGAAATTGGTTACATATAAATATGAAAAGAAACGGGGTGCATGATGTTGTGACAAAAATTCAACTTCACAGAAACCAAACCAATTTAGAAATCAAAACACGGCACTCAACATTACAAAGGTCTACAATACACCAAGACGGTAGTGTAAAGTACTTAATTGCCTCGTATGTGAGAAAAAATCTAACAGAACGGAAAAAGCAGAATCTACTCATAGACTATGCAAAAGGAAAAAAAATGGTCTTCCAATAGTTCTAACCGCCACTAATATCACATATCTTCATGAGTGTACTGTGATGTTCAAACGGCACTATATTGTATTCCTTGCTCACCAAGATTTTTTCGTGGCGAGTAAAAAAAAATATATTCTGAACGTTTAACCATGTTTTTTTTTTTTTTTATAATTTACAGTCTTTAAAGAAATCGAATGTGTAGAAGTGACTGCGAAGAAATCACCAAAATTAAATGCGACTTTTAGAAATATTCGAATGTAACCGTTTTTTCACAACAGATTGAATTGTTTTGAAACAGAAGCAGGCTACCAGGAATATTTGAGTGAAATAGTAAAGGATCCTGTGTCAATGTTTCGCTTGCAAAACAAAGAGTGCCAACATGATCTGTACAAAATGAAGCATGGAAACATGATTTGTTAATCAGATTGGATACATATAGATTCTTCCACTGTATCGAGTGTGATACGATATTTATCCACTCGAGACACTTAAAATTTTTAATTTAAAACTTGAGGCTCGCCGAGCGTTTTAAAAGTTTAAACTTTTGACTGTCGAGAGTGGATAAATATCGTATTGCACGATATTTGGTGTTGGAATCTGTTTCTCTAATGATTTCTAAACGATATGCAGATAATTTTAATCCTTTTTTTCGAGCGACCTGTCAAAATATGTGTTCTTTTTACGTGACGCCATCAGACATGGTCGCTTTTTACCTGACGTCACAATAGAAATTTCAGAGGAAAACATGAAAATTTGACGTCATAATCGAATTTTGACCAATGAAGAACTGAGATCATACGAACCACACGTTGATTAAATAAAAATAATCAATAGGTCATGACAAGGATAATCGTGTAAGAATTAGAAAAAGGATCGCTTCGGGTTATCTGTTCGCCTGTATTTGTATAATATAGTATTTTGTATTGTAGATACTAACGCTTCGGGTTATCTGTTCGCCTGTATTTGTATAATATAGTATTTGTATTGTAGATACTAACGCTTTGGGATATCTGTTCGCCTGTATTTGTATAATATAGTATTTGTATTGTAGATACTATCGGCTCGGGTTATCTGTTCGCCTGTATTTGTATAATATTGTATTTGTATTGTATATAATATCATTTCGGGTTATCTGTTCGCCTGCATTTGTATAATATAGTATTTGTATTGTAGATACTAACGCTTCGGGTTATCTGTTCGCCTGTATTTGTATAATATAGTATTTGTATTGTAGATACTATCGCTTCGGGTTATCTGTTCGCCTGTATTTGTATAATATGGTATTTGTATTGTAGATACTAACGATTCGGGTTATCTGTTCGCCTGTATTTGTATAATATAGTATTTGTATTGTAGATACTAACGCTTCGGATTATCTGTTCGCCCGTTTTTGTATAATATAGTATTTGTATTGTAGATACTATCGGTTCGGGTTATCTGTTCGCCTGTATTTGTATAATATAGTATTTGTATTGTAAAGACTATCGCTTCGGGTTATCTGTTCGCCTGTATTTGTATAATATAGTATTTGTATTGTAGATACTAACGCTTCGGGTTATCTGTTCGCCTGTATTTGTATAATATAGTATTTGTATTGTAGATACTATCGCTTCGGGTTATCTGTTCGCCTGTATTTGTATAATTTAGTATTTGTATTGTAGATACTATCACTTCGGGTTATTTGTTCGCCTGTATTTGTATAATATAGTATTTGTATTGTAGATACTAACGCTTCGGGTTATCTGTTCGCCTGTATTTGTATAATATAGTATTTGTATTGTAGATACTATCGCTTCGGGTTATCTGTTCGCCTTTATTTGTATTGTAGATACTAACTCTTCGGGTTATCTGTTCGCCTGTATTTGTATAATATAGTATTTGTATTGTAGATACTATCGCTTTGGGTTATCTTTTCGCCTGTATTTGTATAATTTAGCTATCGCTTCGGGTTATCTGTTCGCCTGTATTTGTATAATATAGTATTTGTATTGTAGATACTAATGCTTCGGGTTATCTGTTCGCCTGTATTTGTATAATATAGTATTTGTATTGTAGATACTAACGCTTCAGTTTATCTGTTCGCCTGTATTTGTATAATATAGTATTTGTATTGTAGATACTAACGCTTCAGGTTATCTGTTCGCCTGTATTTGTATAATATAGTATTTGTATTGTAGATACTTACGCTTCGGGCTATCTGTTCGCCTGTATTTGTATAATATAGTATTTGTATTGTAGATACTAACGCTTCGGGTTATCTGTTCGCCTGTATTTACATAATATAGTATTTGTATTGTAGATACTATCGCTTTGGGTTATCTTTTCGCCTGTATTTGTATAATTTAGTATTGTATTGTAGATACTATCGCTTCCGGTTATCTGTTCACCTGTATTTGTATGATATAGTATTTGTATTGTAGATACTAATGCTTCGGGTTATCTGTTCGCCTGTATTTGTATAATATAGTATTTGTATTGTAGATACTAACGCTTCGGGTTATCTGTTCGCCTGTATTTGTATAATATAGTATTTGTATTGTAGATACTAACGCTTCGGATTATCTGTTCGCCCGTTTTTGTATAATATAGTATTTGTATTGTAGATACTATCGGTTCGGGTTATCTGTTCGCCTGTATTTGTATAATATAGTATTTGTATTGTAAAGACTATCGCTTCGGATTATCTGTTCGCCTGTATTTGTATAATATAGTATTTGTATTGTAGATACTAACGCTTCGGGTTATCTGTTCGCCTGTATTTGTATAATATAGTATTTGTATTGTAGATACTATCGCTTCGGGTTATCTGTTCGCCTGTATTTGTATAATTTAGTATTTGTATTGTAGATACTATCACTTCGGGTTATTTGTTCGCCTGTATTTGTATAATATAGTATTTGTATTGTAGATACTGACGCTTCGGGTTATCTGTTCGCCTGTATTTGTATAATATAGTATTTGTATTGTAGATACTATCGCTTCGGGTTATCTGTTCGCCTTTATTTGTATTGTAGATACTAACTCTTCGGGTTATCTGTTCGCCTGTATTTGTATAATATAGTATTTGTATTGTAGATACTATCGCTTTGGGTTATCTTTTCGCCTGTATTTGTATAATTTAGCTATCGCTTCGGGTTATCTGTTCGCCTGTATTTGTATAATATAGTATTTGTATTGTAGATACTAATGCTTCGGGTTATCTGTTCGCCTGTATTTGTATAATATAGTATTTGTATTGTAGATACTAACGCTTCAGTTTATCTGTTCGCCTGTATTTGTATAATATAGTATTTGTATTGTAGATACTAACGCTTCAGGTTATCTGTTCGCCTGTATTTGTATAATATAGTATTTGTATTGTAGATACTTACGCTTCGGGCTATCTGTTCGCCTGTATTTGTATAATATAGTATTTGTATTGTAGATACTAACGCTTCGAGTTATCTGTTCGCCTGTATTTACATAATATAGTATTTGTATTGTAGATACTATCGCTTTGAGTTATCTTTTCGCCTGTATTTGTATAATTTAGTATTGTATTGTAGATACTATCGCTTCCGGTTATCTGTTCACCTGTATTTGTATAATATAGTATTTGTATTGTAGATACTAATGCTTCGGGTTATCTGTTCGCCTGTATTTGTATAATATAGTATTTGTATTGTAGATACTATCGGCTCGGGTTATCTGTTCGCCTGTATTTGTATAATATTGTATTTGTATTGTAGATACTATCACTTCGGGTTATCTGTTCGCCTGCATTTGTATAATATAGTATTTGTATTGTAGATACTAACGCTTCGGGTTATCTGTTCGCCTGTATTTGTATAATATAGTATTTGTATTGTAGATACTATCGCTTCGGGTTATCTGTTCGCCTGTATTTGTATAATATGGTATTTGTATTGTAGATACTAACGATTCGGGTTATCTGTTCGCCTGTATTTGTATAATATAGTATTTGTATTGTAGATACTAACGCTTCGGATTATCTGTTCGCCCGTTTTTGTATAATATAGTATTTGTATTGTAGATACTATCGGTTCGGGTTATCTGTTCGCCTGTATTTGTATAATATAGTATTTGTATTGTAAAGACTATCGCTTCGGGTTATCTGTTCGCCTGTATTTGTATAATATAGTATTTGTATTGTAGATACTAACGCTTCGGGTTATCTGTTCGCCTGTATTTGTATAATATAGTATTTGTATTGTAGATACTATCGCTTCGGGTTATCTGTTCGCCTGTATTTGTATAATTTAGTATTTGTATTGTAGATACTATCACTTCGGGTTATTTGTTCGCCTGTATTTGTATAATATAGTATTTGTATTGTAGATACTAACGCTTCGGGTTATCTGTTCGCCTGTTTTTGTATAATATTGTATTTGTATTGTAGATACTATCGCTTCGGGTTATCTGTTCGCCTTTATTTGTATTGTAGATACTAACTCTTCGGGTTATCTGTTCGCCTGTATTTGTATAATATAGTATTTGTATTGTAGATACTATCGCTTTGGGTTATCTTTTCGCCTGTATTTGTATAATTTAGCTATCGCTTCGGGTTATCTGTTCGCCTGTATTTGTATAATATAGTATTTGTATTGTAGATACTAATGCTTCGGGTTATCTGTTCCCCTGTATTTGTATAATATAGTATTTGTATTGTAGATACTAACGCTTCAGTTTATCTGTTCGCCTGTATTTGTATAATATAGTATTTGTATTGTAGATACTAACGCTTCAGGTTATCTGTTCGCCTGTATTTGTATAATATAGTATTTGTATTGTAGATACTTACGCTTCGGGCTATCTGTTCGCCTGTATTTGTATAATATAGTATTTGTATTGTAGATACTTACGCTTCGGGTTATCTGTTTGCCTGTATTTACATAATATAGTATTTGTATTGTAGATACTATCGCTTTGGGTTATCTTTTCGCCTGTATTTGTATAATTTAGTATTGTATTGTAGATACTATCGCTTCCGGTTATCTGTTCACCTGTATTTGTATAATATAGTATTTGTATTGTAGATACTAATGCTTCGGGTTATCTGTTCGCCTGTATTTGTATAATATAGTATTTGTATTGTAGATACTAACGCTTCGGGTTATCTGTTCGCCTGTATTTGTATAATATAGTATTTGTATTGTAGATACTATCACTTCGGGTAATCTGTTCGCCTGTATTTGTATAATATAGTATTTGTATTGTAGATACTATCGCTTCGGGTTATCTGTTCGCCTGTATTTGTATAATATAGTATTTGTATTGTAGATACTATCGCTTCGGGTTATCTGTTCGCCTGTATTTGTATTGTAGATACAATCGCTTTGGGTTATCTGTTCGCCTGTATTTGTATAATATAGTATTTGTATTGTAGATACTATCGCTTTGGGTTATCTGTTCGCCTGTATTTGTATAATATAGTATTTGTATTGTAGATACTATCGCTTCGGGTTATCTGTTCGCCTGTATTTGTATTATATAGTATTTGTATTGTAGATACTTACGCTTCGGGTTATCTGTTCGCCTGTATTTGTATAATATAGTATTTGTATTGTAGATACTATCGCGTTGGGTTATCTTTTCGCCTGTATTTGTATAATATAGTATTTGTATTGTAGATACTATCGCTTTGGGTTATCTGTTCGCCTGTATTTGTATAACATAGTATTTGAATTGTAGATACTATCACTTTGGGTTATCTTTTCGCCTGTATTTGTATAATATAGTATTTGTATTGTAGATACTATCGCTTCGGGTTATCTGTTTGCTTGTATTTGTATAATATAGTATTTGTATTGTATATACTATCGCTTCTTCGGGTTATCTGTTCTCCAGTATTTGTACAATATAGTATTTGTATTTTATATACTATCACTTCAGGTTATCTGTTAGCCTGTATTTGTATAATATAGTATTTGTATTGTAGATACTATCGCTTCGGGTTATCTGTTCGCCTGTATTTGTATAATATAGTATTTGTATTGTAGATACTATCACTTCAGGTTATCTGTTCGCCTGTATTTGTATTGTAGATACTATCACTTCGGGTTATCTGTTCGACTGTATTTGTATTGTAGATACTATCACTTCAGGTTATCTGTTCGCCTGTATTTGTATAATATAGTATTTGTATTTTATATACTATCACTTCAGGTTATCTGTTCGCCTGTATTTGTATAATATAGTATTTGTATTGTAGATACTATCACTTCAGGTTATCTGTTCGCCTGTATTTGTATAATATAGTAAATGTATTTTATATACTATCACTTCAGGTTATCTGTTCGCCTGTATTTGTATAATATAGTATTTGTATAGTAGATACTATCGCTTAGGGTTATCTGTTCGCCTGTATTTGTATAATATAGTATTTGTATAGTAGATACTATCGCTTTGGGTTATCTTTTCGCCTGTATTTGTATAATATAGTATTTGTATTGTAGATACTATCGCTTTGGGTTATCTGTTCGCCTGTATTTGTATAACATAGTATTTGAATTGTAGATACTATCGCTTCGGGTTATCTGTTCGCCTGTATTTGTATAATATAGTATTTGTATTGTAGATACTATCGCTTCAGGTTATCTGTTCGCCTGTATTTGTATTGTAGATACTATCACTTCGGGTTATCTGTTCGCCTGTATTTGTATAATATAGTATTTGTATTGTAGATACTATCACTTCAGGTTATCTGTTTGCCAGTATTTGTATAATATAGTATTTGTATTTTATATACTATCGCTTCGGGTTATCTGTTCGCCTGTATTTGTATAATATAGTATTTGTATTGTAGATACTATCGCTTAGGGTTATCTGTTTGCCTGTATTTGTATAATATAGTATTTGTATTGTATAAAATAAAAAGGCGTTAAAAAAAGTCAAAATTAACTTTAATTTGACATTAACAAAAAAAGACAGACATTAGTATTACTAAAAAAACATTAAATCTATCAGGTGCAGAAACAATTCCGTCATTTCATAAATGTATGTCCTTCACTGTAACATTTTTTTGAAAACATTTATTGTCTAATATCCTAAGTTGATAGATGGTGTATGCATTTGACAAAGGGGTAAATGATTGAATATAACGATATAAGGGATACCATTCATATAAACAGAAACCTTACAATACCATATATATATAAAGACAAAAAGAACTTCAACAAGGACAACTATCTGTCTCGACATTTAAAGGTTACCAAGTTTCGACCTAAATACATGTGAAATATTGAACCCCTGTCAATTCAGTTAGCAACAACAATGGTAAATTTATAATAGTTAATGTACAAGATTCTTACTATGTACGTATTCATATACAATATTAGGTCAATGTCAGAAAAATATAAACTTTTTTGTATGAGGCTGAGAAACTGGGGAAAGGCGAGGTTTTACCGAGCCCTTCCCCAATTTATATGCCGAATACAAAAAAGTTTATATTTTTATGACATTGACCTAATATTGTGTTTATACTTCAACATGAATTATCACATTGATATCTGTTTAAATTGCAAAATAAATACATTGATAGCTGTTTACATTGTTACACAAATTGTCCTTAATGAACCCCTGATTGTGGAAAAGGTGTTCCATGATAAAATTGAAATTGTACAAAATAAAGCTGTGTTACTATAATTAGGGAAAAGGCACAACTAGTTGCAGTATAAACTAGAGGCTCTCAAGAGCCTAGCTGTATAGCTCACCTGAATCTACTTTGGTTTTTGAAATTATATAAAAAAGATAAAACTTGGTTTAGAACATGTAATATGGCATTCTATTCTGTGATTTTCTAAAAGAAGACATTACAAGTATGCATTTCCCATAGGGTCCTATGTTTAACTAAGTCCCTCGCTGGCGGCCATTGAGTTTGCAAGGTGCTACAGGGTTCACTACTGGACATTGTTCAGAAGGGCGACAGAGTTTGCAAAGTGCTACAAGTTTCACTGGACATCGTTTAGAAGGATGACAGAGTTTACAGAGGTGCAGCAGGATTCACTTGACATTGTCTAGAAGGATGAACTAGTTTGAAAATATGTTTTATGGTTCACTTGATATATTCAAGAAGGAGGTGATAGTTTCAAAGGTCTGACATGGTTCACTGATCATTCGATTCACAATGAGGGCAGTGTTTTTTGTTTTGCTTCACTGAAGATGGTCAAAAAGGAAAAAAAAAGGTACAATTAACAAATTGCTGGATGATTAGACCCAGTAGATGATTTTAATGTAAAGGTCTTTACCAAACTAATGGTCAATTAGTTTTTACAAGCAGGGTAAATTTCGACAGCATTATGTGCAGATGCTGCATAATCCTGTTAAGTACATCAAGCCCACATGTAGAAAGTAACATCTTGAGCTGTTGGTTAAATTTACTAAGAACAAAGGTTCCTACATTTGTTTTAATAACAGACCACTGTTGCTTCTCATTTTCTTCCGGGTTCATTATTGTCGTAGATTTTGTTTTAACATGTTCTGAATTTATCTCAATTTTAGTAATTACATGTAAGAAAAGTAAAACAAAAATCATGTTGGATAGTCAGGAAAATATAATCAGGATTTTTTAATGCGAGACTATTAGGAAATATTCTGACTGTGGT
This sequence comes from Mytilus edulis, assembly GCF_963676685.1. NCBI lineage: Eukaryota > Metazoa > Mollusca > Bivalvia > Mytilida > Mytilidae > Mytilus > Mytilus edulis. The sequence goes on along the minus strand of NC_092355.1, from coordinate 78,898,540 downwards.
TTAGTTGTATGAACAGAAGTATAACAACCAATGTATTACTGATTGCGTATCTACATAAAATAAGAATATTTTTTTTCTATTCATTTATTTCTCAAAAAAGACTGCTAATGAAATTACACAAATGATAACAAATGATAGTTAAACCAATCACATAAGTCATTATACATATCATATAAAGTAAAAAAAACATTACACAATATATTTTAAAGATATATAAATTGAAAACAGAAGCCTGAATGATTTTAAATTATTGATTGTCTCAATAATGTCAGTGCTAAAATATGTCAATTATATGTACAATGATAGTGATAAAATCATTATATGTACAATAAAACAAAATGCTAAATTCTGTCAGTTATATTTACAATCATAGTGATAAAATATGTCAGTTATCTGTACAATGATAGTGATAAAATATGTCAGTTTACAATGATCACAGTGATAAAATATGTCAGTTATCTGTACAATGATAGTGATAAAATATGTCAGTTTACAATGATCACAGTGATAAAATATGTCAGTTATCTGTACAATGATAGTGATAAAATATGTCAGTTTACAATGATCACAGTGATAAAATATGTCAGTTATCTGTACAATCATAGTGATAAAATCTGTCAGTTATCTGTACAATCACAGTGATAAAATATGTCAGTTATCTGTTCAATGATAGTGCTTTAACATCTCAGTTATATGTAAAATGACAGTGCTATATTCTGACAATTTTCTATACAATGATAGCCCTAAAATCTGTCAATCGACCATTTTTGAGTTCATGCATTTCCGTAAAAAATTAGGTTTTAATTGACATCATTCGTATCGTTACTTCCTTCCCATGCGATTGAACAAATATGATCTTATATATATTGCAAAAATTTTCGGCAAATTAAATTCTTATAATTGGTTATCAGCACTGCTGTCATTATGGAATTGTGATTAAAAACCTTTGGAACAAAAATTATTTTTAGTTTATCCTGCATAAAGACAATCCCAAAGATGCTTGGAGAACTTGATAGTGCAGGGATACAGGCGGTTTCCTCTATCTGGTAAATGACATTATAAAGGCAAGCATAATTGAAGAACGTTTGAAGTGAAGGATATAACTCGAAAGTAGTCTATTATCTGTACAATGATAAAAATGAGTGTGCTATGATCTGAACATCTCATTCATTTGTTAATGAAAAATTCAAAACAAACCAAAAACATGTATCAACAATAATTATTAATTCTTTAATTCTTTAATGATGAAAATACTGTATATGAAAAAGATTTCTAAACAAGAATGTGTCCATAGTACACGGAGCCCCCACTCGCGCTATCATTTCCATGTTTAGTGGACTGTGAAATTGGGGTCAAAACTCTTATTTGGCATTAAAATTAGAAAGATCATACAATAAGGAACATGTGTACTAAGTTTCAAGTTGATTGGACTTCAACTTCATCAATAACTACCTTGATTAAAAGCTTTAACCTGAAGCGGGACAGATGGACGAACGGACAGACGGACTACCAAAAGAACATTTAATGCAAAACAAAACAAATAAATGAACTATCGCTCACAAAAGTTTGTTTTTTCATAATAACACCACTAATGGCGAAAGGAAAGAAAATAAAACTGGACCTTATGAATAAATTTGAGACGATATTTTCAATGTTTGATGAATAAACAAAAAGGTTTTATCTATTCATAAAAAAATGAGGACTTTAAATCAGTTGCATAAATCCTTGAACTTGGAAAATATATACTTCGTTTATGATAATGATCATAAATGGTTTGATAACAATTTTCCTCCCAAATCAGTTTTATTGAACTGTTATTACAAGAAAAATTTCTTCGTAGATGTAGTCTCTACTTGTGCCATCTGACATTTTTGTGCCAAGCTTCCAGATTGTGGTGCATATTCTGGATTCGTAGCTATTTCTCTTCTCACATATCTTAATATCTCCTCGATATGTTCCTCATTGTATTTACTCTTGGCAACAGACAAGAAAGCTCTTATGAAAAATGCTCCTTCATGTATATTTCGAATTGATACATATCCTGTAATTCAAAAGAAAAACTGTAACTTTTATAATTAACTAGTTGTTCCAATATTTTGTTAGATGATGGAATTTTAATTTGTTATAGTGAAAATAGATCATTAATACTGACTTAAAAGACTGCATCAATCAAATACTATGGAAGTAAACATGTATCACTTCACATAAATGAAGTATTTCCCACCGGAATAGAAATAAATGATGCATGCAAAATCTGCTTATTGAGTCAGTAATATCTACAGAAACAATTTGCAAAATTGTAACTCAGACAAGAGTGAACATGTTGAAATGTCTTGCCTTCTTTACTCACCATTGCTTATAATTATGTATATAGTCCTTAATATAAAGCTTTACTACAACTATCACATAAAATTAACATAATCCAAGAAAAGGAGGTCAAGGTCAGATAAACCAAACGAGAAATACATGTACACCTTAAAATCATTCACTACACTATATATTAGGGATGTCAACGAGTACTCGATTATTGCTCGGTAGTACCGAGTATCGAATACCAAAATGATACTCGACTAATCAATTTCTGTTAGAATGTTGTTGCCTGATTAATGAAGATATTTTCTATCAAAAGTGCCTCCTGTGAAATTAAATATTATTCAATATTAAAATACGTTTTCGAAAGTTTGCGTTTAATTGTCATTTAAAATTCCCTCGAACAGAGGTAGCTAGCTATGAAAAAGAGGACATTTCCAATGCTTACACTTTTAGCTAATCGTGTCTTAGGAATTCCACCACCTCTGTATCGTCAGAACAAATATTTTTATCAGCAATACTGTTAGTTACGTTACAAAGTCGAGAAATCGACTCGTCCCAGAAAAGTTGAAAGGATAATATTTCTAAATAAAAAGGTAAATAAAAAATAATTCGTTCAACCCTGTGTCGACCCCCAGAGAATGGTTAAGGCCATTAGTAAGTCATTATTATAACACCTTTGTTGATCACTTAATGTGTTTTTGTACAATTCACAAATACTGTTGTTTGAGTTTACAATTTTGTATAGATGTTTATTAATTAATTGATCAGATAATTGTCAGTTTACATAATTAGTGCATGTAGTAAATGAGCTAATTATGATATACAATTTCTGGGACTGTTTAATCTGGTCCTTCGTTTATGTATCTAATAATGATGAGAGTTTTACGTCCATTAGACAACGAACAACCAACAATAGGTAAAATGGGTATAGTTTTGTGTTTCCATTTTGTAAATATTTTACCGAGCGAATACGAGTACCACTCGGTAAATCAAACGAGTACTCGATTAATAAAACTTCACCGAGTTGACATCCCTACTATATCTAGTTGACCTATTGCTTATAGTTTCTAAGAAACAGACTTAACCAAGTAAACTTAACATTCATGATTGACCAATGAACCATGGTAAAAGTTCAAAGTCAGATGAACAATGCAAGGCAGACATGTACACCTTACAATTCTATATATGCATTAAATATAGTTGACCTATTGCGTATAGTATATACAAGAAACAAACGTAACCATGAAAACTTAATATTGAACAATGAACCCCACCAAAATAAGGTCACGGTCAGATGATACCTGCCAGACAGATATTAACAGCTTACAATCCTCCCATACACCAAATATACTATACCTATTGCTTATAGTTTAAGAAAAACAGACCAAAACACAAAAACTCAGCAGTAATTTGCAAAACGTGAAAATGAGGACAAGGTCGAAAAAAACCTGCCAGACTGACATGTACATAATAAATAATGTCCATACACCAAATATAGTTGCCTCATGCATTGCATATAGTATTAGAAAAAAAGAACAAAACTCAACAAAAACTTAACTTTGATCATGGAACCCTAAAAATGAGGTCAAAGTCATATGACACCTGGTAGTTGGACATGTATACCTTACAATCAATTCATTCACCAAATACATTGTATAGTATACCTATTGCATACAGTATAAGAAAACTTAACTATATCCACTGAACCATGAAAATGTATTCAAGGTCAGATGACACTTGCAGTTGGACATTTACACCTTACAACCCTTCCATACACCAACTATACTAGATCTACTGCATATAGTATCTGAGATACAAAACTTAACCTTGTTCACTGATCCATGCAATGAGGTCAAGGTCAAATGAAAACTGTCTGATGGAGATGATGACCTTGTAAGGTACGAACATACCAACTATAGTTATCCTATTACTCATAATAAAAGAGAAATTAACATTACAAGAAATCTTCACTTTTTTCCAAGTAGTCACTGAACCATGAAAAACAGGTCAAGGACAATATGCATGTGACAGACAGAAACTTTGTAACATAAGGCATATATATACAAAGTATGCAGCATCCAGGTCTTCCACCTTCTAAAATATAAAGCTTTTAAGAAGCTATTTAACACCCTTGCCGCCGGATCACTATCCATATGTCGAGCTTTCTGCGACAAAAGTGGCAGGTTCGACAAAAATCACATTGATTATATTTAATTCCACCTTTTAATGTATAGTATATTTCACAAAACAAATATTTCCAATGGGGGTATTATATCTCAGATCTGATATAATTCTATTTGAGCGTTTGGCAATAACCTAAGGAATGTTTTGACAGTATCCAAAAGCATGCACTTTTCAACAAATATCATGAAGAATAACAAAGACAAAGATCAGCATTGAAACACTGCACTTTTGGAAAATGACTGTTTTTGTACTAAGTCTTACCTTCAATATTGCAAAATATGATAAAAAAAGTCCATATATCAATGAAAACATCATTTATGTTCATACCGTCCAGTTATTAAAAAGAGTCTATACGGGTAGAATGAAAATGAAATACAAATCAGCATTTACCCAGAATGCCCTAGACAAAGATCATTTGCAAACTGTTTTTAACTTTTTATGAAATGATAAGACACATCCGCTAGAGCATCTTACATAATGTTAAAATGAAACACCGCAAGTCTTATAGTCTAGAAGTTATCAGTGAGCAGATCACTGAATCAACAGAGTGTAGCCTATAAGCTAATATTGGCAGATCACTGTATCAACAGGTGTTAGCCTTGAAGCTAAAAATGAGCAGATCACTCTATCAATAGATGGTAGCCTTGAAGTTAAAAGTGAGCAGACCATTATATCAACAGTTGGTAGCCTTGAAGATTAAAGTGAGCAGATCACTTTATCAACAGATGGTAGCCTGGAAGTAAAAAATGGGCAGACCACTCAATCAACAGATGGTAGCCTTGAAGTTAAAAATGAGCAGATCACTCTATCAACAGATGGTAGCCTAGTAGTTAAAAATGGGCAGACCACTCTATCAACAGATGGCAGCCTAGAAGTTATCAGTGGGCGGATAACTCTATCAAGAGATGGTAGCCTTGAAGTTAAAAGTGGGCATCACTGTATCAATAGATGGTAGCCTAGAAGTTAAAAATGGGCAGACCACTCTATCAACAGATGGTAGCCTAGAATTTAAAAGCGAGCAGATCACTGTATCAACAGATGGTAGCCTAGAAATTAACCAGATGCTCCGCAGGGCGCAGCTTTCTACGACCGCAGAGGTTGAACCCTGAACGGTTGGGGCAAGAATGGATACAATCAAGCTGGATTCAGCTCTAAATTTGGATTGTGATTAAATAATTGACACAGCATAGGTTTCTGACACAGAATGAATGTGGTCTAATGAACTTAAAATTTTTGTTTTGCTTTTGAGCAATTCACTATGCTGTTGAATATTAATCCTCTCAAAAAAATGTTTGAAGAAATTTTCTTATTATTTATGAAATCTGAAATGAGAAAAATTAAAATGTAAAAAAAGTGCTTGTTAGGCCACACCAAATTGTTTACTTGTTCGACGGACCCACCCGCACCTATTTTTTTCAAAGTAGAATTTTTTTGTATTTTTTTTTATTCCAGCTTCCCGCATCTGGAAATTTAGTCATGTCCATTTCCCGCACAGTTTTTTTTTGGTAAATATTATAAAAAGATATCAAAATTTGTTTTTAAGTCTAACCTGTATATAAAGATTTTAAACATAAAAGCACCCCACCACACTGTGTAAATATCTGTGAGAATATTTGTTTTAGCATGAAACTTATTTATCCAAAGTGGGAGTGCTCCGATATAAATTTATAACAGCGGAAATACCTGTAAAGAACAAAAAATTGGTTTCTTTCCCCCTTACTTATATTTCCTTTAAAAAAATGTTCGTTGTTAGAATAAAGTACAAAGAACGTCTGAAGGATTTGCCTTCAACTGCAATTTTATTGTATGCTGGCCAAACAAAACTATCCATAGCCGCTGAATGTGTATGTACCTGTCCTGATTGATTCAGGGGCCTGTCGTTCAGTAGTTATCGTTTGTTGATGTTGTTCATTGGTATTTTCCCGTTTGGATGTATAAATTAGATCGAATTGTGTACGCTAATAATGTTGGGGTCCTTTATAGCTTGCTGTTTAGTCTGTATCAAAGCCCTGTGTACAAGGCTGTACTTTGACCTGTGTTTGTTATAATAAGGTTGAGAACAATCCTCCCTCAGACAAGGGGTCAGTTTACTGATGTAGAAAAGAAAATACAAATACCAAGGATTTGTAAAACCTTTGAAAATTGGAATTTTGTACTCAAAAAGAGGAGAGTTACATCATATTTTAAACAACTTTTTCTAAAAGAGGGGTCCACTTATTTTGAATAATATGAAACTGTTAGAGTAGATGTGTTAATTTAACATGGTTAAATTTCCAGGAATATTACAAAATTCTTGGACATGTTTTGACCATTTAATACCAGATAGATATATAGTTCTTTGAGAAAATATGAGCCCTTTTGTACGAACAAATATATTATAACTTATATTGATCCCTCATAAAACATGTAAAAGGGATATTTATAACATTAAGGGGTTGCCCCCAAACTGATTATGACTTGGATGGAGAATTGTTTCATTGTCAGTAACACATACAAGACCAGATTTAATTATTTCTTGGTGAACAGGGAAAAAATACTTCAGAAATTAAAGAAATGTCAAAGTACAAGTGATAAATCAAGTTTTAATATTGTCAAAACCTACTACTTTATGTTTACAAAAAAAATATATAATCGCTCGCCTTTACTTTTCAAGCTTCGCCTCAAAAATTTGCAAATTAAATATTTTTTTATTACAATTTTCAAATCGCTCGCTCCCCTCAAATTTTGGAGTCCAAAAATCCGTAGAACAAGAAATTAAATTGGTGTGGCCTTATCACTGAATGGTAAAGATTGTTTTAATTTATCAGTTGGTAGTAAAAGTGAATATACATTGTATATTGTATAAAACAATGATTTAAGTTGATTCAACTACTATTCTGGACAAAGAAAGATAACTCCAATTGAAAATTTCTTCCTATTGCACAATATTGTGCAATTAGATATTTCTTGCTATTGCGCAATACTGTGCAATTGAAGATTATTTGCTATTGCGCAATACTGTGCAATTGAAATTTTCTTGCTATTGCACAATACTGAGCAATTGAAGATTTCTTGCTATTGCTGAATACTGTGCAATTGAAAATTTCTTGCTATTGCACAATACTTAGTATATAATTTTGGATCCTGATTTGGACCAACTTGAAACTGGGCCCATAATCAAAAATCTAAGTACATGTTTAGATTCAGCATATCAAAGAAGCCCAAGAATTCAATTTTTGTTAAAATCAAACTTAATTTAATTTTGGACCCTTTGGACTTTAATGTAGACCAATTTGAGAACGGGACCAAAAATTAAGAATCTACATACATTTGTACACAGTTAGATTTTGCATATCAAAGAACCCCAATTATTCTATTTTTGATGAAATCAAACAAAGTTTAATTTTGGACCCCGATTTGGACTAACTTGAAAACTGGGCTAAAAATCAAAAATCTTAGTACATTTTTAGATTCAGCATATCAAAGAACCCCAAGGATTAAATTTTTGTTAAAATCAAACTAAGTTTAATTTTGGACCCTTTGGACCTTAAAGACCAAACAGCCTATTGTTTATGCGCATCAACTAACGCAACTTGGTAGTGACATAAAAGCTCTATGACGTTGTTTCTAGCAATAAAAACACGTCAAATTATAACGTCCTATTTCATGTTTTTCATTGATTCCATCATGGTGTACGCTTAAAAATAAGTCCTTCAAGAAAAGAGGAATTAAGCGATGTGCTGATATCTTGTTGAAATTTAGCACAAATGGACACAAAAGATACTACACTATATTTAATCTTCATTCTTATAACTAGAGGCTCCAAAGAGCCTGTGTCGCTCACCTTGGTCTATGTGAATATTAAACAAAGGAAGCAGATGGATTCATGACAAAATTGTGTTTTGGTGATGGTGATGTGTTTGTAAATCTTACTTTACTAGTCTTGCTGCTTACATTTATCTCTATCTATAATGAACTTGGCCCAGTAGTTTCAGTGGAAAATGTTAATAAAAATTTACAAATTTTATGAAAATTGTTAAAAATTGACTATAAAGGACAATAACTCCTTAGGGGGTCAATTGACAATTTCGGTCATGTTGACTTATTTGTAAATCTTACTTTGCTGAACATAATTGCTGTTTACAGTTTATCTCTATCTATAATAAAATTTAAGATAATAACCAAAAACAGCAAAATTTCCTTTAAATTACCGATTCAGGGGCAGCAACCCAACAATGGGTTGTCAGATTCATCTGAAAATTATAGGGCAGATAGATCTTGATCTGATTAATAATTTTACCTCGTGTTGGATTTGCTCTAAATGCTTTGGTTTTTGAGTTATAAGCCAAAAACTGCATTTTACCCCTATGTTCTATTTTTAGCTGTGGCGGCCATCTTGATTTGATAGTCGGGTCACCGGACACATTTTTAAAACAAGATACCCCAAAGATGATGATTGCCAAGTTTGGATTAATTTGGCCCAGTAGTTTCAGAGGAGAAGATTTTTGTAAAAGATAACTAAGATTTACGAAAAATGGTTAAAAATTGACTATAAAGGGCAATAACTCATAAACGGGTCAACTGACCATTTCGGTCATGTTGACTTATATGTAAATCCTACTTTATTAATCATTATTGCTGTTTACAGTTTATCTCTATCTATATAATATTCAAGATAATAACCAAAAACTGCAAAATTTCCACAAAATTACCAATTCAGGGGCAGCAACCCAACAACAGGTTGACTGACTCATCTGAAAATTTCAGGGCAGATAGATCTTGACCTGATAAACATTTTTACCCCATGTCAGATTTCCTCTAAATGCTTTTGTTTTTGAGTTATAAGCCAAAAACTGCATTTTACCCCTATGTTCTATTTTTAGCTGTGGCGACCATCTTGGTTGGATGACCGGGTCACGCCACACATTTTTTAAACTAGATACCCCAATGATGATTGTGGCCAAGTTTGGTTCAATTTGGCCCAGTAGTTTCAGAGGAGAAGATTTTTGTAAAAGATAACTAAGATTTACGAAAAATGGTTAAAAATTGACTATAAAGGGCAATAACTCCTAAACGGGTCAACTGACCATTTCGGTCATGTTGACTTATTTGTAAATCCTACTTTACTAAACATGATTGCTGTTTACAGTTTATCTCTATCTATAATAATATTCAAGATAATAACCAAAAACTGCAAAATTTCCACAAAATTACCAATTCAGGGGCAGCAACCCAACAACGGGTTGACCGATTCATCTGAAAATTTCAGGGCAGATAGATCTTGACCTGATAAACATTTTTACCCCATGTCAGATTTCCTCTAAATGCTTTGGTTTTTGAGTTATAAGCCAAAAACTGCATTTTACCCCTATGTTCTATTTTTAGCCGTGGCGGCCATCTTGGTTGGTTGACCGGGTCACGCCACACATTTTTTAAACTAGATACCCCAATGATGATTGTGGCCAAGTTTGGTTCAATTTGGCCTTGTAGTTTCAGAGGAGAAGATTTTTGTAAAAGTTAACAACGACGACGGACGACGGACGACGGACGACGGACGACGGACGCAAAGTGATGGGAAAAGCTCACTTGGCCCTTCAGGCCAGGTGAGCTAATAATAATGAAATATAAATTTTGATATCGACTTTTTGCATTTGCGCCGATCTACATATATTTTTCTTTATTCTTTCAGATGCGTAGATTTTGTCTTATATTTGTCCCGATCTGCATTTCATTTTTTTTTATTCTTTCACTTGCGTAGATTTTTTCTTTCGTTTGCCTCGATTGTGTACAGGTTAATAAGATAGGTGAAAGTTATTTTCATGCCCAATTTATGGGCATTGTGTTTTCTGGTATGTGCGTCAGTCTGTCCCGCTTCAGATTAAAGTTTTTGATCAAGCTGGTTTTTAATTAAGTTGAAGTCCTACCAACTTAAAACTTGGTCCACGTGTTTCTTATGATATGATCCTTCTAATTTTAATGTCAATTTTTCAAATATTTCAAAAGATGAGTATTCAGAAGGTTAGGCCGATAAGCAATTATTCCTAGAAGTTTTGACATGCTGGCAACGTATGCATGATGATTCTCGTAAAATAATGTCGGATCTTGCAATGAAGTTAAAATTTATTTCTACTGCTTATTTGACAAAATCTTATAGTAAAAATAAAATTATGACAAAGGGTCATTGTCGTTTGTCATTTGTTTCATTTCAAATTGTCTTAAAGGGAAATGATAAACATTTCTCCTGATTTCACTGTAGATTACAGCTAATTTCCTACTGTATGTAGATCATCACTTTGGTTAGCTTGCTTGCTTTGTTTGTATATTAATTTGTATATTATTATATTTTGATAACGTCCAATTGAATTGAAATATCATATATACAGGTTTATATACCTATATATGAAGATGTCAATAATCTTAATTACAAAGCTTGAATAAAGATTTATACAAAGCAAGGAAGCCAACCAAAGTTTTACCCTTCATGCATTAGGAAATTAGACAAAACATATTAATAAAAAGAATAATATACAACACACAATCTCTTCCTTTCATTTAGTTACAACTATGACCGGAAAGATTGAAAACAAATTTTATTTTCAATGCCGGCAACAACCTTGTCTGTGTTTTAATTTCCAAAATGAGCAATTTAGATTTATAACATTTTATCCTGTTGGAGAAATCTGATTTTGTAGTTTTCAACGGAAAACTATTTCGAAATTAATTTTTGAATTAAAAACGTTTTGCATTTTATATTTACTGTCTTGTTTATTTAAAACACGTAGAGTAGTAATAACAGGTATTGCATTTTATGATAGATGTATAACCTTTCAGAATCAAAAACTTTAATTCATATATTATACCTATATTTTTAATTTCCTTAAATCTTACTATTATTCAAAAATAATGAATTCACAAACTAGATGGAATAATTTCTATACGTTCGTCTTAGTCGTGAAAAATAATGGTATAAAAAAGTCCGCCCATGCTTTTGTATGTCCGTCTGTCAACAGTCTTGAATGAGTTCGTTACGGCAACCTTCTAAAATTGACGAGGAAAAAAAACCACACATCTAGTCGGATAAAGTCAAATACTCTGTAAGTTAGTTAACATCTTTCATTTCTTTTTTTTATTTTCAATAATTTTGCTAATGAGGGGCAGAGGACAAAAAAGCCTTTCCTAACAAAAGCGGCGTGAAAGGTTATTTCAAACAATTTTCCATTCCGACGGATGCTGTTTCTGAAGGTTTATAATGTTGTTCGGCAACAGCATCTTATTCATAAGATCTGATACTGATACATGCATTTAATCTCTTGTATTACCGGATATTAAAGTTGGTGAATATAGTTGTTAGTCTTGGAAATTTAAAAGTGGGTTTCAAACGTCCAATTTTCGATTTTTTTCAAACAGTGCGCCAGCAAGGAAAGTTTGTACTATGACGTCAGATGCAATGTTCTGAAGAAAGACAACTCTTTTCTTCAAAACGAACGAGAAAAAAAAACATGAAAATTGCTCATAACTTTTTTGAAAGGTCAGTTTCATACACTTTTTTTTGCTTTATTTTGAAGAGTACACATGGCACTTTCCTTCTTTTTATGAATAAATCACTGGTAGATTTTTTTAAATACTGGAAACGTTTTTCATTTTTATGTTTTATTTTTGGCGGGAATGAAATAAATCATATTTTTAAAGATCAAAACAATACGAGTTTTAAACTCTTGAACCTGAATTTGATAGATACAAATCTACGTTTTAAAATGAAACAAGAATTATGCTTGTAGGTTTGATATAAAGTATTTTATTGAGAGTTTAGATAACAAGCAAATAGTATGTTAATATTCAGGAAATTACAAAACTATGGTTGCTATAGTGACAAAACTAAGTCGGTGACCCCCAATTTTTTTCATCATTTTTTGTTCCTCAAATCATGAAATACCTTCACACAAAATTTTAAGGAAAAATCACTGGTAGAAATGATAGGCTGTTTGGTCTTTAATGTAGACCAATTTGAAAACTGGACCTAAAATTCAGAATCTACAGACACAGTTAGATTCGGCATATCAAAGAACCCCAATTATTCAATTTTTGATGAAATCAAACAAAGTTTAATTTTGGACCCTTTGGGCCCTTATTCCTAAACTGTTGGGACCAAACCTCTCAAAATCAATCCCAACCTTCCTTTTATGGACATGAACCTTGTGTTTAAATTTCATAGATTTCTGTTTACTTATACTAAAGTTATGGTGCGAAAACCAAGAAAAATGCTTATTTGTGCCCCTTTTTGGCCCCTACTTTCTAAACTGTTTGAACCTCAACTCCCAAAATCAATCCCAACCTTCCTTTTGTGGTCATAAACCTTGTGTTTAAATTTCATTGATTTCTATTTTCTAATACTAAAGTTATTGAGCAAAAACCAAGAATAATGCTTACTTGGGCCCTTTTTTGGCCTCTAATTCCTAAACTGTTGGAACCAAAACTCCCAAAATCAATCCCAACCTTTTTTTTGAGGTCATAAACCTTGTGTCAAAATTTCATAGATTTCTATTTACTTAAACTAAAGTTATATTGCGAAAACCAAGAAAATGCTTATTTGGGCTCTTTTTGGCCCCTAATTCCTAAAATAATGGGACCAAAACTCCCAAATACAATCCCAACCTTCCTTTTGTGGTCATAATCCTTGTGTTAAAATTTCATAGATTTCTATTCACTTTTACTGACGTTGGAGTGCGAAAACTAAAAGTATTTGGACGACAACGACGCCAACTTGATACCAATATACGACCAAAGATTTTTCAATTTTTGCGGTCTTATAAAAATGGGCAGACCACTCTATCAAAAGATGGTAGCCTTGAAGTTATCAGTGGGCGGATCACTCTATCAACAGATGGTAGCCTTGAAGTTAAAAATGGGCAGATCACTCTATCAAGAGATGGTAGCCTTGAAGTTAAAAGTGATAATATCACTCTTTCAACAGATGGTAGCCTTGAAGTTAAAAGTGAGCAGATCACTCTATCAAGAGATGGTAGCCTTGAAGTTAAAAGTGATAATATCACTCTTTCAACAGATGATAGCATTGAAGTTAAAATTGAGCAGACCACTCTATTAACAGATGGTAGCCTTGAAGTTAAAAGTGATAATATCACTCTTTCAACAGATGGTAGCCTTGAAGTTAAAATTGAGCAGATCACTCTATCAAGAGATGGTAGCCTTGAAGTTAAAAGTGATAATATCACTCTTTCAACAGATGATAGCATTGAAGTTAAAATTGAGCAGACCACTCTATTAACAGATGGTAGCCTTGAAGTTAAAAGTAAACAGATCACTATATCAAACACAAGAGGTAATATTTGAGTCAGGAGGGGTAAAAAGTTATGTATACTATCAAGGCAAGTGAATGAGAAAATAAAATAAGAATATCAACGACAATATGTCAAAAGACTGGTTGCATACATTTGAAAACATATATTGGCTGGCACTCAATAGTTAGCGTCACCAGTCAGTGGTGTTACAAAACAAATACCATTTCCCTTTTCATTCCATTAGTAATAACTACAATGGATCTCATTTAGAATATAATCCTAAGAACCGGTCAAATATAAACTTATTTTTATTTGTCCGGCCTGTTCAACAGATTTGAACTTTTGACATGTTGAAAGACATCAACCCATTTCAGCTATAGCGAGGTTCGAGTCATATCAGTTTTTGTCATCATGTTTTCCCATTTTACAATTGCACCTTGTATTTCTTATCTGGTCTTTTAATATTAATTATATTCCAATCCATCAACATAGACAGCATAAAATAAAAACATAAAAAAGATAAGTCAACTTAAAAATAAACAAAATATAAAAGATAGTTTACCTGGTGTTGATGCATATGCTACTATAATGTCAGCATCTGTTGGAACATTTTCTGAAGAAAAACTATGAGCATCAGTACAGAAAACTTCTGATGAGGCAGATGGCTGATCTAGAATTCCCCGTTTAAAAACAGAGGTCTCAACAGAACTTCTTTTTTGCCTGTTTCCAGGAAATTCATCATACCTTCCAACATGACCAGTATGGATTTTAGTTCCAAAACAATCAGACACCATAACCTTTTCCTGCTCTTCTTTTCCACGACAGGCTTGAATGAGAAATAGTTTTGGTTTACCTGAAATTAAATTTAAAAGTTAATAATACTTTACCACCTATGTCCAGAAGTAAATCCAGGCCTCTACAATAACTTTTTTTTTCAACTTGTCAAATAGGACAAGTACATACGAAAACTTACTTGTCCGAATGAAATTGTTACTTGTCCAATTTTTTTTTTATTAAAAATAATCTTTTTACATCTTAAGTTGATTACAGGAACAAAACGAATCTAAACAATAGAAAAGAATTTACTTTTCAAAAATATGAGACAAGTACAACTGAATCTAGTCATGTCGCAGGACTAAGGTTCTAGTTTTCATCAATGCTAGTCTCATCAGACTCTGCACATGAGGCACCATCTGATAGGCCTGTACACTCGTTGTTTTTTTTTAAGTTGAAAAAAGTCAATGAAAAGAAAAAGATAAGGTCTGATTGCCAATGAGACAACTCTCTGCAAGAGACCAAATGACACAGAAATTTACAACTATAGGTCACCATATTGCAAGTTTTGTTTTTTTCTACTTATGATCAAATATGATTTTGTGAATATTTATGGTAAATAATCAAACCAAAAAATGTTGTGAAAAAATTACTGGTATGGTATTTATTATAAGGAACAGAAGGTAGCAAAATCAGGTACTGATTTGTTTTGGTTCCGAAATGTCTCCTGCCTTGCCAAACTGTCCATTTATCTTGTGTACTAAATATGTCTCCTACGGTGTCAAACTGTCTACTAAACTTGGAGCTAAACCTGTCGAGGTGACGAACTGTCCTGTTGAGTTACCTTATCTACAAAGCGCATCATTAATTCAGATCAGTAAGACTGGTTTCCGAGAATAGTATACCATTTACCTTTTAAAACGTACCTAACAAAGAACCAGTTAAACATTAAAGATTCCAAGTAAACATGTTGAATAAAACGGTTTTGCATTTAAATAAACACAGAATACAGAAACATGTCAAATTGATATTTCTTTTCTTGTTTTTTGTTTATAATTACTTTGTTCATCAAAGTTGGATTAAATTTATTTTCTGCAGAATAATTGAACTTGTCCCGACGGACAAGCTTGATACAGCTTTTACTTGTCCGACCTTTTTTCCCTCTGGTACCGGACAATCGGACAAGTGTTATTGTCGAGGCCTGAAATCTGAAGAACAGCAAATCAAAGCAAAAATTCAACAGACAGAAAGAAATTAAAAAAGAAGTATACACATAACAAGCACCGAAGACCAAAGCTTTTAAAATACAAAGTCCTAAACAGAAATCAAAAGATAACTTGAGTTTTATGGAAGGTCGTTCCCAACCAGTTTTACTAATCATAGATGGACCATTCATTATACAATACTTCAATGAAACTTGTCACTAGTAATAACATTCCAACCAGTTTTACTAATCATAGATGGATCATTCATTATACAATACTTCAATGAAACTTGTCACTAGTAATAACATTCCAACCAGTTTTACTAATCATAGATGGATCTTTCATTATACAATACTTTAATGAAACTTGTCACTAGTCATACTATTCCAACAAGTTTTACTCTTCATACATGTAACCATTAGTGATACAATACTTTAATGAAACTTGTCAATAGTCATACTATTCCAACAAGTTTTACTCCTCATACATGTAACCATTAGTGATACAATACTTTAATGAAACTTGTCACTAGTCATACTATTCCAACAAGTTTTACTCCTCATACATGTAACCATTAGTGATACATTACTTTAATGAAACTTGTCACTAGTCATACTATTCCAACAAGTTTTACTCCTCATACATGTAACCATTAGTGATACAATACTTTAATGAAACTTGTCACTAGTCATACTATTCCAACAAGTTTTACTCCTCATACATGTAACCATTAGTGATACAATACTTTAATGAAACTTGTCACTAGTCATACTATTCCAACAAGTTTTACTCCTCATACATTTAACCATTAGTGATACAATACTTTAATGAAACTTGTCACTAGTAATACTTTTCCAACCAGTTTTACTCCTCATACATGTAACCATTAGTGATACAATACTTTAATGAAACTTGTCACTAGTCATACTATTCCAACAAGTTTTACTCCTCATACATGTAACCATTAGTGATACATTACTTTAATGAAACTTGTCACTAGTCATACTATTCCAACAAGTTTTACTCCTCATACATGTAACCATTAGTGATACAATACTTTAATGAAACTTGTCAATAGTCATACTATTCCAACCAGTTTTACTCCTCACACATGTAACCATTCGTGATACAATACTTCAATGAAACTTGTCACTAGTAATACTATTCCAACCAGTTTTACTCCTCATACATGTAACCATTTGTGATACATTTTGTACAACACTTTGATAAAGTTGTTACTTGTCATGTAACATGTGTAATGTGATGAACATACTTAGTATCTAAGGAAGTAACGTTGACAAAAAAATATAATTAAATGTGTACCTACAAAGGTCGTCTGAAAGGACGTAGGTTAAACCATAATTATCTGTTTAATTTTAATTGATTGTTTGAAAATAAAACGGCCCCTGTCAATGTTTTTCATTGTTCCTAAAGTATATTGACATAATCACATTATATGAAAATAATTGAATTAGTTTTGATACAATACACGCTTGCACTTCTATCTTAATGTTCACTTTGGTCGTATTTGTCTAATGTTTGGATCAAAATTGTTTGGGCAGACTTAACTGCCATTTGTTGTCTGAGTGTTTTTCTAGTTTATTCAATGTAATCTTTACCACATTCGATACTTGCTCATGAATACCATTTTGAGAAGCACAGGTAAATAAGATTTTATTGTAAATTTTGACCTTGTTTACATTGACTTGACAGTTAGTGTTGCTATCCAGCAATTGCAACTCATTCACAATTTTGACCAAATTGCAATTTGTTTTCTTAAATCAAAATGTTCAACTGTTCAGAATATTGAACAAATTGTTCAGCCAAAATGTGAAAGTGCAAGGTGATTAAATAAAACATACTTACAATCCTATAAGACTTTTTTTTTATCTTTATTATATCCTATAAGACTTTTTTTTTATCTTTATTATATCCTATAAGACTTTTTTTTTTTATCTTTATTATATCCTATAAGACTTTTTTTTTATCTTTATTATATCCTATAAGACTTTTTTTTTTATCTTTATTATATCCTATAAGACTTTTTTATAATCTTTATTCTATACCCTATAAGACTTTAACTCCATTTTATTGATGTTGTGACCAAATCAGTCCATCAGTTTGTATAGGTATATTATAGTCATTTCCATGCTGAAGGTACTTTTATTTTTTTTGAATTGCTATAAAAATGTCCAAGCTAAGCTTTCGTAAAGTTTTTCATTCTAAAAGTATTCTATATTCATACGAATCAGATATCATTTCAAATAAAACATCCTATATACGGTAAAAAATGTGAGAAATAACAATATGCTATTGATAAGTTTCCATGGGGAGATAACCTAAAATATTATTCTTTTGAATAAAGACTTTTTGAAAGAAAAAATGATTATCTCCCCATGGACACTTCCTACAAACATATTGCATTTTTACACATATTTTACTGAATATGAAATGTTTTAATTCACATAATGTCTGATTCTTATAAATATAGAATACTTTTAGAAAGAAAAACTATATGAAAGCTTAGTTTGGACATTTTTATAGCAATGCTAAATCACAACAGTTCCTTCAGCATGGAAATAACTATAATATACCTATACAAACCGATTTTGTCATAACATCATAAAAGTGGAGTTAAAGTCTTATAGGATTGTAAGTATGTTTTATTTTATCACCTTGCACTTCCACTACTTGACTGTGGTTTTATACAGCAGTTAGTTCAAATTTCTGACCAGTTTAACAGTTTGATTTTATAAAACAAATTGCAATTTGGTCAAAATTTTGAATAAGTTGCAATTGGTGGATAGCAACACTAACAGTCAAGTCACTGTAATATTAATCGAAAAGCAACTTCAATAAGGAAGGTAGAAAATTCACAAAATTTTGATGATAACCTTAATGGCAAAATCTGTTGTCAAAGTCAACTATATGTGTAAGTACATCTTCATAATACAGATATCCTATCTAGAACACCGTCTAATGCATTTATAACTGCAGAACAGAAATTAAAATGAATAAACATGATGGAGACAAATCATTGGTTAGGACATAGAAACTTCTGCCAATGATATGAAGGGTGTATATCAACAAATTGAGACATCACAACACCAGATATAATTGAGTTAACATAGGATAGATAACATTCAGTATCTCATAAACTGCAGACGGTTGAAGACATTTTCAAAAGTAAGCATCATATGACAAGCTTGTATCAACTGTGATATGATTTCAAAAATCAATTCCAGGATCAGGTGACACATTGATGTACAGGAATGATGGTAAATGACCATTTTCAATTACATTGTAAATAGAGGTTAAAACTTACCATTAAATTTGCCTCCAGTTTTGTTTTTGAATGGCTTTTTTATTTCTTCCACTGTGATTAATTCATCTGTTGTACGAATTCCACCCTGAAATATTTTATTTTTAAATTGGAATGTGTATCTATAAATATATAAAGTAAAATTTCAGTAAAACAACAAATAGTGAAAATGTAGATATCTCCTTGTATGAACTATTGTTTACAATATCCCAACTAATTCTGCTCCTAACGGAACATAAGTATTGTCAACCATAATAAAATAATATATGCTTATGGTTGTGAACTCTTTATACTCTTATGGTTGTGGACCGTTATATATTTCTTGCATGTAAAGATATTTCTCCTATCAAAATGTACGGGGGAGTGTGGTACGAAAACTGTGTTTACTAGACTGGCTAATCCTGCATCATGAAACAATATAACGACATTTCCATTTGCTATTCGTTAGGTCATCAGCTAGTCATTGGTGGCAAGAACTTATATTGTAAACAATTGATAATGAACAGCTGCGCCATGAGCGCATGATACTGCTCAAAGCATTGTCCGAAAACTGGAAAATCCCCCCTTTTTATGAATAAAATCACATAATAACTTCTGAATGTCATATCAGAAATTCATGAAAAACTAAAGGGAGGTTATCTTAATAGATATAAACCAGTCACCAAAGTTTCATGATAACTGCTCAAAGCATTGTCCGAAAACTGGAAAATCCCCCTTTTTTAAACGTAAAATCTAAAAAAAAATTGAAAGGGAGCTTACGTCAATAGATATAAACAATTCACCAAAGTTTCATAAAAACTTCAGAGAGCATTTTTGAGTTTAATTGTCCGAAATATGGTAAAAAACAACCTTTGTTCATGAATAAAACCCCCATAACTCGGCAACGTAACATCTAAAATTTATAAAACTCGAAAGGGAGCTCATGTCAATAGATGTAAACAAGTCACTAAAGTTTCTTGCAAATTGGTGAAAGTGTTTTTGAATTATTGTCCGAAAACTGGAAAATCCGCCATTTTAATAAAAAAAACAACTTAAAATTTGGAAACTTGAAATCTAAAATTTATAAAAAAATGAAAGGGAGCTCACGTCAATAGATATAAACAATTCACCAAAGCTTCATGCGAATTGGTTCAAGCGTTTTTGAGTTATTGTCGGACATGTTGACGACGAACAGATGAATGGACAGACGGACAACGGTATACCATGATACGTCCCGTAAACGTATAAAAATAGACCTATAAAACTTCTTGTTAATCACCATAGAATATAACAAAACATATAAATAAAAGTGCCGGTGGACCTACTTCGACACATGCAATGTATTGATGTACTCATGTAAGGTAAATTGAATGTTGAAAAATTTAAAGTTATATTGACAGTTGCTGCACAGCAGATGAGCAATCTCACCATAACGAAAACATTCAAGGGATTGTGTTTTGACAAGTGCGACACAGATGTGACATAGCTTCTAACCAAATCATGTGTTTGTCAACCTATAAAAGTAATGACTTCAAATTTACAATTAGTAATCATTGGTTCAACATGTTCTTGGTATACAGAACACTTCATCAGGATAAACTCAAGCCCTAAACTATTACATCATCTGGGTGCATTTATATGCAGGTACTGGTGCAGCTGGAATAAGGTTACACTGTAATGGAAAGATTTACAGTTGGCAATTTGAAAATGGTGGAGAAAAGCTCATACCAGCACTACATTTCTTGTTTTAGGTTTGCTGTGACTATGGATAACTGTCTTATATTGGCGTATATCCATTATTCCTATTGATTGATCAATAAGATTTGGAAAAAAAACAACATCTGTTTTGTCGTTGAATGGATCATGTCTGTATCGAAAAGACAAAACAGTACAATGAGAGCAATGGAGATAACTATTTAGTATTCAAATTCAATACCTCATTTCCATGACTCATAATTACACAGATAAAGGAATGATAATCCTTTGACTTCTCTGTTAAGTATGTTCTGGCGATTTCTTGGAAATAATCCTGTAACTCCAACTTTGTCATATCTGTTGTTGTACATTCCACCTGATACTTTAGTTCTCCTTTAAAGAAATTTGTGAGATTCTTGCAATCCACTTCAGAACCTTGAACAAAATTTACAAATCATGATCAACATTAATAATGCAAAAAGACCATGATATCAATGGATAAACATGATAAAGAAATTTAATCAAATTGTATAATAACTTCATCAGGCATGCTAGAGAAGTGTGGGCAAAATAAAACGAAATGCATCGAAACCATTTGGGTTACACAGCTACACATGGTACAACCAAAAACACCAAATATCATGGATATTTATATTGATTATTAAACAAAAATTTGAGGTCAAGATCAGTTGAATCCCATAAGACAGACATGCACATCAAAAATACAATCATTATAATAAAATAATCGCTGAGAGCAGCTTGATACGACCTCAGATGTCGAACCCTGAACAGTTGGGGCAAGTATAGACACAACATTTAAGGTTCAAATAGCTCTGAATTTGAATTGTGATTGAATATTTAACACAGCATAGGTTTGTGCAAAATTAATTTGGTCAAAGAAGTAACATTTGAAACTGGACATTTATGTTCCAGTATCCAAAATCTAAAAACACGGTTACAATCAGCATATCAAAGAACCGCAATAGTTCAATTTTTGAGGAAATCCTCAAAACTTTATTTTAAGACCCTTATTACATCAATGTGGACCAATTTGATAACGGAGTCCAAAATCCAAAATATAAATACACGGTTAGAGTCAGCAATTCATAGAACCCTATATATTCATTTTTTTTAAAAATCAAACAAACTTTAATTTTGGATCCCAATTTAGACCAACTTGAAAACTGGGCCCAAAAATCAAAAAATTAATACAAGTTTTGATATTTCTACCCTATACACCACTTTGCCTCGTAATCTTATTAAGAAAAAATTCTCACACCAAATTAAATAGGCATTTAAAAAGTCAGAATGCGAATATATATATTTTTATATATTGCCACTTGATTAGGATTTATATCTAGAAATTGACTATGAGGGTCGGTTGAAAGCAAAACTTTACAAGAAAGAGATGATTTCAGCTTCCCAATAGTGAAGATTTGCGAAGCTGAAATCATCACTTCGTAAATTGTATGGACGCCATCACAAGCTGGTTCACCATTATGGAATATCTGTTATATAGATGATATCTGATATGTTCCTTATGCCGTAACTACAATCCCGTTCCCTTTTCACGAATGTGACCTACCGAATTAGACTTTTTACCTTTTTTTGTGACATTTTTACCGATTGTGTCTGTTTAATTTGTTTTGTTCACGCATCATTATCAATATTTTTAAATTTGACGGGACTGTCGGACAAGTGAGAGGTTTAGCGCTGTAAAACCAGGTTCAATCTACTATTTTCTACATTTGAAAATGCCTGTACCAAGTCAGGGTTATGACAGTTGTTGTCCATTCATTTGATGTGTTTTATCCTTTGATTTTGCCATTTGATTAGGGACTCTCCGTTTTGAATTTACTTTGGAGTTCAGTATTTTTATGATTTTACTTTCTTAAAACACTTTAAGGTCATTGTCCTTGTGTTTATATATCTCAACTTGTTCAATTCGCTCGTGAATATAACAACGTATTTGATTTTAACGAAATAAATCTCTGTATTTCTGAAAAAAATATTACACCATTGTTTTCGATATCACAAACTAGTCAAAACATTTACTAAATTTTATCATCGGTACAGGGACATCATTTGTAAATATAGATCAACATGCAGACACCTTATACGTTCAGGTATTTCACATCCATTTTTTTATGGTAGTATTCTATACAAAGCACAAAAATGTCGACATTCACCTCAAAAGTTAACCAAACCTTTTAACAGACTTATTTAGACGGGATATAGTTATGATACTGTTGTCAGGTCATTAAAGATGGCATATTTTGGAATTAAATATTGATTTACTCATAGGGTCTTTGCATCGGAAATAAACACATTTTTCTAAAACCAGTTGTTGGCATGATACGGGTTATGTTCTTCTCATATATTTTATGATGGTATAATACTAAACCCTTAACGGTAGGGATTGTGCTTGACTTTCATATGATGAAGACATAATCTTTCAATCAGTTTAATCAAGGTCTGGAGCTGGCATGTCAGTAACAGCTAGTAGTCCCTTGTTAATTTATGTATCATTGTTATTTTGCTTAGTTTCTTAAGTTTCCAATTCTGACATCGGACTCAGACTTCTTTTAAACTGAGTTTTACTGTGCGTATTTCTGTGTGGTTTTTTTAATTCTACATTGGCTTGAGGTATAAGGGGAGGGTTGAGATCTCACAAAACATATTTAACACCGCCATATTTTTGTGCCTGTCCCAAGTCAGGAGCCTCTGGCCTTTGTTAGTCTTGTATGTTTTTTAATTTTAGTTCATTTATATGTTTTAGAGTTTATCATGTTTATATCCATTGAACTAGTACACATATTTTTTTAGGGGCCAGCTGGAGCCCGTCTAGGGTTCAGGATTTTCTCGCTGTATTGAAGACCCATTGGTGGCCGTCGGCTGTTTTCTGCTGTTTGGTCGGGTTATTGTTTCTTTGACACATTCCCCATTTCCATTCTCAATTTTATTAGATTCAGCTTTTCAAAAAAAACATATATATTCAATTTATGTTGAAATCAAACAAAATTTAAATTGGACATTGGGAACGGGAATGGATAATGTGCTACGAGACAAGAACCCGTCAATAGTAGAAAAGTCGACGGCCACCAATGGGTTCCAGAATACTTTAATTTGTCTGAAACAGATAGATTACAATTAATTCTATCTTCAAAACAAAAATGTGTACTTAAATGTAGTTCGGGGAAAACGGTTGTCAAACTGCAATCCAATATACTTAAAAAAATCCCGCATACTAATCACTTGCTCATCGTTTACCTTTTTGTTCACTGTTAACAATTATGTCGGTATTCTGGTATACAGGGTTGTATATCGTACCAATATTGTAATTTAATCTCAGAATATAGTTTACATTGGCACTAATATCGATGTTGTCATTATAGTGGAAGATATTAGCAGGCAAAATCGAGGGAATTGTGCAAATGATGATACAAGCATGAAAATTACCACAAAACATCATTATTATATACTTTTAAAGAAACAACTGCTGGCCATTAAAAAAAAAAAAATTTCAAGATGGCCACCGCCGTTTTCTAAAATGGCTGTTTTTTTCAGTTTGAAAATATAGATTTTTTCTGGAAAACTTTTCGTTTACCTTCTTTAAGGGAAAAAACAGTTTTCAGGTTTGGTAGCTACCTTCCTTACATGTGAATTATTCAGTAGACATGAGTATTTGACATATATAGGGTTTACGCATGCGCGAAAATACCCAATTTTGATGAAACAAAATTCATTAAAAAATATTTTAACTATTTACTTTGAAATAAGTGATTTGGGATTTTCCAACATATAATGATATGGTTTGATAACATTTTTCAAAGTAATGACACTATTTAACAAGTTTGCGCATGCGCAAACTATTTATAGGCATAATGAGTAATTTGTATGCACTACCAGAGCAAACCGTAGTTCATCTCATTACTCTTTTAAAAAAGCAAGTAAGTGTAAGATCTATGATGCCACTGTTTAAAAACAAGCTTATTCAGTTGCAATGATCAGGAATTTGATGGATAAGACGGAAAATGTGGTTTATACGAGAAAAACATCAATAGTAACGGCAGATCAGCCACTTTTGGTAATGGATATTCAGTGGGAATTGCCTGATTTGTACAGAGAAGATAAGTTTATCGTCATGTGAGGTGGATTTCACATTGAAATGACTTGTTATAAAATTCTGGGTGATATATTACGTGACAGTAGATGGACATATGTCCTCACTAAAACCAGTATTACAACACCTAGAACGGCATATTCTTGTATGTATGTTCAAATGTACTTAGGACTAGACACGTGCATCAGATAACTCTATGTGTTTCAGCTTGAATGGTATATATCGGATTAAGAAAGCTAAACACAGAAATTATAATTCAAGGTCAGATGAACCATGCCAAGCAGACATGTACAACTTACAATCAATCTATGCATTACATTTAGTTGACCTATTGCTTATAGAATCTAAGAAACAAACTGAACCCTGAAAACTTAACATTGACTAATGAACCACCAAAATGAGGTCAAGATCAGATGATACCTGCCAGACAGACATATACAGCTTACAATCCTTCCATACTACAACTATAGTTGACCAATTGCTTATAGTTTAAGAAAAAACGGACCAAAACAAAAAAACTGAACACTGAGTAATGGACTGTGAAAATGAGGTCAAGGTTAAATAAAACCTGTGAGACTGACATGTACATCATGAAATATTTCCATACACCAAATATAGTTGACCTATTGCATATAGTATTAGAAAAAAGACCAAAACTCAAAAACTTAACTTTGACCACTGAACCATGAATATGAGGTCAAGGTAAGAAGACACCTGACATTTGGACATGTACACCTTACTATCATTCCATACACCAAATATAGTATACCTATTGCACACAGTATAAGAAAAATAGACCAAAACACAAAAAATTAACTATAACCACTGAACCATGAAAATGAGGTCAAGGTCAGATGAAACCTGCCAGTTGGACATTTACACCTTACAACCCTTCCATACACCAAATATACAAGACTATTGCTTATAGTATCTGAGATATGGACTTGACCACCAAACCTTGTCCACTGATCCATGAAATGAAGTCGAGGTCAAGTGAAAATTGTGTGACGGGCATGAGGACCTTGCAAGGTACGCACATACCCAGTGATCCGGCGGCGGCGGCCTTAACTAACTTCTTAAAAGCTTTATATTTTAGAAGGTGGAAGACCTGGATGCTTCATATTTTGTGTTATGAAGTTTCCGACTGTCACATGTCCAGTGTCCTTGACCTAATTTTCATGGTTGAGAGACTACTTGAAAAAAAGTTTTTTGTAATGTTTATTTCTCTCTTATTATGAGTAATAGGATAACTTTATTTGGTATGTAACTTCTTTTCGTGTGTATTTAAGTCTTAACGTCATCTAATTAACTATCGAGTTGACCTCCGAAGACCTCCAATGGTCATATAAGCAATATAAACATAATAAATATATATAAATAGAAATGGAAATTTTAAAAATTTTCTTAAACTACTACTGTATTTTTACCAAACTTGGACAGGAGCTTGCAAAAAAAATTCCTGTTTATTCGTGTTTTACTTATAAATGGACTTAGTTTTTCTGCCAGTTCACTTAATATTCACTGTGGTTAAAATTTGAAAAAATTCAACAACTTACTTAAACTATCCTGTATTTGTACCAAACTTGGACAGTAGCTTGTTTATGATCAAAAGCTAATATCTGGAAGGAAGTTTAATTCCTTTTTTTTTCGTATATTAATTACTAATGGACTAAGTTTTTATTCCAGTTAACATTGCATACAGTCTGCAGTTAAAGTTTTTAAAACATTTAAAATTTTATAAGATTCATAAACAGATAAAGTCGGCGAGACACTGGGTTCCGCGAAACCCTTATGAATTTTTCTGTCTTTCAGACCATAATGAATGCAACCTGAACTCCTTTTCACAGAACAAAAATATGAGAAATCAAAATTCATATTGTCCATGTTGTCAAAGAACAAATTTGATCATTCTTATGTTTCATTTTATTCCATCTATTTGACTGGAACATGATCCAATGAATAAATTTTGATTTTAAATTACCTTTTCTCTCAGATGTCTCACCATGGAACATGAAGTTAACAATCAGGGCAAGTCCTCTCTGTCCCGGTTTCTTCTCATACCTATCATGCCTATCCTGAAAGATGTCATTATTATATTTAGAGATGTTGACCATTTTTTGTTATTTATAGTTTCTCTTAAAAATGTTGTTTAACTAACTTATTCATGTTATTTGTATCTCATGTATATCTTGTCTTTTTGATGATTTTTGTCTGAAGAGTAACTCTCTTGTCTACTATAACTTTTGTATAAAAAACACAAATAAGGGGCAACAATTGTCTTTCAAGTTTAACAATCTTATAAGGAGACAACTGACAATATAGACAAGATGATACTCAAAATCAACCAAAATTGGTAAAAATTGTCAATTATCATGATTATGGGCAATAATGCGTAAAAGGAGTCATCTGACAGTTTGATTTAAAATCCCGTACAAAATAAATAGTAGGATTCCATCTAGAAACTAGTAGGAATGTAGTAGGAATCTACCTATAATCAAAGATTCTATATAGAAAGTAGCCAGGCCGACAGGGAAAATTAACAAAATTCTGACTGGATTTTTTATTTTTTCACTAGCAAAATTCTACCATCTAGCAGGAATTTTAAAAGTCTGTATGGATTTTTTTCTGTAACAGTTTTGAAAATCTTAAGTGGGAATTTTGACAGAAAAAATGATTAGATTATTCATTTTCCTACAACAAGATTCCTACCAGAATTAATTTATTCCTACTAGAAAATCTTTCTACGTGGAATCTTTTTAATTATCTTAAAACTGGATTCCTGTTTGCAAATGACACACATTTTGCTGTGTTGAATGCAACCAAGTTCCAGTTCACAAATTCAAAAGTTGGAGGGTAGAAGAATGACAAGTTGTGTTGGAACACTGCTGCAAGGGTTAAACAACTACATTATTGAAATATGAGAAAATATGGCTCATGTAGATTGAAGTTAATTTTTATACTTTTAAGATAAAATTTTGTATCTATTTGCCAATATATTTAGTAATCAGTTAATTCGACAATAGTACTCATTATTTGTTCATTACTCTTTAATTTCATCTAATCATTGCTAATCAACATTTTTGCCCATCAACATATATAGCACAATTTCTAGCTTGGATATATCACAGTTTCCTCATACATTTCAAAAGTCAACTTTTTTTTAAATGAATCTATTTCATGCATTTCCTTTGTTCCTTGTTGTTGAGATTCAAAACTTAAACGATTGACCCAGTTGTCTATTTGTGAATATACACTTACATTTTGTATATTTTTAGATTCATACTCATGCTACTAGAAAATATTTATTTCAATGTGGAATTTGGAAAAATTCCTACCAGGTTTTCAAGTAGGAATTTTATTTTCCCCCCAAATTATTCCTGCTAATTTGAATATTCCTGGTAGGAATAAACAATATTCCTACTGAGAAATTCCTGCTAATTTAAATATATCGGCTATTTTCCGGGTGGATTCCTACTACTGTCTTACTAGAATATCACTCTTTTTTGGTAGGAATTTAATGCAATATTTTTTTCTGCCCTTGTCATCGATTAATGTTTAACTCAACTTTCAACACTATTTTGCTAATTCGTGGTAGTCAGTATTTAGTGGTGGAGAAGGCAGGAGCACCCTAAAAGAACCACAGACCCTAGTCTACCTCTGTTATATCATATATCTATTATGGTTTACATAAACGGAAGTGTGCTATAAATAGATTTATGATTTCAATTACTCAAACAGCCTTCTTTAACTTTATGGGACCCTGAACGTAGGAAAAAGATTCAGATTTGGTTTCAGGGTTAGGTTAGGGTTTCAGTAGGTTTGGAATAGGGCTAGTGTTAATGTTAGGTTTAGTTTAAGGATGATGATTAGTTTACAACATGTAGTACAGACATATATGGTTCCCTAAAGTACAGCTACCAATGCTTATAAATATAAATGTGACGATGGGACACAGATTTCCCTGCTTTTAAATATACAAATATCCGTAATTTTTAAATTTACAAAGGGACATAACTCAAGAAATGCAAAAGTGACTCTACCATTATTCAACCTTGATCTGTGCGTGGTGGTAATAAGCATTGTGTATAAGTTCTATAACATTCAGTTGAAGCAAAATAAAGTTAGATTGCAGAAACAGCAAATTTGAAAATTTGTCCACTTATAAAGGGACATAACTCGAGAACGGTATATTAAAGTGACCCCATCCAAATTCAAACTTGATCTGTGTTTGGTGGAAATAAGCGTTGTCTATAAACCTCATACATTTCGTTGAAGCAAACAAAAGTAAGAGAGAGAAACTAATTTTGGGACGTACAGACAGACGTATGAATAGACATACAGTCTTACAAGGGTAAAACTTAATGCCTCCTCCACATACGCAGCAGCATTAAAATCGATATATGATGTGTGTAAACTGTCATATTCCTGACTTGGTACAGGCATTTTCTTACATAAGAAAATGGTGGATTACACCTGGCTTATCTGTCCCCAAAAAATTATACAATGCAGCAAGAGTATTTGTGTTGAATGGAAACCATGGACCAAAACCTGTCTTACTGATTATTTTGCCTTGACCAAGTTTAATAGTTTTAAAGATAAAAAGCAGAAATGAAAAACAAACAAGAGGCTCAAACAAACTTGTATCGCTCACATTGGCATTTTTGCTAACACTAAATTGGATTGATTACTTTATTCAATGATCGAGTAATTTCTGGTGTTTAATGCTTTTTCAGTATTATTGGCTATATTGTGAAAATCAGTTTTTATTGGTGGAGGAAGCCTGAGTACCATAAGCAAACCACGACATACAGCAGGTTATTCAAGATTAGAGTCAAACGCACCTCACAAGCTCAGTGTTGGATGCTATGCAACAAGATTATTTGGTGAAAATAGGAGGTAGGTAGATCTTGACCATCAGCATTTTGCCCCCGACAGATTTTCTCCACCTATTGTGGTTTCAAGGATTAAGACAATTAATGCATTTTACCCTCATGTTATTAACTATATGGCAGCCATGTCTTGTCGTTTAAGGCTATAATTCCCTTAGAAGTCATCCAGTTGTTTAGGTTGTATTGGCAATTTTATAGATCTTGCATTTCTGATTATTTTTGCTGTTTACAGTTAATACTTTTCTATTATAGTTTTCAAGGTAATGAGCAAAAGCACTAAGATCAGTAAAAAAATGTCATCTAAGGTCAATAACTCCTATGGTCTATTGTTTATGGCCATATTGACAATTTGTAGATCATGTTTTGCTGACCCCTTTTGCTTCAAACAGTTTTTACCTATCTCATAAAGTTTTTGAGGTAAGAGAGCATTGAATGGCAATACACAGTACCCTACCGGATACAAATTCGTTGTACTGGAACAAAATTCTAACTTGATTTCTAACTTGTCATGTTGTAATCTATATAACAAATATCAAATCAATATCTGTAAGCATGATAGAAATAAAATGCTTCGCTGAGCACAGCCAGATACGACTGCAGAGGTCTAACCCTGAACAGTTGGGGCAAGTTTTTACACGATATTCAAGCTGTGATCAAATTTTTGACATAATATAAGTTTCTGACACAAAATAAATGTGGTCAAAGACCTTAAAATTCGAAATGGGACATTTAATTTACCTAGAATGGTCTGATATCCAAAATCTAACAACATGGTTAGATTCAGCATATAAAAAAAAACACCAAAAATTTAATTTTAGTTGAAATCAAACAAAGTTTAATTTTGGACCCTTCAAACCTTAATATGGACTAACTTGAAAACAGGGCCCAAAATAAGAAATCTATATGCACAATAAGATTCAGCATA
This sequence comes from Mytilus edulis, assembly GCF_963676685.1. Classification (NCBI taxonomy): domain Eukaryota; kingdom Metazoa; phylum Mollusca; class Bivalvia; order Mytilida; family Mytilidae; genus Mytilus; species Mytilus edulis. The sequence continues at coordinate 78,867,856 of NC_092355.1, read as the reverse complement.
TCATACAGCCGCAATAACTCAGTTTTTGATGAAATCAAACAAAGTTTAATGTTAGATTCTTTTGACCACAATGTAGCCCAATTTAAAAATGGGGCCCAATATCCAAACTAGAGGCTCTAAGGGGCCTGTGTCGCTCACCTTGGTCTAGGTGCATATTAAACAAAGAACACAGATGAATTAATGACAAAATTGTGTTATGGTGATGGTGATGTGTTTGTAGATCTTACTTTACTGAACATTCTTGCTGCTTACAATTATCTCTATCTATGATGAACTTGGCCCAGTAGTTATAGTGGAAAATATTTTGTAAAAATTTACAAAATTTATGAAAATTGTTAAAAATTGACTATAAAGGGCAATAACTCCTTAAGGGGTCATTTGACCATTTTGGTCAAGTTGACTTATTTTTAGGTCTTACTTTGCTGTACATTATTGCTGTTTACAGTTTATCTCTATCTATAATAACATTCAAGATAATAACCAAAAACAGCAAAATTCCCTTAAAATTACCAATTCAGGGGCAGCAACCCAACAACGGGTTGTCCAATCCATCTGAAAATTTCAGGGCAGATAGATCATGACCTGATTAACAACTTAACCCCATCAATTTGCTCTAAATTCTTTGTTTCTTGAGTTATAAGCCAAAAACTGCATTTTACCCCTATGTTCTATTTTTAGCCGTGGCAGCCATCTTGGTTAGTTGGCCGTGTCAACGGACACATTTTGCAAACTACATACCCCAAAGATGATTGTGGCCAATTTTGGATTAATTTGGCCCAGTAGTTTCAGAGGAGAAGATTTTTGTAAAAGATAACTAAGATTTACGAAAAATGGTTAAAAATTGACTATAAAGGGCAAAAACTCCTAAAGGGGTCAACTGACCATTTCAGTCATGTTGACTTCTTTGTAAATCTTACTTTGCTGAACATTATTGCTGTTTACAGTTTATCTCTATCTATAATAATATTGAAAATAATAACCAAAAACAGAAAAATTTCCTTAAAATTCCCAATTAAGGGGCAGTAACCCAACAACGGGTTGTCCGATTCATCTGAAAATTTGAGGGCAAATAGATCTTGACCTGATAAACAATGTTACCCCATATCAGATTTGCTCTATATGCTTTGGTTTTTAAGTTATAAGCCAAAAACTGCATTTTACCCTTATGCTCTATTTTTAGCCATGACGGCCATCTTGGTTGGTTGGCCGGGTCACCGGACACATGTTTTAAACTAGATACCCTAATAATGTTTGTGGCCAAGTTTGGTTAAATTTGGCCAAGTAGTTTCAGAGAAGAAGATTTTTCTAAAAGTTAACGACGACAGACGACGGACGCCAAGTGATGAGAAAAGCTCACTTGGCCCTTCGGGCCAGGTGAGCTAAAAATTAATGACTTTAAATTAATCCCATTGAAATTGGTTAAAAGATTTGTATTTATTTTCAATTGAAGAGTTCTTGCTATGAGCAATATTATACTGTGCAATTTAAGATTTCTTGCTATTGCGCAATACTATGTTGTTGCGCAATATTGTGCTATTGCGCAATACTGGCCAATTGAAGATTTATTGCTATTGCGCAATACTATTCAATTGAAGATTTCTTGCTATTGCACAATACTATGTTGCTGCGCAATACTGGCCAATTGAAGGTTTCTTGCTATTGCGCAATACTGTGCAATTGAAGATTTCTTGCTATTGCTGAATACTGTGCAATTGAAGATTTCTTGCTATTGCACAATACTGTGCAATTGAAATTTCTCGCTATTGCGCAATACTGTTCAATTGAAGATTTCTTGCTATTGCACAATACTGTGCAATACTGTGCTATTGCACAATACTTTGCAATTGAAGATTTCTTGCTATTGCTATTGCACAATACTGTTCAATTGGAGATTTCTTGCTATTGTGCAATACAGTGCAAAAGAAGATTTCTTGCGATTATGCGATACTGTTCAATTGGAGATTTCTTGCTATTGCACAATACTGTTCAATTGGAGATTTCTTGCTATTGCGCAAGACTGTGCAACTGAAGATTTCTTGCTATTGTGCAATTGGAGATTTCTTGCTATTGCCCAATACTGTGCTATTGCGTAATGCGTAATAAGGTGCAATTGAAGATTTCTTGCTATTGCGCATTACTGTGCAATTGAAGATTTCTTGCTTTTGCGTAAAACTAAGCAATTGAAGATTTCTTGGTTTTGCGCAATACTGTGCAATTGAAGATTTCTTGCTATTGCGCAAGACTGTGCAACTGAAGATTTCTTGCTATTGTGCAATTGGAGATTTCATGCTATTGTGCAATTGGAGATTTCTTGCTATTGCCCAATACTGTGCTATTGCGTAATGCGTAATAAGGTGCAATTGAAGATTTCTTGCTATTGCGCATTACTGTGCAATTGAAGATTTCTTGCTTTTGCGTAAAACTAAGCAATTGAAGATTTCTTGGTTTTGCGCAATACTGTGCAATTGAAGATTTCTTGCTTTTGCGCAATACTGTGCAATTGAAGATTTCTTGCTATTGCACAATACCGTGCAATCATTTGAATTCTCAAAAAAAAAAGAAAAAAAATATGAACCCCCCAAAAGAATTGGAAGAAGAAATCCCCCCAAAATTTTTGAACCCCCTCCCTCTTGGAGTAATTATCGCGAACCGAAATTAATCCCAGCCTTCCCTTTATGGTATGGAACCTTGTAGTACAATTTTAGAAAGATCCATACTGTCTGGAAACAAGAAAAATACTTGTTTTTGGCCCTTTTTTGCCCCTAATTCCTGAACCGTTGAAGCAATTACCCCCAAACTCAATCCCAGCCTTCCCTTTGTGATATGGAACCTTGTGGTACAATTTCTGAGAGATCTATACACTAACACACAAGTTATTTTCTGGAAACAAAATGAATCTTCGGACGACGCCGACGACAACACCATAGCATTATACGACGCAAATTTTTTGCGGTCATATAAAAGTGTGGAAAACAGAATATTTGCATGAATTTTTCGAAGTCCAAGGAACAAAACTCTGCACAAAATCATCAGACTGGAACAAAATCTGAACTGGATCTGTAATTTGTCATGGTGGAACTATATACCAAATATCAATCCATATATCTTCAAGCAAGATAAAAGTAAATGCGAAAAACTCTAGAATGAAATAAAAGACACAACAATAAATTCTTGAATTGAAAAATGAAGGCTATTCCGCTAAGTTTAGTTAAAGTCCGTTAAAGGGTGGAATTTAGGATCTCAAATATATCATGTTGTCCAATTAAATTCGTGAGGCCTAAATTAAAATATTGTTTGTTTGCCCTTTTCCGACCCTATGTTTTGAAACAGGGTAGGTAGGTAGGTAAAATATTTTATTTTTTTCCCCATTAAAATAACTTGGCTCGGTATATTATTTGTCATGGGTAGGCAGGTAGGTATAATATTTTATTTTATAGATACAAAATCTGCAGAATGTCATTTTGGTCCGTTTTGTTTATGCAAATAAGTTTTCTGGAACTATTAGTTTTGAAAAAAAAAAATATCACGTAGAATGTGAAGCTAATTCATATGCACTACTATTTTGTTTTCAAATATCAAAATATAGACCTGTGCCGCATATCTTCAACGTTTATATGCCTGGAACTTTGAAGAGTTTGAACTAGCGCTCACATTCTGTACTACGTACCTTGTACGCTTACCTAAAGGTTTTCTGTAAGAGATAACTTTGTACTGGTAAGATATGTCCGGGAAGTCATACATTACTAGTAGAAAAAGTCCATAGAGGGTTAAAAATTTCGTGTGTGCCTAAAAGTTGTTTCCAATAAAAATGCTACAAGACTTAAAACTCAATTGTCACGTATTTTATATCGCATTTATCATGTTTATAAATGATCTGTATGGAAAACTTGGCGATTTTACTGCCAGATATTCTCCACTTTACAGGGTTTTGTCACTTTTGGTTCATGTCAGATATAAATAATATATCGGCATCGTTAACATAATCATCCTGATCTGCGGATCACAAAAGGCAATCCCTACATAGAACACAACGTCCGTTTACAAATTAGTTTGTACACACGTTGACAATTTTGTATCAAACAAACTATTTTGTAAACGAACCCTGCTCTTTAAGTATAAAGGTACAGAGTAACGTACGTCATATCATGATTTCAGGAAGCGTTCAACATCGATTTCAAACAAATGCATTGAAACTTCAAATGCAAGTGTTCATGTCAAACGCTTAGGTGATACCAAACGGACCGGACCTTATACGTTAAAGATAAAACCCGAGGATTCCGGTAAAAATGTTTTGAGCGGGAAATACAAATATAAGATTTTTGGTAGGAATGAAAAAATGAAATAAAATAAAATCTTGCTGGTAAATACAAATAAAAGATTTTCAGGCAAAACGAATTTATAGGGTTGGTCGGTAAAGGGCAAACAAACAATATTTTAATTTAAGCCTGATAACAAATAATTTCATTAGAATTTGAAATTTTTTGTTCAAGACTTAAAGAATGTTTAATTTATAAGATATCTCTCCTGAAGTATCTTGGTTTTGTGGCATTTAATTTCTTAGTTTATATTATTTATTTTTTGTAACTGATTTTCTACTTTATTCATTCTAAGTGTAAGCATATGTAATTCAACACCATATCTATCACTATATGTACCTGTAAGTATTCCATCACTTCTTTATACTGCCCCTGTTTATATCTGGCTGCTATATCATATGGAGTATCACCCTGAAATACAGACAAATCTTTATATTGCTTTCATCTGATAACTACAAAAAAGACTTATGTTACATATATCTTACAAATAGTACTAGTAGCAGCTGAGTGTTTTATTTTGTTTTTACAGATACCATATTAAATTCCTTCATTAAATATAACTCATGAGACATCATTCAGTTTATTTTTCACAATTTTTTTGAAGACTTTAAATAGGCTTTTCACTTTTCTTTATAAAGCATATGAATAAAAGCTCCATCTGTCTTTGTTATTTACTTTGCAATATGCCTAGTTCTTTATATTTTAACATCCCATTATTTTCTTTTTTTTTATATTTCTGCAACTCATTATTTTAATATCAATTTTTTTTAAAATTTCTCTCTATTCTCAAAGATCTTATCTTCCATTCATGTTTTTCTCATCTGTATACTTGATTGATCCACTAACTCCTATATCTGTATATCCCATCCACACCCTCCTATATCTGTATACCCCATCCACACCCTCCTATATCTGTATACCCCATCTATACCCTCCTATATCTGTATATCCCATCAACCCCATCCACACCCTCCTATATCTGTATACCCCATCCACACCCTCCTATATCTGTATACCCCATCTATACCCTCCTATATCTGTATACCTCATCCACACCCTCCTATATCTGTATACCCCATCAACACCCTCCTATATCTGTATACCCCATCCACATCCTCCTATATCTGTATACCCCATCAACACCCTCCTATATCTGTATACCCCATCCACAACCTCCTATATCTGTATACCCTATCCACAACCTCCTATATCTGTATACTTGATTGATCCACTAACTCCTATATCTATACCCCATCAACACCCTCCTATATCTGTATACCCCATCCACATCATCCTATATCTGTATACCCCATCAACACCCTCCTATATCTGTATACCCAATCCACAACCTCCTATATCTGTATACCCTATCCACAACCTCCTATATCTGTATACTTGATTGATCCACTAACTTCAATATTTGTATACCCCATCCACAACCTCCTATATCTGTATACTTGATTGATCCACTAACTCCTATATCTGTATTCCCCATCCACATCCTCCTATATATGTATACCCCATCCACAACCTCCTATATCTGTATACCCCATCCACACCCTCCTATCTGTACCCCATCCACATCCTCCTATATCTGTATACCCCATCCACATCCTCCTATATCTGTATACCCCATCCACATCCTCCTATATCTGTATACCCCATCCACATCCTCCTATATCTGTATACCCCATCCACAGCCTCCTATATCTGTATACCCCATCCACAACCTCCTATGTGTACCCCATCCACACCATCCTATATCTGTATACCCCATCAACAAACTCCTATATCTGTATATCCCATCCACATCCTCTTATATCTGTATACCCCATCAACACCCTCCTATATCTGTATACCCCATCCACATCCTCCTATATCTGTATACCCCATCCACATCCTCCTATATCTGTATACCCCATCCACAACCTCCTATATCTGTATACCCCATTCACACCCTCTTATCTGTACCCCATCCACACCCTCCTATATCTGTATACCTCATCCACACCCTCCTATATCTGTATACCCCATCCACACCTCCACACCCTCCTATATCTGTATACCCCATCCACACCCTCCTATATCTGTATATCCAATCCACACCCTCCTATATCTGTAAACCCCATCCACACCCTCCTATATCTGTATACCCCATCCACACCCTCCTACATCTGTATACCCCATCTATACCCTCCTATATCTGTATACCCCATCTATACCCTCCTATATCTGTATATCCCATCTATACCCTCCTATATCTGTATACCCAATCTATACACTCATATCTGTAAACCCCATCCACACCCTCCTATATCAGTATACCCCATCTATACCCTCTTATATCTGTATACCCCATCTATACCCTCCTATATCTGTATACCCAATCTATACCCTCCTATATCTGTATACCCCATCCACACCCTCCTATATCTGTATATCCCATCCACACTCTCCTATATCTGTAAACCCCATTTTCACCCTCCTATATCTGTATACCCCCTTGACATCCTCCTATATCTGTATACCTGTATCCACACCCTTTTATATCTGTATATCCCATCCACATGCTCCTATATCTGTATACCACAACCACACCCTCCTATATCTGTATACCCCAACCACACTTTTCTATATCTGTATACCCCATTCAGAACCTCCTATATCTGTATACCTCATCCACACCCTCCTATATTTGGGTATACATTTACAATTAATTCTCCATAGGGGGTAATGGTAACGTTTTCCTCCGTTGCTCAGTCCATATCATTTACTTGAACATGTATGATGGCTCATATCAAAGCTGATACATCTATACCCTCCTATATCTGTATAACACATCTTAACCCTCCTATATCTGTATACCCCCTCCAAACCCTTCTATATCTGTATACCCAATCAATAACCTTTTATATCTGTATACCCCATCCACACCCTCCTATATCTGTATACCCCATTCACACCCTCCTATATCTTTAAACCCCATCCACATCCTCCTATATCTGTATACCCAATCCACATCCTCCTATATCTGTATACCCAATCCACACACTCCTATATCTGTTTACCTCATCCACATCCTCCTATATCTGTATACCCCATCCACACCCTTCTATATCTGAATACCCCATCCACACCCTCCTATATCTGTATACCCCACCCATACCCTCCTATATCTGTCTACACCATCCACACCCTCCTATATCTGTATACCCAATCCACACACTCCTATATCTGTATACACCATCCACACCCTCCTATATCTGTATACCCCATCCACACCCTTCTATATCTGAATATCCCATCCACACCCTCCTATATCTGTATACCCCATCCATACCCTCCTATATCTGTATACCCTATCAACAACCTCCTATATCTGTATAGCCCATCCACACTCTCCTATATATGTATCCCCCATCCACACCCTCCTATATCTGTATACCCTATCCACACCCTTCTATATCTGTATACCCATCCACATCCTCCTATATCTGTATACCTCATCCACATCCTCCTATATCTGTATACCCTATCCACAACCTCCTATATCTGTATACTTGATTGATCCACTAACTCCTATATCTGTATACCCTATCCACACCCTCTTATATCTGTATACCCCATCCACACCCTCCTATATCTGTATCCCCCATCCACACCCTCCTATATCTGTATACCCTATCAACACCCATCTATATCTGTATACCCTGTCCTTACCCTTCTAAATCTGTATACCCTATCCACACTCTTCTATATATGTATACCCATTCCACACCCTACTATATCTGTATACCCAATCCACACCCTCCTATATCTGTATACCTCATCCACACCCTCTTATTTTATACCCCATCCATACCCTCCTATATCTGTATACCATATCCACATCCTCCTATATCTGTAAATCTCATCCACATCCTCCTATATCTGTATACCCCATGCCCACCCTCCAATATTTGTAAACCCCATCCATACCCACCTATGTATGTATACCCCATCCCCACCCTCCTATATCTGTATACCCCATCCACACCTTCCTATATCCGTATACCCCATCCACACCTTCCTATATCTGTATACCCCATCCACACCCTCCTATATCTGTATACCCCATCCACACCCTCCTATATCTGCATACCCCATCCCCACCCTCCTATATCCATATACCCCATCCACACCTTCCTATATCTGTATACCCCATCCACACCTTCCTATATCTGTATACCCCATCCCCACCCTCCTATATCTGTATACCCCATCTATACCCTCCTATATCTGTATACCCTATCCACACTTTCCTATATCTGTATACTATATCTGTATACCCCATCCATACCCTCCTATATCTGTATACGCTATCCACACCTTTCTATATCTGTATACCCTATCCACACCCTCCTATATCTGTATACCCCATCCATACCGACCTATATCTGTATACCCCATCCATACCCTCCTATATCTGTATACCCCATCCACACCCTCCTATAAAACTTTTTCATATTTTAAGTTCAATTCAAATGATCATATGACTTATACTTTAGTGTTGAAAAAAATCCATTCGACCAACCATATCTTATACATCATTTTAGTGATTCATTACTTAATAGTTGAACACAGGGCATATACTATAAAATATTACCTTATGTGATTTAATCAAGGGACTTGCACCTCCTTGTTCTACCAGACATCTTGTGGTCTGTAAATGTCCACACTTAGCAGCTATATGTAAAGCTGTTTCTCCATCGCTCTATAATATAACCAAATAACATATAAATATTATGTACAATACTTTGTTATCAATATCAATAATATACAACATATCCTACAACTGACATTAAAACTTGTCTGATAAACTGGACACTGTTGTGTAATAAATATAAACTAAATATATATCACATGAATCAGTGGTCAAAACTGAATAAAATGACCAGTCACACTTGTATTTATATTGTATATAAACAATAAATAAACATGTTTTGTTGTGAAATGTCAAAACTTTCATTAAACCTGATATCTTAAAAAAATATTTTTTTTAAAAATGTGTAAAATAATTATATCAATGGATTCAGTAGAACAAAACAAGTAAAATGAGACCCCACTTTATATGATTCTTACAAATATTTGTTTGTTAAAACTGTCTAATTAACAACATGATTTAGTGTAGATTAATAGTAAGGTGATCAGACGAAGTAGATAACATACTTGTGTGATGTCGATCTTACATCCTCTATCAATGAGGAGTCTACAGACCTCCAGGTGTCCTTCACTGGCAGCAGACATTAATGCTGTCTCTCCATACCCCTGGAATAATACAACTGACATCAAAACTTGTCTGATAAACTGGACAATGTTGTGTAATAAATATAAACTAAATATATATCACATGAATCAGAGGTCAAAACTGAATAAAATGACCAGTCACACTTGTATTTATATTGATCATAAACAAACAATAAACATGTTTTGTTGTGAAATGTCAAAACTTCCATTAAACCTGATATCTTAAAAAATATTTTTTTCAAGAAATGTGTGAAATAATTATATCAATGGATTCAGTAGAACAAAACAAACAAAATGAGACCCCACTTTATATGATTATTACAAATATTTGTTTGTTAAAACTGTCTAATTAACAACAGGAATTAGTGTAGATTTAGTATAATCATTCATTTTTTAATATAACATTTTTTTTAAGAAACATGAAAAAGAGTAATATTTTCTAATTCAGAACAATAATACGAGTAAAATGAGACCCCACTTTATATAATTATTACAAATATTTGTTCATTAAACCTGTCTAATTAACAACATGATTTAGTGTAGATTAATAGTAATGTGATCAGACTAAGTAGATAACATACCTCTGTGATGTCGATCTTACATCCTCTATCAATGAGGAGACGACAGATCTCCAGGTGTCCTCCACTGGCAGCAAACATTAATGCTGTCGATCCACCATCCTGGAATAATACAACTGACATCAAAACTTGTCTGATAAACTGGACAATGTTGTGTAATAAATATAAACTAAATATATATCACATGAATCAGTGGTCAACACTGAATAAAATGACCAGTCACACTTGTATTTATATTGTACATAAACAATAAATAAACATGTTTTGTTGTGAAAGTCAAAACTTCCATAAAACCTGATATTTTAAAAAAAAAAAAATTTCAAGAAACATGAAAAAGAGTAATATTTTCTGATTCAGAACAATAATACGAGTAAAATGAGACCCCACTTTATATAATTATTACAAATATTTGTTCATTAAACCTGTCTAATTAACAACATGATTTAGTGTAGATTAATAGTAATGTGATCAGACTAAGTAGATAACATACATTTGTGATGTCGATCTTACATCCTCTATCAATGAGGAGTCTACAGATCTCCAGGTGTCCCCACATGGCAGCCTTCATTAATGCTGTCTGTCCTTCCTGGAATAATACAACTGACATCAAAACTTGTCTGATAAACTGGACAATGTTGTGTAATAAATATAAACAAAATATATATCACATGAATCAGTGGTCAAAACTGAATAAAATGACCAGTCACACTTGTATTTATATTGTATATAAACAATAAATAAACATGTTTTGTTGTGAAATGTCAAAACTTCCAAAAAACCTGATATCTTAAAAAAATATTTTTTTCAAGAAATGTGTAAAATAATTATATCAATGGATTCAGTAGAACAAAACAAGTAAAATGAGACCCCACTTTATATAATTATTACAAATATTTGTTTATTAAAACTGTCTGATTAACAACATGATTTAGTGTAGATTAATAGTAATGTGATCAGACTAAGTAGATAACATACTGATATGATGTTGATCTTACATCCTCTATCAATGAGGAGTCTACAGATCTCCAGGTGTCCCCATATGGCAGCCCACATTAATGCTGTCAATCCTCTATCCTGGAATAATACAACTGACATCAAAACTTGTCTGATAAACTGGACAATGGTGGGTAATAAATATAAACTAAATATATATCACATGAATCAGTGGTCAAAACTGAATAAAATGACCAGTCACACTTGTATTTATATTGATCATAAACAACAAATAAACAACTGTTTTTTTTTTTGTGAGATGTCAAAACTTCCATCAGAACTGTCGTGTTAATTTTTTTTTGTTGGTTTTTTTAAGAAATGAACAAAATATTTATATCAATGGATTCATTACAATTCTCTGAGTAAAATGACATCTCACTTTATATAATTCTAACAAGTATTTGTTAATATAATGATTAAATCTGTCTGATTAACATGATTGAGAATAATGATCAATTTTTTAAAAAGTAACTTTTTTCAAAGAAATATGAAAAATAGTTACATTTCCTGATTTAGTACAAGGAGACAAACAAAATGAGACCCCACTTTATATGATTTTTACAAATATTTTTTGTCCATTCAACCTGTCTAATTAACAACATAATTTTGTATATATTAAGGAAAGTGGTCAAAGTGAAGCAATAACATACATGTGTGATATTTGTTTTACACGCTGTAAAACCTTGGTGTAAAAAATGTTCTTGTAAATATTCAAAGTAAGAACTTTATCAACTATAATTCAAAACAAACAAAAACAATTAATGAGAGAAAAAAAATACCTTTATGTATTTTTCTCTCTTATTAAAACTGTTACATTTATCGAATTCAGTATAATGATATTAATATCAGTTTCCATACAGATATATTATTATATTATGTTCTGAGGTACCTTGTAGTTATGTGTTTTATTCTGCTAATGTACAATCTGTTATGTTCTGAAGTAACTTGAAGTTGTATATTTTATACTGCTTGTGTACAATCTGTTATGTTATGAAGTAACATGTAGTTATGTGTTTTATACTGCTTATGTACAATCTGTTATGTTATGAAGTAACTTGTAGTTGTATATTTTATACTGCTTATGTACAATCTGTTATGTTCTGAGGTAACTTGTATTTGTATGTTTATACTGCTTGTGTACAATCTGTTATGTTCTGAAGTAACTTGCAGTTGTATATTTTATACTGCTGATGTACAATCTGTTATGTTCTGAAGTAACTTGCAGTTGTTTGTTTTATACAGCTAATATATACAATCTGTTATGTTCTCAAGTAGCTTGTAGCTGTGTGTTTTATACTGCTGATTGTGTACAATCTGTTATGTTCCGATTTTATACTGCTGATGTACAATCTGTTATGTTCTGAAGTAATTTGTTGTTGTGTGTTTTATATTTCTTATGTACAATTTGTTCTGTTCTGAAGTAACTTGTAGTTATGTGTTCTATACTGCTGGTGTACAATTTGTTATGTTCTGAAGTAATTTGTAGTTGTGTGTTTTATACTGCTAGTGTACAATCTGTTATGTTATGAAGTAACTTGTAGTTGTGTGTTTTATACTGCTTATGTACAATTTGTTATTTTCTAAAGTAACTTGTAGTTGTGTGTTTTATACTGCTGGTGTACAATCTGTTATGTTCTGAAGTAATTTGTTGTTGTGTGCTTTATATTTCTTAATATGTACAATTTGTTCTGTTCTGAAGTAACTTGAAGTTGTGTGTTTTATACTGCTTATGTACAATCTGTTATGTTCTGAAGTAACTTGTAGTTGTGTGTTTTTATACTGCTGGTGTACAATCTGTTATGTTCTGAAGTAATTTGTTGTTGTGTGCTTTATATTTCTTAATATGTACAATTTGTTCTGTTCTGAAGTAACTTGAAGTTGTGTGTTTTATACTGCTTATGTACAATCTGTTATGTTCTGAAGTAACTTGTAGTTGTGTGTTTTATACTGCTGGTGTACAATTTGTTATGTTCTGAAGTAATTTGTAGTTGTGTGTTTTATGTTTCTTATTTAAAATTTGTTCTGTTCTGAAGTAACATGTAGTTATGTGTTTTATTCTGCTAATGTATAATCTGTTATGTTCTAAAGTAACATGTAGTTTTATGTTTTATACTGCTGATGTACAATCTGTTATGTTCTGAAGTAACTTGCAGTTGTGTGTTTTATACAGCTAATATATACAATCTGTTATGTTCTCAAGTAGCTTGCAGCTGTGTGTTTTATACTGCTGATTGTGTACAATCTGTTATGTTCCGATTTTATACTGCTGATGTACAATCTGTTATGTTCTGAAGTAACTTGTAGTTGTGTGTTTTATACTGCTTATGTACAATCTGTTATGTTATGAAGTAACTTGTAGTTGTATATTTTATACTGCTTATGTACAATCTGTTATGTTATGAAGTAACTTGTAGTTGTATATTTTATACTGCTTATGTACAATCTGTTATGTTCTGAAGTAACTTGCAGTTGTATATTTTATACTGCTGATGTACAATCTGTTATGTTCTGAAGTAACTTGTAGTTGTGTGTTTTATACTGCTTGTGTACAATCTGTTATGTTCTGAAGTAACATGTAGTTATGTGTTTTATTCTGCTAATGTACAATTTGTTCTGTTTTGAAGTAGCTTGTAGCTGTGTGTTTTATACTGCTGATTGTGTACAATCTGTTATGTTCCGATTTTATACTGCTGATGTACAATCTGTTATGTTCTGAAGTAATTTGTTGTTGTGTGTTTTATATTTCTTATGTACAATTTGTTCTGTTCTGAAGTAACTTGTAGTTATGTGTTCTATACTGCTGGTGTACAATTTGTTATGTTCTGAAGTAATTTGTAGTTGTGTGTTTTATACTGCTAGTGTACAATCTGTTATGTTATGAAGTAACTTGTAGTTGTGTGTTTTATACTGCTGGTGTACAATCTGTTATGTTCTGAAGTAATTTGTTGTTGTGTGCTTTATATTTCTTAATATGTACAATTTGTTCTGTTCTGAAGTAACTTGAAGTTGTGTGTTTTATACTGCTTATGTACAATCTGTTATGTTCTGAAGTAAATTGTTGTTGCATGTTTTATACTGCTTATGTACAATCTGTTATGTTATGAAGTAACTTGTAGTTGTGTGTTTTATACTGCTGGTGTACAATTTGTTATGTTCTGAAGTAATTTGTAGTTGTGTGTTTTATGTTTCTTATTTAAAATTTGTTCTGTTCTGAAGTAACATGTAGTTATGTGTTTTATTCTGCTAATGTATAATCTGTTATGTTCTAAAGTAACATGTAGTTTTATGTTTTATACTGCTGATGTACAATCTGTTATGTTCTGAAGTAACTTGCAGTTGTGTGTTTTATACAGCTAATATATACAATCTGTTATGTTCTCAAGTAGCTTGCAGCTGTGTGTTTTATACTGCTGATTGTGTACAATCTGTTATGTTCCGATTTTATACTGCTGATGTACAATCTGTTATGTTCTGAAGTAACTTGTAATTATGTGCTTCATACTGCTTATGAACAATCTGTTATGATCTGAAGTAATTTGTTGTTGTGTGTTTTATATTTCTTATGTACAATTTGTTCTGTTCTGAAGTAACTTGTTGTTGTGTGTTTTATACTGCTGGTGTACAATCTGTTATGTTCTGAAGTAATTTGTTGTTGTGTGTTTTATATTTCTTATGTTCAATGTGTTCTGTTCTGAAGTAACTTGTAGTTGTGTGTTTTATACTGCTGGTGTACAATCTGTTATGTTCTGAAGTAATTTGTTGTTGTGTGCTTTATATTTCTTAATATGTACAATTTGTTCTGTTCTGAAGTAACTTGTAGTTGTGTGTTTTATACTGCTAGTGTAAAATCTGTTATGTTCTGAAGTAACTTGCAGTTGTGTTTTATACTGCAGGTGTGCAACCTGTTATGTTCTAAAGTAATTTGTTGTTGTGTGTTTTATATTTCTTATGTACAATGTGTTCTGTTCTGAAGTAACTTGTTGTTGTGTGTTTTTTTACTGCTTATGTACAATTTGTACGTTCTGAAGTAACTTGTGGTTGTGTGTTTTATACTGCTTATGAACAATCTGTTATGGTATGAAGTAACTTGCAGTTGTGTGTTTTATACTGCTGATGTACAATTTGTTATGGTATGAAGTAACTTGTAGTTGTGTGTTTTATACTGCTTATGTACAATTTGTTATGTTCTGAAGTAATTTGTTGTTGTGCTTCATACTGCTTATGTACAATTTGTTATGTTCTGATGTAACTTGTTGTTGTGTGCTTTATATTTCTCAATATGTACAATTTGTTCTGTTCTGAAGTAACTTGAAGTTGTGTGTTTTATACTGCTGGTGTACAATCTGTTATGTTCTGAAGTAACTTGTAGTTGAGTGTTTTATACTGCTGGTGTACACTCTGTTATTTTCTGAAGTAATTTGTAGTTGAGTGTTTTATACTGCTGGTGTACACTCTGTTATTTTCTGAAGTAATTTGTAGTTTTGTGCTTTATACTGCTTATGTACAATTTGTTATGTTCTGAAGTAATTTGTTGTTGTGCTTCATACTGCTTATGTACAATTTGTTATGTTCTGATGTAACTTGTAGTTATGTGTTTTATACTGCTGGTGTACAATCTGTTATGTTCTGAAGTAACTTGCAGTTGTGTTTTATACTGCAGGTGTGCAACCTGTTATGTTCTGAAGTAATTTGTTGTTGTGTGTTTTATATTTCTTATGTACAATCTGTTATGTTCTGAGGTAACTTGTAGTTGTGTGTTTTTTTACTGCTTATGTACAATTTGTTATGTTCTGAAGTAATTTGTTGTTGTGTGCTTTATATTTCTTAATATGTACAATTTGTTCTGTTCTGAAGTAACTTGAAGTTGTGTGTTTTATACTGCTGGTGTACAATCTGTTATGTTCTGAAGTAACTTGCAGTTGTGTTTTATACTGCAGGTGTGCAACCTGTTATGTTCTGAAGTAATTTGTTGTTGTGTGTTTTATATTTCTTATGTACAATTTGTTCTGTTCTGAAGTAACTTGTAGTTGTGTGTTTTATATTTCTTATGTACAATTTGTTCTGTTCTGAAGTAACTTGCAGTTGTATGTTTTTACTGCTGGTGTACAATTTGTTATGTTCTGAAGTAATTTGTTGTTGTGTTTTATATTTCTTTTGTACAATTTGTTCTGTTCTGAAGTAACTTGCAGTTGTATATTTTTACTGCTGGTGTACAATTTGTGATGTTCTGAAGTAATTTGTTGTTGTGTGTTTTATATTTCTTATGTTCAATGTGTTCTGTTCTGAAGTAACTTGTAGTTGTGTGTTTTATACTGCTGGTGTACAATCTGTTATGTTCTGAAGTAATTTGTTGTTGTGTGCTTTATACTGCTGGTGTACAATCTGTTATGTTCTGAAGTAATTTGTTGTTGTGTGCTTTATACTGCTTGTGTACAATTTGTTATGTTCTGAAGTAACTTGTAGTTGTGTATTTTATCCTGCTTATGTACAATCTGTTATGTTCTGAAGTAATTTGTTGTTGTGTGCTTTATATTTCTTAATATGTACAATTTGTTCTGTTCTGAAGTAACTTGTAGTTGTGTGTTTTATACTGCTAGTGTAAAATCTGTTATGTTCTGAAGTAACTTGCAGTTGTGTTTTATACTGCAGGTGTGCAACCTGTTATGTTCTAAAGTAATTTGTTGTTGTGTGTTTTATATTTCTTATGTACAATGTGTTCTGTTCTGAACTTGTTGTTGTGTGTTTTTTTACTGCTTATGTACAATTTGTACGTTCTGAAGTAACTTGTGGTTGTGTGTTTTATACTGCTTATGAACAATCTGTTATGGTATGAAGTAACTTGCAGTTGTGTGTTTTATACTGCTTATGTTCAATTTGTTCTGTTCTGAAGTAACTTGTAGTTGTGTGTTTTATACTGCTGGTGTACAATTTGTTATGTTCTGAAGTAATTTGTAGTTGTGTGTTTTATGTTTCTTAATATGTACAATTTGTTCTGTTCTGAAGTAACTTGTAGTTGTGTGTTTTATACTGCTGGTGTACAATTTGTTATGTTCTGAAGTAATTTGTAGTTGTGTGTTTTATGTTTCTTATTTAAAATTTGTTCTGTTCTGAAGTAACTTGTAGTTGTGTTTTATACTGCTTGTGTACAATTTGTTCTGTTCTGAAGTAACTTGTAGTTGTGTTTTATACTGCTTGTGTACAATTTGTTCTGTTCTGAAGCAACTTGTAGTTGTGTGTTTTATACTGCTTGTGTACAATTTGTTCTGTTCTGAAGCAACTTGTAGTTGTGTGTTTTATACTGCTTGTGTACAATTTGTTCTGTTCTGAAGTAACTTGTAGTTGTGTGTTTTTTACTGCTGGTGTACAATTTGTTATGTTCTGAAGTAACTTGTAGTTGTGTGTTTTATACTGCTTATGTACAATCTCTTATGTTCTGAAGCAACTTGTTTTTATATTTTTTATACTTCTGTTCTTATAGTTCTAAAGTAAATTGTTACTTTGTGTTTATGTACAATATTCAACATTTTGAAGTAACTTGTAGTTTTCACTGTTTCACTGTGCTTTAATTTTAAGTAACATGTAGTTTTGTGTCTTTTTTGTTCATGTACCATAAAAGGCTGTATCTTCAAATGATTTTTCTATGAATTGTTAAAATAAGGTAGTTTTGAATGTGACTATTTTACTTACATCTCGATAATCAATGTCTGCACCATTCTGTAGACATAATTTTAAGGCTTCTATATCTCGCATCGCAGCAGCTATAGTAAGTTTCTGTAAGTATAACATAGAAATTACATTTAATCTTGATAATCAATGTCTGCACCATTCTGTAGACATAATTTTAAAGCTTCTATATCTCTATTCCCAGCAGCTGTAGTAAGTTTCTGTAAGTAAACCATAATAAAAATATATTGAAAAGAATGTCCTTACTGAGCAATGAACCGTGAAAATGAGGTCAAGGTCAAATAAAACCTGTGCGATTGACATATACAGTGAAACCTGTCCAAACCGAACACCCACGGGACTTTGAGTTTTATTCGGTTTTCACAGGTGTTCGGATTGAAGAGGTAAACGGAAGTCGGCACCAAAATAATTTTAGCACTTACTGACAAGGGACGTTAGGTAACACAGCAGACAGCAATTTATTTTCATGATGATTTAGATGTAAATGTAAAAATTTACGCCAGTCTGTCAATCACGCTCCTTGTTGTGTAAATGTATTAATCGTTCAATGATTTCCAACTTTTAGCGTTTTGCGATTTTCCTTTGTATAATTTTTATCTAATCCGTTAATTTACTGACCAATTCAGATTCTCAGTCACTGCCAAATGACGATTCCGTAGTTGAATCGAGATCGTCATTTTCAATTATCTGTACACACGAGTTCTCGGACTAAACTGGCCACCCGCTGATTGATACTTTGCCACAAGATAAAAGCGAAACAACAGCAGGGATCCAGTTTATTCTCGGACTTTATCGTTGATAAATAGCCAACGGAAGTCTGGAGGAGCATCTGAAATATATATATTGGGGCTCTAAAGGGAATCGGGCATCCCGTAAATATAATTCGAAAGACATTGGCCTTGTTGTGTTGCACGACTTCTTAATCCAGTGAAGCGCTTAAACTATTATTTAATTAAATGCACGTTAATCAAATATGTACGGTCACAAATTTGTTACTGCCATTCAGTAGCAAAACGTTTAATTGTTCCAAGGGAAAGTTCAATTCTTGTACTTTTCGGCGACAGGGGCAGCGGACTAGTTTAACGTTTCTTTACAAAATAAAAAAAAATTGATCTCTGAATACATAGACACAAACATGCTAATTAGTTTGTAATAACAACTCACCAGTTCATTAAACCTCAAATACCCTCGAGGATACTCTGTCATCCTGTGTTTGTTTAATTAAATCATGCAAATAATTAAATATACTTTTTTGTTTTGATTGCTATCGATCGATTTTGACAGGTAATTTTTAAATACCTATTTACTAACGAGCCTTCAAAAAGCGTTCGGAATTAGGTGTTGACAGGGTTTCGGTTTTTTCAGGTTAGATTAACGTTAGTTGATAGGGAAATTTTGTGGGAGTTTGAAAATTGTTCGGTTTAAACTGAAATTCAGAGTTCAGTTTACCCAGGTTTCACAGTACATCATAAAATATTTCCATACAACAAATATACTTGACATATTGCATAAAGTATTAAATAAAAAGACCAAAACTCAAAAACTGAACTTTGACCAGTGAACCATGAAAATGAGGTCACGGTCAGATGACACCTGCCAGCTAGACATGTACACCTTACAATCATTCCATACACCAAATATTGTAGACCTATTACATACAAAATAAGAAAAACAGACCAAAACACAAAAACCTTACTGTAACCACTGAACCATGAAAATGAGTTCAAGGTCAGATGACACCTGCCAGTTGGACATATACACTTTACAGTCCTTCCATACACTGAATATACTAGATCTATTGCTTATAGTATCTGAAATATGGACCTGACCACCAAAACTTAACCTTGTTAACTGATTCACGAAATGAGGTCGAGGTCAACTGAAAACCGTCTAACAGGCATCAAGACCTTGCAAGGTACACACATACCAAATATAGTAATCCTATTACTTATAATAAGAGAGAATTTAACATTACAAAAAATATTTTTTCAAGTAGTCATTGAACCATGGAAATGAGGTGAAGGACATTTGACATGTGACTGACAGAAACTTCATAACATGAGGCATCTATATACAAAGTATGAAGCATCCAGGTCTTCAACCTTCTAAAATATGAAGCTTTTAAGACGTTATCCGCCGTCGAACACTATCCCTATGTCGAGCTTTCTGCGACTTAAGTCACAGGCTCGACAAAAATTGTTAACCTTCAAAAAATTATTTTTTTATAGAATCATGGACTAGATTTGGCATATCCTTGATTTTTCTTTCTTGTAGTATTTTCTGGACTTTGACCTTTGTCCTTTTAAAGACATGTAATATACTTAGTCCTTTAGTTGCCCCTACTTTTGTCCTTTTTAAGACATGTAGTTGTGTTTTTCATTCACTAAGTCCTTTAATTGCCTTTTAAAGACATGTAGTTGTGTTTCATTCACTTTGCCCCTAGGTACTTTCTCATCCTTTTCATATCAGCTAGTAGAAATCTCTCTATTAACTTACTTAAAGAGATACATATATAAATGTATGTAGACTGAATAAATGTAGATGTGGGATATAATAAAGCAATGAGAATGTAACCTAACAAGACAAAAACTGTGTTGCATCAGTCAGCTCTTTATACCATAAAATAGATTGGTCTTATTCAACTCATATGAACTTAATAATGGCAAGGGGAGATAACTTCTGTATTTTATTTTTTTTTATGTAGAAAAATTGTCCCAATATTTTTTTCAAATAACTCTACAGACCTACTTAGAGTTACAAATAAACAAGGATTCTGAAGGTACTACATAAATAATACACTATCTCCCACCATCCTTTAAAAATCTTCCCCCCCCCTCCCACCTCCCTCAATAGCTGTCCATCCCCTCCTACATCATGTACATTCATACTTGAAAAATATTCCCTTAATTTCTTAAACTGCATTTTTGTTTGTTTTGTTCAGTTACTGAATACTGATTCTAATGCTGTTTGTGTCACCAGTGTAATGAGTAGAAATGTTTTTGAGTGCACCTTGCTTTGTCCCAGTTTTGTATTTTTTTGTTTGTTTTTGGAATAAGTAGTTTGGTAGTTCACTTAGAATTCTACTAGTTTTTATCTCAAGTTATCACATACTTGTATCTAATTGTACACTACGGCCAAATAAAAAAGTATGTGTGGTTCCAGTTACATCTGAAAATAAGTTAGGGTAGGTAGGCAGGGATTTTTTTTTATTTTATGTTTTTTTTTACATTGAGTATGGGAGCAACATACTGACTTTAACAGTGCTTAATGAAAAATGACAATAAAATCTTTAGGGTAGGCTATTTTTAAGCCGAAAAAGTAGGAACGGTAGGGTTACTGGAACCACACATATATTTTTATTTGGCCTAATGAGGAACAAAACTACAAATGACAAGGAGACTATTAAGTAAATCTTACGTAATTCCAACTTTCCATTATAGCCTAAAAATAGAAAAGAAGAATTATAGTCAATATATACTGTTGAGTTTTAATTGAGGTATTTGTGTTATTGCCAATTGAAACATGATCACTATGAGTGGTAAAATACTGACCTAATATTTTTATCTTCTTATTTCATTCAAATAATACATTATAGCATTGAAACAGTCATTTATCTCAACTTTTCTGCACTGTTCGAAGTTAATGAACTGAACTCAAAACCTTAACAAGAGGCTGTCACAACGACAGCAAACCGGATTTATTAATATTTATTTGTGTCCTGGCAATATCACAAGAACCATTACTGATGAATGGTGAAAGTGAAAATCGTAATATCAAATTTGACCTCCATTTTGTCATCAGTATCAACATCTTAAAATTTGAAAAGCTTAGATTAAATGGTTCATGAGTAAATGCAACAACGTGAATGGAAACGCCATTTCACAATCTTTCAAGAACCATAACTCCTGAACGGTAAAAGTCAAAATCGTCATTATTTAACTTGACCTCTAATTTGCCATCAGTAACAACATATAAAAATTTCAAAAGCTTTGGTTGAATGGTTCATGAGAAAATGCACGGACACGACTGGAAACACCATTTTTCAATCTTTCAAGAACCATAACTCCTGAACGGTAAAAGTCAAAATCGTCATTATTGAACTTGACCTCTATTTTGTCATCAGTAAAAACATATTAAAATTTGGGAAGCTTTGGTAAAACAGTTCATGCGTAAATGCACGGACACGACTGGAAACACCATTTTTCAATCTTTCAAGAACCATAACTCCTGAACGGTAAAAGTCAAAATCGTCATTATTGAACTTGACCTCCATTTTGTCATCAGTAACAACATATTAAAATTTGGGAAGCTTAGGTAGAACAGTTCATGCGTAAATGCACGGACACGACTGGAAACTCCATTTTTCAATAACCATAACTCCTGAATGGTAAAAGTCAAAATCGCCATTATTGAACTTGACCTTCATTTAGTTGTCAGTAACAACATATTAAAATTTTAAAAGCTTTGGTTGAACCGTTCATGAGTTAATGCACGGACAACATTTGATTGCCGCCCGCCCGCCCAACATACCGCCCGCCCGCCGTACATCCCCAAATCAATAACCAACATTTTTGTCACAAAAATCTGGTTAAAAATCTAATCACATACCTAAATGAGGTACAAATGTATTCTACAAACAGGGTGTGACTTTTTCCATCGAACACCAGAACATCTATTGCACTTTTCCAGATCTAAAAATTTCAAAAGTTTTATTTACCAGCATTAAGACGCACATGAAGAACAATATTAAGGTCAAGGATCAGTAAATAAACTAGTCCATAGATTTTTTTTAAATTTAGATATCTATTAGATATTGAAAATATACATCAGAAAATGTAAAAAAAAGTATATGTCACCGACTTCGTTTTCAAGAAAAATCCATTTTTAAAATGGTCCCAGAGGGTACTAAATTACATTGAATATATAGGGTAAATCTATATTTTCCTCTTACAATTTTCAGTTTCTGGTATAAATCACGAGAACCGCTCCATAGAATTTTTTTTTAAATCAATACTTTTTTCTTCTTTGTCTTACGAATTAGATGATATTAAAAAAAAATATGGTCACCGACTTCGTTTTCCCTGTAGAAGCGACGCAAACACAACATTTTGGCAAAAAAAACCATCAAAATTCGTGACGTCGTAATTTTTATTACATAACGTCAAGTTATCATGCTTATAATTTCCAGGCAACGTTCTTCGTGTTGATTATGCACGATGATTATGTGTTTCGTATTGATAGATTCTTTTTATCATAAGAGTCTGGATAATTATCATAAATTTTTATTTAGTATTACCAATATTCTTTATTCTTTATATTTTAGCACCCCATTATATACTTTTTCTTTTTTGCATTTTATTCTGCAATTTTGCCCATTATTCTGTATTCCGTAAACCCCTCTTTTATGGAACATGTTAAAAAGAAATTATACGTTGTAAAAAGTGTGGTATATGTATGTTCATTATTAATGTACAATTACTAATTCAGACAAAAATACCGTGACGTTGTAAGTACATGAACGCAAAAATGGTAAAAACTTAAAAATAGAAATCATCAGGGTTACTGTCAACAAGTTGACGCAATAAAAGATGTAATTGAAGCTATATTTTTATGCCCCCTTCAACTACCCCTGTACGTCTGTCCGTCCGTCATTCCGTCTGACCGCCCGTCCTTCCGTCCGTCCGCCCCCTTTATAGTTTATAGTTATTCCGCAAAACATCTACAGTTTGAATCATGGAACGTACTTTGCTGTATGTTTGCATGTGGTCAATGTTTGGTCTTTTTAATATTTGCTCTAATGAGAGACAGTTGAACTTTGTCATTTTTGGGTAACGAATTCATAAATCTCTTAGACTGTCTTGTAAGTCATCTGTTTACACTTTTTATCCGTTCCTATAATGATTTGGCCACTTTTGAAAAAAAAAAACGGATTTTTTAGCAGCGGAACATGTAATAGCTTGTGTTTTGGTACTATATCAGTACAGAACGTGTTCTGTCCATATACTGCTGCTTAATATCGCATATATAAACAAACATTATATCAATGATTCTACAAATTCTTGAAAGAGTGTCGTGTGGTTATTAATACATCTTCAAGTTAACAAGTAAAACACGCAGACAAACTGTCATCTTTGTTATTATCTTTTTTGTTCTGTATCAAATTTATTGTATACAAGTCTACAAAAACGTTTTAAAAAGTTTACTTAATGGTTATTGTTTCATAAGTGTACATATGTATGCACTAAGTATATATAGAATCAGTACATGATACGCAACATGCGACAAATAAAGGGGGGGGGGGGGTAGTAATGACAGGAAACTAAATTAAACTAAGGCTTTGATGGATGTAAACTATAATAAAACTGGAAGTTACAAAAGGGGAACAGGAAAATAAGAATATATTGCATCACTTACAACAACCTTTAAACTGACCAGTGATTTTTTATTCATTACTGAACAGTAACACCGAGATAATCCAACGATTTTTAAGGGTCCATATGAAGTGTGTACCTAAATGTTCTTTATCTTTTAATAATTATTTTATTTTCCGTTGTTATTCTTTATAATTTTGCAAACTTTTTTGTTCAATTTTTGACATTTATTCTGCAACTCTCTTTGAGATCTAATTATATGTGACCATAAATTAACGTGCTTCTCTCTCTGAATTTCGCTTTCTCTCAAGACATTGCACGGTCTTTGTAGTACAGTGTATTTTCCAGAAAATACATCGTGTAAAAACAAATATACGGAAGTTGAGATATGACCTAAAAACAGATGTACATATTTATGTTTAATATGCCTACAAAAATATCCCCCCCCCCCAAAACCGAAAAAAAAACAAGAAAAAAACAATCGCCCACAGGCTGAGACATGACTGGTAATATTGTGTTTTGTTATTTAGTCAATCTACACAATGAGGGGGGGGGGGGACCTTAAACGGGACCTTAAACGGGACTCCGGGATCGGGTGTTTTTAAGCACGGGCTTTCTGGATCCGGCTATTCTTTTTTCGAATTTCGGGATGGCGGGATTGAAATTACTATAAATTCGGAACCTCGGGATTTCATGTTTTAAAGTCCGAGATTTCGGGATTTACATTGAACTTTAGGTACTGAAAGTCTGTGACACTGTGCATATTTTTCAGTCGGTATATATAGTAGTACTATGATATAGAGGTGATCGATATAATCTCGTTCTCAACCTTCAAGTTTTATGAGTGAAATAGAATTCAAATTCTTTATTACCTTGAACTTTACAGTTCATCGGTGTAAATACAAATTTTCATAGTAAACAAGTAAACAGACAGAGAATGTTCATGTAATATTGTCTCTGATTTTAAATGCATTAAAAATGTATTTTCCTAAATTGGTTAACTGTTTGATATTCTTTAAACTTAAAAGTTCAATAAATTTAAACACACTTGGTCTAGACCAGTAGTATTTCTTTATAAATTTTACTCTAAGTTCCTTATATTTCGGACACACTAAGATGAAATGGAATTCGTCTTCAATACACTGACGGCAAATTGAACAAATACGACGTGACAGCTCAATGTTTTGGTAGCGTCCAGTTTCCACTGCTAAAGAATGAGAAGAAAGTCTTATTTTTGAAAGAGCTCTTCGGTACACAATAGGAATATATTTTGTCAAATAAAACTGTAAATCAAAACTGTTGATAATGTATTTATAGATACGGCACTTGCTACTGTTATCAAGTAACGAATACATTTCCTGTTTTTTAATATCTAAAAGTCGTTGTTTAATAAGAGGGAAGTCAATCTCAAATACGAGGTCTGATTGTTTAATCCACATATCTCCAAGTCCAATGTTGTTAACTTCATCTCTGATTAACTTTGCCCAATTTACAGACTTTGATCGTTTTCTGTCAATATCGATACACATTTCCTTGTATACGGAGCTTAAAATACAGTTATTTGTTGACATAATTTTGAACCAATATTTAAAAATTTGTATTTTCCTTTTAACGATCATTGGAAATCTTCCTAGTTCCATGTATATCATTGCAGAATTTGTAGACTGTTTAACACCAAGTTGTCTTTTGCAAAAATGCAAATGGACTTTTTCGACATCATCACCTTTATAAAATCCCCATACTTCGCATGCATAAGAAATTACACTACCTACGTACACATCAAATAGAGACAGGATAGTTTGAGTATTTAGATGATAATTTCTTAACGTAGATAACATGGCAAACATTGATTTTCGACCTTGTTCTGCCAACTTCTTCTGTGTAAATAGAAATTTTCCGTTGAATTTTAAATTAAATCCTAAGTAACAAAAGTCATTGACCGTCTCTAAACTCTCATTATTGTAGAACCATCTCTCATCATCCTTAATAACACCTCCGTTTCGGAATTGACAACAGTTCTATAGTATTTTTGAGATGCTACTTTCAGCTAGGGTACATTTTTTTTTATTCGCGGTTAATTTTTACCCATATATAATATATATATATATAACAATTCCTTTCAGAAGACAACCATACGAATCAATACTATTAGGATACTAAGCCATGTATAAATCTTCAAACCATATACTATTTATACATGTATCTATTTTAAGATTTGTGTTCTATTTTTAACATCGAAATTGCGGACGTGAAAGAAAACACCATTACAAAAAAAACCAAAAAAAAACAACGTTAGAATACAAAATGTAGCGATGGATTAATGATCGTGAAACATCATTTTTGTTTATTTTTAATTTGTTATAGTCTAAAAACTGTGTATGAATACACTATGACTGACTGACAGCAGCGGCGAATTAGTTTATGTGGTTCATTTCCTTTTCTCTAATTTGAAAATATTTTGACTTGTTCCGACTGGTGTGATAATTTTCAAAATATGGGAGAAATAGTCTTACCGTACAATACTAAGTTTTTGAATCTTTAGTATTAATGTCCCAAACTTGCACCCCTTCTGCTTATTTTCTGCTAGACGATGTCTTTTCCCAGTGAATATAGGTTTTTTGAAAGGACAGTTTTGACATACAACATATAGAATACTTCAAAGACCACACTGTTTTTTTCTCATCACAATTATGTAGAAATAGTAGTGAGCAACAGTTTTCACGCTTGTTTTATCATGTTTAGCTGGTCGGCAGATATACAAACTCTACCACCCTACGTCCTGATTTTCATTTTGAAGATCGTCTTCAGGACTGTTTTCATATTCATTTTTAATTTTTAATTTTAGAAAAACAAGTTCATTCTCATAGAAGTTACATTCTTTCCGTCAAAACCGTTGACGTTGTCCCATCGAAAAGTCGCCGGGTGCAATTTTTACATTGCAAAATCTGGTCAAAGGAACGTAATTCGTACAAAACGTCCCAATATTTCGCGGAATCTGCTAGACGGCGTTCTTTTACTGTTACTTGACCTTAAATATCATATTGCAGCTTCTCAAAACATTATCAATAATCAACTAGAACAGTCACATTAAATTCAATCATTTTTTTTTATTCTGTATGTGCCTGTTGAAAGACAGGACCAATAAAGTAGTGAATGTAGTTAGAAGCTGTGTATTCTACATACAGGGTGTGACTCTTTCCACAGCCAGGACCTATAACGTAGTGGCTGTAGTTAGAAGCTGTGTACCATATTTGTGTTTCCTTCATTGTTGTAGTAGGCTGTTTGTTTTTCTTTTGAAATGTTTCACATTTTATCGTACCAAGGCTTTTTATAGATGATTATATGGTATGGGTTTTGCTCATTGTTGAAGGCTATTAGACGACCTGTAATTGTTTATATCTTTGTCCTATGGTCTAGGATTAATTGTATCATTGTTAATCATACCACATCTCCTAATTATCATATGGTATGGGTTTTTCTCATTGTTAAAGGCTGTTGGACGACCTGTAATTGTTTATATCTTTGTCCTTTGGTCTAGGAATAATTGTATCATTGTTAATCATACCACATCTCCTAATTATTATATGGTATGGGTTTTGATCATTGTTGATGGCTGTTGAACGACCTGTAATTGTTTATATCTTTGTCCTATGGTCTAGGATTAATTGTATCATTGTTAATCATACCACATCTCCTAATTATTATATGGTATGGATTTTGCTCATTGTTGAAGGCTGTTGAACGACCTGTAATTGTTTATATCTGTGTTCTATGGTCTAGGAATAATTGTATCATTGTTAATCATACCACATCTCCTAATTATCATATGGTATGGGTTTTTCTCATTGTTGAAGGCTGTTGAACGACCTGTAATTGTTTATATCTTTCCCCTATGGTCTAGGAATAATTGTATCATTGTTACTCATACCACATCTCCTACTTATTATATAGTATGGGTTTTGCTCATTGTTGAAGGCTATTAGACGACCTGTAATTGTTTCTATCTTTGTCCTATGGTCTAGGAATAATTGTATCATTGTTACTCATACCACATCTCCTAATTATCATATGGTATGGGTTTTTCTCATTGTTGAAGGCTGTTGGACGACCTGTAATTGTTTATATCTTTGTCCTTTGGTCTAGGAATAATTGTATCATTGTTAATCATACCACATCTCCTAATTATTATATGGTATGGGTTTTGATCATTGTTGATGGCTGTTGAACGACCTGTAATTGTTTATATCTTTGTCCTATGGTCTAGGATTAATTGTATCATTGTTAATCATACCACATCTCCTAATTATTATATGGTATGGATTTTGCTCATTGTTGAAGGCTGTTGAACGACCTGTAATTGTTTATATCTTTGTCCTATGGTCTAGGATTAATTGCTTCATTGTTAATCATACCACAACTCCTTATTTTGAGATCGTTTCAAGATTTGGGTTTTATAAAAAGGTGGGCATTTAAGAAACACATAAAAAATATCAAGTAACAGTTTCTTAAAACATTATCAATAATCAACTAGACCAGTCACATTAAATTCAATCATTTTTTTATATTCTGTATGTGCCTGTCCACAACCAGGACCTATAACGTAGTGGCTGTAGTTAGAAGATATGTACCATATTTGTTTTTCCTTCATTGTTGTAGTAGGCTGTTGATTTTTTCTTTTGAAATGTTTCACATTTTATCATACCAAGGCTTTTTATAGATGATTATATGGTATGGGTTTTGCTCATTTGTGAAGGCTGTTGGACAAACTGTAATTGTTTATATCATTATTCTTTAGTCTAGGGATACATGTATCATTGTTATTCATCACATGAACTTTCATGAACATTTTCTTTATACAATGAATTTGAATAATTTCAAACTATTGGGTAACAGAAAGAAGTTGCACAGCATAAACAACAAGAATGTGTCCTAAGTACACGGATGCCCATTCCGCATTATAATGTTCTATGTTCAGTGGACCGTGAACTGGGAGTAATCTCTAATTTGGCATTAAAATTAGAAAGATCATATCAAAAGGAACATGTGTACTAAGTTTCAAGTTGATTGGACTTCAAGTTCATCAAAAACTTTAACTTGAAGCAGGACAGACGGACAGACGGACCAACGGACGGAAGATCAGACGAACCCACAGATCAAAAAACATAATGCCCATAAATGGGGCATAAAAATTGCTAACATTCTAAATATCAACATTTTCAAGCTGTTCATCAAATATAAAATCATTCCCTTCCATAGAAGCCAAGAAAAAGAAATTTTCATTGTACAATGAGTGTTGTATAATTTCAAACTATCAACCAATAGGATGTGGCTGTACGACAGATGTGAAAACAGGAAGTGGCTGTATGACAAATATGAGAACAGGAAGTGGATGTATGACAGATGCGAAACCAGGAAGTGGATGTATTACAGATGTGAAAACAGGAAGTGGCTGTATGGCAGATGTGAAAACAGGAAGTGACAGTATGGCATATGTGCAAAAAGGAAGTGGCTGTATGGCATATGTGAAAACTACTTACTCTGACTCTATATTGATTTACCTCATTTTGGAGAAGCAGCAAATATTAATTTTCAAGTCTTTGGTTTAACTGTCCAGGGTTC
This sequence comes from Mytilus edulis, assembly GCF_963676685.1. Classification (NCBI taxonomy): domain Eukaryota; kingdom Metazoa; phylum Mollusca; class Bivalvia; order Mytilida; family Mytilidae; genus Mytilus; species Mytilus edulis. Next base: position 78,838,009 of record NC_092355.1, on the reverse strand, counting down.
AAACCCACCATCTCCCACACTAAGGCCTAAATTAAAATATTGTTTGTTTGCCCTTTTCCGACCCTATGTCTTGAAACAGGGTAGGTAGGTAGGTAAAATATTTTATTTTTCTTTCCCAAAAAATAACTTAGTTCGGTACATTTTTGTCATGGGTAGGCAGGTAGATATAATATTTTATTTTATAGATACAAAATATGTCCGGGTAGACATACCATGCATACTTTGTACATTACTAGTAGAAAAAGTCCCTAGAGTGTTTAAATTTTCGTGTGTGTCTGTGTTTCCAATAAAAATGCTACAAGACTTGAAACTCAATTGTCACGTTTTTTACATCGCATTTATATATGATCTGTATGGAAAATTTGGCGATTTTACTGCCAAATATTCTCCCCTTTACAGACCTTTGGTTCATGTTAGATATAAATCAGAATATATCAATGCTGGTCAAAGGCATCGTTAACATAATCATCCTGATCTACGGACCAAAGGCCATCCCTACATAGGATACAAAGTCTGTTTACAAAATATTGTGTACACACATTGATAATTTAGTATTGGAGGAACTTTTTTTGAATGAACCCAGCTCTTCAAGTATAAAGACACAGAGTAACATTTGTTAAATCATGGGGCTTAAATTAAAATATTGTTTGTTTGCCCTTTACCGACCGACCCTATAAATTCGTTCCGCCTGAAATTCTTTTATTTGTATTTACCAGCAAGATTTTATTTTATTTTATTTTTTCGTTCCTACCAAAAATCTTATATTTGTATTTCCCGCTCAAAACTTTTTTACCGGAATCCTCGGGTTTTATCTTTAACGTATAAGGTCCAGTCCGCTTGGTATCACCTGGGCGTTTGACATGAACACTTGCATTTGAAGTTTCAAAGCATTTGTTTGAGATTGAGGAAATCATGATATAACGTACGTTACTCTGTATCTTAAGGCTTTATACTTAAAGAGCAGGGTTCATTTATAAAAAAAGTTTGTTTGATACAAAATTATCTACATGTGTACAAACTAATTTGTAAACGGACGTTGTATTCTATGTAGGAATGGCCTTTTGTGATGCGCAGATCAGGATGATTAAGTTAACGATGCCGCTATATTATTTATATCTGACATGAACCAAAAGTGACAAAACCCTGTAAAGAAGAGAATATCTGGCAGTAAAATCGCCAAGTTTTCCATACAAATCATTTATAAATGCGATGTTAACTACGTGACAATTGAGTTTTAATTCTTGTAGCATTTTTATTGGAAACAAAGGCACACACGAAATTTTTAACACTCTAGGGACTTTTTCTACTAGTAATGTATGTCTGTCCGGACATATCTTACCAGTACAAAGTTATCTCTTACAGAAAACCTTAGGTAAGCGTACAAGGTACGTAGTACAGAATATAAGTGCAAGTTCAAAGTTCCAGGCATGTAAAAGTTGAAGATATGAGGCACAGCTCTATATTTTGATATTTGAAAACAAAATAGTAGTGCATATGAATATATGTGCTTCACATTCTACGTGATATTTTTTTTCTTCAAAACTAATAGTCCCAGAAAACTTATTTGCAAAAACAAAACAGACAAAAATGATATTTCTATATCTAAAAAATGACATTATGCTGATTTTGTATATAAAATAAAATATTAAACCTACCTGCCTACCCATGAAAAATAATATACCGAGCCAAGTTATTTTTTTTGGGGAAAAAATAAAATATTTTACCTACCTACCTACCCTGTTTCAAAACATAGGGTCGGAAAAGGGCAAACAAACAATATTTTAATTTAGGCCTGATTTCAAAGCTTTCAATACAACATCCATTTCAAACAAATTTATGCTTTGAAACTCCAAACACAAGTGTTCGTTCATGTCAAATGCTCACATGATACAAAACTGACTGGACCTTATACGGGAAAGATAAAAACCCGAGAATTCTGGTAAAAAAGTTTTGAGCGGGAAATACAAATATAAGATTAATTTTTGGTAGGAACGAAAAATAAAATAAAATAAAATCTTGTTGGTAAACACAAATAAAAGATTTTCAGGCGGAACGAATTTATAGGGTCGGTCGGTAAAGGGCAAACAAACAATATTTTAATTTAAGCCTAAAAGTTAACACAATACCACAACATCGTGAAGATCTTTGGTTTAACTGTCCAGGGTTCAAACCTACCACCTCCCACACTAAAAGTTAACACAATACCACAACACCGTGAAGATCTTTGGTTTAACTGTCCAGGGTTCAAACCTACCACCTCCCACACTAAAAGTTAACACAATACCACAACACCGTGAAGATCTTTGGTTTAACTGTCCAGGGTTCAAACCCACCACCTCCCACACTAAAAGTTAACACAATACCACAACACCGTGAAGATCTTAGGTTTAACTGTCCAGGGTTCAAACCCACCACCTCCCACACTAAAGGTTAACACAATACTACAACACCATGAAGATCTTTGGTTTAACTGTCCAGGGTTCAAACCCACCACCTCCCACACTAAAGGTTAACACAATACTACAACACCATGAAGATCTTTGGTTTAACTGTCCAGGGTTCAAACCCACCACCTCCCACACTAAAAGTTAACACAATACCACAACACCATGAAGACATAGATGCCAACCCCTTTTGACACAATCAGTAACAAACTATCAAATTTTCCATATTTTTGAAAAGTTTTCAGTAATCATTCATAAACTTGCATTTACCAATAAAAATTACCGACGAGTGGTTGCAAAATGATGTGCACTAAAATTTGTCGTTCAATATGTTGTCTGTAGTATGCATTCCGTTTATTAATTGTTCAGATGTTCTCAACTCGTACATTTTCGTTTTGTCAAGAAGTATAGAAAGGGGGAAAGCTACTTCATAAAATGCAAGTTTGCCTCTTCAGAAGTCAGTTAGTTCCCTACAATAGGTTGATAACTCCCGAGAAACCGGAAGCATTACATTGGCGTTTTCTAAATACCGGACCAGGACGGAAATGTAATGATAAAAATCCGCGTTTTACAAAATTGAACGGCGATGATTGGGAATCCGTAACTATTCGACTTTGACCGTAATAGCGTAGTTTTTATCGCAAAATCGGAAAAACTACGGAAAAATCGTAATGGTTGGCATCTATGATAACATGGTATTCAGAATTAAGAGTATGACTTATCCTGATTGGTCGATATGTGCGCCCGTTGTTTTTTATTATTAGAGACTTCGTGCACTCTGCTTTATACAAAAGGCAAAATAAAAATTATTCCGTAGCCCTAAAGGCACTGAGATGACTTTTCAACGCTAGGACAAGACACGTATTTTTAAAGGCAAAATTGATAGGCATGGGAGATAAGTACAAAATACGCTAAGAAAAGCAACGCGAACCTATATTTTTTGGACCAAAAAATACTGTCATAATAACTTTTCTTTGATTCTAGCAAGGTTTCGTTAAGAAAATCAACTTTCTAAAGTCTGTATCTCGAAAAAGGCTACCGTTGTCGCCTATGGGGAAATTAATTGTTTATTTCAATCTATACAGCATCGACATTTCTTTATCATAGTGCTCAAAAAGTGTCAAAAACAGCCATTTTACTTGACATTTGATGTGAAACCGTATTTTTTGGTGACAAATGAAATATTGATTATCTAGTTTTTAAGCTATAGTCTGTTTCATATTTGTATTGTGTTTTACCTTAGAAACAAGGGTGGGCTCGACTTTTGACTTACTGTGGAGCGAATATGTCATTTTCTGAAGTTCTGTTGATTTGTTCGAAAAGAGCAAGTACACATCTAGAGTTTGTGAATATAAATCGATTTTTAAACATAACAATCTCGACCCAAATGCTGTTATCGAAATTATCAAATTCAGCAAAAATGTACGAAAATGATCCCCTTCGAACATTGAAATGTTCACACGAATTACAAATAAAAGAATAAGAATAGGCATGCCATTTTGTAGTTAACAAACAGTTATCGATGTTAAAACACAAATTTTTACACATATTTCATATTTTGAAATGCTATAGTCTGTTTCAAAAATGTACTTTTTTACGAAAATGGTTTCATTTAAAACTGTTGTTCGAAATTCACCGTAGTAGTTACATATTGGATTGGTTTTGGTATCAATATAATCAGTACTTGATGATATATAAAGAATCATTGGAGAAAGTGGGCATTATCTTCAGGCCCTTTTTAGCAGTACCGCATTTACTCAAAAAAACAGATTTTTTTTCTTCACATTTTTCGACTGGGGTCACCTCCGATAAAAAATTGTAAAAATTCAGAGAGGATTGCCAGAACGTTTTAAAGATGATTTATTTGTGGCATATATATTTGTGCATCTAACGCACTATGAATTGCACGATACAAGAAAGTATTAAATGCCGTATAGGTTACAATACACCATTAGATTTTATGGGCGCAGCCATTTTATGAGCATAACATGGTATTCAGAATTAAGAGTATGACTTATCCTGATTGGTCGATATGTGCGCCGTTGTTTTTTATTATTAGAGACTTCGTGCACTCTGCTTTATACAAAAGGCAAAATAAAAATTATTCCGTAGCCCTAAAGGCACTGAGATGACTTTTCAACGCTAGGAAAAGACACGTATTTTTAAGGGCAAAATTGATAGGCATGGGAGATAAGTACAAAATACGCTAAGAAAAGCAACGCGAACCTATATTTTTTGGACCAAAAAATACTGTCATAATCACTTTTCTTTGATTCTAGCAAGGTTTCGTTAAGAAAATCAACTTTCTAAAGTCTGTATCTCGAAAAAGGCTACCGTTGTCGCCTATGGGGAAATTAATTGTTTATTTCAATCTATAATAACAACTTGGCTGGACAAGGATCACATTAACTATAATAACAACTTGACTGGACAAGGATCTAATAAATACAAATAATAGATGTTCAAAATAAAAATATGGCTAAAAAAGAAAAAGAAAAACAACAGTACACAAAACACAAAATTAACAGTTAAAGACTGAGCAACAGGAAACCCATCAAAAGTTAGGGGTTATCTCAGATGCTCCACATGTGGCACTTGTGTTGCTCATTAATAAGTACACACTCAGTGATAGTTCTAATTTAAAGATAGTTTTCAATGGTTGAATACAATCTTGACCTCTTTCATTGAATGGTTGCTGTCTTATTGACATTAACATCCAATCTGTCATTCCTACACCACAAGTGACTTTTTAATAATTCTTACTCTTTAAGCAACTCACATTGTAATGATTGTAATGTTTTGTTTAGTTTTCACTAACAAATGCACTTGATTTTGTATAAATTATGTCATGTTATTTTTTGTTTCCGATTTATTTAACAAAAGTAGATGAGTGCAAAATGTTAATCCTGTTTAATGTGGTACCTGACACTACAGGGAGATAACTCTGTAAAATCAGCAGAATGTTTTAATGACGTTGTGTTTATAAGGGAGTATCAAGCTTCTCAATGATCACAATAAGTGTTTGTCAAACTGCTAAATATAATCAGTGTAATTTTTCTGATTAAACGGTTGGTTCAAATTTTTTGAAATTTTTATATTTTTGTCAAAGGGTCAAAGTAAATAATTTGTCAAAATTTTAAGAAAATTAAACGAGCCAAATTAAATTTAGTTAAAATTTTAGGTACCACCTTAAAAAGAATTTAAAAAAAAAAGCACTGGAGAAATGCTACTTAGAATGAACCAGCTAGCTCTTGATTATCTCTCCTTTAATAATATTAACTTTTACAATTGAAATATATTTCTGAATTTCATTTGATGAAATAAATAACCAATCGTTCCAATACAGTTTGACTATAATGTTCACTTACCTTTACTTAGTAATAAACTGACTGGACTTGAATCAAATAAAAACGAACAGTAGATCTTTAAACTGAAAATATAAAATAGCTCAATTTTAGTTTCAGATAAATATTAGTTGAACCATTTCTGAACATGTATATACTTTTTAAGCTTGTGACAAGTAACTTGTCGTGTAGATTGCCTGGTTAACTTTTTTGCCTACTTAAAAACAAAACCAACTGTATACAAGAAATAATTGTAACAGGATGCTGCTATGAAACAAAGCTCCCAAACAAATCATTCAAAATTAGTCATGCCCACGGTCGCCTGACATTGGGCAAAGTCCAATACAAATTAATCTGGTCTAGTAAAGTGATATGTACAAGTGACATCTGAAGTCTGGCTCAGGGGGTCCTGTCTGCCTTAAAAACATTATATTTTTTTAACCGCTATGATATAAATCATTTGACCAAGAAATTACATTTGATAACTGTCCATCCATTCCATTTAACATTTTTTCTTAACTAACCACTCCATTGATCATCATGTACCACCCAAATTCCTATCCTTACGGATGTTTAACATTGTTATGCTGGCCATCTTCCGTCTCCTGGAAACAACAGGGAGTCGTTATTGTGATTATCACTACGACCGTTTCCGTTATTTTCGTAACATTCCGTTAACCGATCAGCGAAACCGTTAACTTCCAGAATTTTTTAGGAATTTTGGTCCTTAATGCTCTTCAAGTTCTTACTTTATTTTGCCCTTTTTTTGATTCGAGCGTCACTGATGAGTCTTTCGTTTGTAGACGAAACGCGAGTCTGGCGTATATTCAAAATTTAGTCCTGGTATCTATGATGAGTTTATTTTCCATCTTCTTCGCGCAGTTTATGTAGCAGACACGCCCATGAAAAATCAGAAACAGTAACTGAGATTGCATATGCATGTTCACATAACTTACTTACTTACATAAAGTTGTCATTCTCTCTCTTGCTTTCTCCTTGATTTTTGTGCAGACAAAAACTCATGAAATTAATGTTAGTAGTCAGATATTAACTCACTCTTATGTAACTTTTAGCATTTAAATCTAATTGCATGTGGGGTATATTTGTGTATAATATATGATTAAAAATAAAATTAAGAGGTAAGCATCATTTAGGTCATCTGCAAAAGGTGATAAGAAAACTATTAACTACTGATAGTTTAAAAAAGTTATCAACATTTAAAAATCTTGACCCACAGAGTGCATATTTGTGGACATCTCCACCACCGACAGCAGAATGCATGTTGGATATGTCTCTCTTGAAGGCGCGACAAAAAACGAATTATTAATGAAGAATTGTAAGGCCAACTAAAATTAAGTATTAGATTTTTATCCAAATTAATTTTTGAAAAAAATGGGGCGGTTGGGAGGATTTTATTTTAAAATTTTTATTTCATATGAAACCCTTTTGAGACGAGTTCTTCAGGCTTAAATTAAAATATTGTTTGTTTGCCCTTTACCGACCGACCCTATAAATTCGTTCCGCCTGAAAATCTTTTATTTGTATTTATCAGCAAGATTTTATTTTATTTTATTTTTTCGTTCCTACCAAAAATCTTATATTTGTATATCCCGCTCAAAACTTTTTTTACCGGAATCCTCGGGTTTTACCTTTATCGTTTAACGTCTAGTCCGTTTGGTATCACGTGAGCGTTTGACATGAACACTTGCATTTAGAGTTTCAAAGCATTTGTTTGAAATCGTGATATGATGTACGTTACTCTGTATCTTTAAACTTGAAGAGCAGGGTTCATTTACAAAACTATCAACATGTGTACAAACTATTTTGTAAACGGACGTTGTATTCTATGTAGGCCGGGATGGCCTTTTGCAAGGACGTATAACTAACATACGTCCTTGGCCTTTTTGTGATCCGTAGATCAGGATGATTATGTTAACGATGCCTTCGACCAGTATTGCTATATTCATTATATCTGACATGAACCAAAGGTGACAAACGCCTTTAAAGTGGAGAATATTTGGCAGTAAAATCGCCCAAGTTTTCCATACATATCATTTATAAATGCGATGTAAAATACGTGACAATTGAGTTTCAAGTCTTGTTGCATTTTTATTGGCAACATAGGCACAACCGAAAATTTAAACACTCTAGGGACTCTTTCTACTAGTAATGTATGTCTGCCTGGGCATATTTTACCAGGACAATATTAACTCTTACAGAAAACCTTTAGGTAGAGGTAAGCGAACAAGGTACGTAGTACAGAATATTAGTGCAAGTTAAAACTCTTCAAAGCTCCAGGCATATAAACGTTGAAAATATATTTTGATATTTGAAAACAAATTAGTAGTGCATATGAATTAACTTCACATTCTACATGATATTTTTTTCAAAACTTCCTGGGACTATTATACAAATAGTCCCAGAAACTTTTTAGCAAAAGCAAAACAGACAAAAATGACATTATGAAGATTTTGTATCTATAAAATAAAATATTATACCTACCTGCCTACCAATGACAAAAAATATACCGACCCAAGTTATTTTTTTGGGGAAAAAAATAAAATATTTTACCTACCTACCTACCCTGTTTCAAAACATAGGGTCGGAAAAGGGCAAACAAACAATATTTTAATTTAGGCCTCATATATATGCATGTGTAATGATGAACTTATATCATGTATTACGTGGGAACCTAGAGTTCAAAGACTACATATACAAGATTTGGACTTGCTTATTCTTTGGACATTCAAGTTTCAAATTTCACCCTGGCAACCTTTTTTCTAATGACCTTATAAGCCAATTTTCAACACGAAGTTTGCAAGTTTGACGTTTCAGCCATTTCAGCCTTTATTTTACACTGTAATGTTAAAAGCCTCTCGCTTCGATTTTTAAAATAGCTCAGAAACCTTGATTTTTGCAACAATAGTCATTATGTTTCGTTTAAATGTATATTTATTTTCTGCCACGGCAAACTGTTTATCACTTAAATTAGAATAAACAGACATTTTTTCAAAATTCCCTATCATTTTAATATAGTTTCCGTGACCCGTGTCCGATTTCTTTAGTATAATATTCAAATAAGCAAAGTGGCGTTTATTTCTTAATATGTCTAACAAGTTCATGCTTGTGTTTCAATATCTTTAACACAGTTACATGTATGTTTTCTGTATCAATGGTTTCCACGAATCTTGCGCTTTGGATATCATTCACAGTTAAATTTCCTGACACAAAGTCATTGCATAAATAAAAAAAATCCACAGTTTTCTAATCACAGAAATTTGTGACATACCGTGATTTGCGGTCTTCATGGTCTTGGAAAGAGTGTTTCTCGTAACACGAATATTTCACGTCATTCTCCTAATCAATCTTTACTCTGGGAAGGTGATGTTGTCATCATAGAGCAGCAGAATATGTCACCTTAATTATTTTGGTTAGATTTAATCAAGGTACAAAAGGCCTCAGATCCCTTTGTTCGTGGTCTAGGAATATAGTTCCCAATTATTATATAGGGTATTTCTTCCCAAGTAATCTGTCTACTATTTTCTTTGAAATGTTTACTATTTAAGTGGTCCTATCAGTTGCAGATATATTGAAATAAGTAAAACATGTGGAAAAAAAATATTGTTGAAAGTGAAAGTAGTGATTTGGCCAAACTGAAAGTAGGGTAGAAATTAGCCTTCGTCATTTATTCAAGATTCAAATCCTACCATTGGCATGCTAAAAGGGCCCTCAAAAGAAACAACACTGATGGATTGTCCTGGGACAAGCATATTTTATTAGAATAATAATGGTCTATAAGCAGTTAAATTTATTTCATGTTTGTGGCGTGCAAATTTTTTAATTCACTTTGACTTTAACTAAAAAATGCATTGTAGCCAAGGGGAAGAATAATTGTGTTCTGAGGCCTAGGAGATGAGTATGGACAAAACACAATTATTGTAAATAAAGGGTCTAACAGGTAACAACACAATCTTTGTCTGATTACTTTTCAAGAAAGAAAACAGAAATTACACAAAGTCTATCAAAATAAGACATTTTCACCATATTTGGGCACATGAGGCAGATATTGACATTTTTTACAGTTGACATGATTTCTAATGAAAATTAAAGGAATACAATTGTGAGAATGTACCACATTACTTCATTAAATCAATGAGGGTACCTTATAAATGCAATTTAGTAAGGTTTTACAAAACTGAGTTGATCCTGGGACATAACATGACATACAAAGACATTTAAAAATAATGAAAATAAAATGTTTTAAAAAAATTAAAAGTGTCAAGTCTAAATTACTTTTAGTTGTTTAGAAGTAAATAACCAATAGATGGGATAGAATGAAGGGAAAAAAATCAATTTTTCAGTGTCTATTCATCCACAATTATGCTTTTTATGTCTGTACCTTATCATACTGACCAATTCTGATTTAATAAACATAGAGATATAGATATGAAAAATAATGGCACATAAGTGGCAGTTTGCCTTAGGAGTTGTCTCATTTCAACTAAATACAAGTTATGTTAACTGGATCAAGGCTTATTTTGGGAAAACAATACCAAAAAAATATTTTCTGAATAAGAGTTTGACTGAACTCTTTTAAAAACTTTGCAAATAGCATGTTCCGCAGACATATATACTAATATAAAAACATTCCAAACTTTTTTGTTATTTGTCAGAATGTAATAAAATTTGACATTTATACTACTTAGATATAATGCTAAGTAACTGTGAAGTTTCATATGGATACTTTAATTTTTTGGGGTCTAATAGGCCTCAGATCACAATTAATTCCCTTTGTTCGTGGTCTTGGAATATAGTTCCCAATTATTATATAGGGTATTTCTACCCAAGTAATCGGTCTATTTTCTTTGAAATGTTTACTATTTAAGTGGTCCTATCAGTTGCAGATATATTGAAATAAGTAAAACATGTGGAAAAAAATATTGTTAAAAGTGAAAGTAGTGATCTGGTCAAACTGAAAGTAGGGTAGAAGTTAGCCTTCGTCATTTATTCAAGATTTAAATCCTACCATTGGCATGCTAAAAGGGCCCTCAAAAGAAAAAGCACTGATGGATTGTCCTGGGACAAGCATATTTTATTAGAATAATAATGGTCTATAAGCAGTTAAATTTATTTCATGTTTGTGGCGGTGCAAATTTTTTAATTTACTTTGACTTTAACTAAAAAATGCATTGTAGCCAAAGGGAAGAATAATTGTGTTCTGAGGCCAAAACCGAAATTTGAAACAGGAAGCTTTGAATGAAACGAAATTTTAAGGGTTACCAGTAAACAGAAATGAACAATATCCGGAAATGGTAAATTTTATAAAATAAAAAAAAAATCGGGGCGGGCGGGGATGCAAATCTATCAATTAATTTTAATTGGCCTTACACAAATGCAAAGTATAATTTTGAAACGAACACATTCATATGTCTTCACTGAAATTTACATATGTTCATGTTTTGAACAATGAACAAAAATAAGCAGATGTATCATGATTGCCAATGGCACAACTGCTAAAGAAAGGCCAAATCAAAAAGATGTAAGAGGCAAATATAGACAACCACACAACCTTCAACAATGAAAAATAGTTGGTTTTAAAAGGTCCCGCCCCGACATGAAAAATAAGAACCAATTCAATTGAGAAAACTAACAGCATTACCAATTTACAAAGGAAAAGAAATGTAATAGACCTTAATATTAACGACAGTTACTAAACTACGTGCTTCTGACTTTGAGCGTACATATAAGGAATGTAGGGAATGTGTATTTCCTTCATGGGTAATTATTTCCTATCCTTTTTTATACGTTCTTTGGCTTAACAATCCCTATTGAGAGTTCCTGGTGAAAGTTTACACAGAAAAGCGTGATGAATGCATGAATATTTAAAGTGCTTTTTGTGTTTCTTTTGAAAAGTATTTTATGATTTGGGTCTCCTAACTATAGCTTAAATCTGCAGTTTTTGTAAAATGTTGTATATATATGTAGTTGATCGAGGAGTTTATATATATTTTTAGGTTGATTTTCTAGGCACTTTATATATATATAAATTTATACCGGTTTATATATATATATATGTGAAAATATAATAAATAATCACAAACATAAAGGATAAGATGGATGAATTTATTGTTGGTTTTCAACTGTAGATGCATTTGAATATTTAGTGTGGGTATTAATTATGATAAAATAATGAAAATTTGTAATTATACCACATCTTTTTTTATACGGACCTGCATGTGTATATTTCCGTTTTTAACTGTTAACGACAGTATTCCCGGGCGTCAAAGCCGAATATATACTCAGTGTGTAATTTTTTTTTTTAAATACATTCTATATTATATATATATACAACAAATTAAATGTAAAGTGATCCGAATTTACTCCATACTTCGGAATGTTTTCTCATTTAATGAAGAGGAAAGAATCACCAAGAGCCTAGGCCTGAGACTATTTTACTAACGTTAGTATTAAAGTCCCAGCTATGGCATACCCTTTTGAGCTATAAAGCCTTAGCTATCCTTATCTTGATATAGATGCTTACGGAACTTCAATAAATTATTGGTATTTATTAAAATAATTATCAGATTTGATTAAAATAATTAAAAAAAACTATCGGATAAAATAATGTTTTATCAAACAAAATATATTCTATTGGAGTTGCAATTCTCTCGCCTATTGATTCATTCGCAAAGGAATAGAGTAGCCTCCGTAGCTAACACAAAGGTTCCTGGTTTGAATCCCGTCTGGGATGAAAATTTCAAGGACTAATTTTCGGTTCTCCCTTGACACCATATGCGAGTATGGTCTTGAGGAGACGATGATAATCCGTCGGAAGGGGACGATAAATGGCTGACCCGTGTTAAGAGTGAGCCATATCTCTTGCACGTTAAAGACACCCTTGTAGATTTCGAAAAAGAGCAGGCTAATGCCGCTACAAGGCAGCACTCGCACCCGCAAAGTGGAAAGGGATTAATATAAGTTTAAAATACTTGTTTCCCAATCCACTATAAATAAATATGTTTAAAAACTAAAGAGGAACAGCTTGAAAGTACTCCTGTCATTCTTTTTTTTAAATCCTGGAGAGTAAACAAAGTTCTGTTGATAATTACTTTTTAGGAATTAATCTTTTAGACATACATAAAAAACGTTGAGGTAAATTTGCAATTATGGATGTCATGGAAAATGCAAATTAATTAGAGAAAGTGACGAATGTTGATTTTTAGATACAGAACTGTAACAGTTATATGGTAATCTTCCGTGACTGAGGAGGCGGGGGGGGGGGGGGGGGGGGGGCATTTACTATATACAAGGTGATAGAACGTGCCACTAGAATAGATAACAGATTTATGCTTGGAAATATATGTGAATCGGTCAGGAAAACAATAAGAAATTTCCCATAACCTCTTCGTCCGTCATTTTTCTGGGTGTTCCAAGCTGTATTTTTTTCAACCAATTTCTGTCTTTTGAAACTTTAAGTACCTGTATTACACTGTTACAGTACACACCCAGTGTTCTCCCCAGGCCGTTTTAGCATCGCGGTACCGCGACGCTATATTTTTTCACCGTGATGCTATAATAATTCCCACGACGCTATAATTATTCCCGCGACGCTATAATTATTTTGAAGATGCTATTTTACTTGTCCTCAATTTTGAACTTTCATCTATTATCGATTATGATTATAAAAATTATATCACCTTTAATTGTAATCCCTTTAAGTCGGACACTAAAGGCAATTAAGAGATTAAATAGCTAGGTGTTAATTGCCCTCAGGGTGATAACTGTTTGGATGCGAATATCCTAAGCTGACACTTGTGACATGACTAATACCACGTGTCTGCAATCACCAATTTCGACATGGAAAAATGCAATCACAAAACAATTTGAAATCTACGTTTTGTATTACGAAATTTCAAAGATTGAAACGATTTTTTTTTTTTTAAAAAGGTTGTTTATTTGTGCATCTCTCCAAAAATTACTTTCTGTCTCTTCTGGTAATACGAGAGCGAGAATTTTGGTTAAGAGCTAAACTAAGTTTAATACTTCTTTAAAAAGTTATCATAATTGGCTTAAGTTTATGTTTAATCCATTTAATACATTAAAAGCGTCTTATTCATGCACAATCTTTTGTCAAACAATGTTTATTCTCGGACTCATTTTCGTAAATTTTTCTACGGCCGCCATTGCACATTTTTGTGTAAACTGTGGATCGGAACCGGACCAGATATGACAAAAATCCGCATTTTCACGATAATGACAACAGATGGACAGTAGACAGAAAAAATATACCAAGAGAGAAAACTACGCATTAACAGACTATTTGTTAGATAACTTTGTTAAAAATACATATCATTTTTATGTAAAGATAAGAAAAAACTGGGACTAATTCATTGAGTGCCATGAAACAATGAATTTCATAAACATGATAAAAAAAAGTTTTTAAATTGATTTTTTTGTTGCTACTTTTGCTACTTTATCTTTACTTGATATAATTTAAAAAATAGTTAATTTTATGTACTAGATATTTAGTTTTGTATATAAACAGGTTGATCTATAATGAACCATTCATTCATTTGACTTATTGTTGGGTAACTGAAACCACATATTTATATTTATTTGGCACAAGAGGAAAAAAATAATTCTGTAACTATAAATGAATAAAGAAAACATTAACTGAAACAACTGTTTATGTGGTTATAGTTTAATTGTATTCGCAGTTATGAATTGAACAATCTAAACTAAAACATATAAAGGAAATACAGCATCAACGCGACGCGACAAACGACATTAAAAAAAAATACAGTTATTTTTTTTACGCAAAATGTGATGCTATCCAAAATTTCTGGGGAGAACACTGACACCAGGATGAACCCAAACAATATGAGAACATTTTTACGGAATGTTTGAAAAGGTTAATGTTTCTAAAACAACTAATATATGGTTTAGGGGTGGGGATCTCAACCGTTTTATTTAAAATTATAAGAACTGAGCAAAAACTTTGTTTATGAGTCTTAATAGCAAGTAGTATAATTACGAAATTTGTTCTAGTCCCGATCTCTAATGCCGAATATGTAAAAAGGCTTAGTTTATTATAGTCCGAATTTGGTGTGGGCCGAGATTAGATAAGATACCATGATACTTTCGATACTCTCAGGCTTTTACATATTGAATAAACATTTGTAAAAATCATAGTCAGCGTCGAAAAATGTTCATTCATGAAATATTTTAAACACGGTATTAATTTTCTCTTCAACCAGAGGAAGGTAGGAAACCTTTGAAACAGGGATTATAGTACTCCCGTCTGAAGGCACACATATATGGTAACTACGTCAGAAAAAAAATTCAAGTTAACTAAAATCTTCTTTTCTTCATAAAATATTCACCTGGAGACCTTCACATACAATTGAAAATATTACACTTTTTGATTGGGTGCTATTTTAAGGACGTCATTGAAGGATCTTTATATAGTAACAAATAGGCATTTCCCAAAAAATTGACTTGGAAAAGAGAGATAACTCTTATTCATTTTTATTACTTACTGTAAAAAGTTTGATTAAAATAAACTATCGTCTCTTTCTTAAATCAATATCTGAAAAATAATCAAAGAGCTCTGAATGGAAGAAGGGGAATAAAAGGTAACTTGAATTACCATAAAAGCAGCCCCACTTACCCAGGCTGCTTTGTTCCATTATCGTTAAAATGTATTTTTTTTCTTCAAACAAGAAAAGGTCATAAGTACATGGATTTCCCATCCGTACAATCATTTTCTATGTTCAGTCGACTATGAAAATTAGGTAAAATCTTTAATTTGGCAGTAATTAAGAAGATCATATCAAGAGGAACACATGTGTACTTAGTTTCAAGTTGATTGGATTTCAACTTCATCAAAAACTACCTCGACCATACACTTTTTAACCAGAAGCAGGACGGACGGACAGACTAGAAAACATATTGCCCATAAATGGAGCATAAAAATAGTAAGACTTGTTACATACCTGCCAACTTTTGAAAGTTCCCATATGGGTTTTTACTGCACAACAACAATTTTAAAGGTTACAATTTTTAGCGACGTATTTTGCAAGATCTGGATTGTCTAGAAAAAGTGTCATATTTGTATGATGAACTTACATGCCTTTTCCTTAAGTCTGTTTGCATGATTCTAGTTATATATTAAATCGGTAGAAAAAATATACATGAAGCTAGCAGACCAGGGTTTATTTTCCAGATTAAGAATATAAGATGCTTGTTGAAATTTCCAATTTTGAATTATGCACAAAGATGGACCTTTTAACAGGTTGGGAACAACACTCCAAATGAGGGTAACCTAACTGGAAGATCATCACAACCCACTGTAAAAAATGAGCACAAAAAAGTCATTTATATTCATATTATTTGATGAAACTTTTCCCCAAGAACTATGCATCTATTAAGTACTGAATGGTCAAAACATCATGTTTTTTTATCGACATAAATTTTGTCGTAAATGTAACCAAATGATGTAGAAATTGTGTTTTTTCTTCAAATTTCCATCAAATTGTAATGTTTATAGTTTCCTTATTGCCTCTCTATTTGAATTAAATAAAATAATAAGAATCTGTTTCTTGTTTTGTTTTGTTTTGCTTTTGACAAATGATTGTTCACTGCTTGCAAATGAATCATTATATTTATATATCTTATCTGTATATATTTTTGTTCATGTCTCCATCTCCTTATCATTTGTAAATGTATAGACAAATAAGAAAGAAATAAGCTCCACATGTATATTTGCAACATCGTAAATTAATTAAAAAAATAACATACACTAACACTAGTACTGCATGGATTTTAAGCATTATGAAAGTCATATTTGTAGAAAGCTTAAAAAGACTTAAAAACAGTGTAAAATGTCTTGCTATTTCTTAGCTTACACAATAAAATCTAATATATACTAACATTTACTAATTTAAATTTCAAGATTTTACTAGGAATTAATCTAACTACTATATATAGACCTTTTATTAGTCTAGTTGCACATATTGTATGTTAACTTCTTATTTACAAACAAATTTGTGATATAAACTTTAATTTAATCCTTGAAAAGAGGTCTAGATTGCTAAAATAATTTATAAGTTTTAATTTTTTTATTTGTCCAAAATCATTTAAATTCATTTAATCAACATTCTTTTATGATTATTTGATTAAAATATTAATCATTTATAGTCTTTTTACAATTTACATTTTTAAAAGCAAAATAAGTGAAAACAGAATAAAACAAAGGGAAGTAACAAAAAAGTATTTCAATATTCCCAATACACATCGTTTTGATAACACAACGGCAGTTAGCCGGAGGTAAACATCGTTGATTACCAGTATGTTTGACACCCAAGCTGTCAAGTGAAGCCATATAATTATACATTTTCTTTGATGTTCAGGTAAAATTTAACACAGGTGTCAATTACACCCGTACAGAAGTAAGAAATGATCAAATATGGCGTCTGAAAAATTTCATACACGGGAGTTTTTTCTCCTAAACGGGAGGTTCACATGTATGTTACGAAGGGCATCAAATTCACATGACATAGGAAAACCATGAATAAAGACAAGACTTTATATATCCTTTTTATTTATATAAAAACTAAATCTTCTTGTCTGCAGGATTGCAAATTCGTAACTTCAAGGGCGAACTTGTAAACAGGGCGAGTTGTCCCGATACCAAATTCACGCATGCGTAATACAAATATCGACAGTTAAAACATCCTGTTACAAGTAAACAAATAACGTTCATGTGGATGAGATGAAATCTACCTAAATTAAAGTGAAAGTACAAAGAGAAAATACAAACGTGATTAATGTATTCAAACGCGCAAGTGACCAAAGTACATATGAGAAAATCAGTGTCAAGATGACGCATACTAAAGACTAAAGACTAAAGATGAAATCTAATAATTTACATAAATAAAAGGGTCATATTTACGATAGTGATTGTTTTACAATCATAATTTACAAATTAAATGATTCAGATGCCTAATCATGTGTAAAAATCGGTGTCAGGAATCTTAAAAAAGTTGTTTTGAAATTGTAATACACGAAATGAATGCGGCATACAGAGACTCAATGCCAATGGTCAGCCCCTTAAGTCTTCAGAAGACTTGACGTCTTCTTCCACTAAAAAAATAAAACATTATATTGACAGAAAAGAACAATTGAACAAATTGTGATCACATAATTCTTGATACAATATGTAAATGATATCTTTTTTATCGTCAACATTTTTTTTATAAATTCTAAGCTTTTTTTTTTCTAAAATTACCACGTTTAAAACTGTCTGAATGGGAAGCTTTATTTGTTATATATTATATAGCTCTGATTCCTTTCATGGATTTGGCTATACTTTTGGGACCTTTTGGATTATAGCTCTTCAACCTTTATATAAGCTTTGGATTTCAAATATTTTGGCAACAAGCATAACTGAAGAGACATGTATTGTCGAAATGCACATCTGGTGCAGGAAAATTGGTACCGTTAATGTTATCTTTATTTGTTATTCTTAGTTTGTGAGATAATGTTTCTGGATTCTTTATGTTTTTCATTCATTATTTCTAACTCTTCAGATTTAAGCATCACATTATTTTCTATGTTTTAATTTTAAGGTATATTTTTGATTTGAAGGGTCATTTTGAGTCCATCATGGACATACTCTTATATGTTAGTGTTGGATAATCGGTTGAAATTACCAACCGATTATCTAGTACAATCGTTTGACAGCAACCAACCGACTATCGGTTATAATCGCATCAGAATACTTTGCCCTTTTTTTTAAATGAAATCATGCATTTTAGTCTCATTGGTCATGTCTAATGTGTATATTCCATTTCATTGCAGAGTTTTATATGTTAATATTTGATCTTCTGTTTCCTTTTCATATTTTATTTAGTAATTATACTAACTTTTCTAAATTTCAATGGTGTAACTCACATTATAATTTCAATAACTTAGCAGTATAAACATTTGAATTTTTCACAGTAAGAAAAGATATGTATAAAGTATTTTACTTTAAGAAATTTAAGATTAACAGAAAAAAATAAAACAATGCATTTGCATTGAAATATATACAGTAAACAAAGAGGATCCAGCCAATGTCTGTTAATTCGTGTAGAATGCTTTTTTTTCACTTTATGATCATCATTTTTCTGTCAATTGTGTCAAGCGAGCGTCTGAACTTATAATTGCAAAAATGCGGAATTATTACATAGTTGAACCGTATCCG
Source organism: Mytilus edulis (assembly GCF_963676685.1). Classification (NCBI taxonomy): domain Eukaryota; kingdom Metazoa; phylum Mollusca; class Bivalvia; order Mytilida; family Mytilidae; genus Mytilus; species Mytilus edulis. Next base: position 78,818,975 of record NC_092355.1, on the reverse strand, counting down.
ATCCGTGATTCTAATGTATTTCAATGGCGGACAAATTTCAGAAAATTTACAAACATAAACGATGTTTGACAAGCAATTTTGGGAAGGAATATGACGCTTTTGACGCTACTAATGGATAAAACATTAATAAAAGGCAATTTGCGACACGCTCTAATGAAGTAAAGAAATTATTTTGTCTAAAATCTGAAGGATTTCATGTACGCTGTCAAGTAACAAGTATCCGGTATTGAGAGAGTGTTTCATACAAAGTTATTTATTTTTAAGATCAATCTGTATATATATAGTCAATACTTTTGTCATGCTTTAAAGGGGAAAAAATGGTTTTGTCTTTAATTATAGGATGTTTGACATTGTTATTGTCATCCACTGATATTTTTTGTTGCAATTTGTTTGACTGAGCAAATAAAATTCAAACCGCAAACGGACCGGAAGTTGATACGCAAAAAGTCCGGAAACTATAGCGACAATCGATTGAACAAAATCCCAATCGATTATCGACATCGTGAGGCCCAACCAACTGATTTCAGACTTATTCCGATCATCGGAACAACACTATTATATGTCCAAGTTTTCCTTGTAATTTCAAAAGATAACATCTACGATTATTTCAATTTATAGTTATTGAAGAACACTTACATAATCTTTAAAGTCCTTTCACTTATGTCATTTTTCAATTCCTTCACTGTTAAGTCATACTTTTCAAGGTTTGTGTTTTCTATTTGGCCCTCCAGTTCATTCCAATATATTACCTGTCAAAAGAAATATATTCTTATTTTAGCTTTTGTTAAAGTAGATTCGAAGTCTTACTTCACAATACTGTATAGTATTAGTAAACAAATAACTTTTCTCAAATCTTTATTTAAAAATAAAACAAAAGCAACACAATAATTAACTGGCTCAAAGCAGCAACATAAAATGACATGAAGCAACATTAACTAAAAAATGCAGTATTAAGTAACACAAAGAAACATAAATTAACACAAAAGCAACATAAATTAACACAAAGAAACATAAATTAACACAAAGCAACATAAATTAACACAAAGCAACATAAATTAACACAAAGCAACATAAATTAACACAAAAGCAACATAAATTAACACAAAGCAACATAAATTAACACAAAGCAACATAAATTAACACAAAGCAACATAATATATAAAAGCAATGCAACATACAGTGACAAAATGCAGGATGAATAAAGCAATGACAAAGCCTAGACTTAAGCTATGAAAGTATTATTGAACAGTGAAATAAAACTAGTGTTTTGTTACATTTAGGGTAGCAGACTGAGGTAGTCATTCTTTATGGGTATAGGGGAGGGTTGAGATATCACAAACATGTTTAACCCCGCCCCATTTTGCGCCTGTCCCAAGTCAGGAGCCTCTGGCCTTTGTTAGTCTTGTATTATTTAACTTTTAGTTTCTTGTGTACAATTTGGAGTATAGTATGGTGTTCATTATCACTGAACTAGTATATATTTGTTTAGGGGCCAGCTAAAGGAAGCCTCCGGGTGCGAAAATTTCTCGTTGCATTGAAGACCTGTTGGTGACCTTCTGCTGTTGTCTGCTCTATGGTCGGCTTTTTGTCTCTTTGGCACATTCCTCATTTCCATTCTCAATTTTATTATGAGTAATTTGATTGCAATGAATTAAATTTTGTTAATAAGCATAGAATATTTGTAGAAGGTTTATAATTTTTCTTGTCAAAGTTTATATGGTTTGATATTAAACTTTCAATTTGACCAGTTCCATTGTACACAAGTCGCTAAAATATTCAACAGGGAAAATTTTTAGGTACTTGAGTATAATGGAACTACATACATGAAAAAGATAGACTTGGAATTTATTTTTAAATACTGAATAATTGCTGCACAGGGGTGTGGAAATATTTGTTGTGAGCACTTGTCCCTGGGCAAGTAAAACTGTAAATTTTACTTGTCCGGAAAAAAAGTTGTACTTGCCCTGATGGTCCAAATAAATATTGTAGTATTTTATTGTTAGCTAATATATGATTCTTAGCACGGTTTTGCATCCCAAACAAATCAGTGAAATCAATTGGTTTATATGTGTAAAAATTTAGGAATGTTGGAAATGGGTTTATTACATCAATGGGACAGAAACTCAAAAGCAAATCAACTAAATGAAATGAAATGTAAAGGACAAGTTTGCAGCATTGTTTTTTAATAAAAATTGTAGGCCGTATGTACACTACATATACTAAATGTAGAGGATAGTGAGTGAAAAAATGGAAACTAAATAATAGATTAACTAATTATTTCTATCAACTGACACAGTGACACTTGGTTTTTTCTTGGTAAATGAACACTTCTATTTACCACTTAGACAACACATAAGGATGCATTTGATCTATAAATAAGACAAAAACAAAACTTATTATCTGAATTTCTTTCCAAGGGGTAATCTGATATTCTAGCTTCCGTATTTTTTTTATATACACCTTGACCATCTCCGTTTGCGTTTCATGCTTTCGACTAGACTCGTCATTCTTTTTGTCTTCCTTGCCCGATGTTTTTTTTTAAAAGTATTCATCAATCTGAATCTCGGTGAAAAGTGGATAAAACATAATCGAGGATCCCGGGTCAATGGACAAGCCAATGCAATATTACGCGACTCGGGTTTGCTCATTTTGGTAATCGATCTATTTCCGGAGTTATGTAATATTTATCGTCATGAACATTGATGTTTATACTTTTAAATATATGTTTTTACTCGCTGATTATTGGTTTCTTTTACATAAATTAAACATCTTCATACGTTTTGAAATTAATCCTATATGTTTGCTGAATTTGAACTTTGTCTTGTATATTATTTTACTTGTCCACGGGCTACCAAGATAAAAATAATTACTTGTCCGGGTGTTAAAATGTACGAGTCGGGCGAGTGGGGCATAGCATTTCCACACCTCTGATTGCAGTCCCTTCTATATATATACATGTATCTACAATTTATATATGCATTTATATAGCTGAGGATGCGGTTAATTGGCTATGCTCATTGTTATAGGCATACAGTGACCTATATATACTTGGTAATGTCTGTGTCTTTTTTGTCTTTTGTGGAGAGTTGTCTCACTGCCAATATCATACCACATCTTTTTTATATATATATAATAAATACAACATGTAAATGTGTGTAAACCCTTGAAATTAAGTTTGTACAATGTGTGAAATATTGTATTCCTACCATTACTTGTGAAGGGATTGGGTGATGTGTTGTAATCCTACACCTTGGATGTAAAATGATATATATATTTAATAATAAAGTGTGTGTTAAAAATTGCATGCAACAATTGCAATAAAAACATTTGTGAATATATGCTTCAACAATGAATTAGAAAGGTATTTTGTTCACCTCATTTGTTCACCTCAATGAGGTGAAAGGAATGAGATATTTGTTATTTTATTATTTTCCCATGATGACAATGTAAGTCTAACTTTTCAGTACACCATTAAAACAAATGTGAAAAAAAGGTGTCTACATGCACGCCAGATAAATCGGAAATGGTTTTTTACCCTAAAAGTTTTCTGTGTGCGGCATAATGTACAATTTTCCCATGATAGGTTGTCAATTCTGACCCCTCATCCCAAGTATGGGTTATGTACTTCTGTTAAACCAGCATGGTGGTTTAGATATTAATTCATGTTGTGTTGGTGCCGATGGAGTTGCTGACTGATTATGTTTTGGAACGGATGATGATGATGATGATGATGATGATGATGGCAACTGAAAATTATTAGCTGTTGATGGTTCAGGTATAGATGATAATCTTACAATTAAAAACCCTAAAAATTTAAGTACTTACCTCAACAGCAAGATTAAATATAAATTTCCTGTACCTTAATGTAAATAATTAAGGTCTTCTGAACTTGATTCTCTGTAAAATAAATAAAGAATATATACATTTATCAATTTTAATTCAAATTGCTTGGCTCAAGAAAATAAGTTGATTAATTATCTGAAAAAGTACATAATAAAGAACAATAACTCTTTGTTTATAGTCTGGTAATTGCAAACAATTACTAAATGTAGTCAATAACTGTGTTTTGTCTGCCTTATGTGCATCAAAGCATGAAGAGGATTAAGAAAGTAAGTAATAAGTGTGTTTAAGAATTAAAATTTAACTTGCTTCAGTTAAAAAAAAAATTAATGAATATGTGCAGATCTTCATTGAAAAAGGGACGTAACTCAATGTATTTATTATTTTGTGTGTTAGGATGGATTCTTTGTAATTGGCTCTTATCAAATAAATCAGTATTGCATTGCATGCTAGTTTCACTTATCTATCCATTGAATATTAATAATAATCTTATAATTAAAAACCCTAAAAATTTAAGTACTTACCTCAACAGCAAGATTAAATATAAATTTCCTGTATCTTAATGTAAATAATTAAGGTCTTCTGAACTTGATTCTCTGTAAAATAAATAAAGAATATATACATTTATCAATTTTAATTCAAATTGCTTGGCTCAAGAAAATACGTGGATTAATTATCTGAAAAAGTACATATTAAAGAACAATAACTCTTTGTTTGGGCCTGGCATCTGCAAACTATTACTAAATGTAGGCAATAAGTGTGTTTAAGATTTCAAATTTTACTTGCTTTAATCCGATAAAAATATCTATGAATAAGTGCGAGTAAATACAGCATTATTACATTGCATGCTAATTTCACTAGTCTTAAAAAGGTAAAAGCTTAAAGTACATGAACTAACCTTTACAGCTAGAATAAATGTAAATCCTGTATGTTAATATATGGTCTTCTAAACTTGATTCTCTGTAAAGCAAAAAAAGTTGTTTATAGTCTGGCAACTGCAAATAAAGTATAAGTCCAAATAAAAATATATGTGTGGTTCCAGTTACATACTTTTAAAAAATAGGGTCGGTAGGTCGGCAATTTTTTTTTTTTTTAATTTTTATTTTTGAATGTCAAAATCCGGAAAAAAATCGTGTTTACCGAAATTGTTTCCGGTATTATACACGCCCCAACCAGAAGTCCACCATTTTTACATGTGTTTGGTTGTAAAATAAACAGACATGATACGTTTTTAGTTAATTTTGTTGCATTCTGTTATGAATTGTTGTATTTTAGCCATAACAGATACTTGTGATGGAAATTCAGATGACGGAAATCTATGAATTTAATTATTTTAATTCACAATCCTCAAATTTGATCGTTTGAAAATTTATTTTTCAGAAATGAAAAAAAAAGTTCTAGGGTCGGGGGTTTTAACAAGGGTCGGTCGGGTTACTGGAACCACCCATATATTTTTATTTGGCCTAAATACATTTATCAATTAGAATTCTGGTTTGTTTTCAAAATTAATTTACTTGTATAAGTATGTGCTTTTTGAACTACCTGCAATAACATATGTGCTATCTCTATGTAATTTATTGGACTAAAAATTCAAAAGAGAAGTGCATAATCATGATAATGGCAATACATCAATAATGTTCTGAGAAATGCATTCATTTAGTTTAAGCAAATGCGAATGTGTTGTTAAATGTGATGTGTATAGAGAAAGAATTCCATTTTGTATCATTTGCTGCAGTATACAGATGTACACTTCATGAAGTTGTCAGTGGCAGATCAACTAATTTTATGGGCCGCACCCACTGACTGCCTCAGAGGGGTCCTGCTCTGGTCATGCGTCAGTGGTTCTCTATATAATTAATAAATGTTTTACTCTGATTGTCATCTGTTGCATTATACATTTACAGTACAAAAGGTTGTAATTTGTTGCAGTATATTAAAGATTGTTGCAATATACATGTACATCCCTACATGTATCTAGTTAGTAATATTATGCCTAAGCCTATTGAATATAGTTATCAAAAGTACCAGGATTATAATTTATACGCCCGACGCGCGTTTCGTCTACATAAGACTCCCCAGTGACGCTCAGATCAAAATAGTTAAAAAAGCCAAATAAATACAAAGTTGAAAAGCATTGAGGACCCAAAATTCCAAAAAGTTGTGCCAAATACGGCTAAGGTAATCTACTCCTGGGGTAAGAAAATCCTTAGTTTTTCGAAAAATTCAAAGTTTTGTAAACAGAAAAAAATGACCATATAATTGATATTCATGTCAACACCGAAGTGCTGACTACTGGGCTGGTGATACCCTCGGGGACGAAACGTCCACCAGCAGTGGCATCGACCCAGTATTGAAGATTGATCATTTAGTTTTAAATAAATCATTAAACAATTAGGACGATTGATCATGGCTTTGAATTGTACTCATGATACTCATTGATATTGATCCTGCATAGAAAGTGACCCTTAGGCAAAGCTTACAATTAGGTTAATCATATTTGATAATCTGTTAAGTAAAAGAAAGGATTGTAATCAGAGACTTGAAAGTGGGATTGTATTGAAATGGTTTATATTAAATCACATGTCAGTATCCATCTCATTATGAGTTAAGGGTGACAACTAGGTTTTGAATGACTTCAACCCCCCCCCCCCCCTTTTTACCTCCTTTTGTTAATATCAAAGTTTTTATATAACATTTTGAAAACAGGATTTCATCATTGAATGATGTTCTTCATAAAAACCTTTTGGGCAAGCTTTATCGTTCTTTTGAGAAAAAAAATGAGTTTAGATCTAGGGGACAAAATTTTCATACTCAAAATGAATTTTTTCCCCCATATACTAACACTCCATTTTTTGGTCAAAATTATAACATCAAAGGATAATCGGTCCCTATATATATGAAAAATAAAGGTACTTTAAGGTATAATCAATTCCTTATTACAATTTTTGAACTTTAAAAAAAAATCTGTACCTTCTTCCTCAAAAACTCTCCATAAGAAATCGCTTTTTCTCAAATAACATGCTTCAAAAATAATTTTTACCTGAATTTATATTAATTGTATTATATTATCGTCATGCAATACTCTTTCAAGTCAAAATAAGTTGTTCAATAAATGATAATAGGTATAACCAACCGTCGTGATTCCCGTGCGTAATAAGAGTGATGACCTAAGTAATTTTTAAGTCATTTGTTTCCTGGAGTTATCTACCCTACCTTATGCTCTCTCAGCAGGGATGATTCCACTATATAGTTTAGGGCCGCCAAGCGGCCCTTTAATTGGCAAGCGGCCCCAAAAAAATGTACATGAAAATGAATTCCCAATTCAGGAAAATAAAATAAAAATAGAATCCGGAAAAGTTTCTGTCACCGATTAAGGCAACTATAATTTTTCATAGTTTGTTGTCAAAACATTGTAAAATCCAGATAAGAATAAGTAACAACGATTTAATTATGTCAACATGTGGGAAACAATTTTAGCAGCCTAATACAACTGATTAATATGTTATAGGAGTATTGGATCTTGTAAAAGCAGATCGCCCAGCAGGTTGATAAAAATGGGTGTCAAAGCAGACCTCGGCAGAGAGCAAATTCAAATTTTGATATAACATTGATGGATAAGGTTTACTGGACGCCGATCTCGTAAAGGCAGATCGCCCAGCAGAGCCGGTTATATAATATGATGAAAACTTGTTTTGTAACAGAAATTATTTCCTCAAAAGACAAAAGTTTGAGGGTTTTTTGAAAATAATGTTGATGATAGACCATTCATCATGTTCATGAAATACGATGTCATCATTATTGAACTATTTCAAAAGTTTTGAAATGATCCAAATAATTTTTAAAGAACACTGGTTCAATGCTTTAAATATCTTATCAATTAAGTATATGAACTTTTGTAATTGCTTTTCTGAATTCGACAATTGACCAGTTCAATTTGAAATCCATTTGAATTAAGGTAAATTTATAGAGATGACCTGCTGTTGAAAAATACCCGATGAATGATTTTTTTCAGTGGTTTATGTTAGCTGAAATATATGTTTTTGTAAATGGCATAGGTAACTATAGCTAAGATGATAGACTAGTGCATCATGTTCAATGATATTCATGTGATAACAGTAGCCCATCCAGAATTATTCAAAATGTTACAACTTACATGAACATCAGTGTATTGTACAGGTTCAACTTAATAATATACATTTTCTGTTTTTCAGGAAAATAATGTTATTTCGTCTTAGATTTTATGCTTAAAAAATTCCCAATTAGAATACAAATTCCCAATTTGATGTTCAAGGGACCATTTGAAAACACCTGGAATCATCCCAATCTCTACAAAAGGAGGTCGTTTTGGCATTTTCTGAAGTAGCTATATATGGATCTGACGCATGTCTGGAGAATACCGATAAAAGCATAACGTAGAAACTGCTGTCTCGTGTGTTTATTGATTTTACTTTCAGCGAAGTGCAGATCCGCGTAGTATTGTATGTTCAATATTTTCAAAAAAAATAAAAATTCAGTATGTTTTAAGTCAAGCTGTATGCTATCAAAATAGGAAAGCTTAAAAGAAGTAGGTCCGGTAAGGACCGATTTTCGCCCCAAATTTCAGGTTCATCTGACAAAAGATTTAGACCACTTTTTAAACACTTAAGTGTCTATTTCATTTGAATCAATTAGTTGATGTGAAAAATTTTAACTGATTAAGTCATTAAAAACGACCCAATTCAAACTCACATATGAAAAATCTACTAAATATGGCGTAAAATGTCACTTTTCAGATGGTTTTTGTCGAAAATGAAAGTGGCCGCATCCGTGTTCATCATCAACCTTTTTAAATGTTATGTATTATCATCAAATACAACTTACATTTCAATATTAAGGATGAACACAAATGCAGCCACTTTCGTTTTACACGAACATTGTCTAAAATTTAACTAAAATGCTAGAATAGTGAAAATTTCAGTAATTTACATGTAGCATGTCTTTATGGTGCTAGAACCCGATATATGTGCATTGTATTGTCAAAAAAGGCCATATTTATGTAACAGAAGAATTCTACTGTCCAATAAATATATAAAAGTTTACATTTTAACAATTTTGTAAAACTGCTATATTTTGGGGCCAAAAAGGGGTCTTACTGGACCTACTCCTTTCAAAAGCATCTTTCTATTATAAGTTTTCAAACACCAGTAATACATTATCTAGGAGTAGGGCACACTTCTTAAAGTAAGATAACCTGTCACCTCCAGTTAGAGGCCGATGCCTTAAGAAAGTTTATTGCTATAGTAAGCTATAGCAAACTTTCCAAAAATAAAACAAGAGTGCACAAGCTGAAATTTCAAAATTAAGATATGTGAAATTACTTCTGGTTTTGTTTCATATGTATCATGATATTTGTCTTTTAACAGAATGATATTTACTTTCATATTTCAGGATAATAAAATTATCATTTTCAATTATTCTGCCTTCTCCTTTTTCCGGTGTATATCTGATTCCAGTGTAATGTTAAAATCCGGGTTTTTGTTGACCTAAAAGCATGTGCATGGATCGGACGTCAGAGGTTACAGAAAACTGGTTCCCGCTGTATGTCAACGGATTCAAATACGTCAAACAGTCTTTATTAAAGGTAAACAAATATTTATTAGCTCAACATAGTGTTTTTTTCATCCATTCCAAAACTATTGTCGTTGATATGCCATGAAATTTCAAGCCATCTAAAAATATTGATTATTCATCTCGAATCAATCTATGGTTATTGATTTATTGTCAGATAATAAAAGGTTCTGATGACTCTGGAAAATCTATGGAAAGCCTGCTTAACAAAAATGACAATGATTTTAGAAAAAGGTTATTTTAACTTAAATTATCAGTTTTGTATGTTATTGAAAACGATTTCTATTGATTGAATTCAATTGAAATTAATGTAAATTGATATGAAAATAACATTTACCATAAATTACTGTGCTGAAAGGACAAAATTCTTGTACAATTAATATAACAAATGCTGCTATACAGAACTAGTAAAATATTTGCAACATTTTGCTAACAATTTAATTCAATGCAGATTTTATTTTTTACTGGTCATTTTTTACATGTTTTAAGTGTTAATTTTTAATACAGATATTTTCAATTCTTGCACTTTAGATTTTTTTTTAACAATTTTCATCTTCCCAATGTAAATTGTCCTGAATAAAACAATGTTTTGCTTATCTGTATTCCTTTATTAGAATGTTAACGCTTTTTGATGCACAAATTAGGTGCTTTAATGTTCTAGTTGTCCTCCATACTATATTTTACCTTTGCACCGGAAAGAGGTTTATAAAAAAAAACAATGTTGGATGGTGATTGCCGATTTTCAATCATTTATTGAACTGAATAAACTATTGGGTGCATCATTGTAAAGATAAATATCTGAATTTTATTTATTTGAATCATATTTGTTCCGTCTAGCTCGACTGGCAGTTGGATATGAAGAATAACATTATGACCACCGGAATGGGGTTAATCCAGTATATAATCTGTGAAATTATTTCCCATTGTAAATCAAATCAAATCAAATAATAATAATATAATACATTTATTTGGTTTTTTATTTTTAGTAATTTAGCTTATATTCAAATACACTAAATTATATTATTAGTACATAGTATTTGCAAAGATTAAGGTTTTTTTAACAACAAATTCTGTGACAGTTTTTCCCCTAGATAGATTTTTGCTTTATCATTGTGTCTTATGTTTTCATATCAACCACATTTCTTCGGTTTCAACTTCATAAGCGCACATTGTGGCATGATTTTCGGTTTCTATATTTAGAACAACAACACCACTACAACTTGACAAATTTAAAACATATTCAACGTCGCTTTTTAAAGATGTTAGAAAAATTTAATAAAACTGACCTATTTAGCCATTTTTATTTAATGTCAAAAATATGCATCACTAGAATAGTTGTGAAAAAAAAATCTTAAGAGTTAAAATAAAGTTCAGATATGTTTATTGCCTGTCAGACACCGGATCTTCAAGACATGTGACTGTCATGGTTTTTTTTGGTAGTTTTAATTACAAACCAGCAAGCTAAAATGAACAGGGAGGTTCTTATATAAAATGGATGTGCAAAATCTAATTATTCAATATTTTATTGACATGAATTCTTTTTACACATCCTTGATACATGAAGATGAAAACAGTCTTGACTTTTTTTTATTTAATCCTAAATTTTGAAAACTGCATTTTATTTTAGAAAAAATAATGTATTTTGTACAAACCAGGTGCCAATCTGAAATTAATCAAAATCTAACAATTTCAGCACATGAAACACAAACCTAAAACTATTTACTAGTAATTTTTAGTACTGAAAAGTATTAAATATTTTTTTTTATGATTCAAGCTATCACCAGAACCACGACTTTAGAAAATATTAATTTCCAGATGTTATAGTCATTTCCTGTCCGTGTACTGATCCAATTTTTATTTCATACGAAAAATATGACGCTGTTTTTTTAACATACAAAAATGGCAAAGTAATCGGAAACAGTAAAAAAATCGTAGTAAGCCTTGACAAATAAAGGGCTGCGCTTTAGCGCATGGTACGCCCATTGCTCTTTTAACTTGTCTTTTGTGCTTTAAATGAATTTATATGATTAACTAGAAATATATATACAAATCAAAAGGGATGTTACATTAATATATTCACCAAAGTTTCATAAAATCCCCCTTTTTTAAGTATAAAAATTCATTACATAAGAAAACGTAAAATCTAAAATTTATAAAAATGGAAAGGGAGCTTATGTCAATAGATATAAACAATTTATCAAAGTTGCATACAATTTTGTGAAAGTGTTAGTGTCCCAAAATTGGAAAATCCCCCCTTTTTTAAGCATAAAAATTCATAACACAAAAATGTAAAATCTGAAATTTATAAAAATTGAAAGGGAGCTTACATCAATAAATATAAACAATTCACCAAAGTTTCATGGACATTGGTGAAAGCCTTTTTGAGTTATTGTCCAAAGTGTTGAGAATCCCCCTTTTTGTTATGAATAAAGCCCCATAAATCCAAAACTTAAAATCTGAAATTTATAAAAATTGAAAGGGAGCTTACATCAATAGATATAAACAATTCACCAAAGTTTCATGGACATTGGTGAAAGCCTTTTTGAGTTATTGTCCGAAGTGTTGAAAATCCCCCCTTTTTTATGAATAAAGCCCCAACTTAAAATCTGAAATTAAAAAAAAAACGAAAGGGAGCTTACGTCAATAGATATTTATATAAACAATTCACTTAAGTTTCATGGAAATTGGTGAAAGTGTTTTTGAGTTATTGTCCGAAGTGTGGACAACGGACGGACGGACAGACGGACAGACGGACGGACGGACAACGGTATACCATAATACGTCCCGTCTAAAAGACGACGGGCGTATACAAACTAGATACATAAAATCAATCTACAGGACATGCTTTTTAAATTTGAGTAAACACCTAAATAAAAACTCAACAGTGAAAACCATAAGCAGTGAAAATTGTCATTAGTACGAAAACACATTACACCATGCATGATACACATTGGGTCGGCCATCCCCCTTTTTGTGGGAAAAACTTGGTTATTTAGGGAATCACTGGAACATGACTGGAAGCGGGACACCTCTTAGGCAGTCAGTGGATCCGCCACTGCTTGTTAACTATGACTTTTAAGTATTACATGTTTATATTTTACTGTTGTTTGGAACCAGGACCACCACTGCACCAGCTGGGACCAGCATTTCAACTTGCACGTCTTATTTCAATATTACTTCCATGTTTTAACATACTTGATTACTTCTTTGTGTATTCACAACATATTGGACATATCTTTGAGTATGTTTGACAAAACCCGTCTATTCTTAACATTTCTTTCACAATCGTTACAGGGAACATACTTTGACAGGCGGGAAACTATCTTCTATGCATAATATACAACTCGTTTCAGGACTTGTTTCCGGAAATTGTTCTGATAGGATTTTTTTTTAAAGTAAGACAGGTTGCAGTCTTACTGGTTGATCCAGGGGTACGTAGAGGGAGTACGCTACACTTTGATCGTCATTACAGTTTCTCATTGTTCTCACGACTTATATGATTATAAACACGTTAAAAAAACATTCCGTTCTAAATACAACTTATAAAATGAGCCTCCTCATGCAGTCATGGAGTTTTTGATTATGCGATTCATATTGCGGCAAAACAATTGTGATTATGTGATTATTTGGACACCCCATGATGGGCCTCCCTTATCGCTTTTTGTCTGTCATTACTGGACATCACAAAGCCTTTGATTCTCCAAAAAAAGATGTCACAATAGAAAATGTCTGACACCACAAAGGAAAAGTGATTGTTGTATTACGTCAATAGTTCAAGTGTCGCAGATTCCTAAATTTAGCGAAAAGGTCTGTTTCCGCTCGTCAGTAGTAGATAGATTCCGTTTTTTGAAATGTAACGCCATCCCTCGCTTGAAAAATCCTGGACCTGCCCTGAGTCTTGTATATTGAATGCTGCATAGAAACATTCCATTTAATATATGAAAAGCCGGGGGGATTATACCTTGTAAAAGACCCCCCTAATAAAAATTTCAGGCAAATTTCAATCTCTCACGTGCCAAATTGTGCCAGCATTTCCTCAATTTTACATATTAAGACAACAAAAGACCCATCAGAAACAAATATGGGCACCCTTCAGATATATTTTGAGCCAATCGGGCCTAAGAAATGGATTTTGATATCCTCAGAAAAAAACCCATCCACCCTTTTTAAGATATAAAATGACTCTGAATTGTCCAATGTAATAGTACTAAATGTGATCATGTGAACAGTTTTCTTGAAAGAAAACAAAAAATGTTGCATTCAAAAACATCATTAATTTTGCTTTGCAGTATGAAGATTACATAGAAAAAAAGAAGAAAAAATCTGACATTTGGTCGTCGATCGGCAATACTTATACAAATAAATTATTAGTGACCGCTGTCGACAATAAACTAGCAATTGATAGTAATATAAATCGTAAATAAATGTTGTTTGTAGTAAATTTATGGGAGTATAACACAGAAATGCACAAAAAAAATAATTCAAGCAATTAAAAGAAAAGAAAAAATGAGGGATTTTGAAATAAGGAGGAGCGCATAAAAAATGTCCTGTCTATAAGTTCTATGACACTCCGGAAGGCGCCTGCTTCTAAAAATAGTACTCTAGATAGATGTTGATTTTCTCTTTACTAAGAATTTTATTTCATGTCAATGTTGTTTCCTTTTATAATATTTTTTTTAATTAACAATGTTTAACTATACCTCAGAAAAAAAAACGAATGATTTGTGCCTAAAGTTTTAATTGTTGTTTTAGTGTAGGTGTTGTCATCCAGAGGAAATAAATCAATAAAAGAGAGGCGAAAGATATCAGAGGGAAAACAAACTGACAACGCCATGGCTAAAAAAGAAAAGACCAACAGACGAATACACAAAAACAACACAGAAAACTAAAAACTGAGCAACCCCATAAAAAACTGAGGTTGATGTCAAGTGCTCCGGAAGGGTAAACAGATCATGCTCCACATTTGGCACCCGTCGTGTAGCTCATGTTAATAGTACAAATCCGTAATAAGTCTTATTTGGTAAGTCACATTCAGGAAAATATTTTATGTCTAGGCCACATGACTGGATCATTCAAATGGTATAATCAATGGTACATTTGTGTGTACAATGAATAAGGAAGTTATGTTTAATTCTTGTTAGATGGACCTTTAAATAGATTTACCTTTGTTAGATGGACCTTTAAATAGATTTACCTTTGTTAGAGGGACCTTTAAATAGATTTACCTTTGTTAGGTGGACCTTTAAATAGATTAACCTTTGTTGGATGGACCTTTAAATGGATTTACCTTTGTTAGGTGGACCTTTAAATAGATTTACCTTTGCTAGATGGACCTTTAGATAGATTTACCTTTGTTAGATGGACCTTTAAATAAATTTACCTTTGTTAGATGGACCTTTAAATAGATTTACCTTTGTGAGATGGACCTTTAAATAGATTTACCTTTGTTGGATGGACCTTTAAATAGATTAACCTTTGTTAGATGGACCTTTAAATAGATTTACCTTTGTTAGATGGACCTTTAAATGGATTTACCTTTGTTAGATGGACCTTTAAATAGATTTACCTTTGTTAGATGGACCTTTAAATAGATTTACCTTTGTTGGATGGACCTTTAAATAGATTTACCTTTGTTAGATGGACCTTTAAATAGATGTACCTTTGTTAGATGGACCTTTAAATAGATTTACCTTTGTTAGATGGACCTTTAAATGGATTTACCTTTGTTAGATGGACCTTTAAATAGATTTACCTTTGTCTTTGTGAGATGGACCTTTAAATAGATTTACCTTTGTTAGATGGACCTTTAAATAGATTTACCTTTGTGAGATGGACCTTTAAATAGATTTACCATTGTGAGATGGACCTTTAAATAGATTTACCTTTGTTAGAGGGACCTTTAAATAGATTTACCTTTGTTAGATGGACATTTAAATAGATTTACCTTTGTTAGATGGACCTTTAAATAGATTTACCTTTGTGAGATGGACCTTTAAATAGATTTACCTTTGTGAGATGGACCTTTAAATAGATTTACCTTTGTAAGATGGACCTTTAAATAGATTTACCTTTGTAAGCTACCTAATGAAAGAATACTCATAGCTATTACTAGTCATTTACGGGGCGATAAACAAACACGATTGAAAAACCTGTAAGACTTGTTTATAAGTTTATTTGAAACTTATAAATATGTGCATCTTACAAGGCTTATAGCAAGTTTGTATTATGAAGTCCAGCTTTTCTATTTGGTTTACTATGAATTGAATTAAATAACTTGGTAAAATAGTTACTTGAAAAGTTGTCTTCTTACATTTAAGAATGAGGTCTCCAAAGGGCACACATTTACAGGCATATGATATCTTTCACCAGTGGTAGATCCAGAACTTTGATAAAGGGAGGAAGATACGGAGGAGCAGATTAAAAAAGCAGGCTGTCAAAAATTAAAAGAAAATAAAAGAACTAAAAACACATTTTTTTAACATAGGATGCATCCTTGATACGCCCATGTTTACGAAAATCTACAACATTATTTCCTTCTCATAAAGGTCATTTAATGTAACACACAACTATAGAAAATTACTTTACCAAAAGTACTGTCTGAATAATGAAAAGAAAAGTAACCAAAATACCGAACTCCAAGAACATTTTAAATCGGAGAGTCCCTTATCAAAAAACATCAAACAAATGAAAACAACGTCATACCATTTGATATTTCAAATATATATTCAACAGAGCTAACTAAAATTACCTTTAAAAGTAGTCCTCTTGGTTAAAGAGAATTTTCATTTTCGTTTCCTTTATAAACATTGCCGATTGTCGACAATTTATTTCTACATACGGGTATCTAGTTTGTAATACAAGACCCATCAATACAATACAACATATATGTGTATTGAACCGATAACAAGTAAACAACGTTTATAGACTTTTGTACATAATGCAAACTAGTTTATGATGTTTTATATGTTAGCGTTTACTTATGGTGCCAATCTTTGTGAAATAATGCAAACAGTTGAGTCATATTTTCTTATTTAAATTGCAAAGGAAGCAGTTGTTTAAATGAAGTAAGCTGCATGCATTACCTTTTATCTGTATATTCACTTATTGCAACTTAAAATGTTGGAGTCTTAAGCACATATGTATGGCATGATAATGAGCGGAACAAATAAGTTTCAAAACAAATTTTAAAATTAACTGTTAATTAGGATCTGGATCTCAGTTCTGTATTCTCTTTTTATTTTTTTTCTCTATTCTTTATACTTTTTTCAAATTATTCTCTATTCTTTATGTTATGGATCAACCCATTTTTCTCTCATCTTTATTTTATTTTGTCCTATTTTACTCTTTTCCTTTCAATTTATTTTTGCCCTTTATTCTGCACATTTTAGTCATATACATTATTAAGGAAGTCTGCTTGTCATGTTTTTTGATTTTTGTCAGATTTACGGCATCCTCTGGTTTTAACTATTTGAACGCCTTAAAATAATTTGCCCATTGACACCCAATTTTTTATGAATTTTTTACATGTATAATGGTAAGCTATCTGGGAAAGACTTCTAACATTTCAATTATTTTTTAATAGTTTTTGATAACTTAAACTGGTCAATGATAAAGCTAAGAAAAGTCAAAAAAGAATATTTTCCCGCCGAAATTTCAATGGCTAATATCTCGAAAATAAACACATTGGTTAAATCCGAAAACAAGCGCACATATAAGCCATGTATAATATTGTGGTTAGATTCAATCAAAGCGCTTGTATGCTTACTTGCTACACCACTGACAACTGATGTATACCACGAGTAAAACTATTGAAATTAAATAAGAAATACCAAAGTGCAGGTTTGCGTCAATAATACACATATACTCTTATATAGCGTGGTACTTATAAATGTATAGGAACTTTGGGAACAGGACATCATTTGTTACCCTTCAAATATTGTTTTCCAAAATTTTGATTTCAATTCAATTAATTTGGTGTTTTTTCTGTGTAATATTTTAAAACAATTACTAAAACAACATTTGTTGGACGAGTAACCATGAATTGCTAGTTTACTTTTCGCAGCAGTCACTGATATTAAAATAGTAAGAAATAGAAAAAAATTAACAAGTGTTGTTTTAAGTAAATTTATGGAAGTATTAAAGAGAAAAACTCGAAAAATAAAAAAAAAAAAAATAAACGGATTTGTGAAATAAGGGGGAGGGAAAAATACATGTCATGTCGACACGTCAAAGTGAACTACTACTAAAATATCACTATAAGTGGTGATTTTCGTTAAACAAAACTATACGCATTGATCACATTTCAATCAAGTTAGACCATATCAAGCGATCGTATAAACCTTAAATAAAATTAGCTCGATTCAAAGCAGGTTCTGGTGTGAACAATAGTTAAATCTAGAACAAGTGATCACATGAGCCTTCTGTAAGATTGGTTAGATCAAGGCAAGTGCTTTTATGAGCTCTACGTAAGATTCAAAGCGACGCTCGAATCCAAAAAAGGCCAAATAAAGTACGAAGTTGAAGAGCATTGAGATCGATTCAAAGCAGGTGCGGGTGTGAACAATAGTTAAATCATGAGCCTTCTGTAAGATTGGTTAGATCAAAGCAAGTGCTTTTATGAGCCCTGTGTAAGATACGTAGATTCAAAGCAAATAAGCTCATTATAGATACCAGGCTAAAATTTTATATTCACGCGAGGCGCGCATTTCGTCAACAAAAGACTCATCAGTTACGATCGAATCCAAAAAAAGTTAAATAGGCCAAATAAAAAACAAAGTTTGAGGACAAGTGCTCTTTTAACCTTTGAGGAATATTGGTTAGATCCACAGCAAGAGATCGATTTAGCCTTGAGTAAGATTGGTTAGATCCATAGCACTCGTATGAGCCATTTGTGAAATTTGTTTACTCCGGAATAGGCCCACGTATAAGCCTTGTGTTTTATTGTTAGATCGAAACAAGCTACACTTTTAAAGCCAATTGTTTGCTATCAAACAGTCTGTATAAGGTCCCTTGGTTTGAGTAGTATGGGTCTGTTGATGTTGGAAGTGTTAATTCGAGCAATATAGGTTTATAAATCCAAGTAGCATTGCTCCGGTAAACTCAGTAGAATGAATCCGTTAATGTTAGTAGTATAGTTTCGTTGATCTGAATAGTATGAGTCTTTTGATTCAAGCAGTATGAGTTCATTGATCTTTATAGTATGAGTCTTTTGATTCGAGCAGTTTGAGTTCATTGATATGAATAGTATGAGTCTTTTGATTCGAGGAGTTTGATTTCATTGATCTGAATGGTATGAGTCTTTTGATTCGAGCAGTTTGGGTTAATTGATCTAAATAGTATTGTTCTGTTGATCTAAATACAATATATATGTTAATTTAGGTAGTATAGGTCCATTGATCTGAATAGTATGAGTTCGTTGACCTGAGTAGAATTGATCCGTTTTTCAAAGTAGTTTTGTACATGTTGTATCTTTGATCTGAGTTGTATTTGTTCGTTGATCTGAATAGTATGTGTCTATAAATCTGAGTAGTATCTGTCCGTTTCCATGAGATATATGATTATATTTTTCTGATTAGTATTGGTCCAAGCATTTTAGTAGTATTCGATTAGTAGTATATGTCCATCGATCTGAGTGGTATTATATCACTGATTTGAGTAATTTGAGTCCTATTATTAAGAGACAGTACATCATCAATATACCGAAAGGTGAAAATAAAAAAACTGGGCTAATTTCTTTTCTCCTTTCTGGTCAAGCCCTTGGATAAATTCTGCTTCATAGGATTATAAAAACAAATCTGCAAGTAGAGGAGCGCAATTGGTACCCATTGGGATTCCAATAGTCTGTTGGAAGTCGAAACCTCCAAGTTCAACAAATATGTTGTCAGCATGGCAGTGATATCCTTGTCGGTATATTTTCTCCTTGACTCTGCATGATTTTTCACAAAGTAAGCTGAATTCCTCAATTCGAAATTGTTACACAATTCCGAAATCGGTACAAAATGGTATACAAACAAATCTACCATGAGATACTATATAATCTAGGTACCAAATGGTCAAGATACCAAACGGTTAGGGTACCAACTGATTATCTTGACCATTTGCAGAAGCCATAAAACCACTATTAAGAAAGTTTGTATAGCTAGTAAACATACATATATATATAAACATGAAACGATCAAATATATTTCTCGAAACGCGAATGGTCTGTCAGCAGGCCAGCGAAACATAAGATTTAATTTAAAACCCTTAGTTCCTTATTATTTGTATGATGATGTAATTTGGCACTTTTTTTTTTAGGTTAATGTGATCACAATTTCAGAAGCAATTCAAAACTATTAGAATTATCACTGGGGTAAATGTGATCTCCGTAACTGCAGTTACGTATATCAAAAGATGTCGAAGATGTTTCTTGTCAATATTTCTTTCGTCAATTTTGTAATAATTCTGTATTATTCTTTTGTATTTCGTTTTTTATTCAAAGAATTACTAAGTTTGAAACTAAAAATACGCAGCTACTTTTCATAGTTCAACCGCTAAATGGAGAAATCGTCATTTCAAAATATAGCGAGGATATGGCTTACTGAAGTTCCTATTTTGTCAATGATATGCGTAACTGGAAATATTGATATTCTAAACAATTTAATCATGTTTGAAATGAAATAAATGTCTCCGGTTGATATAGGTGTAATAAAAAAGTCAGAATTGTTCCTCGAAGTCTAAAATTATTAAGTGAAAATAGTGATTAGGCTCTTCCATTTCTGTATGTCGATATAGTCAGCAGCATGCACATTGAGTGAGAGGACGGAGATTAGATAGCTTATTACAGATGAAATATAAGTAAAATTGAGAACGAACAGTTCATTAGCAAATGAAAAAAACCCAACAATATCAAACAAACTAAACGAAAAAATAACAACTGTAATATTTTTGATTTGGTAAAAAGCATTTCCTCATGTAAAAATTGTCAGATTGAACCTTGTTGTATATCTAGCTAAGCCTCTCACTTTTATGAGGATCACATAGAATTCCATTGTAATAACAACAGTTTTTGAGCAAAGCAAAAAGACATGATAGGTAACAATGTCAATTGTTGGGGCACAATGTATCACAGTTGACATTATTTTAAAATCTTAATCACTATAACACTAAACTTAAAACTATTTCACTAGAGAAACGCAACAATGGCATATAGATATTTTATAGATTACGTTCATAAGTTAAATTTAAACATGTTAAAGGCAAGAGTACAAAATGACCATTGCATTGTAACACAATGCCGGTATGTTTAAAAACTGAGCCACCCCCAAAAAATAACCAAACAATAACATAAAGGAAAATCATAAAAAAAGACAAAACAGAATAGCACAATATCACCAACGAAAGATGATACACAACAAGTACCTAAACATTACATTTCAAGACCCCATGAGTGACTTGGGATTGGAAAAAAATGTCTTAATTGGTCTACCTCCCCTAAAACCATATCAAAAGTTGAGGGTCCGTTTTGCTGTTCGGGATGCACAAGTACGCATCCACGTCAGGTCAGAATGGAATTGTTAATCAGATGCCTCGTGTAGAGAGAATTCCCAGCTCTTTGTACGTTTATAATCGTTGTAACAACTCTTTGATGGGTCCATAAGTGGCATATGGCAAAATCAAATTTCCGTCCCTTTCCAATTTGCAATCGCTTTCCCGTGGCAATTCAAATTTCGTCGACAAATCTAGGACGGCGTCTAGTGTAAGACCTACTAACCGTTTTTGTTTTAAACTTTTTCTCGTCCTGAACATATAATAATTAAAAGAAGATGTGATACGAGTGTCATAGAGACAACTGTGCACAAGAGATCAAATGACACAAACATTTACGATTGTATGTCATCTTACGGCCTTTAACAGTGAGCAATGCCCATACCCCATAGTCTGCTATTAAAGGCCCCAGAAAGGCAAATGTAACCCAATTTTAACAAGTCTACCAATGGCCTTTTTTAAGTACAAAAAAATAAATAACGAAATCAAATACATAACACAGCCACAAACGGAAACCTCTGAATTACAGGCTCCTCACTTGGATCAGGCCAAGGCAATTAAAGAATGTCGCGAAGTTAAACATGCTAGCTAGCGTCCAATCCTCCCCTTACCTGATATAGTTGTGTAACAGTACAACGTTAGAGCAGACTAAAATATCAGTTGAAAAGGCTAAACTCGTCAGGTGGATACAAATACATTTGTAAACATATA
Source organism: Mytilus edulis (assembly GCF_963676685.1). Lineage (NCBI taxonomy): Eukaryota > Metazoa > Mollusca > Bivalvia > Mytilida > Mytilidae > Mytilus > Mytilus edulis. Next base: position 78,797,291 of record NC_092355.1, on the reverse strand, counting down.
TTTTATACAAACAATGTGAACGCGGGAGGGTACTTGCACATCCAAACAACAAACAGACACTAAATGCAGATCTTAGAAAAATCACAAGATCTGAAAGCTAGTTTGAGACCAATACAACATCATAGATTATTTTTTTATCAGTTATTAAGCATCCAACATCAAAATGAGTTAGTGTGAAGACGTCATAAACAGTGGAATTTTTCTAATGTTGTCTTTGTCTTCTTCTTGTTGGGCATGTTTTTTTTCATCCCGATGATTTCTAATATTTTGACGAATTTATGACAGTTTTATTTCCGGAAAGATGAGGGTCCGAACTATTAAATTGAGGATAATGAATGAAGCAGAAACAACGCAACTGAACAGTTACGGATATCCTGATCTAAACGTTTATTTCAGTTACGGATATTAGTCTATATAGTTACCCATATCCTCGCGATATTTTGAGATGACAATTTCTTCATTTAGCCGTTGAACTATGAAAAGAAGCTGTGGAATTCAGTTTCAAACTTAGTAATATTAAAAAAAAGACACGAAATACCAAAGAATAATACAGAATTACTACAGAATTGACAAAAGAAGGATGTACCAGAAACGTCGTCCGCCATCTTTGGATATACATGTACGTAACTGCAGTTACGGAGAACACATTTACCCCAATGAATTATATACAGTCCTCTCAAACATTTGCTTGATACGAGTCGTACGATTCTGGTTGGTATTTATGATAAAAAATTCTTCTTTAAGATTTTATAATGTTTGTAGTTAAAGGACATATAGCTTAGTCGATGTCACTGCTATCGTTTCGTCCCCGAGGGTATCACCAGCCCAGTAGTCAGCACTTCGGTGTTGACATGAATATCAATTATATGGTCATTTTTACACATTTCCTGTTTCAAAACTTTGAATTTTTCGAAAACCTAAGGATTTTCTTATCCCAGGAATATATTATCTTAGCCGTATTTGGCACAACTTTTTGGAATTTTGGGTCCTCAATGCTCTTCAACTTTGTACTTGTTTGGCTTTATAACTATTTTGATCTGAGCGTCACTGATGAGTCTTATGTAGACGAAACGCGCGTCATGCGTATAAAATTATAATCCTGGTACCTTTGATAACTATTTACACCACTGGGTCGATGCCACTGCCCCAAAAGCACATTCAATGTTTATAAAATGAGAAAAAAAGTATGTCCATGGTAAACATTTTTGCGACACTTTAATCTACGAAATAAAAACATTCACTGATCATAATTACATTAATCTATTTTATCCATTACGTAACGGGTTGTGTCAAGGTTTCGTTTGTTTTTCTACGCTTTGCTGTGGCATTGTCAAGTGAAGCGTTGAAATAATTCGTATGGTAATTTCATTTTGACTTATTATCGAGGGTATAACAAAAATGGATTATTCTTTATCCGACAGGCAATTATGCATTGTTTTACTTCGAATATAAATTTAGTTAATGATTTTCTCGTTGTAAATGTCATGGATTACTATTACACATATGCCAACATTTGTCAGGAATTCGATTTCAGGCGTGTACAGTCAGGTTATTTGCCTATGAATTAGTCATCATATTGTTAAAATTAAAAGATTGAAAAAACGTATGTGAAATATAAAAAAAAATTGGCATAGTGTAAGCGTTAAAACCCTCTTATTAAGATATGGCAATAAACAAAGTTATCAAGTCTTGAGGGGCACTTTAAACTCACATACAGTATGTTTATCTAAATATCAGATAATTTTGGATATCATTGTGCAAGTTTTACTCACAACAATTCCTGTTAAATAATTCTTAATTACGAGTTTAATACTATTTTTATTCCATATTCGTGAGTTGATCATGACTGTACATTTATGTACGAGTCTAAAGTTGCTGCATAGCGGTGTGAATAATTATCAGAAAACTTTTCTCTATGTTGAGCAGTATAATAAGATACAAATGATTTGCTAAAGAGATGTCACACATAAGGTTCTGTTAATAAAAACTGAAAGAGTACACAATCGTTCTAAGACTTTAAAACAACACTATACTCCTGTTACCTTTATTTATTAGGTAAGTCTACCAGACAGTTTCATTAAACAATTACAAAGGGTTTACGAGAAGTTGCGGATATAAAAATAAATATTCCCATTCCGAAATTAAGCAATTGCAAAGTCAACAACAATTGCTACACGTTGACGAAATCAAGGCCATATGTTCCGGTCTAATTTCTCATTAAATGGGCTGACAGGAGTTCGCTGTGGAGCCCGTTTTTTGAATTTTGCAGCTGAAATATGGGCGTTCTTGGTTTAACGATAGGGGATATGTGGAATGATTATACAATTAATGCAATTATCACCATCACGATGTTTTAATTGTAAATTTTATTAAACCATTCCCATTGATATGGGAATATTTAGGTATTTCGGGAGAATAAGGATATATGATAAAAAGTCCATTGATAAATGAATAGATTTAAAAACAAAAATCCCCATCCTTGTTATATTGAAACACGTTTCACGTGTAGAAAATATGACATAGTTGGAATTAAACTCAAACTCGTTTTAACTGTGTTTTTTTGTGTATACATTTCAAGGTTGGGATAGTTTTATAATTATAATAGATTGTCATGGTTAATTTTACATATTCATAATACTGATGATGGATATCTGTTATCCGAAATATCTGACATTTGTTCATTTTATCGTTATTTTATGGTGACGTTGGAACCTTTTAGACTTGTTCTATATGACATTTTGTAGTGTACTGTATAATAATTATATGATTCATCGCCCCGTGAGACTTATCGTTGACTATTAATCATGGAACTTTTTAAGCTAGCAGTGCTTAAATGATAACACTTTACACAAAAAGAACTCAAAAAGAAGATTTCTAAGTTAGAAATTTCAATTCTCATTTTTATTTTTAGATGTTTAACGCAAATAAAATGTTCATAACTTGCAAGTTGTTCAGACCCTTTAAATTGGCACAGATACAGTCTTTACAGTTATAACAGTCCATGGTCGTCTTACAGCTTCTAATTCAATAAACTTTGGGAAAAAAATATGATCTTACAACAATTGCATCTTGTAGAATAGAACATTTCAAATATATTTCATAAACCGGTTTTAAATCCGCAACTTCTATTCATACGGAAACTAAGATTTAATACAAATCATATTCCAACGATTTTTGTCTGAACCCGGTTTTGCAACTACCTTAACAAATTGAAATTGATTACTGTTATATTAGTACACTACAAACTGCTCAGAGTCTGAATTGACCAGTTTTTGTGCTCGACCAGTAAAATCGAGCACACATTGTACTCGACTAGTCTTGACATTGTCTCGACTGTACTTAACTATACTTAAGTGTACTCGACTAGGTCTCGACTTTACTTAATTAGTCTGATTCAGTACTTGATGATCTTTGTGTAGTCTGAAATAGTCTTGACCAAGGTTCGACCTGTCTCGACCTGTCTTGACTAGTCTCGACCTGTCTCGACTAGTCTCGACTCAGTCTCAACCAGTCTCGACTCAGTCTCAACCAGTCTTGACCTGTCTTGACTAGTCTTGACCTTCAAATTTAGTTTTGACTGGTGTAAATCAGCCCATCTAACTAAATTAAATATTGATCTTACAAAATTCAAGCTTATTAGGTAGTTTGATTTATTGCTGTGAAATAAAAGAATTTAATTTTACAATATGTCAAAATAAAAATTATTGTATAAAAATTCAGATAGGCATCTTTAATATTTTTTATAACTTTTTCAAATCAACTTGGATTTTCATCAAACCTTACAGCTATCTTAGATATAAATCAAGCTTACTGAATCCCATTTCATTTAGTTTTTTGTTGTATTGCTTTAAAATTTAAGAAATAAAGTAATCTTGGTAAAAAAAGCTAGGATTTGCAATTCGGACAAAATAGAGATAGTACACTTTAATTTTTTTAACAACTTTTTCAAATCAACTAAGATTTTCATCAAGTTGATTTGAAAAAGTTATTAAAAAAATTAAAGTTTACTATCTCTATTTTGTCCAAATTGCAAATCCTAGCTTTTTTACCAAGATTACTTTAATTCTTAAATTTTACAGTAATACAACAAAAAACTAAATGAAATGGGATTCAGTAAGCTTGATATATATCTACAGCCCTTGGATGGTGTAAACTTCCCAAAAACACGTGTATTGTGTAATGGTGTATGGCATATGGTGCAATGGTGAAAGGTGTATTGTGCTATGGTGTATGGTGTAAGGGGAATTATGTAATGGTGTATGAGGAATGGTGTGATTGTGTAACGTGCGATCGGGAATGGTGTGAATTATGGTGTACGACATTTCATTGGTTGAAAAACGAAGTTCTTTTTATTTTATTTTTTCAAATTGTAAACATAAACAATAATAATAATCTTAATATTTGAAATTTAATTGCATTATGGGTAATTTTGGATCGTGTAGATAGAATCGGGAATGGTGTATGGTGTAATGTGTAAGGTGTATGGTGCAAAGGAGTGACGTGTATGGTGTAATAGTACAAAGTGTATGGTGTAATGGTGTATGGTGTATGGTGTAATGGTGTATGGTGTGAGTGGGAATTTTACACCATCCAAGGACTGTAAGATAGCTGCATAGTTTGATGAAAATCCAAGTTGATTTGAAAAAGTTATAAAAAAAATTAAAGATGCCTATCTGAGTTTTTATATAAGAATTTTTATTTTGACATATTGTTAAATTAAATTCTTTCATTTCACAACAATAAATCAAACTACCTAATAAGCTTGAATTTTGTAAGATCAATATTTAATTTAGTTATATTGGCTGATTTACACCAGTCAAAACTAAATTTGAAGGTCAGGACTAGTCAAGACAGGTTGAGACTGGTTGAGACTGTGTCGAGACTAGTCGAGACAGGTCGAGACTAGTCAAGACAGGTCGAGACAGGTCGAGCCATGGTCAAGACCATTTCAGACTACACAAAGATCATCAAGTACTGAATCAGAATAATTAAGTAAAGTCGAGACCTAGTCGAGTACACTCAAGTACAGTTAAGTACAGTCGAGACAATGTCGAGACTAGTCGAGTAAAATGTGTGCTCGATTTTACTGGTCGAGCACAAAAACTGATCAATTCAGACTCTGAGCAGTTTGTAGTGATAAAAAAGGGGGACAACACTAACATACATAATATTATTATACTTCACGTTAAAATGACATATTTTGATTGGCTAATACGAGCGTGATAATTTACTCTATCACATGGCTGAGAGGGTGACAATTTTTTTTTAATGTTACCTTTTCGTCCAGACCAATCAAAATTCGATAATCTAAAGGACCATGCATTGAATTTACATCAAGTAATTAAATACAATGCTTAAGATCTAAGTTTTGGCTCAGATTTTATAACATGACCGTCAAAAAAAAAAATACACATCTTGCTTATTGTATGTATTTTTGTATGAATATTTACATATTCTTGGGATACGGTGAAGCTAGAAGATGATTTTTATTTATCAATTTTAGTTTTTCCCTTCTCTTTGATCGATACATTCTTTTCAAAGCAGTCTATCTTAGAAGGACACTTATGTTTTTAGTCAAATGAAAAATTACTCCAAAATTTGTTCATATTGAAGAATTTGTTCCAATACCACTATTGAAAGACAAGGGGAACTATACCCTTCTCTTTTATTACTATACATGTCTATATACATGCCTACTATATGAAGGGTTTTATTACTATACATGCCTACTATATGATGGGTTTTATTACTATACATGTCTATATACATGCCTACTATATGATAAGTTTTATTACTATACATGTCTATATACATGTCTATATACATGTCTACTATATGATAATGCTGTACACCCCATCCATGCAAATTGTTTATTTGGATGGAGAGTTGTCTCATTGGCACTCACACCACACCTTCCTATATCGATATAAGACTATAAAATCCAAGAATTACCAAAATGAATACTGAAGTTGGTGTGTTTGGTGAGAATATTGTCACACATAAACACAAACATCCTTGTCAGCATGGATAGTATTAGAAAATGTTTACTTTTGAAACAAATATGTTACCCCCATATTAGATTTTCAATTAATGATGCAGTGTAGCAGATAAGACATGTTTTGGCATGTACTGAAAACCGGAGTTGTAATTAGTTATCAAAGGTACCAGGATTATAATTTAGTACGCCAGACTCGCGTTTAGTATACATAAGACTCATCAGTGACGCTCATATCAAAATAGTTATAAAGCCAAACAAGTACAAAGTTGAAGAGCATTGAGGATTCAAAATTCCTTAAAGTTGTGCCAAAAACGGCTAAAGTAATCTATGCCTGGGATAAGAAAATCCTTAGTTTTTCGAAAAAATCAAAGTTTTGTAAACGGGAAATTTATAAAAATGACCACATTATTGATATTCATGTCAACACAGAAGTGTTGACTACTGAGCTGGTGATACCCTCGGGGACGAAACGTCCACCAGCAGTGGCATCGACCCAGTGGGGTAAATAGTTATCAAAGGTACCAGGATTATAATTCAGTACGCCAGACGCGCGTAAAACAGGACTTGTACCTACAGGGTTAATTGTGAATTTCAGTGTATAACTAAAGGTAGTCTATTTAGATTTGATTTTATAAGCAAATTTAAACAAATGAATTACAATACATTTTATTACTTTCACTAAGACAAAAAACACCATTGTGAATTAGAATAATAAGAAGAAAACCAACAAGGTGACGAGTTTCCCATGATTTAAGTGCGAACAGTACGGAAATCAGAGACCCTAGGATGCAAGAGAAGAAAAGAGACGTAGACAGATAAAATACAATAATAAATTGATTTAATGTTGATGTATGACTGTTGAATGGTCATTCTACTCTTTTATTTAGTCTCCAACACTGAACATTGCAAAACTGATTAAAAAAAAGCAAGATTAAGTTAGTCGGGTCTCTCGGTAGATCGGAAGTGTGTGGTTTTGCAAAGGCTCGCATAAGCAAAGATAACAGATCAGAATGTAAGAAATCAATATGCAATTTGGTAATATTTGTTTCTTTGGTTCCAATTGAGTAAAGTTAGATTAATTAAAGCAGATATCAAGATCATTGTTAGAGGTCTATTTTGTTCCAATCGAGTATATAAAATACGCCAGCAAAGAATTATTATTCTCTTTAATTCGTTAATAAAAAAAGTATATATTTTATGATATGACTATAACATACAAACAAACACAACACAACACATATGTGAAATTATTCAATGTACTTTAATATAAATTACGAGGCAAAATGATATATGAATAAGTTGTTACTACGCCAACTTTACTCATTCTTTAGTCAAACATATGTAGATACATGCTCATTTTTCTTTATAAGAGGGTTCTTATTAAATGGTTATTTAAGGGAAGACAATGTTCCCACTAGTGTTTATGCTGCTGTGAATGATAGATAGTATCAACTTATATACAATATCTGTATTTAGTAATATTATTAATTCGTATAATTTAACAAATTTGATTCGTTTAGGGATAGTCACAAGTTAAACTATATTTTCGAAGGTAGAGAGAAAACGGCAGATAGCAAAACGCATATTGCACAGCAAAAAGCATAGTGCATGGTTATTTTTTAGAATATCTAAAAACCGATATACTTTGTGACGTCATGTAATGAATTTCAGGATATTGTTAAACGATATTAAACGTTTTGAAACAAATGATATATGTGATCGATTATTTGACGAAAAAAATCTTCAAATACTTAAGATGACCAACAAATAAAAAAGCAATTGAAATAACAACTAATATTTTGCTATTGTCAAGGAGACAGTATGATATCTATAAAATTCAACCCAAATCAAATGACGTTTTTGATATAAATATGGTCGGAAATTAATAATATAACACATATAGCCTTTGAATCAGGTCAATACAGGATATATCGACCCAAAGAAGTATATAGACCTCGGACTTCGTCCTCAGTCAATATACTTCTTTTAGGTCAATATATCCTTGTATCGACCTCATATAAAGGCTATATTTGTATAATACAATTTGATTCCAGAGAGAAGATAATGAGTTAATATGAGTGAATAGTGTAAAATTTCAAATAAGTTTTTCCGCACGTGGCCCATGCCTCACACCTACATGTTAATACGCATAGACATCAATTATAATTTTGTATTTATATAAACAATACACCAAGCTAAACAAATACGTTAACTTAATGTATATGTATTCCCCATATTAATTGTAACAGTTTGCAAAAAAATGATTATGAAATGTTGAAAAGAGGGACGAAAGATACCAAAGGGACAGTCAAACTCATAAATCTAAAACAAACTGACAACGCCATGGCTAAAAATGAAAAAGACAAACAGAAAAACAATAGTACACATAACACAATATAGAAAACTAAAGAATAAACAACACGAACCCCACCAAAAACTAGGGGTGATCTCAGGTGCTCCGGAAGGGTAAGCAGATCCTGCTCCACATGCGGCACCCGTCGTGTTGCTTATGTGATTACAAATCCGGTAAATAGTCTAATTCGGTAGGTCAAATTCATGAAAGGGAAGGGGATTGTAGTTACGACGTGAGGAACATATCCGATATCATTTGTGAAATGGTTATTCCATAACGGTCAACCAACTCGTGATGGCGTCCGTAAAATTTACGAAGGGATGATTTCAACTTCACCATTTGGAACTCTTGATTTAATAGCTTCCTTGTGAGCAGTAACCCTCTATCAAGAAAATCATGATAGGAAATGCAAGCACGGGAATATCGTATCATTTGAGAGATATATACCCCGTATGCAGGTGCTGCTGGAATGTTGCTACTTAGAAATGGAAAGTTCACAATTGGAAAGCTGAAATCATCTCTTTTGTCGTAAAGTTTTGTCTTCAACCGACCCTCATTGTCAATTTCTAGATGTAAGTCAAGATATGAAGCTGACTTAACTGTATCTGTAGTATCCTTTATCTCCAATTCGATGGGATAGATGCGTTCCACATAGTCACCAAATTTTGAATTGTTTAGTGAAAGAACGTCATCTATATAGCGGAAAGTAGAGTTAAAGGATATTGCTAACTTCTTATCTTTCTTCCTAAGAAGTTCCTGCATGAAGTCAGCCTCATAATAATAAAGAAACAAGTCAGCAAGTAGAGGGGCACAGTTTGTTCCCATTGGTATGCCGACAGTCTGTTGAAAAACACGTCCTCCGAACGTAACAAATATGTTGTCAATCAAGAAATCAAGCATCTTGATAATATCGGTTTCAGAGAATTTTTTGTTTGAATCAGAGTGATTCTTTACAAAGTAGGATTTATCCCTCCCTAAGACAAGATACTTGTATCTACGTTGGCCATTCTTTTTTATGAAGCAAAGTAATACCAGCTCTTTTAATTTGTCTTTAAGTTTGGAATGTGGAATACTTGTGTAAAGAGTAGAGAAGTCAAATGTTTTAATACTGTTACAAGATGAAAGAGAGTTAGATTGTATGTACTCTAAAAGATCTTTGGAATTTTTAAGTATCCACATCTGATTCACGCCACCTCTAGAATAGGCAGTTTCACAATAACTTTGAAGCCCGTCTTTGATTGCTGATAAAATGGATGTTAATAATTTAGAAAGAGGTTTTGTGGAGCACTTGGAAGACCCAGCAATATACCGCTGTTTGTAAGGACACTTATGTAGTTTAGGTATCCAATACAGTGATGGAAGATCCAGTTCTTCATCTTTGGTTGAAATACCAAAGGAACAAAGAACAGACCTATGATTATCCAGGATTTCCTCTTTGGTAAGTGTCGTGAGGGTATATGTTGAGTTTCCAAGTGAATTGTCTATACCTAATTCGTTTATCAAGCAATTAATGTAATGACTTTTACAGACAAAAACGATGTTATTTGGGGCTTTGTCTGCGGGGACAACAACATATTTATCATGGAGGTCGGATAGGTGTTTAGCAACATTTGGGTCTTTAAAAATTGACGTAGCATGGGCATTGATGGACCCATTCAGTTTCTTAATTCTGATTTGTATTAAGGACCTCACTGCCTTTATCCATTCGGATAGAGTGTCTACGTCTTCCTTCTCGCGCTTAGCCCATTGCCTGGCATAATCCTCGACTGAATCCATCAAAATTTTAAAGTTGTATTTCCAATTGATGGATTTAGGCTCACGATATTTCGGACCTTTCGATAACACGTTTCGTAGAGAAGTGTTATTAACAATGTTAAGGTCACCGGTAATAACGTGGCCAGCGGGATTATATGTGAATTGGGAACTAGCACAAGTGCAATCAGGAGGTTTAGACTTGAAGTCGTCAATATCGAGATCCTGCAAAACGCGTTTGTAATTGAAAATTTTAGTTGCAATAGGTTTGGTATAGGTATAAGAAATTATTGGTACAGACTGGTCTTTAAAATAAGGAGGTATTTTCGATTGAACTAATTTATGATGAAGGATATTGCCAAGGTTGACGCCATCGAGACCTTTGTTGGCAAAGGAAAGATTTAGAAAATATCTTTTCTCTTTTTCATCTTTTCCAATGCGAACTGGCTTGAAAAGTCTGTGACTTGCAATATCCGAAATTATAGCTTGAAGTTTGTATTGGTTTGAATGAGGGTTTGTAACAGTGGATTCCAAACATAAATTGAACAGAGAATGAAGTTTTGAAAGGGGTAATGAATAAAGTTTCGTGCGAATGTGATGAATACCTAACGGTTTTTGTATGAATGGCAGCAAGTCATTAATAGAGACATCATGCAGAGAGGGTGATGTATAATGACGATGACCATGACTGCGTCTACGTCGAGGAGTCGAGTTGAAAATATTCATCACATTCACCGAGTTACACGAAGGACTAGATAGAATACCTATACCATCAATTTTGTCATTGCAGCCATACGGTGTTGCAGTTCCCAATTGTCTAATCCAGTAGTCTTCTTTTTGTCTACGGAGAGTCGTTGAAAGATTAGGATTGTTAGAGCTATGGTATATCTTTTCGATAATGCGAACTGTCATAGAAACGATGGAATGATCGGGCTGATTGAAATGCTGGTATAGAATGTCGTTAGCATTGAGGTTAATGTCTGATCTATGACCGCACATCCGTTTGTTTAGCCTTCCTTTCGTTTCACCGACGTATACCAATCCGCAAAGGTTGCACTCTAATCCGTAAACGACATTTATCGATTTACAATTCAGATCATCGTAACTTCTGGTAAAATATGACTTCTTGGTCAAATTGCTAGTGAATTCAGCATCTGTAATTAAAATAGCACAAGTTTTGCAGCCTTTGGTCTCACATTTTGAAATGCGACAGTGTTGTACTGTGTCATCAAAAACCAAAATGTCTTTAAGGAGAACTGAACATGGCTGTATATGTGTAATGTTGCTGCTGTCACTAGGACGATGATCTGAATGAGTCGTGTTTGGGATATTTGTCATGTCTGGTGATGAGGGGACACCTGCCGTATCAGACGACACCGTGTCCATGGTGACGTCTGTTTCGGACCTTTTTATACTGGGCGACGTCCGAGCCAGTTTCCTGTTAGTTCTTCGTAAGTTCATGCAATTGTAGTTTTGCTACTGGGCGGATGATGTCCTCGGGGACAAAATGTCCACCAGCAGAGACATCGACCCAGTGGTAATATGCAATTGTAGTTTTGCTACTGGGCGGATGATGTCCTCGGGGACAAAATGTCCACCAGCAGAGACATCGACCCAGTGGTAATATGCAATTGTAGTTTTGCTACTGGGCGGATGATGTCCTCGGGGACAAAATGTCCACCAGCAGAGACATCGACCCAGTGGTAATATGCAATTGTAGTTTTGCTACTGGGCGGATGATGTCCTCGGGGACAAAATGTCCACCAGCAGAGACATCGACCCAGTGGTAATATGCAATTGTAGTTTTGCTACTGGGCGGATGATGTCCTCGGGGACAAAATGTCCACCAGCAGAGACATCGACCCAGTGGTAATATGCAATTGTAGTTTTGCTACTGGGCGGATGATGTCCTCGGGGACAAAATGTCCACCAGCAGAGACATCGACCCAGTGGTAATATGCAATTGTAGTTTTGCTACTGGGCGGATGATGTCCTCGGGGACAAAATGTCCACCAGCAGAGACATCGACCCAGTGGTAATATGCAATTGTAGTTTTGCTACTGGGCGGATGATGTCCTCGGGGACAAAATGTCCACCAGCAGAGACATCGACCCAGTGGTAATATGCAATTGTAGTTTTGCTACTGGGCGGATGATGTCCTCGGGGACAAAATGTCCACCAGCAGAGACATCGACCCAGTGGTAATATGCAATTGTAGTTTTGCTACTGGGCGGATGATGTCCTCGGGGACAAAATGTCCACCAGCAGAGACATCGACCCAGTGGTAATATGCAATTGTAGTTTTGCTACTGGGCGGATGATGTCCTCGGGGACAAAATGTCCACCAGCAGAGACATCGACCCAGTGGTAATATGCAATTGTAGTTTTGCTACTGGGCGGATGATGTCCTCGGGGACAAAATGTCCACCAGCAGAGACATCGACCCAGTGGTAATATGCAATTGTAGTTTTGCTACTGGGCGGATGATGTCCTCGGGGACAAAATGTCCACCAGCAGAGACATCGACCCAGTGGTAATATGCAATTGTAGTTTTGCTACTGGGCGGATGATGTCCTCGGGGACAAAATGTCCACCAGCAGAGACATCGACCCAGTGGTAATATGCAATTGTAGTTTTGCTACTGGGCGGATGATGTCCTCGGGGACAAAATGTCCACCAGCAGAGACATCGACCCAGTGGTAATATGCAATTGTAGTTTTGCTACTGGGCGGATGATGTCCTCGGGGACAAAATGTCCACCAGCAGAGACATCGACCCAGTGGTAATATGCAATTGTAGTTTTGCTACTGGGCGGATGATGTCCTCGGGGACAAAATGTCCACCAGCAGAGACATCGACCCAGTGGTAATATGCAATTGTAGTTTTGCTACTGGGCGGATGATGTCCTCGGGGACAAAATGTCCACCAGCAGAGACATCGACCCAGTGGTAATATGCAATTGTAGTTTTGCTACTGGGCGGATGATGTCCTCGGGGACAAAATGTCCACCAGCAGAGACATCGACCCAGTGGTAATATGCAATTGTAGTTTTGCTACTGGGCGGATGATGTCCTCGGGGACAAAATGTCCACCAGCAGAGACATCGACCCAGTGGTAATATGCAATTGTAGTTTTGCTACTGGGCGGATGATGTCCTCGGGGACAAAATGTCCACCAGCAGAGACATCGACCCAGTGGTAATATGCAATTGTAGTTTTGCTACTGGGCGGATGATGTCCTCGGGGACAAAATGTCCACCAGCAGAGACATCGACCCAGTGGTAATATGCAATTGTAGTTTTGCTACTGGGCGGATGATGTCCTCGGGGACAAAATGTCCACCAGCAGAGACATCGACCCAGTGGTAATATGCAATTGTAGTTTTGCTACTGGGCGGATGATGTCCTCGGGGACAAAATGTCCACCAGCAGAGACATCGACCCAGTGGTAATATGCAATTGTAGTTTTGCTACTGGGCGGATGATGTCCTCGGGGACAAAATAGATACTTATGTTGTGACCCGTTATAAACTAGCATTCAATGAGAATATGAAAACGATACTCACAAATTGTACGCACTGAACTTATAGTATAGATTCGTAGTCAACATCGAAATAAATACTCTGAATGTCGTTAACAAGTTTTATAATATTGAAATTTTTAAAATGTTGATGACATACATCAATGTAAGCAAGATTTCGGTAGTTTATTGGAAGTGTGTTCTCCTCGACAGCGCTGATCATTTGTGTGATCGCTGTATGTAAAATAAAAACTTAAACATTTGCATTTGATATTACTCAGCTTAGAAGGAGGATTAAGTAATAAAAGTCATGTCGAGTTGAAGTCAAACGTATGTGTTAGTATAGGGGAATAGGTTTCCTTGTGGTTTTTTGCTTTGTAAAATATATGAAAATTAAAAGAGGTTGTTGCCAATGAGACAACTCTCCACAAATAACTCAATAGTATATGAACTGTTATTAATTATAAGGCTCAGCAAATGTCTGTTATAAACACAGCAGAGTTTTTATTCATATCATTGACATTTACGTTTAACTTGTAATAGTGTTGTAAGTTAGTAATAATTCGAACAATAACAATTATATTCTACAGACTATCTGAGTTGTATTTAAGCGAAACTGTCTTCGCATTTATCGATTTGACAAATAGTATGTATCGTTTTAATGTTTTAAACGCCCGACCAGATATTCTGAATATAAAATCATATTGAAACAAAAGAGGACAATTTAAAGTTATTCTTTTCAAAACAAGCTACTGGTCCGAGACCACAATTGTCGTCCCTTGATTTTTGTCGTCCCTTGATTTTCGTTGTTCACGAATATAGTCCCTAGTGTTGACAGTGGGTTACTTGCCATTAATTTTTATACCCCTTCCAAATTGATTTCTTTATGTTTAATGCCTGAAATTGCAGGTAAGGGGATGAAATTACACTGTAAACAAATTTGGGTCCAGAATTTTAAAGGAAAGTAGTGATTAGGTTTAGCTGAAAAAGGTTAAAAATTAGCACTTCGGAAGCTGTCAAAAAATTTCAAGACGCCCTAAACAAAAAAATTGTCCATATTTTGAGTTAGAGCCGATGAAGTTTTCTATAATTTTGATATAATTTGTCTTAAAAGTAGTACAACACACTGTAAAAATGTCTTTGAGAAAGGGCAGGTGGGATTTTTTTTATTTTCCTTTATGTTCTAAAAGAAATGCACTACGAAATAATCGTGGTCTCGGACCTAAGTGATGAAATCTGTAAATATAGAATCTGTACTTTGGCAACTTTCTTAAATGATTTGATGGTGTCAACTTGTCAAATAGCATGAAAGTAAAGGATTTAAACTTTTATTTTATAGAATTTCTGCAAACATGACCAATTTTGCCATTTTATGCTTTTATCTAGTTCTTTTACTTATTTATGAACTCTGAATATACAGAAAAGAAGATTATCTCAGACAATATGTGCAAAATGTGTTGTATAAATGACCCTTGTCTAACGCCCTGTTTGGATGAAGTCAGAAGTGGGGAGCTTGGTACATAACATTGGAAGTCCATAATAAAGACCTCACTAAATCTGTATCAAAAGCACTTTACAATGTCTATTGTACCTGTTCCATTTCACATAATATCTTTCTGTTCTTCTGTAGGATAGCAAGTGGTTTAAATATAAGCCTGTTGAGAATAAATTGCATGCAAGTTTTCCCCTAAAAAGGCAAAAATCTTTGTATCAGACCATACTGTCTGTAAGAAAAGTTAATTGCAAGAGTCTTTTTGTGCTCAGATTTGTTGTATCATGTCACATGAGTATAGAAATGATAAAAAAGACACACATTCTTATTTCTTATAGCCTCAATATGCATTTTTTAATGTAAATATGTGGCACGGCCTAAATAGACCCTAACTTATTTCCAGTCTTACTTGGCCTAAGACCCTTTTAAGGGAATACGATACAGTAGCAGGGGCAGATAATAACGTTTTCAAAACTGTTCATGTTGTTTTCGCGACGTTGGAAACCAGAACGTTGTAATTTCACGATGTTTCTAATCAGAACGTTAACATTTCGCGACTTTGCTTGAAAAGAAGTCATATTTCGCGGAATATTCACTGACGCCATAAATTTCGATTGCGCGAATTTCAAAAAAGTACCTGCTAAAAAAGTGGTCTTGCCGTTTCTAAAAGGCGGAGAAATCCGCCGAAAAGCAGTGAGATTAAATGAAATACAATAAATCAAATACAATTTTGCATGACGAAATTGAAGAAATGGTTATAGACACAGAAGAGAGTACTGACAGTATAACATGGAAAGACGGAAGAAGAATTGTGGAGCTTTTTAGTCTGGCACTGAATAACTGCCAAAACAACACGGCCCAGCGGAATCTGTTTGACGTAGAGAAAGAAAAATTTCAAGGAATTGGGGTCTATCTTACTATTCGTTGCTTAAACTGTAAAATGCTGAAAAACATTTTACCAATAACACAATTCGGAACAAAACGACCTGCAATATTTAATAATGAGTATTGGTAGCTGCTTAACATCCAGCGGCAGATATATAATTGCATATTTATGCCATTCAAATGTTATTTTAATGAAACTTAAAGAATGAGAAAACTTAACGTATGAACCCGTGATTAATGAGAAAAATTTAACAAAATTTATGGCGCGTAGGGTGACCGAATCGGGTTTTGTGTTGAAATCCATACACAAAAGGCGTAACTACGGCGTGTTGTACAGCTGTGCAATATTTGTCATGACGAGAAAACAGTTATTTTCAATTATTGATAATGAATTCGAAGTAAATAATACTATCTTGAATTGAAAAACATCAGAATCAAAATAGTTAAGTTTGTGTCTTTTTTTTCTTCTTTTCTTGTTTAGCATTTGGCAGCCTCCAAATTTACGGAGAATTGTCATTGTAAGGCCAAATTTAACAGACTATCAATGAAATAACAAAACCGACTGCATGTGCGAGACCCTCATTGGTGGACAAGGTCGCATAACACCTCTATTCGTAAATAAAATAATAAATAAAGAGAGTGTCTCATCCTGTTCCAGACTTGAAATTGATACAAAAAACAAAAAAAAGCCGATTTTAATCGGATATTTTAAAAACATATAATATTGTATGTGTATGTAGAAAAACTCAATAAAAGTCCGTTAAAAAGATTTCAAAAAAAATATATTTGTGTCGTTTTTGGTTTGAATTTAAGCAAAATATTATCAATAGATGCAGAATTGTCACACGTTAGTTTGTTTGTAATTAGTTGTATTCTTTTTGTATATGAAACTGGATGTAATAGACCAAAACAAGAAAACGCCCGTTCACATGCTGTTAAAAGGGCTTGTAATTAAATGGTGTCTTTTGTTATCATGTTCATCATATTTGTATTTTGTTCATTATTTTGTACTTAAATCAGGTCGTAGGTTTCCCGTTTGAGTTGTTTTGCATTTGTCATGTAGGGACCTTTAATAGCTTACTATGCAGTATGGGTTTTACTCATTGTTGAAGGCCGTCCGATGTACTATAGTCGTTTAGCCATTTGATCTCTGATTTAGATTTGCCTCGTTGGTAATCATACCACGTCTACTTATTTGTATAAGCATGTCCCTATTGTACTTCAATGTATTGAGAGATAAAAATTGAAGTATCGGCAAATGTATACTAATTGCAGACAGACAAATAAGAAAGTGTACACACGTTAAAACTATTCGTATAGTTAGACCATCGGACAGACGAACAAAGTGTTTTCAATATAGCTCTACTTCTAGACAACCAAATACGCCAATATTCATACGTATACGCCGTAAAAAAGGTTATGTAACTTATCTATTGATAAAACTTGTTCAATATTATTCTCTTATACCGGCTACTGTACTTCCTATGAAATAGTATATTACAACTTCCTTTTCCGTCGATTGAGGCAATAATGGCATGATTTAAATTGCACAAAACAGCTCTTATTATAAAACAAGAAGTACTGCTTATAATTCAAATTTGAAAGATGACTATCTTTCGAATGTAAAAAAAAAGAAAATCAAAGTACGTCGGAACCTTTTAAAGTTGACGATACGGTATCAATTTTGTCATTGTTGAAGGTTGTACTGTTGTCAATTTATGGTATCGCCTCACTTAATGTATAGTTGGTTCACATTTTGTCATGTCAATACTGTTATCTATCCCCTTACATTACATGAAGCAATTTAGAACTAATGTCGGACGGAGATGCACCTTTATACTTCTATCAGATTTTCTTTTTTGCCGTATATCTGATAAAGCAACCTGCTAGAATCATTTTTATAGTCTTTTTTTTATATTATGACAAGGTTCCTGTCCAAATTTCGTTTCGTAAATGTTTAGCAAAAATATTTTTCCATTTTATGATTAACCATCTTATAAATTTTTGTATGAACGCTTTGAAAAACACCTGTACGGCGGGAATGATTACGCGATGTTGTTGCGATTAAAACTTAATTTAACGTAATTTAGCGCCATACTGACAGACGTCGTAAACAATTAAGGTATATGGCTTTTATTGAAAAAACAAGCACATGGACCCCAACTTTTTTCTTTTGCAATCAATCAAGTACTGTTTCAAGAACACTCCGCAAAAATTTCAGGAAAAAATCAACGATCAAATTTTTTCTGCACTTCCGAAAAGACACAAAAATATGGTCAATTTCTTTATTTCGGATATAGCAATCAAAATCCGGAAAATGATGATTTGATTTAACCTTATACTAGTTTCAGCATGTTGGTGCCATAAATCAAGGGAATATTTTACAAAAAAACCGGTTAAGTTATGACTTTTCGTTCAAAAGTATTGTTACTTTCTTTAAAAGTCATTATTAATGAAATTTCAGGGATTTTCTTCCAAATATGCAAATTTCGAACCAAATTATTTCAAAAAGTAAGTCATGAAGGTACTTTTTTCTTTGCATATTTGAAAAGTACACATTGAAATTGACCTTCTATCAAAATTTTATGAAAAAATCAACGAGGGATCTCTACTGTATCGTATGCCCTTAAACTAATATGATATGTTATTTGTAACTTTTCTTTCCATTTAAAGTACATTTAATACATATGTAAGGATTATTTATAACCAAAAAGCTTCACAAATTTAAA
Organism: Mytilus edulis; assembly: GCF_963676685.1. NCBI lineage: Eukaryota > Metazoa > Mollusca > Bivalvia > Mytilida > Mytilidae > Mytilus > Mytilus edulis. The sequence continues at coordinate 78,778,564 of NC_092355.1, read as the reverse complement.
ATTGCTGGAAAATATCACATCTTCATGTAAGGCCCTCTTCATTGAAAAATCTCAATTTTTAGGCACAGGCTCATATAAATTTGACTTTTGAATAACTCTACTAAGTCTGATAAATCAAATGAGGACTCTATTGCTTTAAGTACATGATAATTGATATATTAAGGCATTTAAAAAGGTTTTTTTTCAATATTTTAATTTTTAAAGCCCCAAATGTTGATAATTGAAATTTTTCAATTTTAAAGTCAAAATTTAACACGCAAAGTTGAGAATAGAATTTAACATACTGTCTATAATATATATCCTATTGTTATGAAACTTTGTAAGCAGTGTTATAATTTATTAAGCTTTGGTCATACCAAGTTTTATTAAGATTATTCCACTCTTTCTATCATATTAGGTCCGAGACCACAATTGTCGTCCCTTGATTTTCGTTGTTCACGAATATAGTCCCTAGTGTTGACAGTGGGTTACTTGCCATTAATTTTTATACCCCTTCCAAATTGATTTCTTTATGTTTAATGCCTGAAATTGCAAGTAGGAGGTGAAATTACACTGTAAAAAAATTTGGGTCCAGAATTTTAAAGGAAAGTAGTGATTAGGTCCAGCTGAAAAAGGTAAAAAATTAGCACTTTGGAAGCTGTCAAAAGATTTCAAGACGCCCTAAACAAAAAATTGTCCATATTTTGAGTTAGAGCCGATGAAGTTTTCTATAATTTTGATATAATTTGTCCCAAAAGTAGTACAACACACTGTAAAAATGTCTTTGAGAAAGCGCAGGTGGGATTTTTTTTTATTTTCATTTATGTTCTAAAAGAAATGCACTACGAAATAATTGTGGTCTCGGACCTAAGAGTGAGTCTAAATTACTGGAGATTAATTTGATATGAAATTCTGACAAGCACGTTTTTATTAAAAATATATAAGGTAAAATGTCTTAGTCGCTTAATGAACAATTTAATTAAGATAAATTATCAGTAAGGCGCGAGGTACACAATTTATCTAATCTTACTCTTTTGTTTGTCATCAATATACTACGCTTATAAGTTAATGTTTTGGTAGATCAGAAAAATAATATATGACACGAGGCAAGAAAGGAGAAATGCTTCCATTTCAAATTTCTTAAACTGTATATAGAGAGAGAGGCCGTTTATTGTGTCGTATAAGTGTTCTTCAAATTAAAACTAAGAGACAAAATATATTTCAAAACAAATAGAGAACACCACAAATAAGGTAATACGAATTCAACCGAAAGCCATTTTACACCCCCCCCCCCAGCAAAAAGAATGACAACATGGTGGATTTGACAAATATCACAAACGCGTGTTCATCTGCAAAACAGACAAGAAAATAGGTATTTCCAGCATTTGTTTTACCGATGCTTGAAGTCAATGTTCGATTTTCCAACAAAAAAACTTTGTGTCAAATTAAACACATAGTTGAATCTCTGTACAGTTAAATAAAGCAGATATTCCAATATTTAATTGTTATAGTGGTGTAAGGGACGACATCAAAAGTTCAATGTAGGATTAAAAAAAACTTAATTCACATAGTTTGTTCACCGACCCCCACCCCCCCCCCTCTTAACTTAATTTGAGAAAAATTTATTTACCTATATGTATATATGTAAAATCAATTTTGGATTAACAAAACTTGCAGCAATGTTGACCCCCCAACTCTAAACTATTTGATTTAAGTTTTTTTTTATCCTACTTCGATCTTTTGATGTCGTCCCTAACATTGTAATTAAAAGAACAAAACATATTCTTACAGACTATATGAGTTGTATACAAACAAAATATTCGTCGCAGTAACCATTATGACAAATAAAATGTATCGTGTAAATCTTTTGAATACCCCACCAGTGATTCTGAATTTAAAACCTGTCGAAACAAAAGAAGATGATTTAAAGATTATTTTATTAACACTAGGTATTCAAATCTTTATTGCTGGCGATGAATCTGTTATATTATTCTGACAAAAACGATTTAATTAAAAAGACACAAGGTGGATAAGCACAGTCGCTTAATTAACAATTTAGTTAAGAGATTTTATCAGGGAGCCGTGGGGTACATATTTTATTTCATCATAATCTTGTGTTTGTTTTTTTATCAATATTCTGATCTAAGATCATAAGTTATTGTTTTTGTATGTTATAAAAATAAAATATATAACGAGGCAAGAAAGGGGGAAATACCGCTGATAATTTCCAACTTTTACAATAGGACGATTTTCTTGATAAAGAGTGTATTTTGTCTAATTAATGTACTGCAAATCAATATTAAAAGACAGACAAAATTTAAAAAGAACATACAAAATAGAGCATTGAAATTGAAGTTATAAAAATTAAACAGAAATCCAAAAAATATCCCCCAGAGAAAAGAAGGCTAACATTACGGTTTTATAAAAATAGAACACACGCAATACCATCTGAGATTCAGATTTAAATAACGGTTAATTTGTTTCAGAAATCGATATTGATAACATACATACATTTGTACACATACAATTCTCCTTTGTTTAAGGCGAATCAAACTACGAAAAACAAAACAAAAAATCACCTTATGAAGAAATTTACCGATGCTTGTATTCATTGAAAGGTTTTCAGTTCAAAGAGTACTTGTTTTGTTTAGCCCTGTACAATTCAAATTCCACAGATATTTCAACGGTTGTCCATACTTCTCATTAATTCATTAGGAAACTAATTTAATAAGAACGTATTACTCCGATTTAAATTTTTCGTTTCAATTATAAACAATTATCAGGAGATCCAAAGTGCGTTCCTTTAAAAAAATATATGTTCAAATATATCAATTTTACCGCCTTCAATCTGTAGCTGTGTTTGTAATTTTGTACATCAAATGTACATCATGGAAGGTTAAAACTGTAAAACTACAAACAAAATCTAAATATACAATGGTAGTACTATTTAATTATAAGTTCATTTTGAGCATCCATGAGGATTTTTGTCTATAACTGTACATACAAATATATTATACGATGAAATAAACCATGAGGATAATTTATTCATTTGGAAAATATATCTTCTCTAATTGCTCAAAAATTGAATATGAAAAATGGGAGAATACCCGAAAAATATTTCTATTAAATTTACTTATCATACGTATAACCAAATTTAGATCTTCACCCCTCTTTCTCCCTTAACTGGCTGCCTTAAATTACGTTTCCTAATTGTTGATGTTATATAAAGTACGTCTTTGAAAAACGTTGTTATACGTTACCTTGTTAATATTTGTTACTATGATATTCTTTCACTTTCAGACAATTTATCTAATACTTAATAAGAATCCCACTATCACATGACAAAGCATATTTCTCATTTTCATGTTCTCAACGCCTCACCAGCCTTTCTTTGTATACAAAGATCCGAAACAAAGGAACATGATTGTATTGATATTCTTCTGATAAACAATCATTTATTAAGAAAAAAGTAACCTTTTTATATTGATTGAATATTTTAGTTTTTAAGAAAAATTTGAAAACACATTATTTTAGACTCGCTTTCAGTGATTTTTTTTTAACTGACAATGACTTTTTAACTTTGTCCTTTTCGTTGTAGTATAATATGCCTTTTAATTATGATTATTTATTTTTTAACTTTTCTGTTCCTTATGTTTTTTTTATATGTGTTTAAAAATTTTATTTCATTCTTATTGAATTAATTGTTTTAATGTTTAACACCTTTTTTTTTAACTGCATTGTTTGTTTTATGTTAAGCGCTTACAGTAATTTTAATTAGATAATACGCTATATAAATATTGTAAATATTGTAAATAATTTATTAAAATATCGAAAGAGATGTTTTGACATTAGGACTTGGACACTCTCGATTTAGATTTCTGTCATTTAATTATAAAATACTTTGTTTATCTTCAAAATATTTGGTTTCAATCAATATACAAAGGTTACCATTAATTGATTTTAAATATAAGAAACACAAAATATAATACGTTGCGATAACATTAGATATTTCCATTCTCAATTTTATTTTTAGATGTATAACGCAAATAAACTGTTCTTATATACCTATATGGAGTTATTTTCTTTCAGAACGACAGGTCATTCTTTTTCAGAATCAACCCGGACGATACCATGTTTTATTGAAATATGCTCAAAGACATAAAATAATGACCTGTGTGAGGTCATTATTTTCCTTGATAAACATGCAATCTATGATTTACTTCAAAACTTAATTCGTCTAACAGTTTTTTGTTGCCGATTTGGAAATTTATTTTTTAAAGTTCAATCGATGATAGGTGTAAAAGAAACCGTCATTGTAGTCCCGTATTTTAATTTTAGAAACAAATAACGTGAAGTACGTGAAGTTTTGTTAATTTATCGCTACAATAAAGAAACGTTATCATATATGTCAGATAAATTTTAATGTAGACTTTCATAAAATAAATCCAGATTTAACATATTCGTGTGAAAGATTTTGAAAATCTTATTAAGTCAAACTGAATAGGTTGATTGATTTTTGGTTGCTTGCTTAACGTCCAGTGGCAAATATTTCATGCATGTTCAGAAAGATACACATTGAATAGGAAATCATACTTTGACCTACATGTATTTATATTCGTCTTCGTGTCAGTTCTTAACTTTTTAAAATTTATGTATACCTTTTACTCTAGCAAAAAATCAACTAATAAGATAATCTTATATTCTATTGAATAACATTAACGTAACTCACGAAAGGGTCGGGTGCGGACTGGAGGGTATATAATTATATCCTGATTATCTTTTAATAAAATTGTATTGCTATGCAAAATATAATCTTTCTGAATTTTTCATTCGATTCAAGTAAAATTGTTAAAAAAAATAACCACTTTTCCGAGATAGAAAAAACATAACAAATAGAAAAAAAACATACCCATCCCCCTTTTCTATAAGCTAAGTGGTACAATAAATTACTTACAATGTGTCTTGTATTTGTCATACACCGTTATCGGATGGTAACAATACATTTGTGTCTTACTTCATGCAGTTACAGTAATATTTTTATTGTGTATGGATAATAATTTTTAAAAGGTTTATATCTAAATTATTTAGTGAGTTTTATTTCACATTCTAAATGAGCCGCAGGGCGCATTAAAACCTGAACGCATTAGTGAGGAATATCCCACTTAAGTGTTGTCGGTAAAATAGGATACACAATTTTACAAATCTTAATAAAATTAATATTTTTTTGACGGGATATAAGTCAGATAATGCATATTTTAAGGTTTTTCTTGTCGTAGAACAGACCTCGGGGTGTCAGGATTGTTCAAAGAAAGACCTCCCTCCGGTCGGTCTTTCATTTGATCAATCCTGGCACCCCTCGGTGTGTTCTACGACAAGAAAAACCTTAAAATATGCATTATCTATAACATAATCTGCAAGTTGTTCGGAGGATTTTTGTCTGAACCTGGTTTTGCAACTACCTTAAAAGATTGAAATTGATTACAGTTATATTTACAAAAAGGGGAGCAACCGTAACATACATAATAGTATTACATGTAGGTAACTGTATTTGGATCTACTATCCAAAACTATGTAAACTTCACAGACATACAACACAACCGCTCAATATTCAAACATACACATACATCTTTTTTTATTTCGTCGACAGTTCATTTTTGTCTATGGGTTGCAACTTTTCAACTACTTTATTTCGATTTTTGACGCACCCTTTTCAGCTACAGTTTCCGTTTGCCGCATGTTTTTTTTTCGGAATTAGCTTTTTGTACAGTCAATATGAGACACTCGTGAGTTACTTTACTGTAGATTCATTATGATTCGTTTGATAGCAATTTACGTGGGTATAGGTGAACCACGAATTCAAATGTTCAACGAATAAACTTATTCAATAGGCTTTGTATACAGAGATAAGCAAAACCACGAAATAAATATTCACGAATATGTAAATTTTCAACAATCCACAAAAATTGATACCCCCGAAAATGAATGAATCCTCAATATCTTTTTTAAGTGACAAATGTGGTTTATATATCGGACTTTATTTAATATGTTTACTCCGATCATCATTAAAACGACTAACAAGTTGACGTTTCCCCACGATTCGTCCTAAGCATGACGTTGCTTAGATGTTAATGGCAAAGATATTATACTGCATTAATAAACAGAAAAAACAAACAACCTGGTCCAATAAAAAATCATAAATAGGTTCCAGTTTTGTAATAGACTGCTCCATAGCCTTACATACAAAATACATGATCTTTGGTAAAATCGAAAAATTGAACATAGAAATTTGTTTTCATGTGCATATCATGTCTGTAGTAATGTAAAATTGTGATTAATCGAAAACAAGAGAGTCCTGCAACAACGAATAAAAAAGTTGTGTAATCCTGAAGTAAAATCTATGTTTTTTCTACTTTCTGTTTGCTGTTTTTACTAGGCCGCACCACTTCTAGTAAACATGATATCCATCCACTTTTCTTGATTGATATCCCAAATAGATACATTTTTTTAAAACCATATTAAGTTGCAATTCAGCATAGTATGTTAATCAAACAGAATAAATGAGTCTAGAAAGACAATAACAATCAAAACGAAGGAGTAAACAAAGACTAAAAAAAACAGAGAACATTTACATGAACAGTTATGAATAACAAATAAAAAACAACATTAACTCCACTAAAAACCGGGAGTAAAATCAGGTGCTCTGGAAGGGTCAGCTTTTTCTGCACCGTATACGGCATCCGTCGTGTTATTTCTTTGTTCAGTTCGGCAATGATGGAAGGTTATTATGACTGAGGAAAAATATCAGATAAAGTTTCTGACACACTTTTGTCATAATGTCAATCAGCTCATGATGGCGACCGTAAAATTTCTTGAGGGATGCCCTTTATTTGATTGATTCATAGCCCTGTCTTTAGCAGCTTTTGAGAAAGCAGTATTCCTCGTTCAACAAAATCAACGTACTTTGAGCTAGCTGTAGGGTAACGTATCAATTGAGACACATATAATCCATATACTGGTGTCACTGGGATGTTGCTAAACAGAAATGGAAAGTTGACTATAGGAAAATTAAAATCATCGAGTTTGTCATAAATGTTGGTACACATCCTGCTACAAGCATGAAATTTGGCATAGACCTTCCTCAACTATTTCTCTTTTATTTCAGATAGGAAGGCATTTGAAAACAATGTCTCACTTCCGGTAAAATCCAATATGGCGGACATCATACTTAAATTAGCCAAATATCGAAGGCTAGTATGTGAAAAGGTGTTAACATGCTACTATCATAATATTTGGTACCAACCTTTGTTTTGTACTACTTTTGGATATATGATATAGATAAGATGTCTTCAAAAACCCTAATTCCGGTAAAATCCAACATGGCGGATATAGTAGTAGAATAAGCTTATTTTCAGGGAGGGTAATTAAAATGTGTTTTAAAGTATTGCTACTATTATCAAATTGTGTAGGAACCTTTCTTTGTTGCTTGTTATGGATACAACGTATAAGACTTATTTCTTTAAAATTCTTACTTCCGGTGATATCCAATATTGCGGACATAGAAATATTGATAATTTTTTATTTTGATATTCAACTTTTTTCAAAATGTAAATAAAATGGTTTTTTTTAAGCTGGTCTTTAAACTTTTGGCTTTAAGTCATCCTCAAAACCACTAATTCTATTCAGCTTTATGTGTTTAAATACAAAATTAACATTCCGGTAAAAAAACCAATATGGCGTAAATTACAAAGATGGGTCCTTAATCCATATCTTCGATGTAGAGTTTTTGATAGATTGATTAAAACAAAATAAAATCACTAAAGTTCTTAAACATCTTTAGAATGACTTATTTATGGCCGCAAATACATGTTTATTCACAATCGGATGAGCTTATTTTCCAAATTTACAAAGATCGAGGTATTGTTTCTTACATCTATAATGTACAAGCTCCTGATAAGATGAAGAGGCCTCACAATGATTTGTCCAAAAGGGTTCTCATGGATCATATTTTCCCCTTCGCTATTCATAAGCGATGGACAAGCATAGGAACCAATATCAAGCTTGTTACTCATTCGCTCCCGCCATGGTATATTGCAACTTATCTGATAAGTTTGTTCGATCTTACAACAAAACCACGTATCAATCTATCAATGACATTGTCAAACTCAATTCTGGTGATGTTGGCTGATCAATCATAATTCTAAATGATAGAGTCACATCTTTAAACACCATTCATGTCACCAAAACAGTTCCTTTTCCAGCAAACGTGTAATCTATCAATCCTTAGTGTATTTGAAAGATCATGGATAGATATATAAGTCTGAAACTTTCCCCACTTCCAAATGCAAGCCAAAGTTTGTCTGCGCCTATGTCACTGAAAAACGAAACAGCAATGACAGCAACATCAGTATCGACTGTTCGAGTCATGACTCAGTTAAGTCTGTGTTTCACTGCATTAGACACATGCATCTTGATTCAAGTGTCGGCCTCTTCACGTGAACATGATGCTAAGCTTGAAACATCACCATGTGGTGGATAACACAGAACATCCTGAGCAAGTGTTGCTTCCTTTTCCTCAAAATCTATTGAGCAAGCTGTTGCGAATGAAAACTTAAAAGTTCTCTCTTATTGACGTAATCTTGTTTTGACTCTGGATTCGTCTGTGTATTCCCTTTCCCCTAAATGTAGCTCTTGCTTCTTGTAACAAATGCTTAGGATATTCTATCTTATCTACCTCGAGATGCATTTCAAGTTTATCACCATGTTCACATTAAGAGGCTGACAAAAGAATCATGGTGCATGTGTCTGATTCAATGAAACACGAACTTACACGAGTCATGATTCGAAAAGTCGTTACTGTTTAGCTATCCGTGACAGGGATGGACGAACTATGGATTGTGTTTGGGAGGGCAACAAGCTTTTGATAAATATATATCAATGATCTTTCAAATGCACCTAGCAACGAGTGATTACACACACTTATTGGGATCCATGTCTCTACCAGTTGTGATATTGTTCTCTGATTGCTTGAAAAGGACAAAAAGACTGCGTGGGAGACATTTATGGCATTTGAAGATGTGACTTTGACATAAAGAATGATTATTGATCAGCCTAAATCACCGAGGTTTAACTGTAAGATCACACAAACTTATCAGATGGGGTTAACATGGTTGACGAATCAAGACAATAACTATTTGCACAAAAATGAAGACTAATTGAGGGTATTCTCTCAACTTGGTCTAGTTTTTTCCAGCATGTAAAACTACAATATACTAAGGCAGGTGTTTAGGGGGACGAGCTTGGAATTGACTCTTATGCTACCCAGTTCAGGCGCTCATGGATGGCGAAGGGACAAACAGGATAACTTTTAAATAACTCTTTCTAAGGCATCATCATTTTGTCAGAAGCTTGTACATTGTAGATATACTGGGGAATGCGGTTCAATGCCTAAAAATGCTACATCCTTAGCATCAGAAACAAAAGCCATTAAATCTACAGTTTAAATGGACACATACTACAACAAGTCAAGCATAACCCGTACCTAGGCCTACAAATTTCGGAAGACCTCAAATGGACCACCCACATATTAAACGTTGCAAAGAAAGCAAATTCAAAACTAGGCTTTCAAGAAGAAACTTGAAATACTGCCCACAAGATTGCAAACCAGCTTACATCTCGCTCGTTGATGAACGATGGAATCAATATGGAGCCAAAGTATGGGACCCCTACTCAGTAACAAACATAAATAAGCTAGAAAGGATACAAAGTCAAGCGGCAAGATTTATCACCATAGATTACAAGTCAAGAGAGGACGGTTGTGTCTCCAATATGCTTGCTCAACTGGAACTACAAGACCTCCAGACAATTGCAAGACGAACAAGTTAGAAGCTTATATTTATGTACAAAGTGGTTTAGGGGCTGATTCCCGCTATTGAACCAGACGAATTTCTAAAAAAAGCACGTCCTAAGAGAAACATAACTGCCAAGAATATCAAAGAATACCACGCAACATATATTGTGGAAAAGCAAGTAAAGAATCACTCTAAGTGTTTTGACATTCCACTAAGCAAAACACCACAATACTCAAACTCATTCTTTGTAAAGACAGTGATCGCGTCGAATCAGCTAGACGACACTGTAGTGCGCGCATCAAGCGTAGAGAGCATCAAATCTGCTCTTACGTCTCGTCCATAACTCGACGGCGCTCTCTCAAACCGTTATATTAAAGCCAGAGTTGGTATCGACAACTTATTCATACAGATACAGATACAGAGGATTTCGCGGTCGTTGTTAATGTGGAAAATCGGGTCTCCTGTGCACTGCTTTGTTTGCATGTGGTGGTAACTGTGAATAAACATGAATTTTTAGCCAAATAGTAGTAATTAGAAAAATGTTTTAGTGCTTCAGTAATTTTGTTTTTGTTTTAACCAATATATCTAGAACTCTAAATCAAAGATAACTAGACGCCAATAGTTTAATGACAAGCAAAAAAAAAAAACAACAACAAAAGACATTTTCTATAAATTTTGAAAAAAGTTGAATATTAAAATAGAAAATTGATATTTCTATGTCCGCCATTCTGAATTTTAACGGAAGTAAGTTTTTTAGAGAGATATGTCTAATACAGTGTATCCATGAGAAGCACAAATGTAATGATAGTAGCAATACATTAAAACACATTTCAATTACCCTCCCTAAAAATCAGCGTATTCTAGTACTATATCCGCCATGTTGGATTTTACCGGAAGAAGAGTTTTTGAAGACATCTTATCTATATCATATATCCAAAAGTAGTATATAACAAAGGTTGGTACCAAATATTATGTTAGTAGCATGATAATAACACCTTTTCACATACTAGCCTTCGATATAGGACTGATTTAAGTATGAAATCCGCCATTTTGGATTCTACCGGAAGTGAGACATTTTTTTTCAAATGCCTCCCTATCTGAAATTAAAAAGTAATAGTTGAGGAAGGTCTATGCCAAATTGCATGATTCTAGCAGGATGTGCACAATTCGTCTGAAATATGCTTGTAGCCGCCGGACTACTACCATCAGCAGTCATCTTGAGATTAAGGTCTAACTATGAAGCAGAATTGTCTGTGTCGGTAGAATCTTTAATTCTCGTTCACTTGGAATATATTAAATGTAAAAGAGGGACGAAAGATACCAAAGGGACAGTCAAACTCATAAATCTAAAACAAACTGACAACGCCATGGCTAAAAATGAAAAAGACAGACAGACAAACACTAGTACACATGACTCAACATAGAAAACCAAAGAATAAACAACACGAAACCCACCAAAAACTAGGGGTGATCTCAGGTGCTCCGGAGGGGTAAGCAAATCCTGCTCCACATGTAAGTGATCACTGACTATACTATTATTAAGAGACAGTACATCATCCATATACCGTAAGCTGAAATTAAAAGACTGGGCTTATTTCTTTTCTCCTTTCTGTACAAGCCCTTGGATATAATTTCTGCTTCATAGTAATACAAAAACTTCGTCTTAGTTATCGATATGACAAGCGATACTTATCGTTAAAATGATTTTAACGCCCCACCTGTGATTCTGAATATAAAACCTGTTGAAACAAAAAAAGATGATTTAAAGAATATTTATATTAGCACGGGCTACTTTAGTCTAAATTGCTTGAGATTACCTGAACAATTTAATTCAAATATATTATCAAGAAGCCATAGGGTAAACAATTTACCTGATCTTAATCTTTTTTTTTTTATCTATATACTAAACTAATAAGTGATTGTTTTAGCATGTAAGAAAAATAATATATAAAACGAGGAAAGAAAGGAGGAAATACTGCTCCAATTTCAAATTGTTTAAAAGGAACGATGTATCTAGATAGTCGTTTTCCTGTTCTTCAAGTTAAAATTAAAAGACTAATAATATTTCAAAAGAAAAAACAAAATAGAACACTAAAAATAAAGTAATTCCACAGAAATCCCTGATAGCCCCAGAGGAAACAAGGACAACATGGTAGCTTTGACAAATATAACAAACGTGTGTTCATCAACGAAACAGATTGTCTATGACGGTTAAATCGTATCAAAATATCAACATTGATAACATATCAACACTTTTTGGAGGTAAATTTAGCTATGAAAAACCAAACAAACATTTAACTATAGAAAATGGGACTCTCCAGTATATGTATTTCCCGATGCTTGTAGTCAATGCACGATTTTCATATCAAACACTTGCTATTTTATTTAGCATACAGTTGAATCCCTGTACAATTTAAATTACGCAAATATTCCCACAGTTGCTCATACTTCTAATTAATTCACAAGTCAAAAACATTTGTTTAACTTGTATTATTGTTGTACAATTTAAAATTATATGAACAATTACCAATTATATTCTGACAGACTATCTGAGTTGTATATAAAACAAAACCTTCGTCGCAGTGACAATTATGACAAATAATTATATCGTGTAAATCTTTTCAACGCTCCGCCAGTGATTGCGAATATAAAACGTGCCGAAACAAAAGAAGATGATTTAAAGATTATTCTTATTAACACAGTGTACTTTAGTCTATTATGCTGGCGATTATCTTGATTTTTCCTTTGACAAGAACGATATATTAAAAAGACACAAGGTGGAATAGCATAGCTGCTTAATTAACAATTTAATTAAAAGATATTATCAGGAGGTGATGGGGTTAAAAATTAACTTAATCATGATCTTTTGTATTTTATCAATATACTTAGCTCATAAGTTATTTGTTTAAACATATCAATTTATAGTGGATTGGACTTTAGTGGATATTTATCCCTTTCCACTTTGCGGGTGCGAGTGCTGCCTTGTAGCGGAATAAGTCTGCTCTTTTTTGAAATCTACAAGGGTGTCTTTAACGTGCAATATATATGGCTCTCTCTTTACACAGGTCAGCCATTTATTGTCCCCTTCCGACGGACTATCATCCTTTCCTCAAGACCATACTCGCGAATGGTGTTAAGAGAGAGCCGAAAATTCAGTCCCTGAAATGTTCATCCCGAACGAACGGGAATCGAACCAGGAACCTTTGTGTTAGTATGTTAGTAAAATGAGGCAAGAAAGAATGAAATTCTGCTACGAATTTCAAACTACTTAAATGGGACGGTACATCTAGATAGTGAGTTCTTTGTGTCCGATTAATGTACTTTAAAAGGCAGACAAAATTTAAACATGTTAAAAAGAACATACAAAATAGAGCATTGTAAATGAAGTGATAAAAATTAAACCGAAATCCAAAAATATCCCACATAGAAAATAAGGACAACATAACGGTTTTAAAAAAAATAAAACAAACGTAATATCATCTGCGATTCAGATTTCAAATAATGGTAAATGTGTTTCAAACATCTATTTTAATAACATACATACACATACAATTCTCATTTGTTTAAGGCGAATCAAATTACGAAAAACGGAGCAAACTTTCAACTTAAGAAAAAAGAAGTTTTCAGCATTTGTATTTCCCGATGTTTGTAGTCAATGAATGGTTTCCAAATCTAAGAATACTTGTTTAATTTTGTAAATAGTAGAATCCCTTGATAATTTAAATTCCACAGATATTTCAACGGTTGCCCATATTTTTCATTAATTCACTTTGACCCTAATTTAATAAGAACGTGTTATGCCGGTTTGATTTTCATCTATTAAATTATTATTACAAATTATCAGTCAATCCGCATTAAAATGTACGTTCCTTTAAAAAAAATGTTCAAATATAAAATTATTCAATTTTACAGCCTTAAGGATGTACACTTCTGAGGAGCCAAAAATTTCTAGAATTAAACTTTTTTTCTTAACCTGATTTTTTGGTTTATAAGACTGTAACAAAATAATTGGTGAAAAAAAAATCATATGGTGGTGCACTTCTTTTTTTGCTACGGCCCTTTGAAAATGCCCAATTTTGATGATTTTCCCATTTTTCATCGATTTTTACCTATTTTTGGGCTATTATCATGAAAAAAATCACAGTTCCACAATTAAACTTTTTCTCATACTTTCTATAAAGATGAAGTGGACCAATCTGAATAGATTTTACTTACAAAAACTATAGGTAGGTGTTATTATAAGAAAGTTTCATCATATTTTGACGCTTTTTTGTGTAAAATTTACCATGCTGTCAATTTTGTATTTTTGTGATTTTTCTCAGTTTTAAGAACAAAATGCATATTATTTCAACTTTTTTGTTATCAATGAATGAAAAAAGACATATCTAAGAAATTTGAAAAGACCAAAAAGATATGGGATGTACATGATTCTTGTACAATCTTTTTTTGTATCCCTCACCCATTTTCTCAAAATTTTGGCTAAAAATACTGACTTGATTGGTCGTAAAATTTGAAAACTGGATTACGCAAAAACCATTCATTGTAAATACAAAAATTTTTCACAGATTTATGTTTGCTTATAATATTTTTAAAATTCATTCATATTTTCCACTTCTATCACATGTTTTAGAAATAATTCAAGAACGAGATTTCAACGAGACTGAACGAGACTGAAAAGTCAGAAGAATACATCCTTAAATTTGTAGCTTTGTTTAATGGAAGGCGAATTTACAAAAAAAAAAAAAAAAATACATCGGTAGTACTATTTAATTATTAGTTCATTTCACAAAAGTCACTTTGATCATTCGTGTGGAATTGTGTCTTTAACTGTACATACACATTTTCTATACGATAACATTAACTATAAATACTATGTATATAATATAGATTGTGTATTTATTCAATTGAAATAGATTCTCTTATTGCTCAAGAATTGAATATGAAAAATAAGAAAATACCCGAAAACAATATTTCCTTTAATCTTATTTTTCATAAGTAGAACCTTATTACCAAGGTTGACATTTATGCATGTTTAAATTCTATAAGTGTGCGCCGATATAACATTTGTTTCCTTTTTTTAACATTATATAATTAATTAGAGTTTCTTAAAATTCGGTCAATTTGTTTTCAATTAGTCGATGCAACTTGTCTAAATGCAAAACCGAATTTATAGAAAGTCAGCGAGGAAAATAGTAACCGAATTTATAGAAAACCAGCGAGGAAAATAGTAACCGAATGTATAGAAAGCCAGCGAGGAAAATAGTAATCGAATTTATAGAAAGTCAGCGAGGAAAATAGTAACAAATTAGGCGAATCAAAAACGTGTTATTCATTACCTGTAAACATGACTTGTCTACATGTATAACCGAATTTATAGAAAGGCAGCGAGGAAAATAGTACTCGAATTAATAGAAAGTCTTCGAAGAAAATAGTAACCGATTTTATAGAAAGCCAGTGAGGAAAATAGTAACAAATTAGGCGAATCACAAACGTGTTATTCATTACCTGTAAACATGACTTGATAACAAATTATTTTGTTAACAATAATTGTTAAAGGCATGGCAAAATAATCATCAAGTCGCTGCCGTGCCGAGTCCAACAATGGCATGCAGATTTGAAACAACTCATTATTTATAACAGAACAATATTCTAAAAATAAATTATGACAGACACGAACCAATGACAACCATACAATTATAGTCTCCTCACTTACGATATGCACATCTAGAAAGATGTGGTGTTGAACATGTTTGAGGACGCCCAACCACCCTAACAGATACAAGAGCTGTCACAGCTATGCATATGAACAATATATACACATTAGTTAAAAAGGTCTAACTCGTATCAATAGAATCATAAACACAAGCGTTAACGCACAGGCTTGATGTGTATCAATATATCCCTACAACAACAAAAATACTAAGAAAAGATCTTATAGTACTTGCAGTTACTAACAACTTGTTCAAATTAGATAAGAAAAATAATGTATCTAAGGCTAAGATATCAAACAGAACACATCCAACATCCAATTGGTTTAGTGTAAAGACGCAATTCACGGTAAAAAAAAAATCACCGCAATGTTTAACAAATATTACAGATTCGACCGCGTTCTGTTTTACACTATTTCCCATTCAAATTTTAAAACTGAGTAATACGCCTTTACTAATAACATTATATTTTTGCAATTTGATAGTGAAATGAAGAACACTTGTTTATTTTTGCCACATATTTACTTCTTAATGATATTCAGTGGTCAATATGTAATTATGTAACATTTGAAATGACATTGCATTGATAAATCTAGTTAACGGACCTTTACTTATTAGGGCAACACACTCTTCTACTATGTTATTGAGACATATTATCAAACGAAGTCGTGTGTGATCTTTGGCTGTTAATGCTCTTCTTCCGATTTTGATTTTATTTCCATTCTGAATTATTGAGTCCTAAATTCTGAATGATAACCTCTTTTGTTTACATATACGATAGAACTTATCGCAGTTCAGAAAGGAAAATATTAATTCCTTAGATAAAGAACTAACCTTTTAACATTGGAAACCAATATGAAATACAAAGATTTACATCCTACATCATTTTTGTTTGTTTTAAGCTGTAATCTTTTTTGCAAGAAATGTAAAATACTGAGTCCAAGTTTTTTCCTTATTTTTCGAGATGCAGCAACATGAACAGAACCCAATGAAAGGTATGTGTTTTCGCTTTCTACCTGGGTTTATTGATAAGATAATGTTCTTTATATATTAATAACAATTACTTAAATCTTTTTCTAGCCATTAGTTTCGATGCCATACTGTATGCATTATGTTTTCATGTTTAGATACAAACACACATTTACTTCGGTGCAAAAGGCCGATGATTATTTCACTTGTAAACATTTATATATACAACGAATTTATTTCATTGCCATATCAAACGTTTTATTTCTGTCAGGCAAACGTTGTTAGCCGTGTATACAGAAACTTTTTGTAAGCCATTCCTATGATGGAGACAGTTAAATATCGAATACTGATGTTCCTCATTAGTTGATTATTATGTAGATATTCACTTTATCTTTTAGTTTCATTCTTGCTTAATCCAATTGTCCATAAAAAATAAGGCCAATTTAACCTAGAGATGAAGAAAGAAAGAGAAACTACTTACATCAAGGCATCTAGAATCTGCTTCAAATATTGGTTATCAAGTAACAACTTATGATATCTTCAAAACCACAAAAAAGTACAAATCACACATAGCAGGAAACTTTTCAAACATATTCTGTAAAGTCAACCTCGTATGTTAAATGTCCGAGTAATACTACACAGTGCATCTTCTTACTAAATGATTGACAAGATATTTGACTTTATTTAAATCATTTACGTTCGGGTAGATATGAATGCCACTTATTTATCATGAAGTATTTAACATATTGAATGACAGTTCTGTTTGTAGGACAAATAAAAAGTAGTTATAATATGCAATCTTCTATCAACTGGACACTATTGTGGGAAATCTATAACGGATCTATAAAACCTTAAAATAAAATTAAAAATGTAATGTCATGCATGTTTTTCATTTTCATAACATATCCAAACAAAAACTTGTTATAAGGAAGTTGTAAAGCTTCGTCTGCACCTGATTAAAAATGATAGACTAATTGGAGGTCCAAAGTTGTGAGCAAAGCTCTTAAAATTATTCAACGCCCCTTTAGAAAATGGATGGAAAAGGGGAAAAGGTTTGACAAATATTCATGTAATCAATTTGAAAATCAAAATATAAGACGTATATGTTAACTTGAGATCTATATGTTACACCGTTAATAAGGCAGCAATGCATAACAAACAAAAATACCAAACATCCTGTCAACATTACGTCTGCAAAAAAAAAAACAAAAAAAAAAACAAAAAAAAACACGTTCATGCGTCCGAAGCTTTTTTCTAGATTTTTCTTCATATATAACTCTGAAGCCGTTTACTTTATAGCCAATGGTTTGCTGGTGCCTTAAGTGCTTCAGTAAACAGACTAACAAATTCCACAGTCAACAAACAATGTTGTAAAGGGAAGTCATTATTGTCGCTGCAATATGCAAGTGGTTTGTTTTTTTTCAGTGCGTAAATTTAGCCTTAAACAGTTTGAATATAGGAAAACCTCAAAATCAAATCCCTGTAGAAAAATCAATTATATTTAGGTTTTTTAAATTATATAAAAACAGATAAACAAATATGAAGACGTACATCATGTACATTGAGCCCACTGAATAACCCGAGGAGCGTGTTATTTTAAACCGGTACCACTTATTAATGTTATTTCGAAAAAACAGAAAAAAATATTCCAGTCATTCCTTATAATTTAATTCCAAATATAACTTAAGCCGAAGTAAATCATCAAGTCTATGATCTTATAAACACTGTCAGCCAACCAGAAAAAGCCTTACATCTAAAATTAAATAATTATAACATTGATCACAAATTGAACAAGTAAACTCAAAAACAAAAATCCAACTGCACGATTTCGCTTTCTATTTCTATTTATGATGATGCACGTGTTAAACGACCTTGACTGGCTTTTCATCCCTCGCACGGTCGGTGTATATCTATAGTTATGTTTATATCGCTTATATGACCATTGGAGGTCTTTGGAGGTCGAATCAATGGTTAAATAGATGGCGTTTAGACTAAAATGTACACAAAACGAAGCTACATTTTATCGGGCCGATGCCCTGTAAATTTCGTTATTTTAGTACGTTTTATAAATTGGATAAATGTTTTACATGGTTATAACTCAAATATGAGAAATTGAGTCAAAACGGTGAACATTAATTTGACTCCTCAAAGGTGTTTTCAGTGCTGGTATCAAATTTTGTTCTTTATGCATAAAATTACGCATTCAAATGAAATTCACGGTACCAAGCCGCGAAAAATACTTCAAAACAGTCTTTCGTCATCATTTGCTATAACAGAAACCTATGTAGAAATTACCCTTTGAGTAAACCTTCAGTTATCTTTATATATGTTATATACAGGAAGCAAATAATGAGAATATACTGTATGTTAATTACGCGTGTCATTCAATTACATTTCAAAGAAAACCATTGAGCTTTGAAAAATTGGCGAATATAAAATATTTAAAGAATTCAAAGAAAACATAAGTACAATTTTCGGAAACACGACATCGTCATTCATCCTTGTCAAACCACTCTATGTGCCCAACAATTAGATTATTTTGTCAACAGTTAGCCCAAGTTGTCATAATTCAAACTGTTAAACGGGATGCTTACTTTAACAAACTAACGAGATGTTAAATGGATTTAAGTAAACCGGGATGTACGACAATTCGTTTCTCATCTTAGATTGAAACACTGTACAACGTATCTGAGACATCTGAAGACAATAACCGATTGTAGACTTTGTCATGCACCGTGATCAATAATATTGTCATTTTCTGAATCTGAAGTGAATACACAATATCATAGAAAATACCATAGAAGATATAGTATTGTTTGATTATCAAAAGTGAAACATCAGAGGGAATGTCACTGCTCAAAATCTGGAATGCCCAAAAAAATTATTGGGAAAGTCCTTGCTCAAAGCCAAGAATGCACATAGACAAACATCAATTCATCGTATCATATAATCTTGCATTTGTACTCTGCCAAATTCATTTAAACATCAACTGAACTACCGGTTAACCGGTTAGTCGGTCGAAAGATTATCCAAGTAACCGCTTAGGCAAAGCTGTTCTATTTGATAATTTTGAATATTATTTGTTATCAATTTTGTTTGCTGAGTTTCTAGTTGAGGTTCATAAGTGTGATGAAAACACACTTACTACAACTCTCGATGAAACTTACACTTTTTATATCCGGCTTAAAACCTGTAATATAACCATTTTAGACAAGAACAAAATGCTAATATCCCAGACTAGTTCACAAATGAAAGATTCACTACATTGTTCCAAAATTTGAGGAGCTAATGGAGCCTATTACTAGTACTTCTAGAATAATACGATCGAATACAGTTATCAACGAGGTGGCATTATTATCCATACAACAATGTTATTATACACAACTGCATACTTAATACCGGGATATCCGACCTAAGTATTTACTTAATGAACTAACGAATTCGAAATCCAACAATTACATAGTAGCGAACATAGATAGACAATTTGATGCGAGGCATATCTAGAGAACGATCTTAAGATATAAGACAAACGGTAAAACAAATTTTTGTTGGTTCATGTCTGTCATATGTGTTTTTTGTTTTAAATAAGGCCGTTTGTTTCCTTAATTTATCTGTTTATTATGTGTTCATGTCAGTGCCTTATATAGCTAACCATACGGTACGGAGTTTTCTCATTGTTGAATGCCATACAAATTCCTCTCATTGCTTATGTCCACTTCGTTTGAGCTTGAGTGGAAAGTTGTCTTATTGGAAATCAGACCATATCTCCTTGTGTGTATACCTTCACTATTCTATCACAACTTACCGACGACGGTATCTGAATAAAAACATACTCGCAAGGTTTTGGTTGAGTAGGATAGGTTATAAAAAACAACAAGTCTGTTTCTCATAACTGCTATCTGAAAAATCTTAACCTGTTATCAAAAAGTTCGATACATATAATCTAATTCAACAGATAGTATAAATAAAATGAATTTAGCTACACGAACATTACAAGAAATAAAGGCAAACAATCAATATCTACAACATCAAAGTATGATCAGTTGAGTCCTAATAAAATGAAGGGTATGGGCAATAGCTTGAACAATGCAGCAGACAACCAATATTTGATTTATTTATAAACATGATAATTAGATTTTTGAATTACCATTAGCAGCATAAGAGCTTCTTAAACAGGAAATGACAATGTTTGTTTGTTATAACCGTAGTAAATACAAAATACAGAGAAAAAACATCATGAGTAATCTGTTTTAAATTTTGTCATTGTGTTGTTTATATTTGATTTCCCTTGGTAAGTTTTTTCTCTCTTTTTACTCTCATGATGGCCTTCCTAATCACAACGCAATCTAATTAATTTATCATTTGTATGTGACGTTATTACAAAACGTTGGTAACACATCAATGGTTAAATGTGTAAACTGTGTTAAAGTCTTCAAAAAGAGGGACGAAAGATACCAGAGGGACAGTCAAACTCATAGACTGAAAACAAACGCATGTCCAACAATAAAGAGACCAACAGACAAATAATAGTACAGATGACACAACATAGAAAACTAAAGACTAAGCAACACGAACCCCACCAAAAACTGCGGGTAATCCCAGGTGCTCCGGAAGAGTAAGCAGATCCTGCTCCACATGTGGCACACATCGTGTTGCTTATGTTATAACAAATCCGGTAAATAGTCTAATTCGGTAGGTCACATTTCTGCACAGGTAAGGGTATTGTAGTTACGACATACAATGTAAGGAACACATCCGATATCATCTGTGAAACGGTTATTACATAAAGGTCAACCAAATCGTGATGACGTCCGTAAAATTTACGAAGAGATGAGTTTAACTGCACCATTTGGAACTCTTTGTTTGATAGCGAAAATTGATACCCACAAAACATAAAAAACATAAACACGATAAACAAATGATGATATGAATTTATTGGAGGTTCATTTTCTTAAACATGTTAAATAAATTTGAAATGTATTAAATCTTTTTTTAATTAAATATACAAATGAAATGATAATATATTGTGAATTCATTATTATTCGTTTTATACCAGTTTTCTTGGTACAGATTAACCACGAAATTAAATTTTCAACGAATAAGAAATTTTCTAAAGGCTTGTATGCAGAATTTGGCAAAACCACCGAATTAATTATCAACGGACATGCACATGATGCAATTTTTCCTTAATCGACGAAAATTGATACCCACTAAAATAAATGAATTAACAGTAAGTAATAACTCTATTACATTTGTCAAACCCCAAAGCATATAAAGACACCCCATTTCATTTTGATATTTGATACATATATCTTTATGAAGGTTTTTCTGTAGTTTCAATAATAAAATAATGTAACTTTATTTAATTTGCTGTTAATAAATATATATTTTAGGGAATATTTTCGGATGATTTATCTATATTGAAATTTGATTATCCTGTCTGGTATAATTTTAAGACAATAGCTTTAAAAGGCATGCCAATTTAAACAAAGTTGATTCAAACCTATATACAAATAAATGGTTTAAATTAGGAGTTCAAGCTATTCAACTGTAATCGGTAATACTTAGTTTAGTTGGTAGTAAGTGACATACCCCAACCCGCTAAAAAGGTTTAGAAAAATATAAACCAAAGAACACGCATCTAGTTTTAAGGAAATTATATATCACGTTGTTCAAAGACGTAAATGTAGGTCATGTAATAATAAAATAAATGTAGGAGAGTATATGTTAACACAACACGAAGAAGCCAACTGGTCGGGTAATAACTAAGCAACGAAGTACGGTATATGTTCACACTACACGAAGAAGCCAACTGGTCGGGTAATAACTAAGCAACGAAGGACAGAATATGTTCACACTACAAGAAGGAGTCAACTGGTCGGGTAATAACTAAGCAACGAAGGACAGAATATGTTCACACTACAAGAAGGAGTCAACTGGTCGGGTAATAACTAAGCAACGAAGGACAGAATATGTTCACACTACAAGAAGGAGTCAACTGGTCGGGTAATAACTAAGCAACGAAGGACAGAATATGTTCACACTACAAGAAGGAGTCAACTGGTCGGGTAATAACTAAGCAACGAAGGACAGAATATGTTCACACTACAAGAAGGAGTCAACTGGTCGGGTAATAACTAAGCAACGAAGGACAGAATATGTTCACACTACAAGAAGGAGTCAACTGGTCGGGTAATAACTAAGCAACGAAGGACAGAATATGTTCACACTACAAGAAGGAGCCAACTGGTCGGGTAATAACTAAGCAACGAAGGACAGAATATGTTCACACTACACGAAGGAGTCTACTGCATTTAATTATGGACGAGGAAGAAAAAGAATACAATAGAAAGTGACAAGTTTATAAAGTTGAATAAAGTAATCTATATATTATATATATATATATATGTATGGGGTAGTGACCTTTCGATCATTCATTTGGATGATTTCAAGTTGTAATAAAATGTGGTTTAAAGCATAAAATAATATATCTACGCTAGGTCATTACTTACCATTATTTAAACTACAGTTGATTCAAACCTTTAATTTGTGTTGTCATGTCAATTAGGGGTTTACTGTACAATTTTCTAATTTGTTTTAAACAATAACAACTCTTCGTTAATTAGAATGAGATAAATATCATTTACTTTTTTATTCCTTTAAATGAAAAAAAAAATCCTTTTCGAGAAAGGGAAACAGCCAGTTCTTTAAAATAATAGTTTTTGATATTTGATAATGATTTTTGAGAGTGACATGTATTGCCAGACATAAGAGTCATAAAAAAATTTGTTAAAACGGTCGACTTTTGGATAAGTTGCTATTCCGCTATAAAATATCGTGAAACAAGAGAACAAAAATAGCATCCCTTTTATATAGATAGACTCATGTATGCACATACTGGTATATGTCTCTGATATAGCTTATATGATAAACTACTTACAAAGTGACTTGCGTGTTTTATCTTTACTTTATGCAATTATTGTGACATTTCCACTGCAACTAGACTGTTCTTACGTTTATATTAAGAATACTTAGTGAGGTTTATTTCACATTAAATATGTGCCAAATGCCGTGTTTATACCTAAACGCATCACAAAAGAATATTCCTCTTCAATTGGATCGGTACAAATCCTAAAAATATCAGCAGAAAATTAATAATTTTGAAGGTAATTAAATTAGATGATGCACATTATAAGGTTATTCTTGGCGTATAAAACGTCTTCTGATGTCAGGATTGCCCAAAAGAAAACCTACTATACCATTTATATTTATATATATATATAAGAAGTGATTAGTATTCCATTGTTAATAGTGGTGTTTACTGATGTGTTTAGTGAATATTATAGTCATGTCGTTCTCGAAACATTGAGGATTGGACTATGTGAAGCAAAGTACTGATGTGTTTAGTGATCATTATAGTCATGTCGTTCTCGAAACATTGAGGATTGGACTATGTGAAGCAAAGTACTGATGTGTTTAGTGATCATTATAGTCATGTCGTTCTCGAAACATTGAAGATTGGACTATGTGAAGCAAAGTACTGATGT
The DNA here is from genome assembly GCF_963676685.1 of Mytilus edulis. Classification (NCBI taxonomy): domain Eukaryota; kingdom Metazoa; phylum Mollusca; class Bivalvia; order Mytilida; family Mytilidae; genus Mytilus; species Mytilus edulis. Next base: position 78,754,513 of record NC_092355.1, on the reverse strand, counting down.
GTTTAGTGATTATTATAGTCATGTCGTTCTCGAAACATTGAAGATGACTATGTGAAGCAAAGTACTGATGTGTTTAGTGATCATTATAGTCATGTCGTTCTCGAAACATTGAAGATGACTATGTGAAGCAAAGTACTGATGTGTTTAGTGATCATTATAGTCATGTCGTTCTCGAAACATTGAAGATTGGACTATGTGAAGCAAAGTACTGATGTGTTTAGTGATCATTATAGTCATGTCGTTCTCGAAACATTGAAGATTGGACTATGTGAAGCAAAGTACTGATGTGTTTAGTGATAATTATAGTCATGTTGTTCTCGAAACATTGAAGATTGGACTATGTGAAGCAAAGTACTGATGTGTTTAGAGATCATTATAGTCATGTCGTTCTCGAAACATTGAAGATGACTATGTGAAGCAAAGTACTGATGTGTTTAGTGATTATTATAGTCATGTCGTTCTCGAAACATTGAAGATTGGACTATGTGAAGCAAAGTACTGATGTGTTTAGTGATTATTATAGTCATGTCGTTCTCGAAACATTGAAGATGACTATGTGAAGCAAAGTACTGATGTGTTTAGTGAATATTATAGTCATGTCGTTCTCGAAACATTGAAGATTGGACTATGTGAAGCAAAGTACTGATGTGTTTAGTGATTATTATAGTCATGCCGTTCTCAAAACATTGAAGATGACTATTTGAAGCAAAGTACTGATGTGTTTAGTGATCATTATAGTCATGTCGTTCTCGAAACATTGAAGATTGGACTATGTGAAGCAAAGTACTGATGTGTTAAGTGATTATTATAGTCATGTCGTTCTCGAAACATTGAAGATGACTATGTGAAGCAAAGTACTGATGTGTTTAGTGATTATTATAGTCATGTCGTTCTCGAAACATTGAAGATTGGACTATGTGAAGCAAAGTACTGATGTGTTTAGAGATCATTATAGTCATGTCGTTCTCGAAACATTGAAGATTGGACTATGTGAAGCAAAGTACTGATATGTTTAGTGATTATTATAGTCATGTCGTTCTCGAAACATTGAAGATGACTATGTGAAGCAAAGTACTGATGTGTTTAGTGATCATTATAGTCATGTCGTTCTCGAAACATGGAAGATTGGACTATGTAAAGCAAAGTACTGATGTGTTTAGTGATCATTATAGTCATATCGTTCTCGAAACATTGAAGATGACTATGTGAAGCAAAGTGCTGATATGTTTAGTGATCATTATAGTCATGTCGTTGTCGAAACATTGAAGATTGGACTATGTGAAGCAAAGTACTGATGTGTTTAGTGATCATTATAGTCATGTCGTTCTCGAAACATTGAAGATTGGACTATGTAAAGCAAAGTACTGATGTGTTTAGTGATCATTATAGTCATGTCGTTCTCGAAACATTGAAGATGACTATGTGAAGCAAAGTACTGATGTGTTTAGTGATCATTATAGTCATGTCGTTCTCGAAACATTGAAGATTAGACTATGTGAAGCAAAGTACTGATGTGTTTAGTGATTATTATAGTCATGTTGTTCTCGAAACATTGAAGATTGGACTATGTGAAGCAAAGTACTGATGTGTTTAGAGATCATTATAGTCATGTCGTTCTCGAAACATTGAAGATGACTATGTGAAGCAAAGTACTGATGTGTTAAGTGATTATTATAGTCAAGTCGTTCTCGAAACATTGAAGATTGGACTATGTGAAGCAAAGTACTGATGTGTTTAGAGATCATTATAGTCCTGTCGTTCTCGAAACATAGAAGATTGGACTATGTGAAGCAAAGTACTGATATGTTTAGTGATTATTATAGTCATGTCGTTCTCGAAACATTGAAGATGACTATGTGAAGCAAAGTACTGATGTGTTTAGTGATCATTATAGTCATGTCGTTCTCGAAACATTGAAGATTGGACTATGTAAAGCAAAGTACTGATATGTTTAGTGATTATTATAGTCATGTCGTTCTCGAAACATTGAAGATGACTTTGTGAAGCAAAGTACTGATGTGTTTAGTGATTATTATAGTCATGTCGTTCTCGAAACATTGAAGATTGGACTATGTAAAGCAAAGTACTGATGTGTTTAGTGATCATTATAGTCATGTCGTTCTCGAAACATTGAAGATGACTATGTGAAGCAAAGTACTGATGTGTTTAGTGATCATTATAGTCATGTCGTTCTCGAAACATTGAAGATTAGACTATGTGAAGCAAAGTACTGATGTGTTTAGTGATTATTATAGTCATGTTGTTCTCGAAACATTGAAGATGACTATGTGAAGCAAAGTACTGATGTGTTTAGTGATCATTATACTCATGTCGTTCTCGAAACATTGAAGATTGGACTATGTGAAGCAAAGTACTGATGTGTTTAGTGATTATTATAGTCATGTCGTTCTCGAAACATTGAAGATTGGACTATGTGAAGCAAATTACTGATGTGTTTAGTGATCACTATAGTCATGTCGTTCTCGAAACATTGAAGATTGGACTATGTGAGGCAAAGTACTGATGTGTTTAGTGATCATTATAGTCATGTCGTTCTACAAACATTGAAGATGACTATGTGAAGCAAAGTACTGATGTGTTTAGTGATCATTATAGTCATGTCGTTCTCGAAACATGGAAGATTGGACTATGTGAAGCAAAGTACTGATGTGTTTAGTGATTATTATAGTCATGTCGTTCTCGAAACATTGAAGATGACTTTGTGAAGCAAAGTACTGATGTGTTTAGTGATTATTATAGTCATGTCGTTCTCGAAACATTGAAGATGACTCTGTGAAGCAAAGTACTGATGTGTTTAGTGATTATTATAGTCATGTCGTTCTCGAAACATTGAAGATGACTATGTTAAGCAAAGTACTGATGTGTTTAGTGATTAATATAGTCATGTCGTTCTCGAAACATTGAAGATGACTATGTGAAGCAAAGTACTGATGTGTTTTGTGGTTATTATAGTCATGTCGTTCTCGAAACATTGAAGATTAGACTATGTGAAGCAAAGTACTGATGTGTTAAGTGGTTATTATAGTCATGTCGTTCTCGAAACATTGAAGATTGGACTTTGTGAAGCAAAGTACTGATGTGTTTAGTGGTTATTATAGTCATGTCGTTCTCGAAACATTGAAGATTAGACTATGTGAAGCAAAGTACTGATGTGTTTAGTGATTATTATAGTCATGTCGTTCTCGAAACATTGAAGATTGGACTATGTGAAGCAAAGTACTGATGTGTTAAGTGATAATTATAGTCATGTCGTTCTCGAAACATTGAAGATTGGACTATGTGAAGCAAAGTACTGATGTGTTTAGTGCTTATTATAGTCATGTCGTTCTCGAAGCATTGAAGATTGGACTTTGTGAAGCAAAGTACTGATGTGTTTAGTGGTTATTATAGTCATGTCGTTCTCGAAGCATTGAAGATTGGACTTTGTGAAGCAAAGTACTGATGTGTTTAGTGATTATTATTGTCATGTCGTTCTCGAAGCATTGAAGATTGGACTATGTGAAGCAAAGTACTGATGTGTTTAGTGATCATTAAAGTCATGTTGTTCTCGAAACATTCGAGATGACTATGTGAAGCAAAGTACTGATGTGTTTAGTGATTATTATAGTCATGTCGTTCTCGAAACATTGAAGATGACTATGTGAAGCAAAGAACTGATGTGTTTAGTGATTATTATAGTCATGTCGTTCTCGAAACATTGAAGATGACTATGTGAAGCAAAGTACTGATGTGTTTAGTGATCATTATAGTCATGTCGTTCTCGAAACATTGAAATTTGGACTATGTGACGCAAAGTACTGATGTGTTTAGTGATTATTATAGTCATGTCGTTCTCGAAACATTGAAGATGACTATGTGAAGCAAAGTACTGATGTGTTTAGTGATTATTATAGTCATGTCGTTCTCGAAACATTGAGGATTGGACTATGTGAAGCAAAGTACTGATGTGTTTAGTGATTATTATTGTCATGTCGTTCTCGAAGCATTGAAGATTGGACTATGTGAAGCAAAGTACTGATGTGTTTAGTGATCATTAAAGTCATGTCGTTCTCGAAACATTGAAAATTGGACTATGTGAAGCAAAGTACTGATGTGTTTAGTGATCATTATAGTCATGTCGTTCTCGAAACATTGAAGATGACTATGTGAAGCAAAATACTGATGTGTTCAGTGATCATTATAGTCATGTCGTTCTCGAAACATTGAAGATGACTATGTGAAGCAAAGTACTGATGTGTTTAGTGATCATTATAGTCATGTCATTCTCGAAACATTGAAGATGACTATGTTAAGCAAAGTACTGATGTGTTTAGTGATTAATATAGTCATGTCGTTCTCGAAACATTGAAGATGACTATGTGAAGCAAAGTAATGATGTGTTTTGTGGTTATTATAGTCATGTCGTTCTCGGAACATTGAAGATTAGACTATGTGAAGCAAAGTACTGATGTGTTAAGTGGTTATTATAGTCATGTCGTTCTCGAAACATTGAAGATTGGACTTTGTGAAGCAAAGTACTGATGTGTTTAGTGGTTATTATAGTCATGTCGTTCTCGAAACATTGAAGATTAGACTATGTGAAGCAAAGTACTGATGTGTTTAGTGATTATTATAGTCATGTCGTTCTCGAAACATTGAGGATTGGACTATGTGAAGCAAAGTACTGATATGTTTAGTGATTATTATAGTCATGTCGTTCTCGAAGCATTGAAGATTGGACTTTGTGAAGCAAAGTACTGATGTGTTTAGTGATCATTATAGTCATGTCGTTCTCGAAACATTGAAGATTGGACTATGTGAAGCAAAGTACTGATGTGTTTAGAGATCATTATAGTCATGTCGTTCTCGAAACATTGAAGATGACTATGTGAAGCAAAGTACTGATGTGTTTAGTGATTATTATAGTCATGTCGTTCTCGAAACATTGAAGATTGGACTATGTGAAGCAAAGTACTGATGTGTTTAGTGATTATTATAGTCATGTCGTTCTCGAAACATTGAAGATGACTATGTGAAGCAAAGTACTGATGTGTTTAGTGAATATTATAGTCATGTCGTTCTCGAAACATTGAAAATTGGACTATGTGAAGCAAAGTACTGATGTGTTTAGTGATTATTATAGTCATGCCGTTCTCAAAACATTGAAGATGACTATTTGAAGCAAAGTACTGATGTGTTTAGTGATCATTATAGTCATGTCGTTCTCGAAACATTGAAGATTGGACTATGTGAAGCAAAGTACTGATGTGTTAAGTGATTATTATAGTCATGTCGTTCTCGAAACATTGAAGATGACTATGTGAAGCAAAGTACTGATGTGTTTAGTGATTATTATAGTCATGTCGTTCTCGAAACATTGAAGATTGGACTATGTGAAGCAAAGTACTGATGTGTTTAGAGATCATTATAGTCATGTCGTTCTCGAAACATTGAAGATTGGACTATGTGAAGCAAAGTACTGATATGTTTAGTGATTATTATAGTCATGTCGTTCTCGAAACATTGAAGATGACTATGTGAAGCAAAGTACTGATGTGTTTAGTGATCATTATAGTCATGTCGTTCTCGAAACATGGAAGATTGGACTATGTAAAGCAAAGTACTGATGTGTTTAGTGATCATTATAGTCATATCGTTCTCGAAACATTGAAGATGACTATGTGAAGCAAAGTGCTGATATGTTTAGTGATCATTATAGTCATGTCGTTGTCGAAACATTGAAGATTGGACTATGTGAAGCAAAGTACTGATGTGTTTAGTGATCATTATAGTCATGTCGTTCTCGAAACATTGAAGATTGGACTATGTAAAGCAAAGTACTGATGTGTTTAGTGATCATTATAGTCATGTCGTTCTCGAAACATTGAAGATGACTATGTGAAGCAAAGTACTGATGTGTTTAGTGATCATTATAGTCATGTCGTTCTCGAAACATTGAAGATTAGACTATGTGAAGCAAAGTACTGATGTGTTTAGTGATTATTATAGTCATGTTGTTCTCGAAACATTGAAGATTGGACTATGTGAAGCAAAGTACTGATGTGTTTAGAGATCATTATAGTCATGTCGTTCTCGAAACATTGAAGATGACTATGTGAAGCAAAGTACTGATGTGTTAAGTGATTATTATAGTCAAGTCGTTCTCGAAACATTGAAGATTGGACTATGTGAAGCAAAGTACTGATGTGTTTAGAGATCATTATAGTCATGTCGTTCTCGAAACATTGAAGATTGGACTATGTGAAGCAAAGTACTGATATGTTTAGTGATTATTATAGTCATGTCGTTCTCGAAACATTGAAGATGACTATGTGAAGCAAAGTACTGATGTGTTTAGTGATCATTATAGTCATGTCGTTCTCGAAACATTGAAGATTGGACTATGTAAAGCAAAGTACTGATATGTTTAGTGATTATTATAGTCATGTCGTTCTCGAAACATTGAAGATGACTTTGTGAAGCAAAGTACTGATGTGTTTAGTGATTATTATAGTCATGTCGTTCTCGAAACATTGAAGATTGGACTATGTAAAGCAAAGTACTGATGTGTTTAGTGATCATTATAGTCATGTCGTTCTCGAAACATTGAAGATGACTATGTGAAGCAAAGTACTGATGTGTTTAGTGATCATTATAGTCATGTCGTTCTCGAAACATTGAAGATTAGACTATGTGAAGCAAAGTACTGATGTGTTTAGTGATTATTATAGTCATGTTGTTCTCGAAACATTGAAGATGACTATGTGAAGCAAAGTACTGATGTGTTTAGTGATCATTATACTCATGTCGTTCTCGAAACATTGAAGATTGGACTATGTGAAGCAAAGTACTGATGTGTTTAGTGATTATTATAGTCATGTCGTTCTCGAAACATTGAAGATTGGACTATGTGAAGCAAATTACTGATGTGTTTAGTGATCACTATAGTCATGTCGTTCTCGAAACATTGAAGATTGGACTATGTGAGGCAAAGTACTGATGTGTTTAGTGATCATTATAGTCATGTCGTTCTACAAACATTGAAGATGACTATGTGAAGCAAAGTACTGATGTGTTTAGTGATCATTATAGTCATGTCGTTCTCGAAACATGGAAGATTGGACTATGTGAAGCAAAGTACTGATGTGTTTAGTGATTATTATAGTCATGTCGTTCTCGAAACATTGAAGATGACTTTGTGAAGCAAAGTACTGATGTGTTTAGTGATTATTATAGTCATGTCGTTCTCGAAACATTGAAGATGACTCTGTGAAGCAAAGTACTGATGTGTTTAGTGATTATTATAGTCATGTCGTTCTCGAAACATTGAAGATGACTATGTTAAGCAAAGTACTGATGTGTTTAGTGATTAATATAGTCATGTCGTTCTCGAAACATTGAAGATGACTATGTGAAGCAAAGTACTGATGTGTTTTGTGGTTATTATAGTCATGTCGTTCTCGGAACATTGAAGATTAGACTATGTGAAGCAAAGTACTGATGTGTTAAGTGGTTATTATAGTCATGTCGTTCTCGAAACATTGAAGATTGGACTTTGTGAAGCAAAGTACTGATGTGTTTAGTGGTTATTATAGTCATGTCGTTCTCGAAACATTGAAGATTAGACTATGTGAAGCAAAGTACTGATGTGTTTAGTGATTATTATAGTCATGTCGTTCTCGAAACATTGAAGATTGGACTATGTGAAGCAAAGTACTGATGTGTTAAGTGATAATTATAGTCATGTCGTTCTCGAAACATTGAAGATTGGACTATGTGAAGCAAAGTACTGATGTGTTTAGTGCTTATTATAGTCATGTCGTTCTCGAAGCATTGAAGATTGGACTTTGTGAAGCAAAGTACTGATGTGTTTAGTGGTTATTATAGTCATGTCGTTCTCGAAGCATTGAAGATTGGACTTTGTGAAGCAAAGTACTGATGTGTTTAGTGATTATTATTGTCATGTCGTTCTCGAAGCATTGAAGATTGGACTATGTGAAGCAAAGTACTGATGTGTTTAGTGATCATTAAAGTCATGTTGTTCTCGAAACATTCGAGATGACTATGTGAAGCAAAGTACTGATGTGTTTAGTGATTATTATAGTCATGTCGTTCTCGAAACATTGAAGATGACTATGTGAAGCAAAGAACTGATGTGTTTAGTGATTATTATAGTCATGTCGTTCTCGAAACATTGAAGATGACTATGTGAAGCAAAGTACTGATGTGTTTAGTGATCATTATAGTCATGTCGTTCTCGAAACATTGAAATTTGGACTATGTGACGCAAAGTACTGATGTGTTTAGTGATTATTATAGTCATGTCGTTCTCGAAACATTGAAGATGACTATGTGAAGCAAAGTACTGATGTGTTTAGTGATTATTATAGTCATGTCGTTCTCGAAACATTGAGGAAAGGACTATGTGAAGCAAAGTACTGATGTGTTTAGTGATTATTATTGTCATGTCGTTCTCGAAGCATTGAAGATTGGACTATGTGAAGCAAAGTACTGATGTGTTTAGTGATCATTAAAGTCATGTCGTTCTCGAAACATTGAAAATTGGACTATGTGAAGCAAAGTACTGATGTGTTTAGTGATCATTATAGTCATGTCGTTCTCGAAACATTGAAGATGACTATGTGAAGCAAAATACTGATGTGTTCAGTGATCATTATAGTCATGTCGTTCTCGAAACATTGAAGATGACTATGTGAAGCAAAGTACTGATGTGTTTAGTGATCATTATAGTCATGTCATTCTCGAAACATTGAAGATGACTATGTTAAGCAAAGTACTGATGTGTTTAGTGATTAATATAGTCATGTCGTTCTCGAAACATTGAAGATGACTATGTGAAGCAAAGTAATGATGTGTTTTGTGGTTATTATAGTCATGTCGTTCTCGGAACATTGAAGATTAGACTATGTGAAGCAAAGTACTGATGTGTTAAGTGGTTATTATAGTCATGTCGTTCTCGAAACATTGAAGATTGGACTTTGTGAAGCAAAGTACTGATGTGTTTAGTGGTTATTATAGTCATGTCGTTCTCGAAACATTGAAGATTAGACTATGTGAAGCAAAGTACTGATGTGTTTAGTGATTATTATAGTCATGTCGTTCTCGAAACATTGAGGATTGGACTATGTGAAGCAAAGTACTGATATGTTTAGTGATTATTATAGTCATGTCGTTCTCGAAACATTGAAGATTGGACTATGTGAAGCAAAGTACTGATGTGTTAAGTGATAATTATAGTCATGTCGTTCTCGAAACATTGAAGATTGGACTATGTGAAGCAAAGTACTGATGTGTTTAGTGCTTATTATAGTCATGTCGTTCTCGAAGCATTGAAGATTGGACTTTGTGAAGCAAAGTACTGATGTGTTTAGTGGTTATTATAGTCATGTCGTTCTCGAAGCATTGAAGATTGGACTTTGTGAAGCAAAGTACTGATGTGTTTAGTGATTATTATTGTCATGTCGTTCTCGAAGCATTGAAGATTGGACTATGTGAAGCAAAGTACTGATGTGTTTAGTGATCATTAAAGTCATGTCGTTCTCGAAACATTGAAGATGACTATGTGAAGCAAAGTACTGATGTGTTTAGTGATTATTATAGTCATGTCGTTCTCGAAATATTGAAGATGACTATGTGAAGCAAAGTACTGATGTGTTTAGTGATTATTATAGTCATGTCGTTCTCGAAACATTGAAGATGACTATGTGAAGCAAAGTACTGATGTGTTTAGTGATTATTATAGTCATGTCGTTCTCGAAACATTGAGGATTGGACTATGTGAAGCAAAGTACTGATGTGTTTAGTGATTATTATAGTCATGTCGTTCTCGAAACATTGAAGATTGGACTATGTGAAGCAAAGTACTGATGTGTTTAGTGATCATTATAGTCATGTCGTTCTCGAAACATTGAAGATGACTATGTGAAGCAAAGTACTGATGTGTTTAGTGATTATTATAGTCATGTCGTTCTCGAAACATTGAAGATTGGACTATGTGAAGCAAAGTACTGATGTGTTTAGTGATTATTATAGTCATGTCGTTCTCGAAACATTGAAGATGACTATGTGAAGCAAAGTACTGATGTGTTTAGTGATTATTATAGTCATGTCGTTCTCGAAACATTGAAGATTGGACTATGTGAAGGAAAGTACTGATATGTTAAGTGATTATTATAGTCTTGTCGTTCACGAAACATTGAAGATGACTATGTGAAGCAAAGTACTGATGTGTTTAGTGATCATTATAGTCATGTCGTTCTCGAAACATTGAGGATTGGACTATGTGAAGCAAAGTACTGATCTGTTTAGTGATCATTATAGTCATGTCGTTCTCGAAACATTGAAGATTGGACTATGTGAAGCAAAGTACTGAAGTGTTTAGTGATCATTATAGTCATGTCGTTCTCGAAACATTGAAGATGACTATGTGAAGCAAAGTACTGATGTGTTTAGTGATTATTATAGTCATGTCGTTCTCGAATTATTGAAGATTGGACTAGGTGAAGCAAAGTACTGATGTGTTTAGTGATCATTATAGTCATGTTGTTCTCGAAACATTGAAGATGACTATGTGAAGCAAAGTACTGATGTGTTTAGTGATCATAATAGTCATGTCGTTCTCGAATTATTGAAGATTGGACTAGGTGAAGCAAAGTACTGATGTGTTTAGTGATCATTATAGTCATGTCGTTCTCGAAACATTGAAGATTGGACAATATGAAGCAAAGTACTGATGTGTTTAGTGATTATTATAGTCATGCCGTTCTCGAAACATTGAAGATGACTATGTGAAGCAAAGAACTGATGTGTTTAGTGATTATTATAGTCATGTCGTTCTCGAAACATTGAGGATTGGACTATGTGAAGCAAAGTACTGATGTGTTTAGTGATTATTATAGTCATGTCGTTCTCGAAACATTGAAGATTGGACTATGTGAAGCAAAGTACTGATGTGTTTAGTGATCATTATAGTCATGTCGTTCTCGAAACATTGAAGATGACTATGTGAAGCAAAGTACTGATGTGTTTAGTGATTATTATAGTCATGTCGTTCTCGAAACATTGAAGATTGGACTATGTGAAGCAAAGTACTGATGTGTTTAGTGATTATTATAGTCATGTCGTTCTCGAAACATTGAAGATGACTATGTGAAGCAAAGTACTGATGTGTTTAGTGATTATTATAGTCATGTCGTTCTCGAAACATTGAAGATTGGACTATGTGAAGGAAAGTACTGATATGTTAAGTGATTATTATAGTCTTGTCGTTCACGAAACATTGAAGATGACTATGTGAAGCAAAGTACTGATGTGTTTAGTGATCATTATAGTCATGTCGTTCTCGAAACATTGAGGATTGGACTATGTGAAGCAAAGTACTGATCTGTTTAGTGATCATTATAGTCATGTCGTTCTCGAAACATTGAAGATTGGACTATGTGAAGCAAAGTACTGATGTGTGTAGAGATCATTATAGTCATGTCGTTCTCGAAACATTGAGGATTGGACTATGTGAAGCAAAGTACTGAAGTGTTTAGTGATTATTATAGTCATGTCGTTCACGAAACATTGAAGTTTGGACTATGTGAAGCAAAGTACTGATGTGTTTAGTGATCATTATAGTCATGTCGTTCTCGAAACATTGAAGATTGGACTATGTGAAGCAAAGTACTGATGTGTTTAGAGATCATTATAGTCATGTCGTTCACGAAACATTGAAGATTGGACTATGTGAGCCAAAGTACTGATATGTTAAGTGATTATTATAGTCATGTCGTTCTCGAAACATTGAGGATTGGACTATGTGAAGCAAAGTACTGATGTGTTTAGAGATCATTATAGTCATGTCGTTCTCGAAACATTGAAGATGACTATGTTAAGCAAAGTACTGATGTGTTTAGTGATTAATATAGTCATGTCGTTCTCGAAACATTGAAGATGACTATGTGAAGCAAATTACTGATGTGTTTAGTGGTTATTATAGTCATGTTGTTCTCGGAACATTGAAGATTAGACTATGTGAAGCAAAGTACTGATGTGTTAAGTGGTTATTATAGTCATGTCGTTCTCGAAACATTGAAGATTGGACTTTGTGAAGCAAAGTACTGATGTGTTTAGTGGTTATTATAGTCATGTCGTTCTCGAAACATTGAAGATTAGACTATGTGAAGCAAAGTACTGATGTGTTTAGTGATTATTATAGTCATGTCGTTCTCGAAACATTGAGGATTGGACTATGTGAAGCAAAGTACTGATATGTTTAGTGATTATTATAGTCATGTCGTTCTCGAAACATTGAAGATTGGACTATGTGAAGCAAAGTACTGATGTGTTAAGTGATAATTATAGTCATGTCGTTCTCGAAACATTGAAGATTGGACTATGTGAAGCAAAGTACTGATGTGTTTAGTGATTATTATAGTCATGTCGTTCTCGAAACATTGAAGATGACTATGTGAAGCAAAGTAATGATATGTTAAGTGATTATTATAGTCATGTCGTTCTCGAAACATTGAAGATTGGACTTTGTGAAGCAAAGTACTGATGTGTTTAGTGGTTATTATAGTCATGTCGTTCTCGAAACATTGAAGATGACTATGTGAAGCAAAGTACTGATGTGTTTAGTGATTATTATAGTCATGTCGTTCTCGAAACATTGAAGATTGGACTTTGTGAAGCAAAGTACTGATGTGTTTAGTGGTTATTATAGTCATGTCGTTCTCGAAACATTGAAGATGACTATGTGAAGCAAAGTACTGATGTGTTTAGTGATCATTATAGTCATGTCGTTCTCGAAACATTGAAGATTGGACTATGTGAAGCAAAGTACTGATGTGTTTAGTGATCATTATAGTCATGTCGTTCTCGAAACATTGAAGATGACTATGTGAAGCAAAGTACTGATGTGTTTAGTGATCATTATAGTCATGTCGTTCTCGAAACATTGAAAATGACTATGTGAAGCAAAGTACTGATGTGTTTAGTGATTATTATAGTCATGTCGTTCTAGAAACATTGAAGATGACTATGTGAAGCAAAGTACTGATGTGTTAAGTGATTATTATAGTCATGTCGTTCTCGAAACATTGAAGATGACTATGTGAAGCAAAGTACTGATGTGTTTAGTGATTATTATAGTCATGTCGTTGTCGAAACATTGAAGATGACTATGTGAAACAAAATACTGATGTGTTTAGTGATTATTATAGTCATGTCGTTCTCGAAACATTGAAGATTGGACTATATGAAGCAAAGTACTGATGTGTTTAATGATTATTATAGTCATGTCGTTCTCGAAACATTAAATATTGGACTATGTGAAGCAAAGTACTGATGTGTTTAGTGATCATTATAGTCATGTCGTTGTCGAAACATTGAAGATGACTATGTGAAACAAAATACTGATGTGTTTAGTGATTATTATAGTCATGTCGTTCTCGAAACATTGAAGATGACTATGTGAAGCAAAGTACTGATGTGTTTAGTGATCATTATAGTCATGTCGTTCTCGAAACATTGAAGATTGGACTATGTGAAGCAAAGTACTGATGTGTTTAGTGATTATTATAGTCATGTCGTTCTCGAAACATTGAAGATGACTATGTGAAGCAAAGTACTGATGTGTTTAGTGATTATTATAGTCATGTCGTTCTCGAAACATTAAATATTGGACTATGTGAAGCAAAGTACTGATGTGTTTAGTGATCATTATAGTCATGTCGTTCTCGAAACATTGAAGATGACTATGTGAAGCAAAGTACTGATGTGTTTAGTGATTATTATAGTCTTGTCGTTCTCGAATTATTGAAGATTGGACTAGGTGAAGCAAAGTACTGATGTGTTTAGTGATCATTATAGTCATGTCGTTCTCGAAACATTGAAGATGACTATGTGAAGCAAAGTACTGATGTGTTTAGTGATCATTATAGTCATGTCGTTCTCGAAACATTGAAGATGACTATGTGAAGCAAAGTACTGATGTGTTTAGTGATCATTATAGTCATGTCGTTCTCGAAACATTGAAGATTGGACTATGTGAAGCAAAGTACTGATGTGTTTAGTGATTATTATAGCCATGTCGTTCTCGAAACATTGAAGATGGCTATGTGAAGCAAAGTACTGATGTGTTTAGTGATTATTATAGTCATGTCGTTCTCGAAACATTGAAGATTGGACTATGTGAAGGAAAGTACTGATATGTTAAGTGATTATTATAGTCATGTCGTTCACGAAACATTGAAGATGACTATGTGAAGCAAAGTACTGATGTGTTTAGTGATCATTATAGTCATGTCGTTCTCGAAACATTGAGGATTGGACTATGTGAAGCAAAGTACTGATGTGTTTAGTGATCATTATAGTCATGTCGTTCTCGAAACATTGAAGATTGGACTATGTGAAGCAAAGTACTGATGTGTTTAGAGATCATTATAGTCATGTCGTTCTCGAAACATTGAGGATTGGACTATGGGAAGCAAAGTACTGATGTGTTTAGTGATTATTATAGTCATGTCGTTCACGAAACATTGAAGATTGGACTATGTGAAGCAAAGTAATGATGTGTTTAGTGATTATTATAGTCATGTCGTTCTCGAAACATTGAAGATTGGACTATGTGAAGCAAAGTACTGATGTGTTTAGAGATCATTATAGTCATGTCGTTCACGAAACATTGAAGATGACTATGTGAAGCAAAGTACTGATATGTTAAGTGATTATTATAGTCATGTCGTTCACGAAACATTGAAGATTGGACTATGTCATGTATGTGATGCCAAGATAATTACGATCACTTTGAATTCAAATTTTTTTCTTTGGTATCTAATAAAAGAACTGAATTTGGTTTACTATATTCATACCAGATGTCAACATATATATATGCTTACATTACTAAGAGAAATAAATTGGATCGGTACAAATCCTAAAAATATCAGCAGAAAATTAATAATTTTGACGGTAATTAAGTTAGATGTTGCACATGTTAATGTTATTCTTGTCGTTTGAAACGTCTCGTATTGTCAGGATTGCTCAAAAGAAAAAAACACATCACTACTATATATATACCATTGACATTCCAGATGTCAACATACACAAGTATACATTAATAGGAGAAATAAAACATCCCTACTATACCATTGTCATGTCAGATGTCAACATACACATGTATACATTAATAGGAGAAATAAAACATCAGTACTATACCATTGTCATGCCAGATGTCAACATACACATGTATACATTAATAAGAGAAATAAAACATCCCTACTATACCATTGACATTCCAGATGTCAACATACACATGTATACATTAATAGGAGAAATAAAACATCACTACTATACCATTGTCATGCCAGATGTCAACATACACATGTATACATTAATAAGAGAAATAAAACATCCCTACTATACCATTGTCATTCCAGATGTCAACATACACATGTATACATTAATAAGAGAAATAAAACATCCCTACTATACCATTGTCATGCCAGATGTCAACATACACATGTATACATTAATAGGAGAAATAAAACATCAGTACTATACCATTGTCATGCCAGATGTCAACATACACATGTATACATTAATAAGAGAAATAAAACATCAGTACTATACCATTGTCATTCCAGATGTCAACATGCACATGTATACATTAATAGGAGAAATAAAACATCCCTACTATACCATTGTCATGCCAGATGTCAACAAACACATGTATACATTAATAGGAGAAATAAAACATCCCTACTATACCATTGTCATTCCAGATGTCAACATACACATGTATACATTAATAAGAGAAATAAAACATCCCTACTATACCATTGTCATGCCAGATGTCAACATACACATGTATACATTAATAGGAGAAATAAAACATCCCTACTATACCATTGTCATTCCAGATGTCAACATACACATGTATACATTAATAGGAGAAATAAAACATCACTACCATACCATTGTCATTCCAGATGTCAACATACACATGTATACATTAATAGGAGAAATAAAACATCCCTACTATACCATTGCCATTCCAGATGTCAACATACACATGTATACATTAATAAGAGAAATAAAACATCAGTACTATACCATTGTCATGCCAGATGTCAACATACACATGTATACATTAATAAGAGAAATAAAACATCCCTACTATACCATTGTCATGCCAGATGTCAACATACACATGTATACATTAATAAGAGAAATAAAACATCACTACTATACCATTGTCATGCCAGATGTCAACATACACATGTATACATTAATAGGAGAAATAAAACATCACTACTATACCATTGTCATGCCAGATGTCAACATACACATGTATACATTAATAAGAGAAATAAAACATCCCTACTATACCATTGTCATTCCAGATGTCAACATACACATGAATACATTAATAGGAGAAATAAAACATCCCTACTATACCATTGTCATGCCAGATGTCAACATACACATGTATACATTAATAGGAGAAATACAACATCCCTACTATACCATTGTCATGCCAGATGTCAACATACACATGTATACATTAATAGGAGAAATAAAACATCACTACTATACCATTGTCATGCCAGATGTCAACATACACATGTATACATTAATAAGAGAAATAAAACATCCCTACTATACCATTGTCATTCCAGATGTCAACATACACATTTATACATTAATAGGAGAAATAAAACATCCCTACTATACCATTGTCATTCCAGATGTCAACATACACATGTATACATTAATAGGAGAAATAAAACATCCCTACTATACCATTGTCATTCCAGATGTCAACATACACATGTATACATTAATAGGAGAAATAAAACATCACTACTATACCATTGTCATTCCAGATGTCAACATACATAAGTATACATTAATAGGAGAAATAAAACATCCCTACTATACCATTGTCATGCCAGATGTCAACATACACATGTATACATTAATAAGAGAAATAAAACATCAGTACTATACCATTGTCATGCCAGATGTCAACATACACATGTATACATTAATAAGAGAAATAAAACATCAGTACTATACCATTGTCATGCCAGATGTCAACATACACATGTATACATTAATAAGAGAAATAAAACATCCCTACTATACCATTGGCATTCCAGATGTCAACATACACATGTATACATTAATAGGAGAAATAAAACATCCCTACTATACCATTGTCATGCCAGATGTCAACATACACATGTATACATTAATAAGAGAAATAAAACATCACTACTATACCATTGTCATTCCAGATGTCAACATACACATGTATACATTAATAAGAGAAATAAAACATCCCTACTATACCATTGTCATGCCAGATGTCAACATACACATGTATACATTAATAGGAGAAATAAAACATCACTACTATACCATTGTCATTCCAGATGTCAACATACACATGTATACATTAATAAGAGAAATAAAACATCCCTACTATACCATTGTCATGCCAGATGTCAACATACACATGTATACATTAATAAGAGAAATAAAACATCCCTACTATACCATTGTCATTCCAGATGTCAACATACACATGTATACATTAATAGGAGAAATAAAACATCCCTACTATACCATTGTCATGCCAGATGTCAACATACACATGTATACATTAATAAGAGAAATAAAACATCCCTACTATACCATTGTCATTCCAGATGTCAACATACACATGTATACATTAATAGGAGAAATAAAACATCCCTACTATACCATTGTCATTCCAGATGTCAACATACACATGTATACATTAATAGGAGAAATAAAACATCAGTACTATACCATTGTCATTCCAGATGTCAACATACACATGTATACATTAATAGGAGAAATAAAACATCCCTACTATACCATTGTCATTCCAGATGTCAACATACACATGTATACATTAATAAGAGAAATAAAACATCACTACTATACCATTGTCATGCCAGATGTCAACATACACATGTATACATTAATAAGAGAAATAAAACATCAGTACTATACCATTGTCATGCCAGATGTCAACATACACATGTATACATTAATAAGAGAAATAAAACATCCCTACTATACCATTGTCATGCCAGATGTCAACATACACATGTATACATTAATAAGAGAAATAAAACATCCCTACTATACCATTGTCATTCCAGATGTCAACATACACATGTATACATTAATAGGAGAAATAAAACATCCCTACTATACCATTGTCATTCCAGATGTCAACATACACATGTATACATTAATAGGAGAAATAAAACATCACTACTATACCATTGTCATGCCAGATGTCAACATACACATGTATACATTAATAGGAGAAATAAAACATCCCTACTATACCATTGTCATTCCAGATGTCAACATACACATGTATACATTAATAGGAGAAATAAAACATCAGTACTATACCATTGACATTCCAGATGTCAACATACACATGTATACATTAATAAGAGAAATAAAACATCACTACTATACCATTGTCATGCCAGATGTCAACATACACATGTATACATTAATAGGAGAAATAAAACATCCCTACTATACCATTGTCATGCCAGATGTCAACATACACATGTATACATTAATAGGAGAAATAAAACATCCCTACTATACCATTGTCATGCCAGATGTCAACATACACATGTATACATTAATAGGAGAAATAAAACATCACTACTATGCCATTGTCATGCCAGATGTCAACATACACAAGTATACATTAATAGGAGAAATAAAACATCACTACTATACCATTGTCATGCCAGATGTCAACATACACATGTATACATTAATAAGAGAAATAAAACATCACTACTATACCATTGTCATGCCAGATGTCAACATACACATGTATACATTAATAGGAGAAATAAAACATCACTACTATACCATTGTCATGCCAGATGTCAACATACACATGTATACATTAATAAGAGAAATAAAACATCAGTACTATACCATTGTCATGCCAGATGTCAACATACACATGTATACATTAATAGGAGAAATAAAACATCACTACTATACCATTGTCATGCCAGATGTCAACATACACATGTATACATTAATAAGAGAAATAAAACATCCCTACTATACCATTGTCATGCCAGATGTCAACATACACATGTATACATTAATAAGAGAAATAAAACATCACTACTATACCATTGTCATGCCAGATGTCAACATACACATGTATACATTAATAAGAGAAATAAAACATCCCTACTATACCATTGTCATGCCAGATGTCAACATACACATGTATACATTAATAAGAGAAATAAAACATCACTACTATACCATTGTCATGCCAGATGTCAACATACACATGTATACATTAATAAGAGAAATAAAACATCCCTACTATACCATTGTCATGCCAGATGTCAACATACACATGTATACATTAATAAGAGAAATAAAACATCACTACTATACCATTGTCATGCCAGATGTCAACATACACATGTATACATTAATAAGAGAAATAAAACATCCCTACTATACCATTGTCATTCCAGATGTCAACATACACATGTATACATTAATAAGAGAAATAAAACATCACTACTATACCATTGTCATGCCAGATGTCAACATACACATGTATACATTAATAAGAGAAATAAAACATCCCTACTATACCATTGACATTCCAGATGTCAACATACACATGTATACATTAATAGGAGAAATAAAACATCCCTACTATACCATTGTCATGCCAGATGTCAACATACACATGTATACATTAATAAGAGAAATAAAACATCCCTACTATACCATTGTCATTCCAGATGTCAACATACACATGTATACATTAATAGGAGAAATAAAACATCCCTACTATACCATTGTCATGCCAGATGTCAACATACACATGTATACATTAATAAGAGAAATAAAACATCCCTACTATACCATTGTCATTCCAGATGTCAACATACACATGTATACATTAATAGGAGAAATAAAACATCCCTACTATACCATTGTCATTCCAGATGTCAACATACACATGTATACATTAATAGGAGAAATAAAACATCAGTACTATACCATTGTCATTCCAGATGTCAACATACACATGTATACATTAATAGGAGAAATAAAACATCCCTACTATATTATTGTCATTCCAGATGTCAACATACACATGTTTACATTAATAAGAGAAATAAAACATCACTACTATACCATTGTCATGCCAGATGTCAACATACACATGTATACATTAATAAGAGAAATAAAACATCACTACTATACCATTGTCATGCCAGATGTCAACATACACATGTATACATTAATAAGAGAAATAAAACATCAGTACTATACCATTGTCATTCCAGATGTCAACATACACATGTATACATTAATAGGAGAAATAAAACATCAGTACTATACCATTGTCATGCCAGATGTCAACATACACATGTATACATTAATAAGAGAAATAAAACATCAGTACTATACCATTGTCATTCCAGATGTCAACATACACATGTATACATTAATAGGAGAAATAAAACATCACTACTATACCATTCTCATGCCAGATGTCAACATACACATGTATACATTAATAAGAGAAATAAAACATCACTACTATACCATTGTCATGCCAGATGTCAACATACACATGTATACATTAATAAGAGAAATAAAACATCACTACTATACCATTGTCATTCCAGATGTCAACATACACATGTATACATTAATAGGAGAAATAAAACATCCCTACTATACCATTGTCATTCCAGATGTCAACATACACATGTATACATTAATAGGAGAAATAAAACATCAGTACTATACCATTGTCATGCCAGATGTCAACATGCACATGTATACATTAATAAGAGAAATAAAACATCAGTACTATACCATTGTCATGCCAGATGTCAACATACACATGTATACATTAATAGGAGAAATAAAACATCCCTACTATACCATTGTCATTCCAGATGTCAACATACACATGTATACATTAATAAGAGAAATAAAACATCACTACTATACCATTGTCATGCCAGATGTCAACATACACATGTATACATTAATAAGAGAAATAAAACATCCCTACTATACCATTGTCATTCCAGATGTCAACATACACATGTATACATTAATAGGAGAAATAAAACATCCCTACTATACCATTGTCATTCCAGATGTCAACATACACATGTATACATTAATAGGAGAAATAAAACATCAGTACTATACCATTGTCATGCCAGATGTCAACATGCACATGTATACATTAATAAGAGAAATAAAACATCAGTACTATACCATTGTCATGCCAGATGTCAACATACACATGTATACATTAATAGGAGAAATAAAACATCCCTACTATACCATTGTCATTCCAGATGTCAACATACACATGTATACATTAATAAGAGAAATAAAACATCACTACTATACCATTGTCATGCCAGATGTCAACATACACATGTATACATTAATAAGAGAAATAAAACATCACTACTATACCATTGTCATGCCAGATGTCAACATACACATGTATACATTAATAAGAGAAATAAAACATCAGTACTATACCATTGTCATGCCAGATGTCAACATACACATATATACATTAATAAGAGAAATAAAACATCAGTACTATACCATTGTCATTCCAGATGTCAACATACACATGTATACATTAATAGGAGAAATAAAACATCAGTACTATACCATTGTCATTCCAGATGTCAACATACACATGTATACATTAATAGGAGAAATAAAACATCACTACTATACCATTGTCATGCCAGATGTCAACATACACATGTATACATTAATAAGAGAAATAAAACATCAGTACTATACCATTGTCATTCCAGATGTCAACATACACATGTATACATTAATAGGAGAAATAAAACATCACTACTATACCATTGTCATGCCAGATGTCAACATACACATGTATACATTAATAAGAGAAATAAAACATCCCTACTATACCATTGTCATGCCAGATGTCAACATACACAAGTATACATTAATAGGAGAAATAAAACATCCCTACTATACCATTGTCATGCCAGATGTCAACATACACATGTATACATTCATAAGAGAAATAAAACATCACTACTATACCATTGTCATTCCAGATGTCAACATACACATGTATACATTCATAAGAGAAATAAAACATCACTACTATACCATTGTCATGCCAGATGTCAACATACACATGTATACATTAATAAGAGAAATAAAACATCCCTACTATACCATTGTCATGCCAGATGTCAACATACACAAGTATACATTAATAGGAGAAATAAAACATCCCTACTATACCATTGTCATTCCAGATGTCAACATACACATGTATACATTAATAGGAGAAATAAAACATCAGTACTATACCATTGTCATGCCAGATGTCAACATACACATGTATACATTAATAGGAGAAATAAAACATCACTACTATACCATTGTCATGCCAGATGTCAACATACACAAGTATACATTAATAGGAGAAATACAACATCCCTACTATACCATTGTCATGCCAGATGTCAACATACACATGTATACATTAATAGGAGAAATAAAACATCACTACTATACCATTGTCATGCCAGATGTCAACATACACATGTATACATTAATAGGAGAAATAAAACATCACTACTATACCATTGTCATGCCAGATGTCAACATACACATGTATACATTAATAAGAGAAATAAAACATCAGTACTATACCATTGTCATGCCAGATGTCAACATACACATGTATACATTAATAGGAGAAATAAAACATCCCTACTATACCATTGTCATTCCAGATGTCAACATACACATGTATACATTAATAAGAGAAATAAAACATCACTACTATACCATTGTCATGCCAGATGTCAACATACACATGTATACATTAATAAGAGAAATAAAACATCCCTACTATACCATTGTCATGCCAGATGTCAACATACACATGTATACATTAATAAGAGAAATAAAACATCAGTACTATACCATTGTCATGCCAGATGTCAACATACACATGTATACATTAATAAGAGAAATAAAACATCAGTACTATACCATTGTCATGCCAGATGTCAACATACACATGTATACATTAATAAGAGAAATAAAACATCACTACTATACCATTGTCATGCCAGATGTCAACATACACATGTATACATTAATAAGAGAAATAAAACATCCCTACTATACCATTGTCATTCCAGATGTCAACATGCACATGTATACATTAATAAGAGAAATAAAACATCCCTACTATACCATTGTCATGCCAGATGTCAACATACACATGTATACATTAATAGGAGAAATAAAACATCACTACTATACCATTGTCATGCCAGATGTCAACATACACATGTATACATTAATAAGAGAAATAAAACATCCCTACTATACCATTGTCATGCCAGATGTCAACATACACATTTATACATTAATAGGAGAAATAAAACATCCCTACTATACCATTGTCATGCCAGATGTCAACATACACATGTATACATTAATAGGAGAAATAAAACAGACCAGCACAAGTGTTTGTATTATGAATGTTGCATCTATCACACAATTCTCATGCGTGTTTAAATTCTTGGTTTTACAGACATTCTGGTCTTAGTTATGTTCCCTCTGCGCCACGGAACCCAATGAATGTTGGCACTGATATACGATTCTAGCAAGAACACACCGTTGATGTTGGTATTAGTACATCTTCCATGCCACCAACCACTCTTCTTATCGATAGAACACGACAAAGATGTATGTATGGCGTTTTCCCAGTCACACTCTTCTTGTCGATAGAACACGACAAAGATGTATGTAGGTCGTTGTCCCTGTCACACTCTTCTTGTCAATAGAACACGACAAAGATGTATGTATGTCGTTGTCCCTGTCAAGTGTTGAACACACAAACATCCTAATATTCGTTGGATTCTTCTGCCCATCCATCATTGAATCTATTTATTGATTGATGACTATTGAATACCAATTCACTATTGTTGCTTTTATTTGATATTGAATAACAAAAGAGGTACACAACGGCATTATATTGGAAAAATTCTGAAAATGTTTTATTAGATTAAGAAAGGTTTTAAGCAGATAAAGTGGCCTGCCAAGCACAAACAATATCATATATCTAAATCATTTGACATAGAAAGTGCACAAGTAAGTATATGGTTAGAGGCTATTTTCTCTGTTTTTCCAATTCGATAGCTTAATTGTGATGATATTTTTTGATAATATTCTTAAATTAATTGTGTGAAAAAGCCTGCTAAAATACTTCACTTTTGTTGAATAACCCGATAGTCATTTAAAGTTATTAGGTCAATTCTACAATATTATGTAATTGTGATAATGTATTACTCATTTGTTTTTTTACAAAACACTCGTATTGATACGATTTACAAACGGACAATATCATTTGAAGCCTTTTCCACACAAACAACAACATAATTATCTTTAAGAGATGTAGACATTTCATTTCCTCTATACCTCTATACACGACAAAGATGTATGTATGGCGTTTTCCCAGTCACACTCTTCTTGTCGATAGAACACGACAAAGATGTATGTAGGTCGTTGTCCCTGTCACACTCTTCTTGTCAATAGAACACGACAAAGATGTATGTATGTCGTTGTCCCTGTCAAGTGTTGAACACACAAACATCCTAATATTCGTTGGATTCTTCTGCCCATCCATCATTGAATCACCTGAAAAGATAAATTAATGGATGAGTGTTTGGTGTTAAACGCCCCTCTCAGTGCTGGATTCGAATTCATAACCTCATGTTGACAGGCTAGTGATAGAGTAATTCGACAATTTAGAACTCCCGGCGATCGATGCCCGCAATACATATGGATGTAAAATACGTAAATTAAATCAACAGTACATTACCGATGCTTAAATAACAGTGAATTACATTGTTTTGGATTTTTTTCTCTCGAGTACATCAACCTAATGTTCATGAACACGTATCGTCTGATAAAGAATGTGTCCTTTTATTACCAGACATTATCTATAAATCATTATAGCAATGGGAATAGCAATATACTTCGTAAACAATCAGCTACATGTCATTGTGGCCCTCTGAACTTAGGAACCGTTTGTTTTTATATCTATTTCATGTGATATAGCAAATTTTACTGAAATTCTAACTAAACAGCAGTTTGGGTAGATGCTGGTGAAAAGTAAAACTAATAAATAAACCATATGTAAAAGAGGGACGAACGATACAAAAGGGACAGTCAATCTCATAAATCTAAAACAAACTGACAACGCCATGGCTAAAAATGAAAAAGACAAACAAACAACAGCACACATGACACAACATAGAAAGCTAAAGAATAAACAACACGAACCCCACCAAAAACTAGGGGTGATCTCAGGTGCTCCGGAAGGGTAAGCAGATCCTGCTCCACATGAGGCACCCGTCGTGTTGCTTATCGTGTTGTAAGGATCTGTATAAAGAAAGAAATCAAAACGTTATTAATTGCATGAGCGCTTCTTTGGATTTACCTTCATCAATAATGCTTAAAGCCGCAAATATGAAAGTCATTGATGTACAAGAACCGAAACAGTCAAATAGCTTTATGCCAAAAAGGGACCTAAAAATAGCTAAATCCATATATAAAGAAAATGTTCGAATCGTACCTAGAAATGAATCGTAGATAAAATGTAAATAGTATTACATGAATAGTTTATTGTGAGAATATAATACAATCCGTTGTTATCTTCGTATAGTTCATGCGTTTTCATCGGTTTTAGTTTGTAACTCGAATTTGTTGTTCGCTTTATTGATTGATGACTATTGAATACCAATTCACTATTGTTGCTTTTATTTGATATTGAATAACAAAAGAGGTACACAACGGCATTATATTGGAAAAATTCTGAAAATGTTTTATTAGATTAAGAAAGGTTTTAAGCAGATAAAGTGGCCTGCCAAGCACAAACAATATCATATATCTAAATCATTTGACATAGAAAGTGCACAAGTAAGTATATGGTTAGAGGCTATTTTCTCTGTTTTTCCAATTCGATAGCTTAATTGTGATGATATTTTTTGATAATATTCTTAAATTAATTGTGTGAAAAAGCCTGCTAAAATACTTCACTTTTGTTGAATAACCCGATAGTCATTTAAAGTTATTAGGTCAATTCTACAATATTATGTAATTGTGATAATGTATTACTCATTTGTTTTTTTACAAAACACTCGTATTGATACGATTTACAAACGGACAATATCATTTGAAGCCTTTTCCACACAAACAACAACATAATTATCTTTAAGAGATGTAGACATTTCATTTCCTCTATATCTCTGAAAACGGAATTTGGTCGATCATTCACACAGTTTTTCAACTTATGAATTCGATTTTTTATCAGAGACCTGATTGTTTTGACCCATTCTGACAAAGTATCCAGTTTGACAAATGTTCTGGCGTAGTCCTCAGTAGAATCCATAATGATCTTGAAGTAATGATTCGACTTGATGTGTTGGGCTTCTCTAAATTTAGGACCACAATATTTCACCTTTCGGAGATGTTCATGCTCAATAATGTTTCGATCCCCAGTAATAACATGAATAACGTGCCCAGATGGGCTCTGAATATAAGTCGAGTGGGAACACCAGGTTTCATAGTTTTTTTGTTATGTATTGGTTTTTTGTGCAAAATAAAGTGGAATTGTAGATGTTCAAGATGAATTTATTCAAGTTGATCAACCATGTTTCATTTGATGGTAACTATAAAAGTGAGATATTGTAGATATTAGGTGCCCAAAAAATAGTTAAAAAAAGAAAATAAAATTACATTAAATACGGGATTTTTCATCTGTGTTTAAGATACATTGGTGGCCTTGGCCTGTTTCCGCTCTTTGATCGGGTTGTTGTCTCTTTGACACATTCCCCGTTTCCATTCTCAATTTTAATTTATATATTAAGCTTAATTTTCGCATATAAAGCCTTCAAAACATAAGTCGGTTGATTAAATGACGTCGTTTGAATTTCGTTGCTAAATTTGGGCGGTTTCGCATGAAAAAATATCGTTGCTGTACTGTTACTTTGTGTCAATTACTTATATGTTCGAGAATATTGTATAGTCCTTCAACAAATTAATACACAGTAGGATCAAGGGGAAAATATTTAACATGTTCGAACTACATGTAGTCCATATAGTTGACTATGCGGTAGGGTAGGAATGTATTCAGAAATATGCTTATGCCTTGGTCTTCATTCGAGCAGTTGTGAACATTATGCCAAGTTTATAACGTTTATTTGGATGTATTAATTCGCGGATACGTCCGGCTAGAATGATTATGTTATCCAAAGCCTCGTATAGAAGGGAGGCGAAAGATACAAGAGGAGTATCAAACTCAAAAGCCGAAAATAAACTGACAACACTATGGCTACACAAGATAAAGACAAACAACATTAAACGAAACGAAACCAAAGACTGAGGATGACGAACCAACCAGAAAGTGTTATGATGCTCTCTGCGTGTTATTGCCAGATATACTAATTATTTCTTGCTACTATATGAAGTATTTGCCACTGGACGTCATGCAAAAACAAAATTTAACAATCAATCATTCAATTGATTATCAAATAATTTTCAAATATATTCCATTTACACATGAATTTACAATTTTATTGCATTCATCGACATGCATAAAACTACTGGTAAAGTAAACCTGGTTTTCTAGCTAGCTTAACATCTCACATGTATGACTGTCACATAAAGTTCTATTATATTGACAAAGATGTGTGAACAAAACAAACTGGCATAACAGGTAAAAATGTCAAAAAGTGGGGTACAGCAGTCAACATTGTGACATCAACTATATCACTTTAACAAATAATAAAATATGTATAAAAAAAAACCAAAATGGCGTATAGACAAAGAACATAAGCAAACATGAGAGACAAGAATACAAAAATTTACCATGGCACAATAATACAATGATGAGATGTATAAGTAGAGAGCCACGTCAAATAGTAATTACCAAAAAAAAACCAGACTAAACAGTTAAGATGATGAACAACGTCAGTACCCAGAATCTATAATTCAAGACCATCGTCTATTATTTGTGAAGTTGATATTATATTTATTAACAAGTGCAAACACATCAAACAAATGGTTCGCATCTGACATATTCCTGACTTTGTACAGGCATCTTATGTAGAAAAGGGTTGATAAAACCTGGTTTATAGCTTGATAAACCTCTCACTTGTATGACAGTCGCATAAAATTCCACTATATTGACACAATATGATAACAAAACAAGAACTTAACCCTAGTCAAAAACTAAGACTGGGGTTAAGTTTGATTTATAAACAAATTCCACACAAGTCATGCAAGTTGCTTAGATTACAAGTGCACAAGGGAACTTAATAATTTGCGAATATAAGTTATAATTAGGATGCTTAGATTACAAGTGCACAAGGGGACTTAATAATTTACCAATATAAGTTATAATTAGGAGTACCTGCGGTTCAACTGTAACCTGTAATTGTGAGTTGGTAGTTAGTGCTTTCATTCCCCACGCATATTGTATCATAGACGGCATATGCTGAAGTCCTAGTAATATCTTCTAGGTCAAATCGGACTTTGTAGGAATTATGTTATCGAAGAATGTAATTGAGATTGTCATTTCCTTTTGAAATAGATAATAATTTACTGATTATAAGTGTAAATATTATAAAACACGCTATTATCATGGATTTATTTTTGCGATTTTTAGTCAACATTGTTCTCGCTGTTTAATATTTGCATTTGAATTGTTCGTCTGTTATTTTCCTAAAAAAATAATTAAGCGCCAATAAGATATAACGGATGTTAATATTAAATGCAAATTAAGTCATGTAAGTCTAGAAGCAAAATAAGCTAACACTATTGATATTCTATGAAACTACTTTTCGAGATATTAAAAGATGAGAAAAAGCTGGCTCGAACTTATATTAAGCATTGGCTTTACTTGGGTTTCACATCGTTGACATTTGCTTAAATATGGTAAAATATCCTTTTGTGATCTATTGAAGTCTTTTATGAAAAGAAAAGTGGGTAATATGGGTCAAAACTTGTAACCTACATAGTAGGGAAAACACAAGGAATCCACACATTTTACAAAAAATCCAAAATCTGACAAAATAACATAAAATACACATATTTTCGCCGAAAGTTTTTAATACACTTTTGGATGCTTCATTGCTGTTGTTTTGTACTTAAGAGAATGTTGTCTTGCGACCGTCCGTATTGAGATATTTTAAATTTTATTCATTTACCATTTTATAGACTCTTTTTGAGAATTGTTAGACTTACATCATAAAACAAATGTGTCAGTAGTTGAACACTTTTTTTAAAAAGATTATCGAGGTTGTTTAACGCTCAATGACGTACATCCTTAATATGCTATCATTCACGCATGAACATTTGGTAAAATTAAGCTCTTTCAAACAATGTAGGATACGATAACGACTTTACTATGTGTCCAAGAAAAGCATATACCACTATAATACAAAACCATCCATGCAACAACAAAAAAATGACAGAACAAACATTGTATCAAAGTTTTATCAACGCCAATACAAGATTGGCAAAACCCATAAGTTGAAAATGAACTGACAACGCCATTACTAAAAAAAGAAAAAGACCAACAAACAAACACTAGTACACAAACATCATACAAAACTAAAGCCTAAGCAACACAAACCCCACCACAGCTGGGGTGATCTCATGGGCTCTGGATGGGTAAGGTGATCCTGTACCACATGTGATACCCGTCGTGATGCTCATCTTAGTACAAACTCGATTATCAGTCTAATTCGGTAGGTCACATTTTTCAAACGGACGGGATTGTAGTTACGACATAGGGAACATATCCGATGTCTTCTGCGAAGCGGATATTCCATAACGCATAACGGTGAACCAACTTGTGATTAGGTCCGTAAAATTTAAGAAAGGGATGATTTCGTCAACAATTGGAAATCTTGGTTCGATAGCTTCCTTGTGAACTGCAACCCTCTATCAAGGAAACCACGATAAGAAATAAAAGACAGGGAAAATCGTGCCAATTGGAAGATATATACTCCGTATGCAAGCGCTACTTGAACGTTGCTACATAGAAATGGAAAGTTAAGAATTGGGAAGCTGTAATTATCTCTCTTGTCGTAAATATTTGTTTTTAACCGAGCCTCATTTTCATTTTGATATAAGTCAAGATATGCGGCAAACTTAACTGTTTCCTTTATTTCAAGTTCGATAGAAGTTCAACATAGTAATCAAACTTTGAATCATTTAATGAGAGAATAACAAAGATAAAGAATACTGCTAACTTCTTTTCTTTTTTCCTAGAAAGTTCCTGTCAGAAATCAGCCTCACAAGAATAAAAGACGGGGGCACGGTTGGCTACCCATGAAAACACCGATTGTTTGTTGAAAAAAGCCATCAAAACGTTACAAATATGTTGTCAATCAAGAAAGAAATCAAGCGTCTTAATAATTTCAGTTTCAGAAAACAATTTGTTTGAATCAGAGTGATTTTTACAAAGTAAGATTTTTCCCGCCATAAGACAAGATACTTGTATCTACACCTACTTTAACCAGTCTCTTTTATGAAACAAAGCAAAACCAGCTCTATAGTATAGTATAGGTTACTTAACTACATATTTTAGAAAAAAAAATAAGCATCTTAAAACATGCATTGAAATACAGTCTTCTTCAATGTCGCGAACATGACGACTAACGATAAATGAAGGAAATAATTAAGGTGCATTTAAGATTGGTTGTCCAACTACATGTATTAAATAGAAACAGATGAATGACAAAAAAAGTATATAATTAATCAGTATAAAATTGAGAATGGAAATGGGGAATGTGTCAAAGAGACAACAACCCGACCAAATAAAAAAACAACAGCAGAAGGTCACCAACAGGTCTTCAATGTAGCGAGGAATTCATAAGTAATTTAATGATCTTTATTAATAAGTCCTATTAATGTTTCCAGTATTGCATCAATTATTTTGGGTTTTTAATTCGACAAGTTTTCGAGTGTCAACCATTTCGTTTTAAATACAAAACACGTTTTTACTTATTTGGAAATGCTATAAATTATGTTCATTTGACGCAAATGTGACCTCATCATTTTAATTGTAATAGTTTGTTTTAGGGCCATGATTGTGATATTATTCAACTAGTTTTACGAATTTTCAATTACATGTTAAGCTAAGAGCGTTCCTTACGACTAAATTCATGACAAATTTGTTTGACACATTGAAGGCTCTATGACTTAGTCTAATTAAGTTTTTGTATAACTGTGTGATGTTGCTATAAATGATGAATTGTTTTTGTTCGTTGCCTTTGCAGTGTTTAAAGTCACGTTAAAACATGTTTACGACTAAAAGCAGGACAACTGGCATTGCTTGTAAAATAGATCAGGATCAAACGTACCTCGATACGAAAGAGGTTTAACACCTCAAAGTTGACAGATACAAGTGATCACTGCCGTATACGGTGCAGGGGTGGCATCCTGGTTTGCCCACTTTTAATTGCATGTATATGTAAACATAGAGGGAATTGTTGTTTTAACAATTATAGTTTATTTCTGAATTAAAGTCATATTTTTTACCTTTTATTTTACCTGTAAAATTAAAAAAGAATATTTATATTCTGCTAATAAATCAAGAAAAATGTGCAAAAATTTTCTATATTATATATATATTTGGCAGGATAATGTATTTCATTAAAAAAAATTAGGAAAAAATGTGTACTAAAATGAATAATCAACAAATAGTTTTAATTACTGGTACATTCAGAAAAAAAGTGAAAAGTAAAATAATGAATAAATCTCATTTGAATATCTTTTGATTTATTCAACTTCATTTTTTTTTTAAATTTCAATACAATACACTTTTTCAAAATTTAGTAAAATATAAAAATATCCAATTAAATTTAACAACTAGAATATAAATGCAACTGTTCAGTAGCCATTGATCAACAACACCAGTTACAACTTCAACCAGAAACACTATATATAGACTAAGAGACAGCAATCAACAACGCAACACAGACAGTATGTTCAGGGGTAACCGTGAAAGGCTGCTTCTTCCACTTCACCCAGTGTATATGGCGAAAGGCACAGAAATATGGACTACAGTCCTATTATAAAGAAAGTGAAGTCATTACTTAACTGATACGACAAGCTGCAGTACTATCGGTAGCTCTTGTTCCATCCCACCTTGTTGACGATGATTGGCTAAACACTTTAAAAGACATTGGAGAAGCTGAAAACATACCCTCTACAACTTCATTTACAGATTACGTGACAGAGTTTTGGGTTGAAAACTACCGGTTTTTAAGGAACCACTATAACACAGAAGGACCCCGCACCATGCATAAATCACCTGGAAGGATGGCACACCAAACTTAAGAAGCGACTCAAACACGCCCACCCCAACATCTACGAGATCATTGAGCTACTGAAGAAGACAAAGACACTAACAGAATGCAACATTATCCAGTATGCAGCATGAGGAACCCGCCCACCTTAAAGACGACGATACAGAGTAATAGACACCAGACTCATAGACAGATACCAACAAGGACCCATCAACGTGGTAGATTACTCTGACACAACATTCCTTCTTCTCCATTTGAACTGAACAATGAAGTTAGTCATTGTAAATTGTGAATTTGTAAATATTAAATGTTTTGTTACTTTTGATGTATATATAAAAAAGTGTATTCCTCATCATTTTACATATAGTGCCCTTGTTACTTATTTTGTACTTAATTGATTTCCCTATGCAATGCATTTATAAAACTTATTAATATATTAAATTATGTTTGCAATAAAAGAAACTCAGTGTACAAATATATTTCTATCTTGAAAATCATTCAGACACAGATTTTTTTTAATACTTTTCTATACAAAAAAAAACAACCTGAATATCTAAGAAAAAAATATCTGATTTTCTTTCAGTATTTTTATATACAAAAAAACAATCTGAATATCTAGAAAACACTTACAAACTATATACCTAGGTTGGAACAGACTATACAATTGTATGCTCATTGAACCTTTTGTCTTTTGTTTTATCAACTAATAGATAATTGGTAGAATTAACAGTGGGCAAACCAGGAGTAAACCGGTGCAGGAAATGCTTACATCTTTACAACTGACATTGTTTGTCGAAAAGACCAGGATCAAATGTTCCTTGATACGAAAAAAGTTCAACACGTCAAATTTGACAGATACAAGTAATAACTTACGTTCAACCATTAAGACCACTTTGTTACCGAGGTACATATTGCCCAATCAGCCTTCATCTAGTAGCATGTGCTTGCTACTGACAATATACCAATTCTTCATTTCAATAGTGATTTTTTTATCAATCAAGAGAAACGGACGCATTGAATATATAGTGTGTTATTTTAATTCAGAATGAATTTATAAAGTTTTAACTTTTTTTTTTGCGTTTATCACATGGTAAAGACTGAAATCTATGACGTGTTTGATTAACGTAAATAGAGAACAAGTAATAGCTTTTAAAAAAGCTAGTCGTCTTTTAGCTGATGAAAATGGAAAGTGTTCTCGCTTTGTAGATTAATTAATTCAGAATAGCCTTGCATATCAATCAACAAATTTACATGTAAGGTCACACGTTATAAAGTATTGTATCGTTTAACATATGGTGTGTTTACAAAACTCGGCTATTTATAGATAAAAGTATCATGATAAATGACCAGGCAAAATCGAATTGCTAAAATAGAGAGGACAATTCCGATACTCTACGGGATTGAAAGACATTTACTAGGTTTGGATTGTCATAATCAATCAACGAATTTTTAATTATTCACGTCTCGTAATATCTTCCAATCAGGTATTAAGAAGAGTTTAGCCCGCAGACTGTTCATCGTTCAATTCTTAATAACGTCTCCTAGGAGACGTTAATGATAAGCCATACCTATGGCAAGCCATTTTTGTATTTAATCTATTTTCAAAATATCTTTTAAAGTTAAAAAGATATCTTTAAAACTAAATAAGATATCTTGTTAAGTAATTGAGATATCTTATAAGTTAACTAAGATATCTTATAAATCAAGTTAAATATATTATGTATTAAAGGCTGCATCCAAACCCAAATATTTTTACACAGAAATTTTACACAATATATTACTATGTCCTTTAATCACCTGCTCCTGCATTTGGATAACTACATCATGTACATATTAATCTTATTTATGTGCTTCAGCCACAAGCAGGACTATAATATAGTAATTCTTTTTTAAGTATTAGTTTATGCTTGTGTTGTAAAATGTTTAAATTTTTCAGATTTCTTGAAGTGTCCTTTAAGCACCTGCCCTTGGTGACTCCTGCAGAGGTAAAGGGGGGGGTTGATATCTCACAAACATGTTTAACCCCGCCGCATTTTTGCGCCTGTCCCAAGTCAGGAGTCTCTGTTAGTCTTGTATTATTTTAATTTTAGTTTCTTGTGTACAATTTGGAAATTAGTATGGCGTTCATTATCACTGAACTAGTATATATTTGTTTAGGGGCCAGCTGAAGGACGCCTCCGGGTGCGGGAATTTCTCGCTACATTGAAGACCTGTTGGTGACCTTCTGCTGTTGTTTTTTTCTATGGTCGGGTTGTTGTCTCTTTGGCACATTCTCCATTTCCATTCTCAATATTATTAACAATACTATTTGCTAATATGCATCAGCCACGAGGAAGGACTTAACTCAAAGTTTTTTTTCTATAATAAATGCTTCTGGTGCACGGTCAATAATCACTAAACATACAGGTTTTGATATGTGACTACATGTATTTTTTACTCAATTTATATTTCATGTTTTTTGTCAAACGTTTTTCTATTTTTATTTTTGTTTATTGTCTATTGCAATTGTGTGATAAAAAAATCAATGTACTGATTATGCCCGTAATGGGTCCACTATTGGAAATAAAATATATCTTATCTTATCTTATCTGTATTAGATCAGAAATCTTATACAAAAGTCTAATAATATATCTTTTTTAGGTTATAAGATATATTATTTGTTCAAGAAAGATCTCTTAACTATATAAGATTTTTTGGATTCAAGATATCTTATAAACTAAATAATAAAATTGAGAAGGGAAATGGGGAATCTGTCAAAGAGACAACAGCCCGACCATAGAACAACCAACAGCAGAAGGTCACCAACAGGTCTTCAATGCAGCGAGAAATTCCCGCACCTAAGGCGTCCTTCAGCTGGCCCCTAAACAAATATATATACTAGTTCAGTGATAATGAACGCCAGAAGAAACGACACAAGAAACTAAAATTAAAAATAATACAAGACTAATAAAGGCTAAAGGCTTCTGACTTGGGACAGGCGCAAAAATGCGACGGGGTTAAATAT
The DNA here is from genome assembly GCF_963676685.1 of Mytilus edulis. Taxonomy (NCBI): domain Eukaryota; kingdom Metazoa; phylum Mollusca; class Bivalvia; order Mytilida; family Mytilidae; genus Mytilus; species Mytilus edulis. The sequence goes on along the minus strand of NC_092355.1, from coordinate 78,719,011 downwards.
GTTTATGAGATCTCAATCCTCCCCCTACACCTCTAGCAAATGTAGACAAACGCATAATAATATGCACATTAAAATTCAGTAAATAAGTTATATTTTCAGATAAATAAGATATCTTTATAGATAAATAAATATCTACCAAGGTTGATAAGATATCTTTTAAATTATATTAGATATCTTTTTTAATTATATAAGATATTTTATTAACTTCAAATTAAATAAGATATATCATATAGAATAAAGTATATGTTATATTATTTGTTAGATATCCTATTTACTTACTAAGATATCTTGAAATTGAATAAATATAAAAACGTTTGACATACATACGTACTGAAATGTTTAATTAAACTTTTAAGGTTCTTGTTCTGATTAATCAAACTATTAAGGTTCTTGTTCTGATTAATCAAACTATTAAGGTTTTTGTTCTGATTAATCACTATTAAGGTTTTTGTAATTTGACTTTTTACAACATAAAAAATGTAACATAACAAATTCTCTGAAAAGTTCAAGCTTCAAACTGAGATAATTATCAGTATGCAATTATCTGAGAATGTTAATTTCATTTCATTCTGTTGATAGTTAGAAAAAAATGCGAATTCAAATCCCCTACCAAGCCAATGTTCTCCTGCTATATATCCAAATCCAGTTTTGTATTCATTCCAGTCCCTATAGAAATCCACACTTCCATTGTATCGTCTTTGGATTGTCTATATATACAAGTTATTTTAAATATAAACTAATCTCCTGAGACAACCCCTTGTTTACAAATGTTGATCTGAACCGCTCTGAACAGATTTATTATTATTTTGACTAGACATAAAACAAGACTCAACCCACTATTTTTTTTCATAAAAATGTAGTACCAAGTCAGGAAAATGTCAATTGTTATCATATAGTTCGTTCTGTGTGTGTTATATTGTCGATTGGTTTTTTGTTGCACTTCCATGTTCATGTTGTTTTCCTCATATAGTTCATGTGTTTCCCTCGGTTTTAGTTTGTGACCCGGATTTGTTTTCTCTTAATCGATTAATGGCTTTCGAACAGCGGTATACTACTGTTGCCTTTATTCTTACAATTTTTTGCGGATAAAATACCTAATAATTTACTGCTCGGCCTTTTAAATGATGTTGAAATCAAAATAACCGAAGAAAACAATGCAGAACAAAACAAATCTTTTTTCGTAATCGGTGATCACGTAATTGATTTTCAAGAAAAGAAAAATAATATGCTTGGTAGTCTGTAGACGGTCATCGATTAACGTAGCCTTTGGTAAAACTCAGAATAATGTTCTACATAAAAGACATACAGGTCAGCTACCCAAATAGAAGACAAACACGAAAACCAAAGTCGGGATAGAAAACACACATCGTAGATACCAAGCTTCAAATTTAGTACGCCTATAAAATGTTTTAATACAGCTGAGAAAACCAAGAATGACAAAAAGTATTGCCAACACCTTGCAATGATTCAAAAATGGGAATAATGGAGACACCCTGTGATTCATTACACTATTAGAACAAGTCTACTATTTAAATGGCGCTATTGGTGCCCGTATAAATACACACAACCCGTCGATTAACTTGTTTTCTTCAAGCCATTTAGAAATGTATATGTTACAAAGGACAAACTTAAAGCTTACAAATGGCAAATTGAGGAAAAGAAATGATCACATTACAATGTGGTGTCACATTGCATACCATAGGATCGGCATGTCTTGCTCCGCTAGTTAATATAATACCTCAAAGCTTTTGTAAAAGTTTATAAATCATTCATTTTCTTATTTGTAGTCATTAGAAAAATACTTAAGGAATGACTGTAATATTTTTTTCTGTCTATGAAGATATAACATAAAAATAAATTGGTGCACACTGAATAACGCGCGTAGCGGGTTATTTAACAGCGCACCACATTTTTAATGTTATTTCGAATAGACAGAGATAATATTACAGTCATTTCTTATAATTTAATTATCAATTCCATTTAAACCGTAGAAAACCATTAAAAAACGTTGATGACGTCACGGTCACACGACTAAATTATGTCTATGGGCTGATAACAAAATAAAGTCAGCGCATCAGAAGACGCGTTTCATAAAAAATTAAAGTATTTCAAAATACTACATGAATCCGTAGAAAGAATAGTAAAATGACTGCATATCCAGTAGTCCGGCCGATCGGTGAAAAAATTGCTCAAATAATGAGGAATGCACCAATTTTTGCATGATGGTAAACTTTTGTGTACTGAGCAATATTAGCTATGGACCCACCCTCAAAATTCAATATGGCGGCTTATTTCAAGATGGCTGCCGTACGTTCTAAAATATTTTCCAGTATTGCACAAACCACAGTGGATTTGATGCTGGGTGCACAAAAATCAACATATTTGAATAACTTATTGTACTTAGCAAGATTTTGTTTTGATCTTTTTTTGAAATACAAAATGGCGGCTATGTTCAAAATGGCCGCCTTGAAAAATAAGCAAATATTCATTATTGAGAATTGACCTGAATATAAGCATTTTATTGATGTATAGTGTCATTTGGTATCTCTCCAAGTTCTGCCCTTTCTGATTTTGCCTTGCTTGTCATTTCATACACAAAGTAGTAGCTTTCATAAAAAGCTGAAGTAGTAGCTTTCATTAAAAGCTGCACTATTTGTTGTCTTGGGTCACACATAAAAGCTGTGATTTGGGATTTATCTGCCTTAAGATATTATTCAGTGCCTATCTTATCTCTTGGGTCGCCATATTTTGCAATTTGAGACATTAAACTGTAAATTGAGAATCAGTTAAACACATATCAGTGAAATGGCAGGAATTGAGGACAATAAGGACAAGAACATTGAAATGGCAGAAATGGAATCACTTGAGATATGTAGAAACCCACAGCTGAAGACGCTTTAACAGAGGACAGCTCAGAAATGACCATTAAACAATTGTACTAAGAACATTTAACAGATAGAAAATCAAATGCTCAAAGAACAGCTGAGATTTACCGCAATATAAAACAGAGAGAAGCGCGAATATATAAAATATGTGTTGGTCTCATTACGTTTCAAGCTGAACAGAAAGAGGCAATGAATATTAATAACAAACAGTTAAAAGCAATATCTCAGCAACTTCAGCAGTCTGAAGACAGGATAGACCACAAGGCAAGTAATAATTGCTTGCATTGGCGGAATTGATGGTCAGACCAATAAGATATTCAATGTTGTGGTGAGAAGATTGGACAAGCTGACAAGAACTGAGAAAGGTGACACAGTTCTATTTACAAGTGCGTTTGAACAGCAGGGTACCTTCCAACAACTGGTATCTGTTGTAAATGAATCAGTGGACAATCGAAATAAAGAAGTTAATATTTTTGCAATGGACACATCATCTTAGCCAAAATTTGACCTTAGCCTGTACAAAGCAAGTTTACCAAAAGTACACAACAAAATCCATGCCGTGGGTCTTTCCCCAATTGTAGGTCGCATGAACCATAAACCGCGCCAACTCTGTTGAAGGTGTTTTCACCTTAAGTCAAAAGTCCTATGCCAGGGCCCTTGGCCCTGCATGAGACAGTTCAAATTATTCAACAACAATCTCCATTTAAGATAAAAATAAAATTGAGAATGGAAATGGGGAATGTGTCAAACAGGGATGGGCACGATTACTGACAAATGTAATCGATTAATAATCGATTACATGAAGGATTTTTGTGCAATCGATTAATAATCGATTACTCAAATTTTAGTATGTAATCGATTACAATCGATTACTTTATCAAAAGTAATTACATTACTTTTCGATAACTGTCAATTACATACTTCAACATTTCAACAAAAAATAACATGAGTAAAACACAATTATATTGCTCAACATTTGTATATATAGTGGAAATTAAGATCTTTACCTAATGCATCATTCAAAGCATTGTTTCTAAATTATAAGTTAATAGCTGCTTTTTAGATCAAATCTCTTGATGAAAATTAGAAATATTTAAAAAATCTCGTAATTTTGACTTTCAACATATATGAAAGATGTCATCGCATTGCAATAATCACTTATTCATAACTAATTGTTTTTCAAAAAATTAGCTTTCTTACTGACACGTTAGCTTTTTTGTTTTTACTCTTTAAAAAAATTTATTTTAGAATAGTTAATTACAATGTTTAAGGAAATATAAAAAAAAGTAGAATAATTAATTAGTTCAGCTAATTTTTAAGATCAAAATTTATTTTTATAATGACATGCATGTTTTAAAACTTTTGTTTGGATAACCACCCTAATTACAGATTATTTAACTGCCACTGGAGTACAATTTATAACCTGGGGCTAAATATTGTAAATTTCCTTCTTTATTAGACATAAGATAATTGAAATAAAAACAAAGTATGTTTGTTATTGATTAGAAGACTTTGATCATCTCATTAGTAAAGGCAAGAATGTTGTTAACTTCTCCAATCAAATTATATACAAAATATATTTATAGTGTCAAAGGGATACATGTATCTATTTCTAAAAAGAATTGCTATGCATTGCCATTGGTTCATTGTTAAAAGGATTTTGTGTTCTTTTTTAATTTAATTTATATACATGTATATATATCATAACATTTAAGAAATCAACTGTTTATGTATTCTAAGCTTTAATTTCAACTCTGATCGAAAATGATGTTTTCAGGAAATTTAATACAAATAATTTATATAAGCTTATTACTTTTAAAAAATGTAGTACAGAACTTAACGAAAGACAGACACATTTCTTATTTAAGATCCATTTTATTTTTTCAAATCTATTTTCTTATTTAAATATTAAAGCTCTTGAATTATTGACAAGCACATACATCCATTTGTTTCAAAAGCTAGATATAAAGTAAAATTAGGTAGGGGAGGGATCTGGTTACTCATAATGCAGCTAGAGACAATAGATAGAAATAAGGCAGTTGCTTAAATCTCAAGTATTGTTAATGCATAATATTTTATCTGTACTACAAAGTGATAACATACACATTTTCCTCTGAAATAGGTTATTTTTCATCAAACTATTTTACTAAAGTAATCGAAATGTAATCGAAAAGTAATCGATGATTACATCCAAATTTTTGCTGTAATCGATTAAATTACGATTACATGTAATCGAAAATGTCTTCGATTACAGATTACTGTCGATTACTTGAAAAAATGTAATCAATAACAATCGATTACGATTACAGATTACGATTACCCCATCCCTGGTGTCAAAGAGACAACAACCCGACCAAATAAAAAACAACAGCAGAAGGTCACCAACAGGTCTTCAATGTAGCGAGAAATTCCCGCACCCGGAGGCGTCCTTCAGCTGGCCCCTAAACAAATATATACTAGTTCAGTGATAATGAACGCCATACTAATTTCCAAATTGTACACAAGAAACTAAAATTAAAATAATACAAGACTAACAAAGGTCAGAGGCTCCTGACTTGGGACAGGCGCAAAAATGCGGCGGGGTTAAACATGTTTGTGAGATCTCAACCCTCCCCCTATACCTCTAACCAATGTAGAAAAGTAAACGCATAACAATACGCACATTAAAATTCAGTTCAAGAGAAGTCCGAGTCTGATGTCAGAAGATGTAACCAAAGAAAATAAACAAAATGACAATAATACATAAATAACAACAGACTACTAGCAGTTAACTGACATGCCAGCTCCAGACTTCAATTAAACTGACTGAAAGATTATGATTTCATCATATGTACATAAGGCACAATCCTTCCCGTTAGGGGTTTAGTATCATACCATCATAACTTATATGAGAAGAACATAACCCGTGTCATGCCAACAACTGTTTTTAGAATAAATGTGTTTAGTTCCGACGCAAAGACCTTATCAGTGACTCAATATTAACGCCAAAATATGCAATCTTTAATGACTTGACAACAGTATCGTAATTATATCCCTTCTTAATAAGTCTATTCAAAGGTTTTTTAAGTTTCTGAGGTGAATACTGACACCTTTGTGCTTTATAAAGAATATTTCCATAAAAAATTGGATGTGAAATACCTGAACGTATAAGAAGTCTGCATGTTGAGCTATATTTACGAATGATGTCTTTATACCGATGAACATACTATAAACCTCTAGTACTAATCAAGGATACCAGCAAAAGGCTTATGTGTCTTCTTACGCACACTTACCATCTACTATGATTCAATAATATTTGTTTCAGATCAGCACACCATTACAGAAACAATTGGTTGCAAGTGGATTCTATAAAGTTTCTCCAATGCTGAATGCAGTGCCTACTTTCGGTGTCATCGATTCCCCGTCGAGTCAATGGCAAATCCCACATTTATCACTCCAATTATGACAACCTCGTCCGCTTCTGGAGCTTTAATATGCTTCCCATATAACAGCAAGTTGACTCCATTGACCGATCCTGGAAAGGGCAGAGGAAAGAAAAAGAGTGTGACAACACCTCTTCTTCAGACTATTCACTGGAGAGAGAATATACCCGATGGCAAGAAAATCTTTGTGCAAGGGACCGGAGCCGAAGCCCACAGCTGCCAAAAATGCAAAAACTCAATTGAAGAGGATCCATCACTTGGGAGGCGTTCATTTACCAATTTGAACGAACTGCCGGTAGATGACAATGGGAAATCAGGAAAAATGTGTGTAGGCCCCAGATTGCCAGGCCGATGTTGGCTTTGAGTACGCTCGCATGGTTAACACAGATGATGATTCCAAGGCCTTAAAAAAGCATTCATTTGGAGCAGCGCTCCAGCAAGAAAGACGATCAAACCAGATTGGAACCAAAACATTCCGTCGAGGATGTAAAGACAAAGATTCTTCAAGGCATGTAATAGAGAGTAGCCCAGAAACATTCAACAAGGCGTTAAAACAATTGAAAACCTCAAAAGCAAACCAGATGGCGATATATGGATAATAAAGTGCCAATTATGACCATCGACAAGTCTACTTTGCTGATAGCGCAGTATCACCGACCGGTTAAGAAAATATGAGCAGTCCTTTGGATTATGAGTTGCATAACCTCACACAAAATGTCACAAAACTAGCTGATGTTATGCTTTCAAATACTCAGCATAACTTTGGATTGGCCGATCAATATAATCTCGGTTCTTCTGATAAAAAAATCATGAATGATCACCAGTTCAATGGAAGATCGCCTGATCAATATAAACGTGGACGATCTCTTGAGCAATACAATCACGGTAAATCGGCAGATAGAAGTACACCAAAGCTTAATGCCTATCAATCAGGAACACACCCACTAAGCTAGAGATCATATAGTCACTAAAGACAACGGTTAGCATCTCTGATAAACTCCAAAAATCCCGATTATTTCAGACAACGGTCATCTTCACCAGGATACTGAGCAAATCAAAGTGTAAGCCCTTCAATGGAGCAAAGGGTCTGGCCAGTAGGACAACTCAGATTCCAAAATCTATTGGCCATGAAATATCACCTTATCACAAAATCGAACACAGGCCCACTGCCTCGTCCAATATTGTCATCAGACGAAACATTTGAAAGAGCTTAGTAGTACGAGGTACTATACATGACCAAAATATGAGCATGAATGTGGACACTGCTGCAATGATAACATTAGTAAATGAGAAAATAGTTGCGGCAGAAAATGGATATTTGGAGAACGTAACGCTACGTGGTTTGGGTTAACAGCTTGTTATTGGGAAGATTATAAGGAACGACTCTCGACATTAATAGAGTAAACATCAAATGGGATGTGTGCAAAGAGCCATTAATAGACGATGTTATAGTTAGGCTAGTTATTTTGGACACACTGATCGCGGTGATAAACATGAGTACTCCCACAAATACCATCAACAATCAAGCGATAAATGCGCCATTTGTTAATAGTGGAAACGAGATTTTAAATCAGCTAGTTTGCATAAAACGAACCATCACAGTTCCGTCAAATTAAAACATGACTGTTACCATTAAAACTAATAAAAGTGCTGACCAGGAGTGCATCTTAGGACCATACTCGCTGAAATGTTGCAAATTGGTTACGCACGTAGTTGGAAAAGGAAATAGTTGCCCCTTAACCATTTTAAATGATGGCAATCGTCCAATCCGCCTGAAGAAAGCTACACCTATTGATTACATAGAATAATTTGACGATGTAGTGGGTACGGCAGATGAAAACGCAATAAGTGACGTAAGACGTAGAATTGAAGAGACACGAGACAAGGTGCCCTCGGCACTGCCTCAAGGTTCAGATGAGTTACCTACTATTCCACCACATTTACCCGACCTATATTAACGTCAATCGACTCCTTTCAACCTATTTCATTTCAACCATTAAAACTGAAAGCGTTTAAAGAACAATTACAATAACATGTAACATTTTGATTAACATTTTGAATTTCACTATTTGTTCTTGTATATGCAGCTATATTTCCAACTTATGTTTTATAAAAATACCAAAATTATTCTTTTTATACTTAAGAATTACTTGATAACAAATTCAAGAACATGAAGTCCATTTTTGAAAAATCATTTCTTTAATTTCCGAAATTATCTAGAATACTTTTAGGAAAATCTTGAATTTTATACCGTTTTTCCGCCATCTTGAAAATGGCAGCCATATTGGATTTTTCAGAGTGGGTCCATAGCTGAAATCAAAGGGTATATAACCAAGAACTACTATGCAAAGTTTCATGCTTTCCTCATCAAGTGAGCAATTCTGCTCTATATCTGCATCAATCGGCCGGACTACAGGGTATATTGACGATAAAATAAAGGAACCAGCAGGGATTTTCATGCTGCATTGATTATATAATCATTTTTGGCCTCCGGCAGTTACCTGCGCTTTCCTTGGTTGTTATCTCTTTCACATATCCCCCATTTCCATTCTCAATGTTATTCCAAAACATATATGAATCTGCATTTCTTAGGTTTATACGACCTTTGAAATATATACAAATACAGGTACTCTACTACGTGTGAAGAGCTAAACGTTTTAACATGACCAAGTCTTCTGTTTTAACATTTTAGAGATTTCTCTAGAACTAAAACTTTAAAAAATTTCAAGGGAGATTTAAGTAAAACATAAAGGCATATACGGCTGTCAAAAGTCATAAATCGATTTATCTTACACAAATCCGAGTTACATGCCAAAAACTATGAGAAACACATCAACCATGCGAGGGGAAAAAGAACAATAAACACACTGAACTGCTACAAATACAAACGCCAACATTCATAGGACTATGTGATAACAACTGTCATATCTCTTACTTGGTACAGATACAATAGACATAAGAAGATGTGGTATTAGTGCCAATGAGACAACTCTCCATCGAAGTCACAATTTATAATTTTAAACCAGTATAGGTCAAAGTACGGTCTTCAACACGAAGCCTTGGCTCACACCAAACAGCAAGCTATAAAGGGTCCAAAACTGACTAGAGTAAATCATTTAAACAGGGAAACCAAAAAAAGTGGGGGATACATTTTTCTTTTCTTGAGGTTGGGGTCAGTGTGCAACAGCATAGTATATTGCACAAAACAACAAAAAAGGAGGGTATTTTTTTAATTTTTGGAGGGGGTGGGGCAATTCGCAACAGCGTAGTGCAAAAGCAAAAAATTAAGTGTAAATTCAAACTATATAACCAATTTTTAGTTCTTTACTACAGTTATTCTGTGTCAGAAACCTATTATGTGTCAAATATTTAATTACATTCCAAATTCAGACCTATATCGAGCGTGAATAGTGTGTCCATTTTTGTCCGAACGGTCCATGGTTGGACCATTGCGGTCGTATCCAACTGCGTTCGGAGAAGCAATTTAATAAAGACTTAAATATAATTTTATATACATATTAAGTTGTGAATATGGTGAAACTGATCCTCAAAATAAGTTTAAACTGCCCTGGTGTGGAATAAATTTGTGTTAAATTGATCATACTTCTTAATTTACTTATTTCAATCAGTTTTAAATATTGTATACTGCCTTAATGATAACATATATAATAATAACTGTTGAAATTTGTTTGCTGGGCATTAATCTACCGTAATTTACCAATTATGGATTCGGTAATTTCCACTAAAAAACGAAGTTTACCGAATGATCTCATCATACAACAAAAAACGTATAATGTTGTGAGCACTTCATATAATGGTGTGAGCACTTAATATAATGTTGTGAGCACTTAATATAATGTTGTGAGTACTGCATATAATGGTGTGAGCACTGCATATAATGTTGTGAGCACTGAATATAATGCTGATCATTAACATAAGGCAGTCATGGGTTCCATAGTTAAGCAATCCGTCCTCTTGTTATTGAGCAACGTACAGTGTTTAGCAATCCTCCTGTTAGTGGGCATCATACGGTGTCTAGTAATCTTTCTGTTAGTGGGCAACATACATTGTCTAGCAATCCTCCTGTTAGTTGGCATAGTACAGTGTTAATCAGTCCTCCTGTTAGTTGGCATAGTTCAGTGTTTAGCATTCATCCTGTTAGTTGGCAATCTGCAGTGATAAGCATTCCTCCTGTTAGTAGGCAACATACGATGTCTAGCAATCCTCCTGTTAGTAGGCATAGTACAGTGTTTAGCAATACTCCTGTTAGTGGGCATAGTACAGTGTTTATCATTCATCCTGTTAGTGAGCAACGTGTAGTGTTTAGCAATCCTCCTGTTAGTGGGCATAGTACAGTGTTTAGCAATCCTCCTGTTAGTGGGCATAGTACAGTGTTTAGCAATCCTCCTGTTAGTGGGCATAGTACAGTGTTTAGCAATCCTCCTGTTAGTGGGCATAGTACAGTGTTTAGCAATTCTCCTGTTAGTGGACATAGTACAGTGTTTGGCAATCCTCCTGTTAGTGGGCAACATACAGTGTTTAGCAATCCTCCTGTTAGATGGCATAGTACAGTGTTAAGCATCCATCCTGTTAGTGGGCAGCATAGAGTATTTAGCATTCTTCCTGTTAGTGGGCAACGTAGTGTCTAGCATTTATCTTGTTAGCGAGCAACGTACAGTGTTTAGCAATCATCCCTGGCCACAGACACAGTGTTTTCGTCCTAAATCTGCATGAAATGTTTATCACTGGACGTTATAAGAAATCAATCAATCAACCAATCAACAGAAGACGGAAAACTTAAACAATATTTCAAGCTCAATGCGGTTCAGTCTCAAAATCGGATTCAATTAAATTATTTTAAAACTAACAGGTCTTTAGACGATATTTGTTAGTATCACGAAAATTAGAAAAGTATGTCAATAGCTTATAAAAAAGAAGATGTGGTATGATTGCCAATGAGACAGCTCAGGCTCATACCGCATAGCCAGCCATAAAAGGCCCCGAAATAACAAATGTAAAACAATTCAAACGAGAAAACTAACGGCCTTATTAATGTACAAAAAATGAACGAAAAACAAATATGTAAGACAGCAACAAACGACGACCACTGAATTACAGGCTCCTGACTTGGGACAGACACAAACATACAGAATGTGGCAGGGTTAAACATATTAGCAGGATCCCAACCCTCCTCCTAACCTGGGACAGTGGTGTTCAACATACGAATAAACTATAAAAATCAGTTGAAAAACTCATCATATGTTTAGCCTTATTTTTTAATGAGCTTCGTTGCAAAAATAACTATAGTTTTATAAGCGAAGAAAATACGCCAACGAGAAGCAACCAAACAACGTTCAATGAAAAGGCATTTAATCTGTCCAAGAAAGATATCTGTCAACCAAAAATATCTGTCCAAAAATGACTTCTGTCCAAAAAAGACTTCTGCTTAGTAAAGACATATGTTCAACAAAGATAGCTGTCCAATAAAGACATGTACAACAAAGACACGTACAACAAAATAATACAGACAAATATCTAATATGATTAACAAAGACATAGGTCCAACAAAGGCGACATTTGTTCAACAAAATTCTTTTTCTACCAAAGACGTCTGTCTTACAAAAATATCTAGTCTGTCCAACAATGACATCTCTTCAACGAAGATATCTGACCAACAAAGATATCTGTCTTACAAAGGCAGCTTACCAACAAAAACTTGTCAATCGTAGGAGGAGGTAGCCGGACAAACCATATACTCTATGTGGGACGGACGTACTGGGTTATTGATAAGATAGTTATTTATATATTAGTTTCCTATTGATCTTAAAAGTAAATATTCTAGTTCAATACATAAAAGATTTGAAACGAAGATTAATACCCAGCCTTTATATAACATAGAAAATTGAATATTTTAAGAAATTACTAATATGAAATCTGTATTATGTACCCAAGCGCCGTGTATTCCACATGTAAATATTGATGGGTGCTTTCGTCGAGGTCCGCGTTGTTAGCTTCCGTGTTGTGTATTCACAATGTACACAAGTTGCTTTCTTTAAAAAAAAAGAAATGAAATCGTGAATATTAAATTACATGCAGTGGGGTTAAACCAGTTCTACAAACAAAAGATAAACAACAACGAACAACACATGGTTAACATAGTCTGACTTGGTACAGAAACATATATGGCAAGCCGTTTTTCATTTTATTCTTACTTCAAGATTTCTTATGTAATATAATATATAAGATATCTCATATAATATATCAAATATCTTATATAATCTAGCTTTGATAAGATATAATAAAAACATCTTCTAAAGTTTAAAAGCTATCTTATAAAGTATTTTAGATATCTTATAAGATATTTTTTATATAATTAGTTATCAAAGGTACCAGGATTATAATTTAGTACGCCAGACGCGCGTTTCGTCTACATAAGACTCATCAGTGACGCTCATATCAAAATATTTATAAAGCCAAACAAGTAAAAAGTTGAAGTTGAAGTTGAAGTTGAAGGATCCAAAATTCCAAAAAGTTGTGCCAAATACGGCTAAGGTAATCTATGCCTGGGATAAGAAAATCCTTAGTTTTTCGAAAAATTCAAAGTTTTGTAACAGGAAATTTATTAATAAATGACCACATTATTGATATTCATGTCAACACCGAAGTGTTGACTACTGGGCTGGTGATACCCTCGGGGACGAAACGTCCACCAGCAGTGGCATCGACCCAGTGGTGTAAATAGTTATCAAAGGTATATAAGATATCTTATAAAAAAATTAACATAATATATTTTCATGATCTTATAAATATTTCTTATATAAAATATCTTATAAAGTTTTTATTTAAATATCTTATAAAGTTTTTATTTAAAATATCTTATAATTTTTTTTTTATATATGATATATGTAATAAATATTTTTTTTATATATCATGTATATGTTGGTTTAGTACTAATCATAATAATGTGTCCAGATAGGATGACATGTCTATCAGCATACTGTTTCCTTGTGAACTAGCACGTTAAAAGTCTGCATGTCGGTTTAGTACTTATAAAATATATCAGTATAATGTATAAAATTGAGAATGAAAATGGGGAATGTGTCAAAGAGACAACAACCCGACCAAATTAAAAACAACAGCAGAGGGTCACCAACAGGTCTTCAATGTAGCGAGAAATTATCCAGATATGATGACATGTCTATCAGCAGACTGTTTCCTTGTGAACTAGCACGTTAAAAGTCTGCATATCGGTTTAGTACTAATGAGTATCATGTGTCCAGATAGGATGACATGTCTATCAGCAGACGGTTTCCTTGTGAACTAGCACGTTAAAAGTCTGCATGTCGGTTTAGTACTTATCAGTATAATGTGTCCAGATAGGATGACATGTCTATCAGCAGATTGTTTCCTTGTGAACTAGCACGTTAAAAGTCTGCATGTCGGTTTAGTACTAATGAGTATCATGTGTCCAGATAGGATGACATGTCTATCAGCAGACGGTTTCCTTGTGAACTAGCACGTTAAAAGTCTGCTTGTCGGTTAAGTACTTATCATTATAATGTGTTCAGATAGGTTGGCATGTCTATCAGCAGACTGTTTTCTTGTGAACTAGCACGTTAAAAGTCTGCATATCGGTTAAGTACTAATGAGTATCATGTGTCCAGATAGGATGACATGTCTATCAGCAGACGGTTTTCTTGTGAACTAGCACGTTAAAAGTCTGCATGTCGGTTTAGTACTTATCAGTATAATGTGTCCAGATAGGACGACATGTCTATAAGCAGATTGTTTCCTTGTGAACTAGCACGTTAAAAGTCTGCATGTCGGTTTAGTTCTAATGAGTATCATGTGTCCAGATAGGATGACATGTCTATCATCAGACGGTTTCCTTGTGAACTAGCATGTTAAAAGTCTGCTTGTCGGTTAAGTACTTATCATTATAATGTGTTCAGATAGGTTGACATGTCTATCAGCAGACTGTTTTCTTGTGAACTAGCACGTTAAAAGTCTGCATGTCGGTTTAGTACTAATGAGTATCATGTGTCCAGATAGGATGACATGTCTATCAGCAGACGGTTTCCTTGTGCACTAGCACGTTAAAAGTCTGCTTGTCGGTTTAGTACTAATGAGTATCATGTGTCCAGATAGGATGACATGTCTATCAGCAGACTGTTTCTTTGTGAACTAGTACATTAAATGTCTGTATTTCAGTTTAGTATAAATCAGTATAATGTGTCCAGATAGGATGACATGTCTATCAGTAGACTGTTTCCTTGTGAACTTGCACATTAAAGGTCTGTTTTCAGTTTAGTATTAATCAGTATAATGTGTCCAGATAGTATGACATGTCTACCAGCAGACTGTTTCCTTGTGAACTTGCATATTAAAAGTCTGCGTGTCGGTCTAGTACTTATCAGTATAATGTGTCCAGATAGGATGACATGTCTATCAGCAGACTGTTTCCTTGTGAACAAGCACATTAAAGGTCTGTATTTCAGTTTAGTATTAATCAGTTTGAACTAGCACGTTAAAAGTCTGCGTTTCGGTCCAATGCTTATCAGTATAATGTGTCCAGATAGGTTGACATGTTTACCAGTAGACTGTTACCTTGTAAACTAGCACGTTTAAAGTGTGCGTGCCGGTCTAGTACTTGTCAGTATAATGTTTCCAAATAGGATGACACGTCAACCAACAGACTGTTACCTTGTGAACAAGCACGTTAAAAGTCTGCTTGTTGGTCTATTACTGATCAGTATAATGTGTCCAGATAGGATGACCTGTCTACCAACAGACTGTTACCTTGTGAACTAGCACGTTAAAAGTTTGCGTGCCGGTCAAGTACTTATCAGTATAATGTGTCCAGATAGGATGACATGTCTGCCAACAGACTGTTACCTAGTGAACTAGCACGTTAAAAGTCTGCTTGCTGGTTTCTTACTTATCAGTGTAATGTGTCCAGATAGGATGACATGTCTACCAGCAGACTGTTTCCTTGTGAACTTGCATATTAAAAGTCTGCGTGTCGGTCTAGTACTTATCAGTATAATGTGTCCAGATAGGATGACATGTCTACCAGCAGACTGTTTCCTTGTGAACTAGCACATTAAAGGTCTGTATTTCAGTTTAGTATTAATCAGTATAATGTGTCCAGATAGGATGACATGTCTATCAGCAGACTGTTTCCTTGTGAACAAGCACATTAAAGGTCTGTATTTCAGTTTAGTATTAATCAGTTTGAACTAGCACGTTAAAAGACTGCGTTTCGGTCCAATGCTTATCAGTATAATGTTTTCAGATAGGTTGACATGTCTACCAGTAGACTGTTACCTTGTAAACTAGCACGTTTAAAATGTGCGTGCCGGTCTAGTACTTGTCAGTATAATGTTTCCAAATAGGCTGACATGTCAACCAACAGACTGTTACCTTGTGAACTAGCACGTTAAAAGTCTGCTTGTTGGTATAATGTGTCCAGATAGGATGACCTGTTTACCAACAGACTGTTACCTTGTGAACTAGCACGTTAAAAGTTTGCGTGCTGGTCTAGTACTTATCAGTATAATGTGTCCATATAGGATGACATGTCTGCCAACAGACTGTTGCCTTGTGAACTAGCACGTTAAAAGTCTGCGTGCCGGTCTAGTACTTATCAGTATAATGTGTCCAGATAGGATGACCTGTCTACCAACAGACTGTTGCCTTGTGAACTAGCACGTTAAAAAATTGCGTGCCGGTCTAGTACTTATCAGTATAATGTGTCCAGATAGGATGACATGTCTACTAACAGACTGTTACCTTGTGAACTAGCACGTTCAAAGTCTGCGTGTCGGTTTAGTACTTATCAGTATAATGTGTCTAGATAGGATGACATGTCTATCAACAGACTGCTATCTTGTGAACTAGCACGTTAAAAGTCTGCGTGCAAGTCTAGTTCGTATCAGTATAATGTGTCCAGATAGGATGACATGTCTGCCAACAGACTGTTACCTAGTGAACTAGCACGTTAAAAGTCTGCTTGCTGGTCTCTTACTTATCAGTATAATGTGTCCAGATATGATGACATGTCTACCAGCAGACTGTTACCTTGTGGACTAGCACGTTTAAACTCTGCTTGTTGGTCTAGCACTAATCAGTATAATGTGTCCAGATAGGATGACATGTCTACCAACAGACTGTTACCTTGTTAACGAGCATGTTAAAAGTCTGCGTGTCGGTTTAGTACTTATCAGTTTAATTTGTCCAGATAGGATGACATGTCTACCCTCAGACTGTTTGTTACCTTTTGAACTAGCACATTACAAGTATGTGTGTCGGTCTAGTACTAATCAGTATCATGTGTCCAGATAGGATGACATGTCTACCAACATACTGTTACCTTGTGAACTAGCACATTAAAAGTCTGCTTGTCGGTCTAGTACTTATCAGTATCATGTGTCCATATAGGATAACATGTCTACCAGCAGACTGTTACCTTGTAAACTAGCACGTTTAAAGTGTGCGTGCCGGTTAAGTACTTATCAGTATAATGTGTCCAGAAAGGATGACATGTCTACCAACAGACTGTTACCTTGTAAACTAGCACGTTAAAAGTCTGCGTGTCGATTTAGTACTTATCAGTATAACGTGTTAAGATAGGATGAAATGTCTATCAAAAGACTGTTACCTTGTGAACTAGCACGGCAAAAGTTTGCTTGTTGTTTAGTACTAATGAGTATCATGTGTCCAGATAGGTTGACATGTCTACCAGAAGACTATTACCTTGAGAACTAGCACATTAAAAGTCTGTGTGTCGGTCTAGTACTTATCAGTATAATGTGTCCAGATAGGATGACATGTCTGCCAACAGACTGTTACCTTATGAACGAGCACGTTAAAAGTCTGCGTGCAGGTCTAGTACTCATCAGTATAATGTGTCCAGATAGGATGACATGTCTGTCAACTGACTGTTACCTAGTGAACTATCACGTTAAAAGTCTGCTTGTTGGTCTATTACTTATCAGTATAATGTGTCCATATAGGATGACATGTCTACCAGCAGACTGTTACCCTGTGAACTAGCACGTTTAAAGTTTGCTTGTCGGTCTAGCACTTATCAGTACATTGTGTCCAGATAGGATGACATGTCTACCAACAGACTGTTACCTTGTGAACGAGCATGTTAAAAGTCTGCGTGTCGGTTTAGTACTTATCAGTTTAATTTGTCCAGATAGGATGACATGTCTACCCTCAGACTGTTTGTTACCTTTTGAACTAGCACATTACAAGTATGTGTGTCGGTCTAGTACTAATCAGTATCATGTGTCCAGATAGGATGACATGTCTACCAGCAGACTGTTACCTTGTGAACTAGCACATTTAAAGTCTGCTTGTCGGTCTAGTACTTATCAGTATAATGTGTCGAGATAGGATGACATGTCTACCAGCAGACTGTTACCTTGTGAACTAGCACGTTAAAAGTCTGCGTGTCGGTTTAGTACTTATCAGTATAATGTGTCTAGATAGGATGACATGTCTACCAACAGACTGTTACCTTGTGAACTAGCTATATAGCACGTTAAAAGTTTGCGTGTCGGTTTAGTACTTATCAGTATAATGTGTCCAGATAGGATGACATGTCTGCCAACAGACTGTTACCTTGTGAACTAGCTATATAGCACGTTAAAAGTGTGCGTGTCGGTTTAGTACTTATCAGTATAATGTGTCCAGATAGGATGCCATGTCTACCAACAGACTGTTACCTTGTGAACTAACACTTTTAAAGTCTGCGTGTCGGTTTAGTACTAATGAGTATAATGTGTCCAGATAGGTTGACATGTCTACCAACTGATCCCGAAATCCTTAGAAAGCTTAAAAACATGAAATCCCCAGGTCCCGAATTTAAAGAAATTTAAATCCCGGCATCCAGAAATTCGAAAAAAGAATTCCCGAATCCCGAAAGGATCGATCCCGTAATCCCGAGCTTAAAAACACCCGATCCCGACGTACCGAAAAAGGTCCTGTTATTCAAGTGATTTGTTTTTGGCAGCAGTAGATAATTGACATTCATATTGTCTAAATGTGACACATTTGCAGGATTTTATGTTTCGCCTGTATAACAAAAAATACAAAAAGAAAAAGACAAAGGAAGCTTCAACTGAACAACAAACTACACCTGTCGATGCCAACGACAACCTCGGAACATCCGCCGACAGCTGCAAATATTTCGACGTCGCCCAGGACGTATCTCTTCGCTGCTCACTTCGTAGGTACCAAACATCAGTTACTCCACGTAACAAATACATTATCACAAACCGGCGAACAGCCATTTCAGACGACGAGGAAGAAACCGACAATGGTGTGCTATATGAACTCGACGATATAGACAAAGTTCAGTCCGTAAGGAGAGCACACGCATCAAAACAAATCCGTGGATCCCTCTGCGTAAATCTGTGCACGAAGAAGACTTGATTGATCTTGCACCGGAAGGTGCCAACGCTCAGGATTGTTTGAACTTTTGTATCGTAGCTGAAGGTGTCAGACCACCAAATAAAAATCCCTATCTGTTCAACCAAATTTTGCAATTTTCACAGCTTTCTAAATATTTCACCTTAAGTTTAACTTCATAGAAACCAGGTATATCCTTGATTGTACATGTATCAGCTTTCTACATGCCAATTTTCACCATACCTTTAAAGCCTTCTAACAAAATAACTGACCTTTAAACAGAGGTACTCCAAAACAAAAACCTGGTTTTCTGGAAATCTAAAATTAGTATACTAGGGAGCGCATTAATCCTCAATTTTTAATACAAACTCATAGACAAGTAAATTTTGGCTCAAAATGATCTAGATATATTTCTCTTTCACCAAAAGTTTCATTTCTGCAAATTTGTTGGTTAGTTTAAGTAAACAAGGACATCAAAAGCACTATTTTGTGTCAGAGTAGGGCTACTTTTAATTGGAGGGAGTAATTGGTGGTCTGACACCTGAAGAGGCGCGGAAATCTTATAATTCTACAGAATTTACCCTGACAGCACCCGACACAAGGATACCAAAGCGTGTAAAAAGACAACTAAGTTTAACTGATCTGAACATTAATCGATGGTCTATTATCTCTGAAGGTGATGTGGATATAAAACTCAATTCTCCTACAATTAAAGAACTGAATGAACGATTTGCAAACATAGATTACACCATTGATTTCAAATACGAAGAAAATATTGACAATATCTTAGACGACGAAATGGCTGTAAAACTTGCTAGAAGACTTTCTGTCAATGATTTATTAGAGGACTTTCGGGAGGTATCATCCGATAAATCTAACAGTAGCATGGCAGTAAAACTTGCTAAAAGACTTTCTGTCAATGATTTATTGGAGGACTATAGTGAGGCGTCATCCGATACATCAAACAGTAGCATGGTAATCTCAGACAATACCAGCTCAACAAGCTCATACAGCAGTGAAGGTTCCATAGAAAACCAACTTCCGGTTTTCTCGACACAAGAAGAATCAAATATGACTCTTGTTGATAGCGCATGTGCAGAATGTGATTCCGCTAGAACGATTCCAGACATCAGGACAAAGTGAGTCAACTTAGAGCTGAAAAAATGATCGTTGAGGAAAACATCTGCGAAGCACAAGCAGACGATATAATTCGTTTTAAAGAAACTCAGCGATTGCGACGCCATCTACCTGGTTACAAGAAACAAATGTTGTTGAAAACATTGACCAGTCTGAAGGAAAAACTTGAAAATCAAAGCCAAAGATTACAGAAAAGTTATTCAACCGTATTATCAATGCAAAGAAGATTTGCTCAGAGACATAATCCGTTTTTCATTGTCCCAAACACAAACTTTAGTTGAGAAAAGTAGTATCATCGCGGATGAATAATTAGTGCTATGTATGATTGTATGTAAATATGGAGACTATTTATTTATTTATAATGCTCTATAAATGAGGAATTCAAAATACAGAACAAAGTGATCATAGATCTAGGAAAACAACTCGTTGTTAACCTTTCATTTTCTGGACTATTTTCGATATAAATCATGTGTCTTCTGCAGAGACTGACTGTTGTTAATTTGTTGTTACATTTGAACTTAACTACAGTTCAAACATTGTTTATGTTGTGTGGTGCTTGTACAAAACTAATTATTTATTGAATCTCTCTATATAAAATTTAAATGATGCTGTATTTTTTGTTTAATATAGCCTCGCCATGATTAATTAATGCCGTTACAACTAAATTTCCAAAATTTGACATTCTCCCGCAATTCGCATTAACCGCTATTCCACACCCCTCTCAATTACACATAAAAATAGTTATACTATACACCGTTACAATACAACATGTACAATACACACAAAGCAAATATAGTATACCCCGCTCAGATACACACACAATCGTTATACTATACCCGGATCCAATACCCAAACCCGTTATACTATACACCATTACGATACAATACACACAAAACAAATATAGTATACCCGCTCAAATACACACAAAACCGTTATACTATACACCGTTACAATACAATACGCACAACGTAAATATAGTATACCCTGCCAGGCTGCTCAAATACACACACAACCGTTATACTATACACCGTTACAATACAATACGCACAACGCAAATATAGTATACCCCGCTCAAGTACACACATAGCAAATATAGTATACCCCGCTCAAATACACACGAAACCGTTATACTATACCTGGCTCCGATACACAAACCGCTATATTATACCCGGCTCCGATACACAAAATCGTTTTAATATACCCCGCTCAAATACACACAAAACCGTTATACTATACCTTGCTCCGATACACAAACCGCTATATTATACCCGGCTCCGTTACACAAAATCGTTATACTATACCCCGTTCAAATACACACAAAACCGTTAAACTATACCCCGTTACAATAAATACACACAAAGCAAATATAGTATACACGGCTCAAATACACACAAAACCGTTATATTATACCTGGCTCCGATACACAAAACCGTTATACTATACCCGGCTCCGATACACAAAACCGTTATACTATACCCGGCTCCGATACCCAAAACCGTTATACTATACCCGGATCCGATACCAAACCCGCTATACTATACAACGTTTCAACACACACCACAAATAAAGTATACCTCGCTCCAATACACAAAACCTACGTACGGTGGCAGAATGCGGCCATGAAAGAAAAAAAAATTATATTGTTCCCTCAAGATACTATGTCGTTCCCTCAAGATGCTATGTCGTTCCCACAAGATAGTTATCTCGTTCCCTCAAGATACTATGTCGTTCCCTCAAGATAGTTATCTCGTTCCCTCAAGATAGTTATCTCGTTCCCTCAAGATACTATGTCGTTCCCTCAAGATAGTTATCTCGTTCCCTCAAGATAATTATCTCGTTCCCTCAAGATACTATGTCGTTCCCTCAAGATACTATGTCGTTCCCTCAAGATGATATGTCGTACCCACAAGATAGTTATCTCGTTCCCTCAAGATACTATGTCGTTCCCGCAAGATAGTTATCTCGTTCCCTCAAGATACTATGTCGTTCCCTCAAGATAGTTATCTTGTTCCCTCAACATAGCAATACAATTATATTGATTTATTCTTTATTTCAAAAGCGAAACGGTGGAGTGAAGACGTGGAGTTACTTCCAATTCACTTTTTAATCAAATGCGGAACAATGCAAGAACGAGAAATTAAGACCACCGACACGAAACACGGAAAATAAATAAGGGGAAATACGAAGCACGCACATCGAACCAAACACGAGAAAACGAGAAATAAAACACCAAATCACGAAAACACGTAAAATGAAAAGGCCGAAAACGTTGCACGAAAATAACCCTTTACCACCCTCTTAGAAAATAAAATTAAAAATGAGCCACAAAATGTTTTATCATATCCTATTCCTGGATTTCTAATACATTAAACTAACTGTTTGTGTTGTACATGTGCATATGTATGTAATCAGTATCTTCCTTAGATTTAATTTTCAAATGTTTAAAGGGTGAAAAATAATTCCTTTTCTGTGTATCCATGGCAACATTCTGCATTTATTTACCATAAAATATTGCAAAAAGGGGGTAAACATGCATGTCACATATCCCCCAAAATTTGGATCAAACTAGAATTTCAATGCCTTTGAGTGATACCTTTTTAGAAACTGTTTTCATAAATCTTCCTAATGATCAAATAAAAAATGGGTGTCTTTCCGCCTAATTTTTTCGTAAAATCTAATCACAAAGTTCGTGCGACAAAAAGTTGGAAAAAAACATTACAAAAATTGCCGGACCAATGTATGGTATGGACATATAAATACGGACTGTCATACAGAAAACAGCCTATATTACATACATTATATGATCTTGATGTTCATATAAACCCAATACGAAGGCTATTTTAATACTCAGCAATCCAAAAATGAATTTTATTGCACACTAGCTGTTATATTTGAAAAATCCTCAGGGGCTAAAATGCGAAACTACACATCTAACTGTGGAGTGCTACCTTTACTGGGACTCCGGGATCGGGTGTTTTTAAGCTCGGGATTTCGGGATTGACCCTTTCGGATCCGGGATTTCTTTTTTTCGGATTACGGGACGTCGGGATTTACTTTATTTAAATTCGGGATTTCGAGATTTCGTGTTTTTAAGCCCGGGATTTCTGGATCAGGACCCCTCCTATCCCCTCTCAGTTATTCTCTTTAAATACAGAATTATTATATCATTATTATTATGCAAATATTTTACTTTTGGGATCTGGCCACGTCTACAGTTCCGCTTCGAAGGGCGAAATGAATCATAGTATATCAATACAATTTTAAAATCTTGAGGGAACGAGATAACTATCTTGAGGGAACGAGATAATTATCTTGAGAGAACAACATAGTATCTTGAGGGAACGACATAGCATCTTGAGGGAACGACATAGTATCTTGAGGGAACGAGATAACTATCTTGAGGGAACAACATAACATCTTGAGGGAACGACATAGTATCTTGAGGGAGCGAGATAACTATCTTGATGGATCAACATAACATCTTGAGGGAACGACATAGTATCTTGAGGGAACGAGATAACTATCTTGAGGGAACGACATAGTATCTTGAGGGAACGACATAGTATCTTGAGGGAACAACATATTTTTTTTTCTTTCATGGCCGCATTCTGCCACCGTACAAAACCTCTATACTTTACCCCGCTCAAATAAAAACCTACTGAACTATACCCTGTTCTAATACAAAGAGCTGGTATACCCCGCTCTGATACACACACAACTACTATACTACACACCGCCCCAATACACATAGTCCTAAATATAAAGCTTTATTTATACAACTGTCACTTAAACTTAACATTAACCAATTGCAAGAAAACAAAACATTGACCAAAAGAACACCAGCTATAGGAGACCTATTGTTTATAGTATCTGAGATATGAACTTGACCAACAAAACTTAACCTTGTTCACTGATCCATGAAATGAGGTCGAGATCAAGTGAAAACTGTCATACGGGCATGAGGATAGTGCAAGGTACGCACATAACAAATATAGTTATCCTATTACTTATAATAAGAGAGAATTTAGCATTACATTTTTTTCAAGTAGTCACTGAACCATGAAAATGAGGTCAAGGATATTGGACATGAGAATGACGGAAACTTCGTAGCATGAGGCATCTACATACAAAGTATGAAGCATCTAGGTCTTCCACCTTCTTAAATATAAGGCTTTTAAGAAGTTAGCTACCACCGCCGCCGCCGGATCACTATCCCTATGTTGAGCTTTCTGAGACTCGACAAAAACTGATATACCCTCTCCAAAAAACAAAACCAATAAAGCCTATACCAAACCTCGCTCCAATACACACATACATACAACATAAAAAAGAAAAGCAAGCAAACAGAAAACAATATATGAATACCGATGCACAAGTCAAAGAATACGAGTAACAAATGTACTTCAAAACTCTATGTTCGTTAAAAAGATGTTCTCTTAAGTCATTTTCTTCAAGGATAAAATGGTCGGTTTATTGAATGAGGCCATTAAACTACGACAAATTAAGTTTTCAGGCGATGTGGGTGATGCCGTCGGAGCTTACAATATACAATATTGTTATCTCCATTCTAATGACACTGACAGAAAAAATATGAAAACATACATTAAAAATATGTCATTTGTCGTCTGCGCCTGTGCGTGCGTTTTCATAGTATCAATTGTTAATTAATTTACTGAAAATTGGTGACATTATCCAATCAAAATGAAAGTTACACGATGTTGCATTAGGATCCATTATAAATGCCATTAGAAAGCAGCGGGATCACAAAACTTTTTCAGTTTAAGATTAGAAGGGACAAATGAAAGAGACGAATGTGTCCATAGTACACGGATGCCCCACTCGCACTATCATTTTCTTTCAGTGTTCAGTGGACCGTAAAACTGTGGTATAAACTGTCAAGATGAGAAATATCATATCATAGGGAACATGTGGACAGACTGACGACCGGAAGCAAGGACGGACGTCGGACGAAAGGGCGAACGGACGGACGAACAGACGGACGGACGAACAGACGGACGGACGAAAGAACGAACAGACGAAAGAACGAACAGACGCACATATCGAAAATCATAATGAGGCATAAAACAATACAATAAATCTGACATATCAAACTTTGAAGGCGTGATATTAATTATCTAAAATTGGAGGTAAACCTATTAATGGCTGTTCAATACCACAGTCACACAAGGCCACGATCTCACTACGATCTAACTACGATCTCTGAAAAAAAAAATTGACGATTGTAGAATCGAGTAAAAAAAAAAACTGTTATACTAACCCTGTAGTCGACGACTTGTGAAAACCATGTGCAGTTTCGTACATGCCATAATATAAAATCATTTATTACAGCGGATGACCGTTAGGGCATTCCAGTGTTTTTATATCGCCTAGATTTCCATTACGTATTATTCGTTTTGGGTTTTTAACCGATCTATAAACATGATGAATATTATACGTAGACATCATCAAGTGGAAACTAATTAACATTCCTTGTTGCTTGTTATAAATTAATTTCTTCAATGAATACTCATCAAATACTTTTTAAAGAAGATAAATTAATTATATTACTGAAGGTTATATGTATATGCAAATAGGTTTAACAAATCATTTATATCTATGTACACGTATGTGGCAGAATATCTCAAGAACGTTTGCAATCTGAAGGAACGACAACTCTGCATGGATGATTAAACATGTTTTGTGGGAAAATACGGTGCCTACTCAAATCGATTCATTTCTAATAGAAAATTCGAATAATTACAGAAGAGTGACGTGTACACCATGCACTTGCACTGCACTATTATTTATATAGTAGAATAAGATGATCTACAAATGCATGAAACTGATATACACATGCACCCACTAAACACATAACGTTCAAAGAACGTTGTGGATTGGTTCCTGTAAGGTTATTTCGGACCTTAACGTTACACGAACGTTGTGAGAACGTTAAAATGAAACGTTACAATTCAACGTTCTAGGAACGTTTTGTTTTAACGTTGTGTGGAAGTTTCAGTTTGGTTATGTTACAAATAATACGTTGTAGAAACGTTTAATATTAGTTACTTTTTTACGTTACTTTACTAACATTCTTAAAACGTTCGAATAATGTTCCTCATTTTTTTGAAAAAATAATCTTTCCAAAAAAAATTAAAAAAATTTCAAATTAATAGCAAAAAATGCAAGTAAGATGTTTGCCGTCTTGCATGTTAATCAAACCTTTATTTTGTTTCAGAAAGTGAATGCTGATAGTTTTTAAAACTAAAAAACCGACACTGCATTAAGAACAAAATAACTTTTTATTCCTTAAACATATAGATTGCTCGATTAAAATTCATTATTCTCATTATTTATTATAACTTTTTTCATTCAACTTTAATTTGTGCAACATAATTAGCAATTATAACATGTATAATACATAATGATATTTGATACAGCCATTATGTTAATCAAGCATATTCTGATAAGGTTGACCTATAGAATGATGTTGACCAGATGTTAGACAAATTTCAAAGATAGTTGCTATGGTAGTTAAGGTTATAGGAAATCTAAGTGTAATGGGATAGTCACTTTTGAGACTATTTCCTGTCGTGTATTTGTAAGAAAGCAGTGATAACAAAGAAAACATAAGAGAAAATCGCATCATCTAAAGAGAAAGAAACATGTAAGTTGATTGTTACTTTAAACATTCTGATATACGTATATGATAATGAATGACAAATAATACATGTTTTTTAACCACAAATAAAACTTATCAATGGAAAAGTGTATTTTCGAATTTTCCTTGTTATATACTGTTTCAGAATGTTGTTGAATTATTTTTAGGTCATACAAATTTAAAAGAATTGGATAAAATGCACAATAAATTACTTTAAGTTAGTAACATAATTATAGCAATCCTTAATGCCACATCGGATTCGAAATTTGAAAATATATACATGATATATGCATAATTAAAATGTTAAATATTATAATACCGATAATGCTGTTGTATTTAGATTTGATTTAGATTTTTTACTAGAATTATTCATTTAGTTAGAACATTTTTTTACATGGTTCTGTTTCCTGTATCCATATCTACCCTCACTTTTCCGGCTAAACTTAGCTAGCACAGTGAAGTCTAACAATCTAAATAGATGTTGGAAGATGTGGTATGAGTGCATTATCCCTATGGCATCGCATTGTATAGTCTAGTTTAAAAAAAGATTCTTTTAGGATTTATTATATTCATAAGAAGTATACATTGAGTACTCATTTGTTCATTTCTTTATTACAGGGGCAGTAAATTAATTTTTATGAAGATTTGCTACACTGGATAAGAATTAAACAAAAGACATATTCAGAAAAAAGGTCCAAATGAAAGTGTAGCAGAAAACAAAAGGAACACTCTTGTGAATACAACCCATGTTAAATTACAAAACGAGGAAATAACTGTATAAACCTAATGAAGTGAAATTACAGAACTAGGCAGTAAGTGTATGAACATGATGAAGTGAATTACAAAACTAGGAAATAATTGTATGAACCGAATGAAGTGAAATTACAGAACTAGGAAATAACTGTATGAACCTACTGAAGTGAAATTACAGAACAATGAAATAACTGTATGAAACTGATGAAGTGAAATTACAGAACAAGGAAATAATTGGATGAATCTGACGAAGTGAATTACAGAACTAGGAAGTAATTGTATGAACATGATGAAGTGAAATTATAGAACTAGGAAATAACTGTATGAACCTGATGTCAGAAGTGAATTACAGAACTAGGAAATAACTACATATGAACCTGATGAACCCTTACCGAAAAATAAGCCCTGCGGCAAACATTTGCCGCAAGTTTGCAGCAAACATTGCCGCAAGCTTGCAGCAAACGTTTGCGGCAAACTTGCCGCAACCATTTTACCATGCAAATGAAGTTTGCGGCAAGCTTGCGGCAAACATAATTATGCAAATTAGATTTGCCGCAAGCTTGCGGCAATGGTTTGTTGAAAACTTGCGGCAAACTTGCAGGAACTACACATATACCAATGTCATGTGTGTAGACACATTCAATTTATCTCTTTCAAATTACACAGCACCATTTTTAAAAAGTCAATTCCTGTCTTTATACAAACAGTCATTGAAAGAATTTTTGCAAACTCATGAGATGTGAGGAAATACAAACATGCATTTGAGTTTTGAAAAAGGGACAGGAGTCATTTTCAAATGACATAATATACCTGTATTAAAAACTGAAAAAGATAAAATCTCAATATGTATTATAATAGCATTACATAATTTAACTTAATCTTAATTAGTACATCAGTAACAAATTCAAACTTATAATAGCTTAAGTTTTTCAATCACACATACATGTATATAGTTGCTTACTTAATTATGTATGATGATAACATTAATTATTTTATTAAAACATGCAGTTTTATGAATCAATTGTACTTACACAATTACATACTGATTATCCCATATTATTGAATCAAAATGCCTCCTTGATCTCTTATTTATGTAAAATGCATTTCCAAACACAACCAACATGACTTAGCCACAATTTCAAATTGTTAGCATCCAGGAAGTGCCAACTAGGCATGCCCAGTCAATATTTTGTAATTCCTGCAATGTTCTGGCAAACATATAGAATGGTCAAAGTTTTCTGCAATCTTGCGGCAAACATATTGAATGATCTAAGTTTTCTGCAATCTTGCGGCAAACATATTGAATGATCTAAGTTTTCTGCAATCTTGCGGCAAACATTCTTTATTATTTTAAACTTTCTGGCAATCTTACGGCAAACATTGATGTTTCTGCAAACTTGCCGCAAGCTCGCAGCAATGTTTGCCGGAAGTTTGCAGCTAGCGGCAAACATCTGCAAACATTTTTTTCTGTGTTCCTGCAAACTTTTTGTTTGCCGCAAGCTTGCAGCAAGTTTGCGGCAAACAATTCAGTTTCATAAGGGAAGTGAATTACAGAACTAGGAAATAACTACATATGAACCTGATGAAGTGAATTACATTTACAGAAATGAAACATCATGACTATACTTTATAATTTTCATTCTAGATCTGATGTTGCAACGTGTACATGTAGATACATAAAATTAAACTTTTAAGAATTTGCTCCTTGTCTAGCTAAAATAAATTATGTATTGGTATCATATCTTTTTATTCATTATTTAAGAAAAATAGGTAACATGGATGTGTTGGTTTAATTCATTGAAATATGGGTACAATTCCTGGAGAGAAAGATTAATTGATTGTTGTTTGCCAAAACGTCCAGTGGCAAAATGTTCATGCATGTTCAGGAAGATGGAGAGAAAAACAACGTTGAGCCAATGAATGTAGATACGTTGGGCCATTGTTGTGCCAACATACAAATGTTGTCTGGGACTAGGTTAAATTTGGGTTCCAGATTGGTAACAAATGATTATATGTAGGTTCCAGATTGGTTACACAAGGTTCTATAAAGGTTTCTGATTGGTTACACAAGGTTCTATTAAGGTTCCAGATTGGTTATACAAGGTTCTATCAAGGTTCCAGTTTGGTTACACAAGGTTCTATTTAGGTTCCAGGTTGGTTTTCCATAACGTTATATCATAACGTTCTTACAACGTAACTGGTAGTCCACACTTTTACGTTCCTACAATGTTAAATCACAACGTTCTCCGACAACGAAACAGAAACGTTCCTGGAACATTTCCTGAACGTTTTTGTGTTTTGTGGGTAACTGTTATATACAAGTATTAATATAATATATAACAATAGACCAGAGTATACTGATTTGTATCACTACACTATGATAGTCATTACAGTGAGAATGAATTCCCTGTCATTAATTTATCATCCACGCACGAACTTGTCCCAGAAAAAAATCTGTACATTAGGTAGCAAAACACAGTTAGAATTTAGATTCGCATTATGGCCATGGTGAATTTTTTAAATATGAAAGTTTTTTGTACAATAAAATTAATTTTTAGATAGTTGAAGAATAATATAGCCTTCCAAGTTGGGTTATATGAACATTTATATTGATTTTAGCATGTTTTATAGGCCTTTTTTCTGTTTGATAGTCCGTTTTTCCTATCCGTACCGCCCATAGATCTAGAAATTATGTACAAAAATTTGTCGCTCGAGCTTTTCAATTCCAGTTTATGGAAAACCAAGTAGAAATGCTATGATTTGATTTTGGACCTCTTGATAGATATAGGGCTATAATGTCAGGAAAGGTATCACGCTAATTGATGGAAATTTTCCTTTGGACCAAATTTTTGAGACTTTTGTGACATGTTCACCCCCCTTTTGCAAATTTTCATCGCAAATAAATGCAGATTGTTGCCATGGTTACACCAAAAGAGGTTATATTTCACCATTATAACTATTGGAAATTAAATCTATCGATGGTTCACTTTCCATAAATATACACATGCATAACACAAATATTAAGCCTTATTTGTTAGAAAGGAAGGGGAAAAGGGTGCTTGAAAATTATGACCGTCTATGTATTGCTACCTCAACATCACTTTCAGGTATAGAGTTGTTTTTCTGAGACAAGTGCTTGTCGCACCAAATACAAAAACTTGTGACCATCCGTTGTTCAGTACTTCAATACTTTGACTTGTTCTGCTACGTCTCACTCATGCAGATCTTAACAGATCATGTTTTTGACGTTACCAACATCAACGGCAGTTAATCCAGTACAATATTTAACATTATTTAATATGATATAAAATATAAAGGATAAAGCTCCAGTTCTGTACGTACTGTCGGTACCAACTTCAATGTCAGTTAATCCATTACAATATTTAACATTATTTAACATGATATAAAATATAAAAGATAAAGCTCCAGTTCCGTACGTAATGTCGCTACCAACCTCAATGTCAGTTATAGCACAAGTAGATCGATTCAAAGTCCAAACTAATTAACTTAAGCAGAAAACGTAACAATTGCTGACGCCGTCGCCATCACCGGATAAGCAATCTTTAAGTCTAAGAAACTACTACTCAACCTGTGGTACTAGCTCATGTAAAATAAGTGAAATATTAATAGACGATGACACAACGGACGCCAGGTGATGAGACTAGCTGAACTGAGTTGCCCTATCAGGACAAACCCTGTACCACTAGTGGCACTATATTATGTAAAATAAATAAATGGTTAACATATGACACAACGGACACCAAGTGATGGGAAAAGCTAAACTGAGGTGTCCTGGAAGGATGAGCAGCGCCTGATCCACTAGTGACACTATCGTGTAAAATAAGTAAAATGTTAACAGCCGACGACACAACGGACGTCGGGTCTCACTAATTAGCGACAACAAGCGTCAAGAAGCGACAACAAGCGTCAACAAGCGACAAGAAGCGACAACAAGAATTATTTTAGCGACAACAAGCGACAAGAAGACTATTTAGCGACAAGAAAACATTTTTTTTTATTAGATAAAAAGAAATTTGTATTTAATGTGTTTTTTTTTTAAATATACCAGCAGATATGTCTAATTAAAATGTTTTATTATATAGATAGACAAAGAAATGAAACATTTGTGAGGAAGAAAGAGATTGTGAAGTTTATATTAGTATATTGGTAGATGAAGAAATTTAACATTTGTGAAGAAGAAAGAGATTGAGCTTCTTTTTTCATTTTTAAATATGAAGAATATGTATAAGATAATGTATGTATCTGTTTTCATCAAAGTCAAAGTATGAATAAACGAATGGAGATATATATGGAGCGGGCATAATGGAATATAATATTTTTATTCATTTGCTTAATACTATGCTCTAAGTGTACTCTTGTTATGTCAATTCGATGCTTTATTTATAGAACTCTCAGCCACGCTTTGCCATCTTTATTAGCGTGTGTCCAGACCCCACGACGCCGAGGATATCTAAAAAATGTTTTCTTGTCGCTAAATAGTTTCTTGTCGCTTGTTGTCGCTAAAATAAATCTTGTTGTCGCTTCTTGTCGCTTGTTGACGCTTGTTGTCGCTAAAATTCTTGTTGTCGCTAATTAGTGAGACCGCGGACGTCAAGTGATGAGACTAGTACGGTTAACTGAGGTGATGAGAATAGCACTACTGAGATGCCCTTTCAGGACGATCAGATCCTGTACAACTAGTTTCACTACATTATGCAAAATAATTAAATGGTAAACAGACGACGAAACAACTGAAGGAAAGTGGTGAGTACCCGGTTCCCTGGTATAATGAGCATCTCCTGCTTCACTAGAGGCATCATATTGTGTAATATCAGTTAACTGTTATAATAGACGATGAGAATAGCACAACTGAGGTACCCTGGAAGGACTAGCAGTTCCTGTTCCACTAGTGGCACAACATTATGTAAAATAAGTAAAATGTCAACAGACGACGACACAACGGACGCCAAGTGATGAGAATAGTACGATTAACTGAGGTACCCTATCAAGACGAGCAGCTCCTACTCCACTAGTGACACTATCTTAATAAAAAATAAGTAAAACGTTAACAGCCGAAGACACAACAGACGCACATTGATGATAATAGCTGAACTGAGGACGATCAGTTCTTTTTCGACTAGTGGCACTTGATAATGTGAAATAAGTAAAATGCATGTTAGCAGAAGACGACACAGCAGACACCATGTGATGAAAATAGCTGAACTAAGGTGTCGTGGAAGGACGTGTGCAGTACCTTTTCCACTAGTAAAAATGTTTTCTTGTCGCTAAATAGTTTCTTGTCGCTTGTTGTCGCTAAAATAAATCTTGTTGTCGCTTCTTGTCGCTTGTTGACGCTTGTTGTCGCTAAAATTCTTGTTGTCGCTAATTAGTGAGACCGCGGACGTCAAGTGATGAGACTAGTACGGTTAACTGAGGTGATGAGAATAGCACTACTGAGATGCCCTTTCAGGACGATCAGATCCTGTACAACTAGTTTCACTACATTATGCAAAATAATTAAATGGTAAACAGACGACGAAACAACTGAAGGAAAGTGGTGAGTACCCGGTTCCCTGGTATAATGAGCATCTCCTGCTTCACTAGAGGCATCATATTGTGTAATATCAGTTAACTGTTATAATAGACGATGAGAATAGCACAACTGAGGTACCCTGGAAGGACTAGCAGTTCCTGTTCCACTAGTGGCACAACATTATGTAAAATAAGTAAAATGTCAACAGACGACGACACAACGGACGCCAAGTGATGAGAATAGTACGATTAACTGAGGTACCCTATCAAGACGAGCAGCTCCTACTCCACTAGTGACACTATCTTAATAAAAAATAAGTAAAACGTTAACAGCCGAAGACACAACAGACGCACATTGATGATAATAGCTGAACTGAGGACGATCAGTTCTTTTTCGACTAGTGGCACTTGATAATGTGAAATAAGTAAAATGCATGTTAGCAGAAGACGACACAGCAGACACCATGTGATGAAAATAGCTGAACTAAGGTGTCGTGGAAGGACGTGTGCAGTACCTTTTTCACTAGTAAAAATGTTTTCTTGTCGCTAAATAGTTTCTTGTCGCTTGTTGTCGCTAAAATAAATCTTGTTGTCGCTTCTTGTCGCTTGTTGACGCTTGTTGTCGCTAAAATTCTTGTTGTCGCTAATTAGTGAGACCGCGGACGTCAAGTGATGAGACTAGTACGGTTAACTGAGGTGATGAGAATAGCACTACTGAGATGCCCTTTCAGGACGATCAGATCCTGTACAACTAGTTTCACTACATTATGCAAAATAATTAAATGGTAAACAGACGACGAAACAACTGAAGGAAAGTGGTGAGTACCCGGTTCCCTGGTATAATGAGCATCTCCTGCTTCACTAGAGGCATCATATTGTGTAATATCAGTTAACTGTTAATAGACGATGAGAATAGCACAACTGAGGTACCCTGGAAGGACTAGCAGTTCCTGTTCCACTAGTGGCACAACATTATGTAAAATAAGTAAAATGTCAACAGACGACGACACAACGGACGCCAAGTGATGAGAATAGTACGATTAACTGAGGTACCCTATCAAGACGAGCAGCTCCTACTCCACTAGTGACACTATCTTAATAAAAAATAAGTAAAACGTTAACAGCCGAAGACACAACAGACGCACATTGATGATAATAGCTGAACTGAGGACGATCAGTTCTTTTTCGACTAGTGGCACTTGATAATGTGAAATAAGTAAAATGCATGTTAGCAGAAGACGACACAGCAGACACCATGTGATGAAAATAGCTGAACTAAGGTGTCGTGGAAGGACGTGTGCAGTACCTTTTCCACTAGTTGCGCATGTAAAATAAGTAAAATGTTAACACGACGACACAACGGACATCAAGTGATGAACATATCTGAACTGATCAGGTGCACTGGAAGGAAGTGCAGGTCCTGCTCCACTAATGGCGCATGTAAATTAAGTAACATGTTAACAGACGACAACACAACGGACACCAAGTGATGAAAATAATGTAAACTGTGGAGCACTGGAAGGACAAGCAGTTCCTACTTCACTACCGGCAATATCATATATGAAATCAGTAAATTGTTAACAGACGACGACTCAATTGACGCCTAGTGATCGTCATAGTTGAATTGAGGTCCCATAGAAGTTCAAGCAGCTCCTCCTCTACAAGTGGCACTTAATTATGTAAAATAAATAAATTGTCAACATAAGACGACACAATGGACGCCAAGCTATGATAATAGCTGAACTGAGGTACCCTGGAAGGACGAGAAGCTCCTTCGCCGCAAGAATCACCTCCTATGTAAAATAACTTAATAGTTAAAATGTTAACAAACGACGACACAACAATGCGTAGTGATGAAAATAGCTGATATGTGGAGCCGTGGAAGGAAAAGCATGTCCTGCTCCACCAGTGGCACTTTATTATGTAAAATAAGTAAAAATTGTAACAGATGCAAAGTGATGAGAATATGTCAACTGTGGTGCCCTGGAAGGACTAGCAGCTCCTGTTCCAATTGTGGTACTATCTTATGTAGAACAAATAAATTGTAAACAGACCACGACTTAACGAATGCTAAATGCTCGTCATAGACTTGAGAGGTATTGAGTGAAAGTAAAGTATATAATCATCATTTAACACCATTTAAATGCATTTAAATAAGTTGGTTCGAGTTAGCAGTGGTACGAGTTTGCATTGGTACGAGGTTTTTTTTAGTGGTACGAGTTTAAACTGAATTATAGTTATCCCGTACCATTGTAAACTCGTACCAACGTCAACTCGTACCACTAAAAAAAACTCGTACCAATGCAAACACCAAGTGTTCATCAATGATGAATTGAGGTGCCCTGGAAGGACGAGTAAAATTGACCTAAAAAAGTTTGCACAGCATCAAACATAAAATAAATTCAACTGCTTATAGTTATTATTATTTGGATGATATGTCCCAGGACAATAATTCAGTGCTTTTCTTTTGAGAGCCATACTAACATGCCAATGAAAGGATTTGAATCTTGAATAAATAAAGAAGGCTTTTACCCTAATCACTACCTTCACTTTCAACAATATTTTTTTCTCAAAATGTTTTACTTATTTTAATATAATATATATTATAGGCACTGGCTACGGTTACATGGAAATGTAACAATAATAAAAATATTATTGTTACATTGGAGACTAAATGCCGGAATGCATGGCTGGGTAATAATCTGTTTAATTACGAATGTAACAATAATTATCAAGGCTACGGTTACATAGCGTTATTGTTACATGAAAAACAGCAATGTACGATGGGACTAGTGATATGTACTAGATAATAAAAAATGAAGACATTTATTTCATATTTGCAATACATACATTTATTACATACAATTTATTTACTGTAATTTTTTATTTACTATGACAATTTCTACAAATCAAGTAAGTGGTTTTTTAAGTCCGACACATTTTTGATGAACGAAATTGCGTCCTCCACGGTTACGTGTACATACAGAAGTTCTTAGTATTTAAGTTACAGTTAGCAAACTTTGCTTTTGATGTATCAATTTGGGTCAAGTTGTATAGCTGTATGAAATTTATGTCTTGATTTTGTTTTAAGTTTCGCCGGTTTAAAACGCATCCCAATTTTTAAAAGTTTTTCACCCTAAACAAAATTGGTTCAAAGTATAATGACAGTAATAAGAGTAGGTGTGCAGTTAAATACTTTAAAAAAGAAAAACCATTGAACTATATGTTTCGCCTTTGACACTCCTAATCTTGAGTAGTATCTTTAAGAACATCAAAAACATTAATACGTAAAACTATTCAAGTTAAACACCATTTAATTG
Organism: Mytilus edulis; assembly: GCF_963676685.1. Classification (NCBI taxonomy): domain Eukaryota; kingdom Metazoa; phylum Mollusca; class Bivalvia; order Mytilida; family Mytilidae; genus Mytilus; species Mytilus edulis. The sequence continues at coordinate 78,682,884 of NC_092355.1, read as the reverse complement.
TTGAATAATAATATTTAATATTTATTAGTATTACTAGTATTGTTTAGTACATATGAAAGAATTAAGCAAAACAACTATAGAAGATTTAAGTTTAACAAATCTAGCGTACATTGCTTTTTTTTCATGTAACGATAACGTAATGTAATCGTAGCCTCAGTAATTATTGTTACACTCGTAATTAATCGGTTTCTAACCCAACTTTGCATTCCGGTAATTAGTCTCCTATGTAACAATAATATTTTTATTATTGTTTCATTTCCATGTAACCGTAGCCAGTGCCTATATTATATGCAACCGATAGAACCACTTTTAAAAAATAATAAACATTTAAAAAAAAACAGTAGAAGAAATACCCCATATGACAATTGGGAACTGTAATCCTAGACCTGGAATAAAGGGTCTTAATTAATAAATTGTGGTCTGAAACCTTAATTGTATTGTAACGGCTGTCGCTATGTTAAGACAATATGGCCGCAATGGAAATAGGTAAAGTATCCCAAATTTGGCCAAATGTAAAGTAACTTTAATAAGGTAAATGTTAATAGATGACAACACAACGGACGCCTAGTGATGAATTGTAGTACCGTAGTCCCAAGTCAGGAGCCTGTAATTCAGTGGTTGTCGTTTGTTAATGTGTTACATATTTGTTTTTTCGTTCATTTTTTTTACATAAATAAGGCCGTAAGTTTTCTTGTTTGAATTGTTTTACATTGTCTTATCGGGGCCTTTTATAGCTGACTATGCGATATGGGCTTTGCTCATTGTTGAAGGCCGTACAGTGACCTATAGTTGTTAATGTCCGTGTCATTCTGGTCTTTTGTGGATAGTTGTCTCATTGGCATTCTCACCACATCTTCTTTTTTATAATCACTACTTACTTCACTAGTGGGTAATGTAAAATCAGTTAATTTTTCACAGACGACGACATAACGGACGCTAATTGAGATCAAAGTTGAACTGAGGTGGCCTGGAAAGACGTGCAGGTCCGACTGCACTAGCTTATAGTGGTACTAATTTATGTGAAATAGGTAAAATTGTTAACAGCCGACGACACAACGGACATAAAATGGTGATTATAGCGGAACTGAGTGCCCTAGAAGGACAACCAGATCCTGCTCGACTAGGGGTACAGGTTCATCATGTTATTACAATTGTTAATACATTTTTTTACTATATAATACTCTTTATTACATGTACATGTATGTTAATAACCAACATAAATACGATATCAGGAATCATATAATGTGCATAGAAAGTAAAATGACGAAAATCGTATAAACAAAATTTATATTGAAACACTCATATATAAACAAAATATATGTTAACACTCATATATACACGTAATTATATGATAACACTCATATGTAAACATAATTATATGATAACACGCATATATAAACATAATTATATGGTAACATCCATATATAAACATAATTATATGGTAACATCCATATATAAACATAATTATATTGTTACACTCATACAATGTATATAAACATAATAATATGGTAGTATTTACATTATTGATATAATAATATGTACATTTATATGTACTTTTACAAATTGTGACTTGAATGAAGAGTTGTCTCATTAGCACTCATACCACATCTTACTATATATATATAAAGTATGTCAGCCGGCAAAGCTAAACAGTTATAGAATATATGGAAATCTCAATACATGGTTAGCAGCATTCCTGCCACAACGATCAATACATGGTTAGCAGCATTCCTTCCACAACGATCTCAATACATGGTTAGCAGCATTCCTTCCACAACGATCTCAATACATGGTTAGCAGCATTCCTTCCACAACGATCTCAATACATGGTTAGCAGCATTCCTTCCACAACGATCAATGCAGGTTGGTAGTGAAGGTGAGCACTCAGGATATACATACGTATACTCAGGCGTACCACAAGTCACATTGATAGGAGCGCTGCTCTTCCTAAGCCAGAAGGTGAGCACTCAGGATATACATACGTATACTCAGGCGTACCACAAGTCACATTGATAGGACCGCTGCTCTTCCTAAGCCAGAAGGTGAGAACTCAGGATATACATACGTATACTCAGGCGTAACACAAGTCACATTGCTAGGACCGCTGCTCTTCCTAAGCCAGAAGGTGAGCACTCAGGATATACAAATGTATACTCAGGCGTACCACAATTAAGTCACATTGATAGGACCGCTGCTCTTCCTAAGCCAAAGGAATTACCTCCCGGAAGGGGTAAAACCCAAACTTCGATTATTTGCAGACGAACGTCTAATCTATTGAAAAAATTTCCATACGCAAGACCATCAAATTTTCCAAATAGATCTAAAGCTTTGGGAATATAGACACTAAGTTGGGGAATGAAATTTAATGCCAAAAAACAATTTATATATATAATGCGCTTGAAACAAAATCAACACACGTCTACCAACTAGACAACATTATATTAAAGCAGGTACAAACAAATCCGTACCTCGGTCTTAATTTATCCGATGACCAAAAGAGGATCAGCCACATTAGGGAAAATTATAAACAAGACACGCTGTACACTAAGTTTCCTGTTAAAAAATTACGTCAGTGCCCCTTAGAGTGCAAAAAAGCCATGGTTAGATTGGTACTAGAATACCATCCTATCATTTGGAACCCATTCACCACCAGGGAAATAGAAAAGATGGAAAGCATACAGAAAAGAGGTGCATGTTTCATCCTGCCCGTCTACACATCCAGAGAAACAGGATGCGGTACATATATGCTATTAAAGCTGGGAATACAACATCCATAAGATCAAAGGAAACATCAGAGGCTGACTATGTTCTACAACGTGATTGGGGTATTGGTGCTGGTTTCTGAACCATTTATCTACCTACAAAAAACAGAAACAAAAGTAATACAAGCACATGATAAAAAGACAAGAAACCCGAAACAGCAGATCATTCAAACTGATGGACTACAAAATAAACTCTTTTTTCCTAAAACGATAATGATAGAATTACCTGGAAGAGAACATCGCTGCCCTTCAACAGTTCGACTAACCAACGTGTCCTTACCAATGCGAATATAAACAAGAGGCTCTCAAGAGCCTGAATCGCTCACCTTAATTTTTTTGGTTAAATCTCTCATCAATGATTATTTTGGCTTTTCAATTTATTTAAATGTTCTTTGAATCGTCCTATTTTCTTCAAAAGCAAAAAAAAAATCATTTTCTCCTATGTTCTATTTTAGCCATAGGAGCTATGTTTCTGACATACAAGGAAATGAAATATAAAATTTATACTAGATACTCTGAAACTCATTTAGCCTAAGTTTGGCTGAAATTGATACAACAGTTTCAAAGGAGAAGATTTTTTAAAGTAAGTCAACATGATGAACAAATTGTGAAAAAAGTCTTTAAAGGGCAATAACTCCTTAAGGGGTCAATTGACAATTTTGGTCAAATTGACTTATTTGTTGATCTTACTTTGCTTAACATTTTTGCTATAAACAGTTTATCTGTATCTATAATAATATTCAAGATAATAACCAAAAACTGCAAAATTTCTTTAAAATCATCAATTCAGGGGCATTATACCTGAAAAACCAGTTACCCAATTCCGCTGAAAATTTCAGGACAGGTAGACCTTGACCTAATAAATACTTTAACTTCTTGTCTTATTTGCTCTAAATGCTGGAGTTTTTGAGATATAAGCCAAAAACTGCATTTTACCCTGTGTTCTATTTTTAGCCATGACGGCCATGTTTTTTGACGAAATAAAAAATAAAGCACAAACTTTATTTTATACACCCTACTGATCATTCAGTTGAAGTTTGGTTGAATTTGGTTTAGTAGTTTTAGAGGAGAAGATTTTTTAAAGTTAGCAAATATGATGAACAAATTGTGAAAAATTGTCATTAAAGGACAATAACCCTCAATTGACAATTTTGGTCATATTAACTTATTTGTAGATCTTACTTGGCTGATCATTTTTGCTGTTTACAGTTTATCTTTATCTATAATACTATTCAAGATAATGACCAAAAACTGCAAAATTTCCTTAAAATTACCAATTAAGTGGCAGCAACCCAACAATGGTTTGTTTGATTCATCTGAAAATTTCAGGGCTGATAGATCTTGACCTAATGAACATTTTTACACCATGTCAGATTTGCTCTAAATGCTTTCGTTTTTGAGATATAAGCCAAAAAACTGCATTTGACCCCTATGTTCTATTTTAAGTAACGGCGGCCATGTTTTTTGACGGATCAAAAATCGAAGCACACACTTTGTGCATGATAATCTAAGGAACAATCATGCTAAGTTTCATCCAAATCCATTCAGTAGTTTCAGAGGAGAAGATTTTTTAAAGTTAGCAAATATGATGAACAAATTGTGAAAAATTGTCATTAAAGGACAATAACCCCTTAAGGGGTCAATTGACAATTTTGGTCATTTTAACTTATTTGTAGATCTTACTTTGCTGATCATTTTTGCTGTTTACAGTTTATCTTTATCTATAATAATATTCAAGATAATGACCAAAAACTGCAAAATTTCCTTAAAATTACCAATTAAGTGGCAGCAACCCAACAATGGTTTGTTTGATTCATCTGAAAATTTCAGGGCTGATAGATCTTGACCTAATGAACATTTTTACACCATGTCAGATTTGCTCTAAATGCTTTCGTTTTTGAGATATAAGCCAAAAACTGCATTTTACCCCTATGTTCTATTTTAAGTAACAGCGGCCATGTTTTTTGACGGATCAAAAATCGAAGCACACACTTTGTGCAGGATAATCTAAGGAACAATCATGCTAAGTTTCATTCAAATCCATTCAGTAGTTTCAGAGGAGAAGATGTTTGAAAAATTGTTAACGACGACAGACGACGACGACGACGGACGCCAAGTGATGAGAAAAGCTCACATGGCCTTTTAGGCCAGGTGAGCTAAAAAGAAGATGTTGCATGATTGCCAATGAGATAACTCTCCACAAGAGACCAACATGACCCAGAAATTAACAATCAAAGATCACCGTATGGCTTTCAACAATGAGCAAAGCCTATGTCACATCTATAATTGGATCTTGCATATGGTGAAAATCATATATTGAAATAATCATATAGTAAAAATCATATATTAACACATTGATATGGTAAAGTCATTTATACACATACTTATATGGTAACAATAATATTTAAACATAATTATCATGATTTTATGCATGTTAATATTAATATTATAGATATAAATATATGTACATGGTATGGTGAAAATCATATTAAAAATAGATAGGGTTTCTTCCTCCATCTTGGATTTTGAAATAACTGAATACAATCGGTCTAAATCTTTAATAAATTGTGCAAATTTTGAGAGTAGTAGGTACTTCATGTGTCATTATTTTCATTTCAGTAGAAAATGATACGTTTTATTATTTTTATGGTTGTATTTAACAAAAAAATAGAATGCTCTTGTTTCATTCATTTTTTCCAACTTGGCCACAGATGGGAGGCATTTCAAATGTTAGGGCAGATAATTCAGATAAAGTTACTTTTACAAAAGAATGTGTTACCTATTTTATTACTTTAATAGCAAGAAAATGAGTTCCGTGACCCCATTTTCTTTTTCTTATCTGAAAGAATAAAATCAGAGCAATCTTCTCATATCTTATCTCAAAATTCTATGGTGTAGATTTCATTTTATGCACAAGCTGCACAACCTGTTGCGTGAAAATAAGCCCTGTGACTCATTTTTGTTATTATTATTTTTTAAAAAGCATAATATAAACTACATTTTGGCAAATTATAAAAAATTCTGTGGATTATAGTTCCGACACCCCATCTAACATAAACGTAAATATATGGCAAAAAATAACATTATAGAAAAATTATCCGAATATGCTTACATTTTTGCGAAAATAACTTGAGCAAAAACGTTATAATGGCTGCACCAAAACGGACCACATCCAACCCAAATGAACAATACACCACAAAGGAACAATACACCACAAAGAACACATCCATCACAAAAGAACAATACACCTCAAAGGACCACCACTACATAAAAAAGCACAAATTGCACTACGAAGGAGTTACATACACAAATTAGAGACTCGTATGATATTTTTTATTGACAATTGATGCATGAAATAAGCCAATCGTGATACTTTTGCTATAGTTTCAGAGATAAAAGAAAAAAACGGCATTTTCCCCCTATGTTCTATTTTTAGCCATGTCTGCCATTTTAGTTTGTAGGCTGGGTTATCAGACACATTTTTAAAAACTAAAATAAAATACCTTACGTTTATTTGTGGTTAAATTTGTCTAAGTTGTTTCAGAAGGACACTTTTGTGAAAGTTAGATTACAAAAATTTACGAATTATTGTTAAATTATTAAAGGTCAATAACTCCTTAGGGGGTCAATTGATCATTTTGGTCATTTTGACTTATATGTAGATTTAACTTTGCTGAACATAATGCTGTTAACAAATTATATCTGTATCTATAATGATATTCAAAAACAACAAAATTTTCTTAAAATTACTAATTCAGGGGTAGCAATCTAACAACAGTTTGTCTGATTCGTCTGAAAATTTAAGGACAAATATATCTTAACCTGATGAACAATTTTACTCCGTCAGATTTGCTATATATGCTTTGGTTTCAGAGACACAAGCCAAAAATCTGCATTTAATCCCATGTTCTATGTTTAGCCATGGCGGCCATCTTGGTTTGTTTACCGGTCATCGTACACATTTGTTTAACTAGACACCCCAACTATGATTGTGGCCAAGTTTGGTTAAATTTGGCCCAGAAGTTATGGAGAAGATTTTTTAAAAAGTTAACAACTACTGACGACGACAACGGAAGAAGGAGGCCAAGTGATAAGAAAAGCTCACTTAGGCCTATGGGCCATGTGTTCTAAAAAGGACCACAAAGAAGCAAATAAACAGAAAAAGGACAACAAATGACAAAAAGCAGCACATACACAAGAAAAAGTATAATCACAAAAATGCTGAACTCCAAAGAAAATTTATAACAGAAAGGTCACTAACTGTATGTCAAAATCAAACGCTAAAACACATCGAACACATCTTGCACATGACAAAACAAATGTGATATTCCCTAGTTTATAGTTGATTTTTTTGCCTAGTCATTTAGATATTTCCAAAGAAAAAGACAAATAATTTTGTTAAACCTTACAAAAAACAAGTGAAATTGCGAGCTTCTGCTCCTTGATGATACTCCCGACCAAATACTCAACGAAGGAAGATGTTGGATGATGAGTCTGAAAACACTGCACACGGTATATCTAACTCAACACTAAAACCAAATTTCAGAAATCCTCGTAATGTAGTTCATGAGAAAAATGTGAAGAACAAGTTCAACTTGGATGACATGTGTAAAACTATGTAAGTGTCGCATCAAACGGTATAGCTGACTTATACATCTTATATGTATATTAACCCCGAAACCAAATTTCAGAAACCCTTGCATTAAATGTAGTTCCTGAGAAAGATGCGACACAACATATTCCTGTTACGATCAGACTAACGGACTAACAGATGGACTGATGGATGGTCTAATAGACATATAGAAGTAAAACAGTAGACCCTCACCTTCTTAAAGCAGAGGTATAATACATTTTAATAGCAGGAGATGGTTATGTTGAATGTTCATGGAACAAAAGTAACAACATAACTTATCTTTCAAACAATGAAGCTGAATTATGCACAATATTTTCACTTATTTTGCCTATAGTATATTTTTCCTATTCAGATGCACATTTGTTTTTATCTATATGTGCCTTACGACTCTGTGGTTTCTGTTCTGATTTTTTTTTTTTGGTTTCTTTTGAATTGCACCTTTACTTGTCGATTGTGGTGAAAGTAATTTTGTCTCCCAATTGTCAATCTTTGACTTTCCATGACTCTGAGGTTTTTGTCCTGATTTTATTTGTGGATTCCTCGGAATTGCACTTTTACTTGTCGATTGTTGTGAACCTGTCAATGGGTTCAGACCAATCTGTGACTTTCCCCGACTCTGTGGTTTCTGTTCTGATTTCTTTGTTGGTTTCTTTGGAATTGCACCTTTACCTCTCGATTGTTGTGAAACTATAAGGGTGTTCAGATCAATATTCTTTAAAACTTCTTCTAAACAACGTGCACCTCTCCCAATGTTAAACAAAGCCTGAATAAGGACTCGTATAGTAGGTTTGACTAGTTGGTCTTCTCTCCACTTAAATAATACGACCCTATTCTGTTCTGCTAAGTCAGAAGGATTGTTGCTCTGTATATTTTCCAGGGTAGGAATTGATAGCCCAATTTCAGTGCCAAGTTGGAAAAAAACCTGACCAATGAGTGGTGCTAAGTTATCTAGAATCTCATCTGTTGGAAAACAATCCAAGTAATCTGCAGGAATATCTGAAACATAAACTCATTTTATAACAAAAAAATAGTAACATTACAATACTGTTAAATCATTGTAAATGCTCTTAATGCTTGCATTCTGATAGGTAAGCCTATAGCCCGTTCATTAGAAACTAGAGGCTCTAAAGATCCTGTGTCGCTCACCTTGGTCTATGTGCATATTAAACAAAGAACACAAATGTATTCATGACAAAATTGTGTTTTGATGTTGTGATGTGTTTGTAGATCTTAATTTATTAAACAATCTTGTTGCTTACAATTATCTCTATCTATAATGAAATTGGCCCAGAAGTGACAGTGGAAAATATTTTGTAAAAACTGTTAAAAATTTACCAAATTTATGAACATTGTTAAAACTTACTATAAAGGACAATAACTCCTAAGGGGTCAATTGACCACTTTGTTCAAGTGGACTTATTTGTAGCTCTTACTTTGTTGTACGTTATTGCTATTTACAGTTTATCTCTATCTATAATAATATTCAAGATAATAACCAAAAACTGCAAAATTTTCTTAAAATTACCAATTCAGGGGCAGCAGCCCAACAACAACTTGTCTGATTGGTCTGAAAATTTTAGGGCAGATAGATCTTCACCTAAATGAACAAATTTATCCACAGCAGATTTTCTCTAAATGCTTTGGTTTCAGAGATATGAGCCAAAAACTGCATTTTACCCTGTATACTATTTTTATGGTGGCCATCTTGGGTCACAAGCGGGGTCATCGGGCACAATTTTTAAACTAAATACCCTAATGATGGTTGTGGACAAGTCTGGTTAAATTTGTCTTAGTAGCTTCAGAGGAGAAGATTTTTTTAAAAGATTCAAAAAATTTACAAAAAAATGTTAAAAATTGACTATAAAGGGCAATTACTCCGTAAGGGGTCAATTGACCACTTTGGTCATGTTGACTTATTTGTAGATCTCATTTTGCTGAACATTATTGCTGCTTACAGTTTATCTCTATCTATAACAATATTCAAGATAATAACCAAAAACAGCAAAATTTCCTTAAAATTACCAATTTAGGGGTAGCAACCCAACAGCAGGTTCTTGGATTCATCTGAAAATTTCAGTGCAGATAGATCTTCACCTGATTAACAATTGAATCCATGTCAGATTTGCTCTAAATGCTTTGATTTCAGAGATATAAGCCAAAAACTACATTTTACCCCTATGTTCTATTTTTAGCCATGGCGGCCATCTTGGTTGATTGTTAAACTAGATACCCCAATGATGATTGTGGCCAAGTTTGATTTAATTTGGCCAAGTAGTTTCAGAGGAGAAGATTTTTGTAAAAGTTAACGACGACGGACTTAGGGCCAGGTGAGCTATAAAACTTAATATTTGTGTCTATCACGATATTATGCTCATATAAAAAAGAAGTTGTGGTGTGATTGCCAATGAGACAACCCTCCACATGAGACCAAATGACAGATATTAACAACGATAGGTAACCACAAGGCCTTCAACAATGAGCAAAGTAATTAAAAACAAAAGTCAAGCTGTTCACTGTAAAAAATCTTGCAGCATGACAGTGGTTTTATCAAATAACATTGTAAAATATTTTTTACACTTCAATATAAGATAAACAATATTAAAAATGTATTTGATGATTGTATTACTTAACTAACCTGTTTCTGCTTTAATGACTCTTCTTACCTGCAAACAAAGATTAAAACCACATTGACAACTGTATTTCATTTTATATATTTCATTTTATATATTTCATTTTATATATTTCATTTTATATATTTTATTTTATATATTGACAGAAACAAAAAGTAAAAGTATAGCTATTCTACTCATTTTGTATTACCACACGACTGAGTTATTTTGAAATGGACACTGTGTTAACTTGTTTGTAAGGCAAACGTTGAAATTGTATATATGCTAAATACAACTTTCCAGACATCGAGTCACACTGACAACAAATAAAACAAGTTTGCTTTAAATATACTTCCAGCCGCACTTCCACAGGGAATATATATCTCTAATTTGATATACAACTTAAGGGCTTGTCTTACATCAGGATTTTCATAGAGGGCTACTACTTATAAAATGTTGGAAATTCTAACGTCAAACAATATCTTCTTGAAATTTACTAAAACCATCATAATTTGATTGACTGATAAGAATTACCTCTGTAAAAGAATATTATGGACATGTTGAAGTTGTTGTAGCAAACATTCTGTACTCCAGTCTATTCCAAATTCATGACATAAAACAAATAACTTATCATCAGAGTTTTACTCTTTTTGAGTAAGAGAACAAATACCAAAAGAAGAAACGGACCGTCAAACACTTAGATTGGACCACAGATAACCCAATGTGTTTTTTTGTCTGGGTTCCTGTTGTTTGTTTGTACAATCTGTGTTACATGTGTTAAGCACTGGTGTTTTACTTTACCTTTTTTCTTTTCCCCTTCGATCATGTCACTATTTCTTTATATTGATTGCAACCTTGATGTATTCTAATTTCTATTCAACAATTTCAATATATTGGAATTAAAGGATTCTTTAACTCTCAAATTGTTCATTCAATGGTTAAAAGATTATCATAAACACTATGCACAAACTTACTTGACACAACACATGTGTTGATGTACCCATGCTTATCAGAGCTTCTGACAAAGTTTTGAAATTGCATTTAACTTTCATCTCTTTCCACTTTGATAAAATCAAAAATTTTGCAACTTCTATATCTTTAGGATGATTGTATTCAATATTTTCCCATTTCCTGAGCATTCCAAGATGTGTAACTAATTCATGCATTTGATTTGATTTGCAGTGGTTTGAAAAACGCAACAGTTCAACATCACTTGGTGTCTTGCTCAAAGCATCATCATTTAAACCTGAAATACACATTGCAAACATGATCTTTGCCTTCATAACCATCCAGGATATTTACTCAACAAGCAAAACATGAGAAAAGTGCTTGAAAAAAGTAGTTTTGTAAAAAATTATCATGACATTTATACTTGAAAGTATGTAATGTGTACCACACAGATATTAAAGTTTTAACCTAAACTCTGTACTTAAAAATTCATGCCATATTTTCTTTTGATTCTATCTCTCTCACAATATTATTAAAAACTTAGATACTTAATCACGAGCAATTAATAAGGTGGTATAGAAATTCTTAAAAAGATAACTCTTATATATATTTTTTTTCAAGATCTCTCAAAAATTCCACCATTTAATGTACACAGAGGGACACATGTATACAAACAGATCAACAGGTTTCACAAGTCTCTACAGATAAGGAATATTTTGGAGTGACACAATATTTACCTTGACAGTCCACTTCACACTGTTCTTTTGTCTGCATAAAATGAATATATGCAAATCATAATTCTGAATCAAATGTATGGCAGATTCTAATAATATATTATAAGTAGGTTTTTAATGTTCCAATTATTACTGTGAATCAAATGTATGGCAGATTCTAATAATATATTATAAGTAGATTTTTAATGTTCCAATTATTATTGTGAATCAAATGTATGACAGATTCTAATAATATATTATAAGTAGGTTTTTAATGTTCCAATTATTATTGTGAATCAAATGTATGACAGATATATGTTTTAAATGCACATAATGTTATTTAACTGGTATTAAACAGCAGTCCTTTTGACACAAAAATCAATTATTTTTTTCTTCCTTATATGTATATTTTTTTATCTGTGTTTTGATTAAGCAAGGTTATACTCAAGTTATCATGTGAAAAACGTTTGATACCCGGAGAGATGGAAGAACAGACACACAAATTGTTTGACAAACAAAGAGATTATATAACAAAAGTTTTTTTCAGGGAGCCTAATTAGACAATCAAGAATATAAATTAATATAAAGTCTGACAGATAGGACTCAAATAAGTTGGTTGACAGTTTAACCAGTGAAACTGATGTTTGTACAATTACTTGCTAGAGTATTGGATGCGTACTTGCTTCATCATGTTGCCACTAACGACTCTCGGATGATTGTTCCATATGATATTCATTGATTAAAGTGTGTTGGTTTGGTTTAATTATGTTCGTTATTATATTCTATGATTAATGAGTTTTTGACTTGATTGTGTTCCATATTATATTCTATGATTAACGTGATTTTGATTTGATTATGTTATTCATTTGTTTATTAACTTTTCGACAGATATATAAAACACACCTGATCTTGATTCCAAACACGCCAGTGTCCTGCTTTTTGTATTTGGTTATGTTTGTCACAAATCCATCCATTAGTCTGTTTGGCTTCTTCTTCACTGATGAAGCATTTCAAACTTGAACATGTATACTCAATGTGAAATGGCGATTGTTGGCTGCATTTTGCATGGATTGTGGACTGATAGAAATCTGAGATTCTTTCCATTGTTACAACCAGGCATTCCTTAACACCTGTAGCTATATCGGATACGATTAACCCGGAGGAGGTTCTGTGAATGATGTAAAGGAGAATCTTGTTGCCTTCAACACATACAACAATATCATGTGATTTGTCAAATGATAACCCAATAAATCCTGAGAACAGGAGTTGTCTCCCTTCATACTGCTTGACGGTCCACATGCTTAGACATGCACTGATCAGACGATTTGGTAGGGCTGGTGGTATAATAGTCCCTTTAAATAAAAATGCTAAACATATAGCTCTCTCTGGTGTGCATTCTTTGTCCATGAAGCAGGTGGTGTTTCTCTCTGTAACCATACAGGGAACAAAGTAGTTTTCCACTGGTAACCGACTTCCTGTAGTTGTATCATATCTCCTTTGCTCTGCCAAGATATCTAGATAAATCAGGATGTTAAATATAAACTCTTTGTATGGTAAAATTGCACTGAAATCATTTTGCTCCCAAATTAAGTAGAGGTCTTCCCGTCTTATGGTCCCACATGTTGACATTCGTTTGAAGGTTTCCTGAATTCTTGTTTCCTCTGGCCAAAATACTTTATCTGCAAAATATAAAATAAATAATACAAAAAACTATTCAAAAAAGAGATCCTGTGGTATGATTGCCAATGTTACAACTATTCACCACAGACAAACCTACTTGAATGTAAGTCATCTAATATTTAACATGAAATTAATCAAAGTTCACTTGAAAGCAAATTGTCATCTTATCTTAAGCAAATCTTGAAGGTTAACTAGAATTTGAATCAAAAGGACACCTTACCCTTCTCAAAATATATCCTAAGTTCATGGTATGTGTGCAACTGTGAGCTAAAAGGCATTGAAAGTCTCTTGAGAAAACTACAGATTTTATAAATTTTGCAATTGAGAAATACATGAAATATTGCTACATTCACAGAAACACCTGTCAGTAAGGACCTTAGAACCTCTATAATAAGTTTCGATATAATCACCTGTCAATAAGGACCTTAGAACCTCTATAATAAGTTACGATATAATCACCTGTCAATAAGGACCTTAGAACCTCTATAATAAGTTTCGATATAATCACCTGTCAATAAGGACCTTAGAACCTCTATAATAAGTTTCGATATAATCACCTGTCAATAAGGACCTTAGAACCTCTATAATAAGTTACGATATAATCACCTGTCAATAAGGACCTTAGAACCTCTATAATAAGTTACGATATAATCACCTGTCAATAAGGACCTTAGAAACTCTATAATAAGTTACGATATAATCACCTGTCAATAAGGACCTTAGAACCTCTATAATAAGTTTCTATATAAACACCTGTCAATAAGGACCTTAGAACCTCTATAATAAGTTTCTATATAATCACCTGTCAATAAGGACCTTAGAACCTCTATAATAAGTTTCTATATAAACACCTGTCACAGTCAATAAGGACCTTAGAACCTCTATAATAAGTTTCTATATAAACACCTGTCAATAAGGACCTTAGAACCTCTATAATAAGTTACGATATAATCACCTGTCAATAAGGACCTTAGAACCTCTATAATAAGTTACGATATAATCACCTATCAATAAGGACCTTAGAACCTCTATAATAAGTTTCTATATAATCACCTGTCAATAAGGACCTTAGAACCTCTATAATAAGTTTCTATATAATCACCTGTCAATAAGGACCTTAGAACCTCTATAATAAGTTTCGATATAATCACCTGTCAAAAAAGACCTCACAACCCCCAGGACAAGTCTTGACGTAAAAACCTATCACAATGGATTTCATAACCTCCATAACAAGTTTTGACATAGTAGATAACTGTCTTCTTATCTCCATTTTAATGGAAAATGGGAATGTGCCAAAGAGACAACAATCCGACCATAGAAAAAAACAACAGCAGAAGGTCACCAACAGGTCTTCAATGTGGCGAGAAATTCCCGCACCCGGAGGCATCCTTCAGCTGTAAGTACCTGTCACAAAGGACTTTATAACCTCTATATTATCAAAAGTATTGACATAAATACCTGTCACAGAAGATCTCATATATGTTACTTCCATTACACTAAGTATAAAAAAATAACTGTCACAAAAGATCTCATAACCTCCATTATAAGTATCGACATGAATAACTGTCACGAAGGACTGCATGACCTCTACACTATTTAAAGTATTGACATAAATACCTATCAAAAAGGATCTCATACATGTAACTTCCATAATAAGTATTGACATAAATACCGTATAGCGTGTCATTTTGAGGTAGTAAAATTTCGCAGTTTTCACGGAAGAAGGTACTGTGGATTCAATATTATTCGATGGATACCAATTTTCGTGGTTTTCATAAGAACAGATGAACCACGAATAGAAATGGTCAACGATTAACAACTTTCTATAGACTCTGAAAGCAGAGACTGGCAAAACTACGAAATCAAATACAAACGAAAAATTTTCATCAATCCACGAAAATTGATACCCACGAAAATAAATGAATACACAGTATATGAATTATTTTTGCGGTATATAATTTTGCGGATTGAAAACTTTTATCAATACCTTTGCATGTATACTTATAACTTGGCGAAATTTATTTTGGCGATTTAGTTCTATCCTCGAAAATAAGTGAAAATTTACACCCCCTGAAAAATAACCCGCTTTACGGTACCTGTCACACAATATCAAAGCTTCCATAATATGTATTGACATAACTACCTGTCACAAAGGACCTCATTACCTCCACCATGAGTAAGGGGTTGATGATTACGAAATTTTGAAGTTGTGGAGTATCAAAGTAAACAATCTTCCCCAGGGAGTGGTGGAAATTTAGGAAATCTTTGAGTTGGTCAGGGGACAGTACAGACACCTTGCTTATAGCATTCAATTCTTCTACATCCTTCAATGACAAGATTTGTGTTCCCTCTGCCACCAGCTCTGCAATCTCGAGTTCAAGGGGGACACACGCGTTGGGCATCTTCTCCCCCCAACACGGATGTTCAAACGTAAGTTCTGTGATGGCTTTCTTCAGGACTTCAATTTCGGTATCTGTGTTATCCCGTGCGTTGACAAATATCCGTTGTGTTAAGACTAGGTGGTTTCGTCCCTCGTGGTCCTTGAATAATTCCTCTACTCCATTGTACAATTCCTCACGTCTGGACTCCACATCCTCCTTAAAAATGATAATTATAGATATGACGTTAAACTTCTTTTTAAAATTTTATTTTTTCTAAATGATGATTTTTAAAATACCTAGGAGTTGACAACAATACATGTTTTCAGAGTACTTATTTACTTTTTCATATAATACACAGGTTTACAAGATACACGGGAAAACTTTCCCTTATGTCCTATTTTTGACCATGACGTCATTCTTGCATGTAAACTTAACTGATATGGGCTGTAGGCATACATAATTATCATAAATACATGCGTAGGTTGTACAGGAACAGGGACCAGGAGTTCAGTTCACAATTACATACTTAAGGTTTCCATACCTGCCTGCAGACAATTAACATACTATTTGTTGTGTGTGGCCTGCAGACAATTAATATACTATTTGTTGTTAAATAACATTGAGAATAGAAATGGGGAATGCGTCAACGCGGAGACTACAACCCGACCATGGAACAGATGGTATTCTAACGTTGCATTAGTGTAATAGCAGATCTTTAATTCAAACAATTTTGTTTTAGTCAATTGATTTAGTCTTTTATGTGCAAGACATATTTCTCTCTCTCTTAACACCAGTGAGTCATTTATTGTCCCCTTCATATATACAGACTATCATCTTTTATGTATGAAGACCATATTTGCAAATGGTGTCAAGGGAGAGCATAAAATTCAGTCCCTGAAAATGTCTCCCCAAGTATGCAAGTGTAATAATAAGCTTATATCATGTATATGCATGTATAAGGAATAAAAATTCTCAAATATCACTGATTGGCAACCACTTTTCTATATGTTATTGCTGCTTTAGACACTTATTAATTGTAAATTAACAGTTAAGACGTGGAGAAATGTTCCTTTCAGTTGGACTACCTTCATGCACACATAATTTATTTTTCTTACTAATCGATGGTTCTTAGTCCTTATAAAATGAAGCAAATTTGTGTTGGTCTGCATAACAAGTAATTGGTCAAAATAATCATGAAAACTTGAAAGGCTATTATATTTTATTGCTTTACAGCATAGCCTTTCATAATTATTTGGAATACACAAGTATAATGAGTACCGAATGACAAGTTTTAACTCAGGGTTTAAAGATTTAGGATTGGTGCTTATGTATATAATTACAATGTTAAAAACATGAACTTAACAAAAAAAAAGAAGCAGTTTAATAACCCCTTTTGAGGGGGACAGTGGGAGGTTTCTTTGTGTCATAAAAAAAATCTCATTATACGGTCAGAAACAGAGAAATGTTACAAAAATTAAGTTCATGCTTGTATCAATTTCTTTAATCAGTCATCTTTTGTGTAACAAAGTTTTCCACGATTCTTTCGCTTTGGAAAGTTTCCTGACAGAAATTCATTGCATAAATAATCATATCAATGGTTTTCTAATCATACCGGCAGTTGATACCGCAATTTGCGTTCTTAGACACAACATAGTTATAACTCTTAACCGGGAATA
Organism: Mytilus edulis; assembly: GCF_963676685.1. Classification (NCBI taxonomy): domain Eukaryota; kingdom Metazoa; phylum Mollusca; class Bivalvia; order Mytilida; family Mytilidae; genus Mytilus; species Mytilus edulis. The sequence goes on along the minus strand of NC_092355.1, from coordinate 78,665,482 downwards.
TTCATGCACTTCTCGTAATCAATCTCTATTCTTGGTAGATGATATTGTCATCGTAGAGGTGCAGAATATGTCTTTTAATAATCATTAAACGATTAGATTACCAGAAGAAAATACGAAAAACCAAAATTTGTAACAGCAAGTTTTGAATGAAATGAAATTACCGACGTTTGCCGGTAATGGATATAAAAAAAACAGATATCGTAATTTTTTAAAATAAAAAAAAATATGGGCGGGACAATTTCAGAGTGGCGGGCAGGGATGAAAATCTATCAATTAATTTTAATTGGCCTAATTGTAAATCATGTGTTTATTGTTGACAACTGTTGACTACTAATGTTCTTTTGTTTTTGATGATGTTAGGCTGCTGTCGTACTTACTTAATACCAACACAAATATCTGCTTTTATTCATACAAATCAATAGAATGAATAAATTATGACCCATTCCCATTGCACAAGACTTTTGTCAAGAGTTAAAATTAACTATGTCATATCTTACAAAAGAATAAAAGACAATCTAAATCTTAAGTTAATAACTATAAATAAATAACTGGACACGGGACAAGATTGACTTGATCAGCCTCCTGTTTTAAATAATTTACTCACCACTGGTATTTTGTCTTTATGGGTTGCAACAAACAAGATCTTTGGAATGCCTACATATACCACCTTACAATACGTTAGGATTGAGTTAACCCAATGTTGAAGGAATACTAAAATATAAAAAAACAACAACAAAAATGAAATAAAAGTTTAATATCAATAGAAACTGATATGACATAATTAATAGTGATAAAAACCGAAGAAATACATTTTATTGGGGATCAAATTGACAGATAATTTATTTTTGATGACGGAAATCCATTTGAAATAAAATACACCGACTGTCCGCTGCATTGCACATATTTCACCTTGGCAAGGTCCAATGGCAGTTTCTTAAAAAAATAACCTTTTTTTTGTTCTTTTTACTTTTTAGGTTAACAAAAATTAGAAAACACAGACTTGAATGCAAATGTAAAGCTATTTTAGATATATTTAATATTTCAAAGGGGCATGAATGCTTAAAAATAATTATTTGGCACTGATTTTCGAAATTATCTACGATACATTTCTAGTCTATTATTAATATAATTTTGTAATATATGTCACTTATTTAGTTTTAAGGTGGTACCCAACACTTTCACTAAAATTAATTTGACTCGTTTAATTTTCATAAAATGTTAACAAAGTATTTACTTTGACACTCTGACAAAAATATAAAATTTTCAAAATATTTGAAACAATCGTTTTATCAAAAAATTACACTGGTTATATAGCAGTTTGACAAACACTAGTTTTGATCATTGAGAAGCTTAACATTAATATTCCCTTAACAACACAACGTAATTAAAACATTTAGCAGATTTTACAGAGTTATCTCCCTGTACTGTTAGGTACCACCTTAATGCTTTTTTTATCACTAGTATTGTTTTTGTACAGCCCTATTTATAATCAATGAATGATTTTTTTTCATAAAAATTCAAAATTCAAAGTTTCCCTTGAACAACATAAACATGATCAACACACATAACAAAGCTACGGTTACTATTCAATGGGACAATCAGTAAAATTTAAATCACAGGTAAATTCCAACTGATTATTGGAAAAGCTTTCATTGTCTTCACAATATTAAAGTAAGTATTGGCACAGTAACCTGGACGCCATGTTTTTACTGATGATAAAGTAGATGTTTTTTTAACATAATAAACAATAAATGATGTTCAATATGAGTCTTTGTATTGTAACTAACATACAGTACCTGCTGGGGTTGGTGTCATGTGCTGTCCTGGAAAACACAGAACATCTGGGACTACGTCATGTAATCCTTTGCTTCCATCGAATACCACAAGAAACAAAGCTCTGAACGTCATGAAGGTTTGGTGTGTGGTATAGTAAACATACTGTCCACCAAAGTCCCAAAAAATCAGTCTTCCTACTTTCATCTGGTAGTTTCCACTTTTAAGGACTTTTTCCATTCTCTTTTTTATTTCTTCTTTTGTCATTTTTGATTTCATGTGTGTTTTTAACTCTGGTATTCTCTTGAACACACTGTCGGATACTTCAGGTGACAAAGGTTTGGCTGCCAGGGGCTGTTGGGAGGGACCAGCGGTCATCACTTTACCATCTCTTCTAACAAGGTTTGAATCTGGTAAATGTGGTTTCTTTGGTGTTTTTTCTTCTTTTCTTTCATCCTCTTCTACTGAAGTCATCAACACCTTATTGTAAACCACATCTAAAGCGTCATACGTTTCTGTAAAATAGTATATATCACTTGAATAGATAATATTCAAAAAAAATTTATTTTGGTTTAGTAATGTGCTGTTGTTGTAGTGATACCATCCTTTTAAATAATCATCAAAAGACATGCTCAGGGCCAAAAGCATTGAATGATTGTTAACAAAACCGTAACATATGCCTCAACAGAATAAATAAGGTCCCTATATGTATATGTCATACTGTTATTTTAGCAAAGACAAAAACTACCATTTTGTCTGTTTTATTCCTGTGTTTTAACTTTGAGCAGGAAATTTAGGAATGAATTTGAAGCTAGAAGCCTCAGGTATGATTTAAGGATGTACACCTCTGAGGAGCAAAAAAATTCTAGAATTAAACTTTTTTTTCTTAATATGATTTTTGGGTTTATTAGACTGTAAACAAATAATTGGTGAAGAATAAATAATATGGTGGTGCACTTCTTTTTTTGCTACAGCCCTTTGAAAATGCCCAATTTTGATGATTTTCCCATTTTTCATCAATTTTTACCTATTTTGGGCTATTATCGTGAAAAAATCACAGTTCCACAATTAAACTTTTTTTCATACTTTCTATAAAGATGAAGTGGACCAATCTGAATAAATTTTACTTAAAAAAAAAACTATAGGTAGGTGTTAATATAAGAAAATTTTATCATATTTTGACGTTTTTTTGAGTAAAATTTAGCATGTTGTCAATTTTGTATTTTTTGTGATTTTTCTCAGTTTTAAGAACAAAATGTATATTATTTCAACTTTTTTGTTATAAATGATTGAAAAATACATATCTAAGAAATTTTAAAAAGACCAAAATGATATGGGATGTACATGATTCTTGTAAAATCATTTATTGTATCCCTAACCCATTTTCTCAAATTTTTGGCTAAAAATACTGACTTGATTGGTCGTAAAATTTGAAAACTGAATTACTCGAAAACCATTCATTATAAATACACAATTTTTTCACAGAGTTATGTTTGATTATAATTTTTTTTAAATTCATTGATATTTTCCACTTGTATCACATGTTTTGGAAATAATTCAAGAATGAGATTTCAATGAGACTGAATGAGACTGAAAAGTCAGAAGAATACATCCTTAAGTTCAGTTTAAGAAGAAGAAATATTTAAAAAAAAATACAGACAGAACGGCAGTCAGATAAACAGACAATAAACTCCAAGTTTATAGCTAACAAGCATTCTGTGAGTATTGCATGGCAATACATAGTCCCCTACCAGTTTAAAATTCATTGTATTGAAACAAAATTCTAACTTGATCTATAACTTGTCATAATGTAAACTATTTAACAAATATCAAGTCAAAGGACCATTTATTAATCTGCACCCAATCATTAGACTGGAAAACAAATTCAACTTGATCTGTAACTTGCCATGATAAAACTATATACCAATTAACAAATCAATACCTTCAAGCATGACGAAAAATAGTGCTGAAAACTGATTATTTGAGTGAATTTTCTAAGTTCAAGGACCATAACTCTGCACAAAATCATCTGACCGGAACAAAATTCCAACTTGAACTGTAACTTCTCATGATAAAACTATATATACCAATTATTAAATCAATATCTTCATGAATGACAAAAAAAGTGTGGAAATAGATTATTTTACTGAATTTTGTAAGTCAAAGGACCATAACTCTGAAAAAAATCTTCAGACCGGAACAATATTCAAACTTGATCTGTAACTTGCCATGATAAAACTATACACCAAATAGCCATTGAATCAATATATTCAAGCATGCCCCCTTAACAACCGCTGGGGCATAAATAGTGTGGAAAACTGATTTGGCCAAACTGACAGATGGACAGACAGACGAACAGAGTGCAACCTGAAGTTCCCTTCGACTCCATCAGTAGGGTACTAATTAAGAGCTATGCAATGAGTACATTATAGTATATCCTTTTGAACTTGCTGTAAGAATCAAATATTATATGCAAAAGTTTTTTTTTTTTATATCAGAAGTCAGTATAACGGCCCTGTAGAAAAAAAAATGCACAGCAATATCTTAAGCCGGTTAAGGCATATAAAAATTGCCAAAAATATGAGCATTAACATGATAAAAGGACAATATCTCTGAATATCAGACTAGAACTTTGTTTAAATCAAAAGAGAAACTACATTCACCAATCCCAACAGTAGTGTTATTGAGTTCGTATTACCGTTAAATTCGTTCAATAAGCAGCAGTTTTTTCTATGTCTTTGTCTTTTCAAGTTATAAAGATTCTGAAGCTAATAGAGAGGTGGAAGATACCAAAGAGGTATTCAAATATAAATGAAAAGTTTTAATGTTGTAGATTTTCTTACCTGGATCAATATAAATCCAGCTTCTAGTCTCTACATCAAGGCCACAGCGACCTTCTAGTAGGGAAATCCCATCGGTAGGATGTCTTCCTTCTGGGACGACATCACCAGCTAAGAGCTTGACAAGACTCGATTTTCCGACCGCGAACTGGCCTGTTACCATACAGCGCATGTCATAGGAAACATATGTTCCACTGCCAAGTAACCTGTTTAACATAGTGGACTTTGTCTGTGTGTGGATTGGATCTGTAATTATAACTTTTTCTATAAAAATATCATTAAGTCTAAGTTTAATAAAGATTTAACCAATTTAAAAGTTTGTTTTCAATATTTTTCATTAGCAAATCATTAAAAGTCTATGTCAAACATGGATTGATTGTTGTTTGTGTAACGTCCAGTTATCTATAAGGTCACATGAATGAATAATCATTGGTGAAAATCCCAAGTGTCTACAACTTACGGTTTCTGATTTAGAGTGGCCAACCGACTTTGTTTAATTTTCAAAGGGGCATAACCCAACCAAGGAGTCTTTGAATCTTTTTGGTTTAAATAAATTAAAGTCACAGGTCGAGTTCTTGAACAAATTCCACTCATCGGTTTTGGTCTTCCTATGACAGTTAAGGCATTTATTTACTAACAAGATTTTTTGGTTTGGGTTTTGGGCAGATGACTCTGGACTGACAAAATTTTGAGACTCACAGGGTGAGATCCAGATAGGTATTTGTGATAACATTATTAAGTATGAACCTGATTGTGATGTCTTACGGTTACAGAGGGAAATTGTGTCAAAGTTTGGCAGCAGAATATTAGCAATAAGAAGAAATACAGTAAGGTATTTCCTTTCTGGAAAAGCATAGACCTTATCAATATTAAACTTTAGTCAATTCTAATAATCAATGTTAATATATACTGGAATTATTCGGTGAAAACTCTTCAAACTATTGACGATTGACTTGTATTAACATGACTTTGTATATGCACAATTGAATACAAGAAGTGGATGGAACCAGGTGTCAAGTGTGTCAAGACTCAAACTTGTATGACAGTAATCACAATTTAAAGTGGAGGGAACTATAGTGTTATGTAGGAGATAAGCAGTTTACATAAATTGTTCCAACATGTAACAGAGTTATCCCTCTTTCTATACTGATATACTAAAGCATATATAGCAAACACTACATTATAAGTGGAGAGAACCAGAAATATCAAATAAGAATTGACAGTGGTGTCTTGACCTAAAACGCTGTATAGTTCTATTAGATCTGTAGTAATGAAATAACTGAGTTCCATTAATGTACACAACGTTGCACCTTTTATCTGTCTAATTAAAACCAATTTTTGCTTTGCGTCTTAAAGACACAAATAATGTAATTTGAAATTAAATTAGAATTAATAAACTGCTTTCAGCGCAGCGGGTAACGCCTGCAGAGGTCCAACCTTAAACAGTTTGGGCAAAAATGTACACAAAATTCAAGCTTGATGCAGGTCTGAATTTGGATTGTAATTAAATATTTGACACATAACAGATTTCTGACACAGAATAACTAGTCAAAGTACATGAAGAACTTAGAATTGGTTAAATGCTTTGACTTTATATTCAATTTTTTGCTTTTGTTCAATATACCATGCTGTTGTGAATTGATACCCCCTCCCCCCCCCCAATATTCAAGCTTAATAAAGGTCTGAATTTGGATTGTAATTTAATATTGGACATATTATAGGTTTCTGAATAAATGTAGTCAAAGAACTTGAAATTGGTTATATGAATTAAATTTATATTCAATTAAAGATGTCTTGCTGTTGTGTACTACACTGTGCTATTGTTCAATTCTTAGTAAATCTGTTGTCAGACTATAAACAAATAAAGTTTAATTAATTCTCAATGTCATATTAGAAATTTATGAAAATCAAAAGGGAGCTTACATCAATAGATATAATCAATTCTCCAAAGTGTCATGATGAGAATTGCTGACAGAATTTAAAAGTTATTGTGCGAAAACTGGAAAATCCCCCTTTTTTTTAAGAACAAATCCCCATAACTCAGAACTGTAAGATGTAAGATTTATAAAATTCTAAAGGGAGCTTACATTAATAGATATAAACAATCACCAAAGTTTCATAAGAACTGCTGAAAGCATTTCTGAGGTTTTTTTTTGTGAAAAACTGGAAAATCCCCTTTTTTTATAAATAAAACCCATAACTCAAAAACGTAAAATCTAAAACTAATAAAAAACGAAAGGGAGCTTACGTCAATAGATATAAACAATTCTCCAAAGTCTTATGCAAATTGGTCAAAGTGTTTTTGAGTTAATGTCCGACATGTTGACGACGGACGGACAACGGTATACCATAATACGTCCCGTAAACAGGCATATAAAAAGAATCATCTAGTGTTGTGTTTCTAAAGTCAGTCAGTATAGTTCCTATCAAACTTACTTCAGCAGAAAACTGAATAATCCCTGGAGCCAGAAACCTTGCGGGAAAAGTTATCCCTACGTCTTGCTTTCTGTGACTTTCGTTGCAGGAGAGACACAAGCTCTTTAGATATTTATCTAACTTTAGTATGAAGTTCCTTTCTTTTAGCATATGATATAACACAAGTAATAACATTAACGGTACCAATTTTGCTGCACCAGATGCGCATTTCGACAATACATGTCTCTTCAGTGATGCTTGTGGCCAAAATATGTAAAATCCAAAGCTTACATAAAAGATGAAGAGCTATAGTCCAAAAGTTCCAAAAAGTACAGCCAAATCCGTGAAAGGAATCAGAGCTTTACACGAGGGAGATACATTCCTTAATTTATAATAATTTTTAATATTTTGTAACAGCAAATTTAATAACACAAAAAAATCCATATTTTCATTCCAGTACCGGAGTACTGGCTACTGGGCTGGTGATACCCTCAGGGACTAACAGTCCACCAGCAAAGGCATCGACCCAGTGATAGTAATAACATTAACGGTACCCAATTTTTCTGCACCAGATGCGCATTTCGACAATACATGTCTCTTCAGTGATGCTCGTGGCCAAAATATGTAAAATCCAAAGCTTATATAAAAGATGAAGAGCTATAATCCAAAAGTTCCAAAATGTACAGCCAAATCCGTGAAAGGAATCAGAGCTTTGCACGAGGGAGATACATTCCTTAATTTATAATAATTTTTAATATTTTGTAACAGCAAATTTAACAAAAAAATCCGTATTTTCATAACTTAAAATGTATACCTGTCCTTCGTAAACGTAAAGATAAAATCATTATTTTAAATATTCTAAAGACAAAATTTGGTTTCCTTAAAATCCAGTTCAATACAAAATTATGCTGATGGCAAGAAGTCTGTTTTCATTTAATTTTTTAGTACCTAAACTAGGCCGTTAGTTTTCTCGTTTAATTGTTTTACAATTGTCATTACGTGGCCTTTTATAGCTGACTATGCGGTATGGGCTTTGGTCATTGTTGAAGGCTGTACTGTACAGTGACCTATAGTTGTTAATTTCTGTGTTATTTGGTCTCTTGTGGAGAGTTGTCTCATTGGCAATCATACCACATCTTCTTTTTTATATTAACTATGTCACATTCTTTATGTGCCTGTCCCAAGTCAGAAACCTGTAGCTCAGTGTCAGTATGTTGTCTATACAATACCTACCTTTTAAAATGTTCTTGGGAAAATAATTCGAGCAAAGTAGAATATTGCTTGCAATTGCAGAGTACGAATACACATGAATATATAGCATCCTACAGAAGACCATATATTTGATGGTACTTACTATGTCATGTATTTCATCTATTGTAAAGCTGCTAACCCTATAGGTCCATAGTTTGTTATTATCTTTTATAGTGACTAATCTCAGGGAAAGCTGCTAACCCTATAGGTCCATAGTTTGTTATTATCATGTATAGTGACTAATCTCAGGGAAAGCTGCTAACCCTATAGGTCCATAGTTTGTTATTATCATGTATAGTGACTAATCTCAGGGAAAGCTGCTAACCCTATAGGTCCATAGTTTGTTATTATCATGTATAGTGACTAATCTCAGGGAAAGCTGCTAACCCTATAGGTCCATAGTTTGTTATTATCATTTATAGTGACTAATCTCAGGGAAAGCTGCTAACCCTATAGGTCCATAGTTTGTTATTATCATGTATAGTGACTAATCTCAGGGAAAGCTGCTAACCCTATAGGTCCATAGTTTGTTATTATCATGTATAGTGACTAATCTCAGGGAAAGCTGCTAACCCTATAGGTCCATAGTTTGTTATTATCATGTATAGTGACTAATCTCAGGGAAAGCTGCTAACCCTATAGGTCCATAGTTTGTTATTATCATTTATAGTGACTAATCTCAGGGAAAGCTGCTAACCCTATAGGTCCATAGTTTGTTATTATCATTTATAGTGACTAATCTCATCAATACATTGCAGTTGATTGCAGGACATAGTACAAAAACACGTTATTCTGCAATTCCTAGAGTATAACATACAAGATTGCACACGCTGAAATGTCTCGCCTTCTTTACTAACCATTGATTTTATGTTGATAGTCTGAATTATAAAGCTTCACTACAAGTAACACATAAACTTAACATGATTCAAGAAAATGAAGTCTAGGTCAGATGAACCATGCCAGACAGACATAAACCTTACAATCAATGTATGCGTTAAACATAGTTGACCTATTGCTCATAGTATCTAAGAAACAAACTTAACCATGAGAACTTAACATTGACCAATGAACCATGAAAATGAGGTCAAGGTCAGATGATGCCTGCTAGACAGACATATACACCTTACAATCCTTCCATTCAACAAATATATAGTTGATCTATTGCTTATAGTTGAAGAAAAACAGACCAAAACACAAAAACTTAACACCGAGAAATGAACCGTGAATACGGGGTCAAGGTCAAATAAAACCTGCGAGACTGACACGAACATCATAAAATATTTCCATACACCAAATATACTAATAGTTGACCAATTGTATATGGTATAAAAAAAAAAGAACAAAACTCAAAAACTTAACTTTGACCACTGAACCATGAAAATGAGGTCAGATGACATCTACCAGTTGGACATGTACACCTTACAATCATTCCATATACCAAATATAGTAGACCTACTGCTTATAGTATCTGATATATGGACTTGACCACGAAAACTTAACCTTGTTTACTGATCCATAAAATGAGGTCAGGGTCAAATGAAAATTGTCTGACGGGTATGAGGACCTTGCAAGGTACGCACCTCCTAAATATAATGACGACTTCAGTATGTATACTAAAGAAATTTATCCTGTTGAACTTACTTTAAATAAAGCTAATACTAACAATGACCACTGCCCTTTCCTCGATCTTGATATATATATCTTTAATGGAAAGCTTGATACTAAAATTTATGATAAGAGAGATGATTTCTCATTTCCTATCGTTAATTATCCATTTTTAGATGGTGACGTTCCCTTGTCACCATGTTACGGTGTTTATATATCTCAACTTGTACGATTCGCTCGTGTATGTAACAATGTTTTAGATTTTAACGAGAGAAGTTTATGTATTACTGAAAAATTATTACACCAGGGTTTTTGATATCACAAACTAGTCAAAACATTTACTAAATTTTATCATCGGTATAAGGACATCATTCGTAAATTCAGCTCAACATGCAGACTTCTTATACGTTCAGGTACTTCACATCCAATATTTTATGGAAATATTCTTTATAAATCACAAAAATGTCAGTATTCACCTCAGAAGCTAACAAAACCTTTAAATAGACTTATTAAGAAGGGATATAGTTACATTGTACGATACTGTTGTCATGTCATTAAAGATTACATATTTTGGCGTTAATATTGATTCACTTATAGGGTCTTTGCATCGTAACTACACATTTTTTATTAATAAACCAGTTGTTGGCATGACACGGGTTATGTTCTTCTCATATATGTTATGATGGTATGATACTAAACCCCACACGGGGAGGATTGTGCTTGATATTCTAGGTATAGGGGGAGGGTTGAGATCTCACAAACATGTTTAACCCCACCGCATTTTTGCGCCTGTCCCAAGTCAGGAGCCTCTGGCCTTTGTTAGTCTTGTATTATTTTAAATTTTAGTTTCTTGTGTACAATTTGGGGTTTAGTATGGTGTTCATTATCACTGAACCAGTATATATTTGTTTAGCACATTCCCCATTTCCATTCTCAATTTTATTATCCTATTACTCATAATAAGAAAGAAATTAACATTACAAAAAATGTTGCCTTTTTTTTCAAGTAGTCACTGAACCATGAAAATGAGGTCAAAGACAATGGACATTTGACAGACAGAAACTTTGTCACATAAGGCATCTATATACAAAGTATGAAGCATCCAGGTCTTCTAGCTTCTAAAATATAAAGCTTTTAAGAAGTTAGCTAACGCTGCCGCCGCAAGATCACTATATCTATGTCGAGCTTTCTGTGACAAAAGTCGCAGGCTCCCCAATAAATTACCTTCTATCCCTTGTCCAGCAGTCACACCTGAAGATTTCTCTGACATGACAGTCTAAAAATGAGGAGTATGCAATGTTAATATATCATGTCACTCGTAGAACTATTAAATTTCTAAAATATTTACCCCCAAAAATAATATGCAATAAAAATGTGTCTCATTATAAACAGTCGAACGTCATTATGTCGAAGTTGAAGGTAACGGACCAAAGTATTCGAGGTTCAACTCATCTGAGGTCGAGTGTTTTGTCATAAATTTGGAATGCATGAAATAAGTTATGAGATGTGTGTAAAATAGATACTTTGAACAGTGTGCCTTTTTTTGATATGACACTTGATGATTGTGTATCCAATCTCCATGTTGTTTGGTCCTTCATCATAATTAAACACACAAGTTCAGACACAAATCATGTACAAATAAAATCAATAGTATACACCAATACATACAAACGAATTTTCTAAGTCCAAGGACCAGAGCTCTGCACAAAATCAACAGACCAGAACAAACTCTAAACTTGATCTGTAACTTGTCATTGTACAACTATAAACCAAATATCAAACCAATATCTTAAAGCAAGATAAAATAAAATGCTTCCCTGAGCGCAGCCTGATACGACCGCGGAGGTCGAACCATGGACAGTTTGGGCAAGTTTGGACAAGTTTGGACACACTATTCAAGGTTGATACTGTCTGAATTTGGATTGTGATCAAATTTTTGACATAACATAGGTTTCTGACACAAACATTTGTGGTTAAAGATCTTAAAAATTTTAAATGGGACATTTAATTTTCCTAGAATGGTCTGATATCCAAAATCTAACAACATGGTTAGATTCAGCATATAAAAAAAACATCAAAAATTTAATTTTAGTTGAAATTAAATTTTGTTTAATTTCGGACCCTTCAAACCTTAACATGTACTAATTTGTAAACAGGGCCCAAAATACAAAATCTCAATGCATAATAAGATTCTGCATATCATACAGCTGCAATAACTCAGTTTCTGATGAAATCAAACAAAGTTTAATTTCTGACCCTTTTGACCTCAATGTAGACCAATTTAAAAATGGGGCCCCAATATCCAAAATAGTAATACAAGGTTAGAACCCCAAAAAATTAAAGACTTTTAATTAATCCAATTGACATTGGTTAAAAGAATGTCTTTATTTTCAATTGAAGATTTCCTGCTATTGTGCAATACTGTGCTATTGTGCAATATTATGCCATTGTGCAATACTGTTTAATTGAAGATTTCTTGCTATTGCACAATACTGTGCAATTAAGGTGGTACCCAACACTTTAACTAAAATTATTTTGGCTCGTTTAATTTTCTTAAAAAATATTTTGACAAAGTATTTACTTTGACCCTTTTACAAATAATATAAAAATTTCAAAACATTTGAACCAACCGTTTTATCAGAAAAATTACACTGGTTATATAGCAGTTTGACAAACACTTATTTTGATCATTGAGAAGCTTGATATTCCTTTAACAACACAACGTAATTAAAACATTTATTTGATTTTACAGAGTTATCCCCCTGTAGTATTAGGTACCACCTTAAAGATTTTTTGCTATTGCACAAAACTGTGCTATTGAGCAATACTATGCTATTTTGCAATTGAAGATTTATTGCTACTGCGCAATACTGTGCTTTTGCGCAAAACTGTGCAATTAAAGATTTCTTGCTATTGTCCAATACTGTGCAATTGAAGATTTCTTGCTATTGCGCAATACTGTGATATTGCCCAATATAATGCTATTGCGCAATACTGTGATATTGCCCAATATAATGCTATTGCGCAATACTGTGCAATTGAAGATTTCTCCTTGAAAAAAGTTATGAAGATTTTGAATTAATCCCATTAAAATTGGTTACAAGATTTGTCTTTATTTTCAATTGAAGTTTTCTTGCTATTGCACAATACTATGCTATTGTGCAATACTGTGCAATTCAAGATTTCTTGCTATTGCCCAAATACTATGCTATTGCCCAAATACTATGCTATTGTACAATACTGTTCATTCGCGCAATACTGTGATATTGCCCAATACTGTGCTACTGCGAAATGGAAGATTTCTTGCTATTGCGCAATACTTTGCTTTTCTGCAATATGGTGCTTTTGAAGATTTCTTCTTGAAAATTTTCAAAAAATTTCAATTTTCAAGAACTTTGGAGAAAAAAGTATGAAACCCCCAAACTCATTCCCAGCCTTCTCCTTGTGGTATGGAACCTTATAGTACAGTTTTATAGAAAGATCCATATACTAAAACACAGGTTATTATCCGGAAACTACAAAAATTCTTGCTTTTGGCCCCTAATTCTTAAACTGTTTGTACCATAACCCCAAAAATCAATCCCAACCTTCCTTTTGTGGTATTGAACCTTCTGGTAAAATTTCATAGAGAATCATCAATTAAACCAAATTTATTGTCTGGAAACCAAATGTGTCTTCGGACGATGCCGACGACAACACCTACGACATCATAACATTATATGAACGTATAAAAATGCTGAAAACTGATAACTTTCCTTTATTGTTTAAGCCAAAGAACCATAACTCTGCACAAAACTTCAGACCGGAACAAAATCCGAAATTGTTCTATAATTTGTCACGGTAAACCTAAAACTGTTTACCAAATATCAAATCAACATCTGTAAGCATGACGACAAAAAGTGTGGAAAACTGATTCCTTGCGTGAATTTAAGAAGTCAAAGGACCTGCCATGTGAAGGACTCAAACTCATAACCTGAGTGTAAAAAGGCTAGTGATATATTTGTTAGCTAAGTAAAAGGATATTTGCTAAAGTAGGACAAAGTTAATTGTTGGCCAAGCAAAAAATAGTTAATACAATACAGTTATCTCCATTTCTATGCATTCTATACAAAATTTAAAAAAATGAATATTTGACACAGTACAGACACAAAAAGAATGTTGTCAAGAACTGAAAAATTTGAAATTGGACATTTACCTATTATGGTCCAATATCTAAGTACATTGTTAGAATAAGCATATTAAAGAAACCCAAGAATTCTATTTATGATAAGATACTTATAATTAAAACATTCCTGTTCAAAGGGAAATAACTCAAAATAAACAAGAGACCAAATGACATAGAAATTAATTATTAATTATACCATTTCTGTTCAAAGGGAAATAACTCAAATTCATATTGTAAAAATCACTTTTGTTACCGAAAGGTTAACAACTCAACAATGAAAACAGCTCAAATCATGAAAATTAAACTTGACCTTCATTTAGTCACAGGAAACAACATATCTTAATTTGAAAAGATTTTGTCAAAGCTTTTTCATGTTAATGAACTGACAGTGTTTGGCAGCCGCCCACCCGCCGCTGTACATCCTTAAATCAATAACCAAAAACAATTAAATATCAAAAATCAAGAAAACTTGCTCTCGTCTTGTTCGCTCTAGAATATGAAATAAAAGACATCTGCTAATTTTATTGAATATTGAGGAAAACACATAATAATAAATTCCTGAATTGAAAAATGACAACTAAGCTTAGTTAACAAATAAATTACATTAGAATTTTAAATTGTTTGTTCAAAACTAGTTTTTTAAGATTTCTACCCTGAAGTATCTTGGTTCTGCGGCATTTGATTTCTTAGTTTTATATTTCTTTACATTTTGTAAATTACTTTCTACTTGATTCATTCTAAGGTGTAAACATTTGTAATTCAACACCATCATATCTATCACTATATGTACCTGTAAGTATTCCATCACTTCTTTATACTGCCCCTTTTGTTCTGCTGCTGCTAGATCGTAAGGAGTCTTACCCTGAAATACAGACAAATCTTTATATTGCTTTCATCTGATAACTACAAAGAAGGCCTCTGTAACACATATCTTACAATTAGTAAGACCAGTAGCAGCTGAGTGGTGATTTATTTTATCTTAACAGATGCTAATCAGTGTTCTCCCCAGGATTTTTGGATAGCACCAGGGTAACGCCTGCTTTTGGTAAAATAATTGAATAATGTGTGGTGTCGCGTTGCGTCGCTTACCTATATTTCTAGTTACCGTTGTTTTTATGTCTTTTGTTTTGTTTTAATACTGTGGTACTGTGTTATGTAGACATTGAGTCAGAAAAATTATTTGTAAAAGCAAGGGTGTGTTCCTTGGTAAAAGAGAAGTAAATCATAAACAATTTGTATACTTGAATATTTTTTTAAAATATATAAACCATGATTCATTACTGTAAAATATTTATAGTTATTTAATATTTTATAAAATCTATGATAAATTAAAAGGAATAAAAGTTCAATTTAAAAAACTTTCTAGTTTCTAAATAGAAAATTGTTGTATAAAAGGATTCCTGTCTTAATGAGACATTAAATTTCAAGTAAATATTAACCTTTCTTGTCATGCACTAAAACTTTAATCTTTGTTTGTCAAAATTCATTTAAAAAGAATTCCATAATAAGTAACCATTTTCAATGTCAACAACAAAGTCTCCCTATTTTTCCCGCCTAAATAACAGGAAGTAGATATAAATAGATTTAACATGTGGTTATGGACACTCACAGTTTACTTCTTTCATTAATTAGTTTTGGATATAGATATTCAGTCATGCCTTTAATTTATAATAATAGATCATGTAGATTGCAATTAATTGTAAATAAACTTCAATTATCCACTTGAATTAACTGGGTCATGTGATATTAGGCCGAGATTACGCAGATGTCTAAAGGCCGTTTTGCCAGACAAGCTGAGTGTGTAGTTATTTGTGATCATAAAATTATCAATCTTATTTAAGACAGAAAACAATCATGTTAGTAACATCGATTAAATCCAATCAACAAGGTTAGCAGGGGTTAAAAAATCCACTAGCCCAACGCCTGGGACTAGATCATTTACACCTCAGGCAATTAAAATGTGTAACCCGATATGCCCGACAGACTAGTAACAAAAAAATCTTGACGTTTCCAAAATAGAAAGTGGAAAATCCCTTCATTACTTTTCTATGTTAGCCAATCCGATTCAAAGAGTCATCTGGCATTCCAAGAATTTGAACTGGTTTGTACAGGTCCTGTTGTACATATTTTAAAAACAGAACAAATAACTCTGGGTGGCCCAGTATCATGTGTTGATTGCAATTCTCATACTTTAAATATCGATTTCTCATACCATGGCCTGGGGTATTGTACATTGCTTATGCCGAGATTTTCAATTAACGGTATTTGGGCATATCATGTATTGATCGGTATTGACCTGTCTTGTCGCAAAGCTCTTGAGCACAAAACCATGCAACAAAATATTTCTTAATATTTTAGTACAGGAACCCCAGGAACTTCGTCAGTTTCAAAACAAAAAACGGTAGATGAAGGGAGTAACGAAACTGAAAATTCATCCCCAAAAAATGCTAAATACAACAGGGAAAAGCCGCGGAAAAAAAATAGTGTCCAGGACAGCAGGGCTGCCAAGTTGCACACACCCTAAGAACTTCATCAGTTTCAAAACAAACTAGAGGCTCTAAAGAGCCTGTGTCGCTCACCTTGGTCTATGTGAATATCAAACAATGGACACAGATGGATTCATGACAATATTGTGTTTTGGTGATGGTGATGTGTTTGTAGATCTTACTTTACTAAACATTCTTGCTGCTTACAATTATCTCTATCTATAACAGTACTTTCTGTGGAAAATGTTATTGAAAATCTTCAAATTTTAAGAAAATTGTTAAAAATTGACTATGAAGGGCAATAACTCCTTAGGGGGTCAATTGACTATTTTGGTCATACTGACTTATTTTTAGTTCTTACTTTGCTGAACATTATTGCTGTTTACAGTTTATCTCTATCTATAATAATATTCAAGATAATAACCAAAAACAGCAAAATTTCCTTAAAATTACCATTTCAGGGGCAGCAACCCAACAACGGAATGTCTGATTCATCTGAAAATTTCAGGGCAGATAGATCTTGACCTAACGATCAATTTTACCCCCCCATGTCAGATTTGCTCTAAATGCTTTGATTTTTGAGTTATAAGCCAAAAACTGCATTTTACCCCTATGTTCTATTTTTAGCCATGGCGGCATCTTGGTTCGTTGGCCGGGTCACCGGACACATTTTTTTAACTAGATACCCCAATGATGATTATGGCACAGTTTGGTTAAATTTGGCCCAGTAGTTTCAGAGGAGAAGATTTTTCTAAAAGATTACTAAGATTTACGAAAAATGGTTAAAAATTGACTATAAAGGGCAATAACTCCTAAAGTGGTCATCTGACCATTTTGGTCATGTTGACTTATTTGTAGATCTTACTTTGCTGAACATTATTGCTGTTTACAGTTTATCTCGATCTATAATAATATTCAAGATAATAACCAAAAACGGCAAAATTTCCTTAAAATTACCATTTCAGGGGCAGCAACCCAACAACGGAATGTCTGATTCATCTGAAAATTTCAGGGCAGATAGATCTTGACCTGATGAACAATTTTACTGTGTGTCAGATTTGCTCTAAATGCTTTGGTTTTTGAGTTATAAGCCAAAAACTGCATTTTACCCCTATGTTCTATTTTTAGCCATGGCGGCCATCTAGGTTGGTTGGGCGGGGCACCAGACACATTTTTTAAACTAGATACCCCAATGATGATTATGGCCAAGTTTGGTTAAATTTGACCAAAGTAGTTTCAGAGGAGAAGATTTTTCTAAAAGATTACTAAGATTTACGAAAAATGGTTAAAAATTGACTATAAAGGGCAATAACTCCTAAAGTGGTCAACTGACCATTTTGATCATGTTGACTTATTTGTAGATCTTACTTTGCTGAACATTATTGCTGTTTACAGTTTATCTCTATCTATAATAATATTCAAGATAATAACCAAAAACAGCAAAATTTCCTAAAAATTACCAATTCAGGGGCAGCAACCCAACAACGAAATGTCCGATTCAACTGAAAATTTCAGGGCAGATAGATCTTGACCTGTTGAACAATATTACCCCATGTCAGATTTGCTCTAAATGCTTTGGTTTTTGAGTTATAAGCCAAAAACTGCATTTTACCCCTAGCTTCTATTTTTAGCCATGGCGGCATCTTGGTTCGTTGGCCGGGTCACCGGACACATTTTTTTAACTAGATACCCCAATGATGATTATGGCACAGTTTGGTTAAATTTGGCCCAGTAGTTTCAGAGTTTCAGAAATGCCAGAACTTTTTAAATAAAAGGTCTAGAGTGAGGGGTTCAATATACCGCAAGGGGGTCAAAATACCATGGCAAAGTAAAATTTTCAAAATATCTTTTCCATCAAGTTTAATACATACAAACTACTTATGTGTGTATATTAACTACATATAAGAGTTAAAATTGCCAGATTTTTTTGAATTGTCTATAGTAAAGGGTTCAATATATCGCAGGGGGTCAAAATACCATGACAAAGTAAAATTTCAAAATATCTTTTCCAGCAAGTTTAATAAATACATTTACTTATTGGTGTATTCTAACTACATAAAAAAGTTAGAATTGCTAGAATTTCTGAAATTAAAGGCCTAGGGTAGGGGGTTCAATATACTGCAGGGGGGTCAAAATACCATGGCAAAGTAAATTTTTCAAAATAACTTTTCCAGCAAGTTTAATACATACAAACTACTTATTTGTGTATTCCAACTACTATAGACCTTGAATTTCAAAATTTCAAGCTATTCTAACTCCTTACATAGTTATAATACTCCAATAAGAAGTTTGTATGTATTTGATATACTGGAAAAGTTATTTTGAAAATTTTACTTAGCCATGGTATTTTGACCCCCCTGCGGTATATTGAACCCCCTACTATAGACCTTGAATTTCAAAAATTCAAGCTATTCTAACTCCTTAACATAGTTAAAATACTCCAATAAGTAGTTTGTATGTATTTAATAAACTGGAAAAGATATTTCGAAAATTTTACTTAGCCATGGTATTTTGACCCCCCTGCGGTATATTGAACCCCTACTATAGACCTTGAATTTAAAAAATTCAAGCTATTCTAACTCCTTAACATAGTTAAAATACTCCAATAAGTAGTTTGTATGTATTTAATAAACTGGAAAAGATATTTTGAAAATTTTACTTAGCCATGGTATTTTGACCCCCCTGCAGTATATTGAACCCCCTACTATAGACCTTGAATTTCAAAAATTCAAGCTATTCTAACTTCTTAACATAGTTAAAATACTCCAATAAGTAGTTTGTATGTATTTAATAAACTGGAAAAGATATTTTGAAAATTTTAGATAGCCATGGTATTTTGACCCCCCTGCGGTATATTGAACCCCCTACTTTAGACCTTGAATTTAAAAAATTCAAGCTATTCTAACTCCTTAACATAGTTAAAATACTCCAATAAGTAGTTTGTATGTATTTAATAAACTGGAAAAGATATTTTGAAAATTTTACTTAGCCATGGTATTTTGACCCCCCTGCGGTATATTGAACCCCCTACTATAGACCTTGAATTTAAAAAATTCAAGCTATTCTAACTCCTTTACATAGTTATAATACTCCAATAAGAAGTTTGTATGTATTTGATATACTGGAAAAGATATTTTGAAAATTTTACTTAGCCATGGTATTTTGACCCCCCTGCGGTATATTGAACCCCCTACTATAGACCTTGAATTTAAAAAATTCAAGCTATTCTAACTCCTTAACATAGTTAAAATACTCCAAAAAGTAGTTTGTATGTATTTAATAAACTGGAAAAGATATTTTGAAAATTTTACTTAGCCATGGTATTTTGACGCCCCTGCGGTATATTGAACCCCCTACTATAGACCTTGAATTTAAAAAATTCAAGCTATTCTAACTCCTTAACATAGTTATAATACTCCAATAAGAAGTTTGTATGTATTTAATATACTGGAAAAGATATTTTGAAAATTTTACTTAGCCATGGTATTTTGACCCCCCTGCGGTATATTGAACCCCCTACTATAGACCTTGAATTTCAAAAATTCAAGCTATTCTAACTCCTTAACATAGTTATAATACTCCAATAAGTGGTTTGTATGTGTTAAACATGCTGGAAAAGATATTTTGAAAATTTTGCTTAGCCATATGGTATTTTGACCCCCCTGCGGTATATTGAACCCCCTACTTAAAACCACAAATAAAAAAAAATGATAGCCAATAAATTGTAAATTAGATTATCTGCAATACTATTTATCAAAAACAGGGGGGTTCAATATACCGCAGGGGGGTTCAAAATACCATATGTGAAAAATGACCCCGGGGTCAAAATACCATGCGGTATAATGTCATTTTACCGCATGGTATTTTGACCCCGGGTTCACTTTTTAGGGGGTTCAAAATACCATATGACACCGGGTCACCGGACACATTTTTTTAAACTAGATACCCCAATGATGATTGTGGCCAAGTTTGGTTAAATTTGGCCCAGTAGTTTCAGAGGAGAAGATTTTTGTAAAAGTTAACGCAGGACGACGACGACGGACGACGACGGACGCCGGACGCCAAGTGATGAGAAAAGCTCACTTGGCCCTTTGGGCCAGGTGAGCTAAAAATGGTAGATGGAGGGGGTAACAAGACTGAAAATTAATCCCCCAAAAATGCAAAATACGACCAGGAAAAGTGGGAAAAAAATTATAGTGTCCAAGACAGCAAGCCTGTCAAGTCTTCAGGGCGAGATCGACTCACACATTTTCATGCTTATTTGGCGGCATTTTCCTTTGATCTATTGTTTTTTCTCTTTGATCTTTACAATTTGGCCAAAAAATCACGCATTTACTTCTTGAAAATTTGGCAGAACTGGGATACAATGATTCCCCTCGAAGGTTGGCTGATGAAAAAAATAGACGATGCTCGATGAATATTACCGTTAGTTGTCCCAAGCACACCAATAAAAAGTCTGCTTTGAATGTGGGAACAACTAAGTTAGGTTAAGCACCAACAATAAATAGCAATTCAACAAAAATTATTAAATACAGTGTATAATGTCTCCTTCAAAACAAAGGATACCCACTTTGTATTATGCAGCAAACTCTTGATTTTTAAGGCATACTAGGGCTAGCAGGTCAGTTTTGATGGACTAGCAGTTCTTCCAACAGGGCTAGTAAAATCCTGCTGCCATTAGTCCTGGGCTAGTTAGCTGTAACAAAATTTTTTAACCCCTGGTTAGCCTCAATAAGGTAAATTGATCACGCAGTGTAAACAATCTGGGTTTGAACCGGTCAAATTTCACCTGAAAAATTTAGCACCACAGACAAGAATTATACAGCGCAGTAAGACCGATAGAACCACTGTAAAAATATATACATCGCGGGCCTGCAGTTCTTTTAAGGGCCTGGGGAGAACACTGCTAACCATATATATATATATATATATATAACTCATAAGTAGACATTCAGATTATTTTTCACAATTTTGTGAAGACTTTAAATAGGCTTTTAACCCTTTTTTGTCCTATAATTTTCTTTGCAGTTTGAAGATTGGTAAATGCATCCTTATGTCTACATGATGGTGTGGAGGACCTGGGGGGTCTTCCTTTTTAACAATCTTTTCTAATTTTGTGGACACATTATTGACAGTTCTTTATATTTTTAACACCCAAATATTATTCTCTATTTTTTATATTTTTGCACTCAATTCTTTTCTATTCATTAATTTTTACCGATGTCTCTCCATTTTCATTTTTTTCTTCTTCCATTTATGATTTTCTAATCTGTAAACCCATCCACACCCTCCTATATCTGTATACCCCCTCCATATCTTCCGATATCTGCAGTGATCGGGAAGGACGTGCGCCCTGCGCCTATAGCGCATATTGACAAGAAATGGCGCATACAGTGACAAATGTAAGCGCCCACGTGGCGCACGATATTTTTCACTTCGTTTCGAAATGTTTAGCCATGATATCGTCAAATGAATTTCCGATCGTCTTCCGTGCCGCCATATGTGTGTACACAACTGTGTAATGTTCCTCCAATAATAGGAGCACCTATATATTTTTGGGACGTCTCGGGGGTTTCCCTATCATAATAGAACCATGCGATTTAACGTCTCAGTGTTTTCCTATTGTAATAATAGAACCTTGCGGTCTAACTGATAACCCGAAAAACGTAATTAACCATCATTCATGATATATTTGTTTATAAACAACATGAAATTTGTGAAATTTGGCTAGTACAGACAAGATTTAACTCTAAAAATAATCTGATTTAGTTTAGCTTGCTATTATTTCGATTGAAGAACCCCAAGACTTTTTAGGAATATAGTTTTTGTCTTCTTAAAAGACGCCTAACTGTCCTTGTCATTTTTTGGTCTTTGGCTCGTTTTCACATTTTGTAAATATGACTTCAGCGATTTGTTGTTATGTTCTATGAATTAATGGTACTTTATACTGTTATTTTTGTCACTGTGATGAAGTTATAATAATACAAGAAGTGCAGAGGAAATGCCTGAAATGTCCTCTGATACGGAACGTCTAGAATAAGTATGGTATCGACGAAGACCCTAATTTAATGTACAAAAAAAAAAATCATGAACATGAACAAGGCAACAGTACCAGTTTAAACATTGTAAATAAAGGTTGACTTAAATATTGTTTGGGTTGGAAGAAGTTATTGTATAAGTTCATTGAAATTGAAATTATAAAATCACAGGAACAATATCCATGATTAAATTTAAAATCATAAAGGTAAGTATCAACACCTCTTTGCCAAAATATACTGATAATTTTTTTTTACAGAAGTCAATTAAAATGGCCCACTCATTTGACAACATGGCCCATTATTTTTAAAAATGGCCCATTGAATTTATTTTTGAGGGGCCCTGGGCCCATAGCGAAAAAAACCTTCCAGATCACTGTATCTGTGTACCCAATCCACACCCTCCTATATATGTATACCCCATCCACAACCTCCGATATCTGAGTACCCAATCCACACTCTCTCATAGCGGACAAAGTTAGAATTCATGTTTGATTGTTCCTATACAAAAAGTTTTTTCTCTTATCAAATGCATTGTTCAAAATTTTAGCATTTTTTCTAGGATATTTGCAGATAAGCAGTTTAAATTGTTCATCTTTAGAAATGTCATCAAAAGAGTGTTCTATATCCAATATAAGTTGATTTCTTAGATCTCGGTAAAAGACAAAGTCCATCGGAAGCAGGTCAAAACGCCCCACTGGCAAAACGCCCCACACCAAATCGCCTCACTTTTTCACCAACTCGCCCCACTTTTAAAAAAATCGCCACAAACTGGTTTACCAACTCGCCCCACTTTTTAAACTAGAGGCTCTAAAGAGCCTGTGTCGCTCACCTTGGTCTATGTGCATATTAAACAAAGGACACAAATGGATTGTATTTTGGTGATGGTGATGTGTTTGAAGTTCTTACTTTACTGAACATTCTTGCTTCTTACAATTATATCTATAAGGAACTTTGCCCATTAGTAAGGCCTAAAATAAAATTTCATTTGTTTGGCATTGCCGCCCGACCCACTGAAAATCTTGCCGCCCGAATAATTTTATTGGTGTTTCAAAATTCGTATTTTTTTTATTTAAAAAATCGGAAAATTCCCGGAATTTTGATCATATCCGCGGAGTTTGTTTCCAAGCTTTACTTATTTCAAATCATGATCTTTAAAGTGCTTGATGTAAACTGTATTCAGAGCAAGAGCTTGAATGACATAGATTAGAAAAAAGTCTGCCAAAAATGTCAAAAAGACAGGCAGTGGATAGCATCCCCTAATGCTCCATTCAAGGGAGAGGGGTGTTTTATTAAAACATAAGATTTTCACCTAATCTTTACATGGAACATGGATTGATGTTCTGAAAGGCCTTGTAGAGAACTCAAATGTCGTCTTTGGTAAAGCAGACAGTGACACTATTGTTGGTTTCTGCTTTGCATCCTGACTTCATGGGATAGAAGCATTTCACCAAGACATGACAGAACAATCATCTGTAGCTTTAACCTTTGAAAGATCTCTTGAATATGTGAAATCTATCATTTTTCTTGAACCAGATAACAAAGCATGTTGCCATGTAAATTCAAAACAATGCATTCTTTGACCTATAAATTATTTACTTTTACAAATTGTGACTTGGATTGAGAGTTGTCTCAGTGGCACTCATACCACGTCTTCTTATATCTATTCAAAATGATGTCTTGGCTTGATGGCTGAAAGGTGTACCTGCACCAAAGCTAAAAGACGAATACATGTATAGTCCCAGATTTACAGGTTTATAGCAGTTTTGTACCTGTAGAGGTTAGCCTGGTACAAAACATACATATATTAAAGACTAGCCTCTTGTGTGTATCACAAACTTAAAACCCAACCCATTTTTTCTTAACCTGGATATAAAAGATAATTCTTAAAACAGAAAAGATATCTGACAGCAACATATTTATAAATATTGTCTGGCATTCATGTCTGTTCTTGTGCCAACCTTCTAAATTTGTAATATTTTGCTATCCTCAAAAGCTGCAGTGGCTTTGATTGTTTTCTAGTTTGACAAAATTTACATGTATGAATGCTAGTCTATCACCTCTAGGTATAAGTTTGCAACCACAAAATTAAGGTTAGATTGTTAAGACATTTATGATAAGGTTCCTCTGTGCACTACACTTTCATCCACTAATAAACTGATTGTCATGAACTTGCCAATATGGTGTAGAAAGTTAATTTTAAATCTCATCAAACAAGCAAACAATGAATCAAAGCTTAAATCATCTATTTGTACAGGGAGCTGTAGTGGTCGAACTGATTAAGATATGACAAGTTTACAAAACTGAAGGCAACTTCAAGATGTGACGTTGAGACTCTGTTCAATAGAAAGTCCCACAATGAAGATTCAATTTTCATGTCTAACATGTTATATGGTTAATGCAGTTCCCTACCACAGATCTGTTTCTGCTGGGTACTTTGGTTTACTCCTCCAAAAACACTGAACGTCTGACATGAAATTACCCATATGTTGTAGAATGTGACATTAACCCCTATCAAAGAAACCATCAGTTTGTGCACACAACTGCAAAATGCTGCACTGCTTTTAGCTGTGATCTAGAGTCAAAATGATTATGGTTGCAATATAAATATATAGTTTTTAAATGTAATAAAAAAAAAAAATCCCTACCTACCTACCCAACTGCTGATGGTGTGAGTCGGCAATGCCAAACAAACAATTTTTTAAGGGTGGCCTAACAGAGAAAAATATTTGGTAAAAATTTACATAAATTTACCAAATTAATGAAAATTGTTAAAAATTGACTATAAAGGGCAATAACTCCTTAAGGGGTCAATTGACCATTTAGGTCATGTGGACTTATTTGTAGATCTTACTTTGATAAACATTATCGCTGTTTACAGTTTATCGCTATCTATAATAGTATTCAAGATAATAACCAAAAACAGCAAAATTTCTTTAAAAATTACCAATTGGAGGGCAGCAACCCAACAACCGGTTGTCAAATTCATTTGAATATTTCAGGGCAGATATATATTGACTTGATTAACAATTTAACTCCTTGTCAGATTTCCTCTAAATGATTTGGGTTTCAGAGTTATAAGCAAAAAACTACATTTTACCCCTGTTCTATTTTTAGCCGTGGTGGCCATCTTGGTTGGATGGCCAGGTCATCGGACACATTTTTCAAACAAGGTACCTCAAAGATGACTGTGGCCAAGTTTGAATTAATTTGGCCCAGTAGTTTCAGAGGAGAAGATTTTTGTAAAAGATAACTAAGATTTACGAAAAATGGTTAAAAATTGACTATAAAGGGCAATAACTCCTAAAGGGGTCAACTGACCATTTCGGTCATGTTGACTTATTTGTAAATCTTACTTTGATGAACATTATTGCTGTTTACAGTTTATCTCTATCTATAATAATATTCAAGATAATAACCAAAAACAGCAAAATTTCCTAAAAATTACCAATTCAGGGGCAGCAACCCAACAACAGGTTGACCGATTCATCTGAAAATTTCAGGGCAGATAGATCTTGACCTGATAAACATTTTTACTCCATGTCAGATTTCCTCTAAATGTTTTGGTTTTTGAGTTATAAGCCAAAAACTGCATTTTACCCCTATGTTCTATTTTTAGCCGTGGCGGCCATCTTGGTTAGTTTACCGGGTCACGCCACACATTTTTTAAACTAGATACCCCAAAGATGATTGTGGCCAACTTTGGATTAATTTGGCCCATGAGTTTCAGAGGAGAAGATTTTTGTAAAAGATTACTTAGATTTATGAAAAATGGTTAAAAATTGACTATAAAGGGCAATAACTCCTAAAGGGGTCAACTGACAATTTCGTTCATGTTGACTTATTTGTAAATCCAACTTTGCCTAACATTATTGCTGTTTACAGTTTATCTCTATATATAATAATATTCAAGATAATAACCAAAAACAGCAATATTTCCTAAAAATTACCAATTCAGGGGCAGCAACCCAACAACGGGTTGACCGATTCATCTGAAAATTTCAGGGCAGATAGATCTTGACCTGATAAACATATTTACCCCATGTCAGATTTCCTCTAAATGCTTTGGTTTTTGAGTTATAAGCCAAAAACTGCATTTTACCCCTATGTTCTATTTTTAGCCGTGGCGGCCATCTTGGTTGGTTGACCGGGTCACGCCACACATTTTTTAAACTAGATACCCCAATGATGATTGTGGCCAAGTTTGGTTCAATTTGGCCCAGTAGTTTCAGAGGAGAAGATTTTTGTAAAAGTTAACGACGACGGACGACGGACGACAGACGACGGACGACGGACGACAGACGACGGACGACGGACGACAGACGACGGACGACGACGGACGCCGGACGCAAAGTGATGGGAAAAGCTCACTTGGCCCTTCGGGCCAGGTGAGCTAAAAATAGCCTCACTTGCGAAAAGGGTTAAATCCCGCTTACTTTTCCCCGGTCAACTCGCCCCACTTATTGAAACTAGAGGGTCCAAGGACCCTGTGTCGCTCACCTGATATTTTTATTTACAATTGTTGCATGATAAATGCAACTGTTGTACTGTCATTTAGTTTCAGAGATATAATACTAAAAAGTGCATTTGAAACCTATGTTTTATTTCAGCCATGTGGGCAGGCAGGGTCATCATACACAGTGGTCCCTGGATATCCTAGTGGTGATTTAAACCAAGTTTGTTTAAATTCAACAGTTGTTTCAGGGGAGAATTTTTGTAAAATTTATCTAACAAGAAATGCAAAGTAATGAGAAAGTTGTGAAGTAGTTTTGTTGTTGCGCAACCCCCCCCCCCACTTTGCCAAAAAAAGCAAAAAGGTAATAAAAAATTATCATATAAGGGCAATCTATCCTATTCATGGTTTCTGCAAAATTCAGTTGATTGTGCAAGGGTTGTATAGCCAGCTGAGGTCGTTAAAAACTCTCTTTCTTTTGTTGTTGCAGATAGATCTTGACCTGATAAGCAATTTTACCACATGTCAGATTTGCTCTAAATGCTTTGGTTTTTGAGTGATAAGCCAAAAACTGCATTTTACCCCTATGTTCTATTTTTGGCCATGGCGGCCATCTTGATTGGTTGGCCGGGTCACCGGACACAATTTTTAAACAAGATACACCAATGATGATTGTGGCCAAGTTTGGTTTAATTTGGTCCAGTAGTTTCAGAGGAGAAGATTTTTGTAAAAGATAACTAAGATTTACGAAAAATGGTTAAAAATTGACTATAAAGGGCAATAACTCCTAAAGGGGTCAACAGACCATTTTGGTCATGTTGACTTATTTGTAGATCTTATTTAGCTGAACATTTTTGCTGTTTACAGTTTATCTCTATCTATAATAATATTCAAGATAATAACCAAAAACAGCAAAATTTCCTTAAAATTACCAATTCAGGGGCAGCAACCTATCAACGAATTGTCCGATTCATCTCAAAATTTCAGGGCAGATAGATCTTGACCTGATAAACAATTTTACTACATGTCAGATTTGCTCTAAATGCTTCGGTTTATGAGTGATAAGCCAAAAACTGCATTTTACCCCTATGTTCTATTTTTAGCCATGGCGGCCATCTTGGTTGGTTGGGCGGGTCACCGGACACAATTTTTAAACTAGATACCCCAATGATGATTGTGGCCAAGTTTGGTTTAATTTGGTCCAGTAGTTTCAGAGGAGAAGATTTTTGTAAAAGATAATTAAGATTTACGAAAAATGGTTAAAAATTGACTATAAAGGGCAATAACTTCTAAAGGGGTCAACAGACCATTTTGGTCATGTTGACTTATTTGTAGAGCTTACTTTGTTGAACAATTTTGCTGTTCACAGTTTATCTCTATCTATAATAATATTCAAGATAATAACCAAAAACAGCAAAATTTTCTCAAAATTACCAATTCAGGGGCAGCAACCTATCAACGGGTTGTCCGATTCATCTGAAAATTTCAGGGCAGATACATCTTAACCTGATAAACAATTTTACCCCATGTCAGATTTGCTCTAAATGCTTTGGTTTTTGAGTTATAAGCCAAAAACTGCATTTTACCCCTATGTTCTATTTTTAGCCATGGCGGCCATCTTGGTTGGTTGGGCGGGTCACCGGACACAATTTTTAAACTAGATACCCCAATGATGATTGTGGCCAAGTTTGGTTTAATTTGGTCCAGTAGTTTCAGAGGAGAAGATTTTTGTAAAAGTTAACGACGGACGACGACGACGACGGACGACGGACGACGGACGCCGGACGCCGGACGCCGGACGCCAAGTGATGAGAAAAGCTCACTTGGCCCTTCGGGCCAGGTGAGCTAAAAAGGTAAAATCTACTTCAATATATAATTTTCAGGTCTTCCAACTAGCCCTACTTAGATGAAAACTAATTTACACAGAATACACAAAAAAACAAAATTTATTAAACCAATTTTTTTTAGAAAGAAACCTATTAATTGTATCATAATCATACAATTGAAGGATTTCAATTAACAGTAATTTGATGTTATAGCACTTCACTAAGGTTTTCATAGGTATTGAAGTGGGGCAGGGACATAAATATACAATGGGATTGCACATACCTGTCAACTGACCCGTATTCTGCGGGTGTGACCCGAGATTTTCACAATTCTGAGGGATCACCCGGAACACCCGCCGGTTCATTGAAATAACAAGGGAATTCCGAAAATGACCCGATTTCACCCGTATTTCTTAGCCTTGAGATTGATTTCATAAGTAATATTCCTTTGAAATACCGGCAAATTCGTAATTCTTCCATGAACAGGAAGTTCATCTAGCTATGTAAACTGTCAAATTAAGTGACCCATTAAGTGCATGGCTTCACTTGACAGCTTTGGTGTCAAACACACTGTTAATTAACACCAATTACCTTAGCTTTAGGTCGTAAATAAATTGCACCATTGCCAATGGCATTGGTTTACAAACTGAACTAGAGTTACTTCCCCTTATTTGTCACCATTCAAAATTATTCCTTATAGTTACGTTTTATGGGTGATAAAGATTAAATCATAAAAATATAAAATTCAAATACATATTGAAAAATAACTTTTCATTATTTTTATACCTTTAAACAATTTTTTTTTAAAAAGTTGAAAATTATTTTTTACATTTATACTTCCTTCAACTAGTACTGTATTACTATATTTCATCATAGTCTAATTTCCTCGTCCAATGAACATTAGTATGGTTAAAGGCTACATAGTCAATAGTATCAAACATTTAAGAATTACATTAAATTCTAGTGTTTGATGATTGCAGTTTTTTTTCTCTAAAAGGAAAGCAAATAAGACTTAGCTACACAAATTTATAAAAATCTATAAAAGTGCAATAAAATAATATTTAATAAGATTTAAAATGACTTAACAAAGTGAACATGCATTGATGTTTTGGTATATTTGATATACATTATAAGAAAATGTACCATAAATACTGAAATTCAGCTCGAAAAAGTTCGTACGCGTTATGACCTGAGATTTGATTCTTCAATGCAGGTCATGACCTGCATTTTCATCGTCACAGGTTGACAGGTATGGGATTGCATCTTTTTTTCATAAGTGGGGCGAGTTGGCATTAATAAATTCATCGTGGTTTATCTATTTGTCACGAGTGGGGCGAGTTGGCAAACCTTATTTCAGCGGGATTCTAACCCTTTTCATAAGTGGGGTATGTTATTCAACCTATTTGCAATGGAATTTTACCCTTTTTCATAAGTGGGGCGGTTGGTAAACAAGAGTGGGGCGATTTTTTAGAATATGGGGCGAGTTTGTGAAAAAGTGGGGCGATTAGGTATGGGCAATTTGTCATGGATTCAGTCCATCAGGAAGTGGCGTTCATTTTCAACATCACGTGAGTCACACATTTTGCAAATGGGGTCAGCTTCTGCTTCTCCGACGAACCATCCAGTTTCGATCCTCAAAGGAAGTATGACGCATCTAAATTGTGCCAGTATAGAACATTCAGAACAAGTGAGGTTCAGTCCAACATATGTTTCACATTTATATTCTGATTTGAATGTTTATATGTCCGCAATTTCGGAAAGTTTGTAATAGAGTTTTCCCATTCAGTGGAACACAACATGAAAAGTCTGTCTTTTACAAGAAAAATATCACAAGTTTGTTTTTGGTGGAAATAATCTTCCAAGTCAATGTGTGACAAAATAAGTTTCATATCTGATGACCAATTGTTCAAACACCGTTCAAGGTCCCAGTTGAAAACCTGTTTATGTGTTACATATTTGTTTTTCGTTCATTTTTTTACATAAATAAGGCCCTTAGTTTTCTCGTTTGAATTGTTTTACATTGTCTTATCGGGGCCTATTATAGCTGACTATGCGGTATGGGCTTTGCTCATTGTTGAAGGCTGTACGGTGACCTATAGTTGTTTATGTCTGTGTCATTTTGGTCTTTTGTGGATAGTTGTCTCTTTGGCAATCATACCACATTTTCTTTTTTATATTACATACGCGTGAATCGTCCATTCGAATAAGCTTGTTCCATAGTCTAATTATATTGTACCAGTGTCTTTCTTTACATGGCAGCCATCCAACATCACAATTTATAGCAACTTTCGGGGAAAATTTATGAACACCTAAGAAATAACGAATGGCTTTGTTTTGTACCAAATTAACACATGCATAGTCTTTAAACCCCAGACAGATGAGTTATAGTCTAAATCAGTACAACACATGATATAAACAGCTTTTCAAATGTCTTTATTCCAAAATTCTTAAGATTATGAATTTTTGAAATAATTCCACCTAGTGCTCGCCCTCCAGCTTCCGACAGTCATTCTGCTTTCATTTTATAGTCTTTAAATTCATGGAACATAACACCCAGATATTTGTACTTGTCGACAGTCTGTAAGGAATTTCCTCCAATTTTAAACTTGTATTCTGATCGTTTTATACGAGATTGGCGGAAATGAACTACTTTCGATTTCTCAGTGTTGATAAGTACTCGCCATCGCTAACACCAGTCATGGACTTTGTTCAACATCCCTTGCATGTCATTTTCATTGGGTGAAATTAACACTATATCGTCAGCATACAACAGTATCGATATATTTGAGTTTACTATGCTAACACCAAGGTAAATGTCTTTAACTTCCTGCACTAAATCATTAATGAAAATGGAGAAAAGTGTCGGCGAAAAAGTATCGCCTTGTCGAACACCGGAATTACATCTAAACCAATCTGTCAAAGTATCATTCAAACGAATACAAGCGGTAGTATTAGCTTTTGATAGAGTTATATATTTTCCCATCGATTTTATTTAAAAGAAGCTTGTACAGTAGCATATCTCCATCAACAAAGTCAAATGCCTTTTTTAAATCTATAAATGTGGCAAACGTTTTCGGACAGTTCCTCACAATTGAATTTAGTGTGAAAATATGGTCTTCACATGAACGATGCGCACAGAACCCATTCTGTTCGTCTGCTAACATGTTGTTTGTTTATAAATAAGCAGATACTCGGCTGTTTATAAACGCACTATATAGCTATATCTATATACCCCATACACACCCTTCTATATCTGTATACCCTATCCACACCCTCCTATATCTGTATACCCAATATACACCCTCCTATATATGTATACCTCATCCAAACCCTCCGACACCTGTATTCCCATTCCATACCCTCCTATATCTGTATATCCCATATACACCCTCCTATATCTGTATACCCCATCCTTACCCTCCTATATTTGTATACCCCATCCACACCCTCCTATATCTGTATACCAATCCACACCCTCCTATATCTGTATACCCCATCCACACCCTCTATCTGTATACCCCATCTACACACTCCTATATCTGTATACCCCATCTACACCCTCCTATATATATGTATTCCCCATCCACACCCTCCTATATCTGTATACCCCATCCACACCCTCCTATATCTGTATACCCCATCCACACCCTACTATATCTGTTTTACCAAACCACACCCTCCTATATCTGTATACCCCATCCACACCCTCTTATATCTAAATACCCCATCAACACCTTCCTATATCTGTATACCCCATCCACACCCTTATATATCTGTATACCCTATCCACACCCTACTATATCTGTTTTACCAATCCATACCCTCCTATATCTGTAAACCCCATTCACACCATCCACACCCTCCTATATCTGTAAACCCCATTCACACCATCCATACCCTCCTATATCTGTATATCTCATTCACACCCTTCTATATCTGTATTCCCCATCTACACTCTCCTATATATGTATTCCCCATCCACACCCTCCTATATCTGTATACCCTATCTACACCTTCCTATATCTGTAAACCCCATTCACACCCGCCTATATCTGTATACTTCATCCACACCCGCCTATATCTGTTTACCCCATCCCCACCCTACTATATCTGTTTTACCAATCCACACCCTCCTATATTTGTATACCCCATTCACACCATCCACACCCTCCTATATCTGTATACCTCATCCACACCCTCTTATATCTGTATACCCCATCTACACCCTCCTATATATGTATTCCCCATCCACACCCTCCTATATCTGTATACCCCATCTACACCCTCCTATATATGTATTCCCCATCCACACCCTCCTATATCTGTATACCCCATCAACACCCTCCTATATCTGCATACCCCATCTACACCCTCCTATATCTGTAAACCCCATCTACACCCTCCTATATCTGTATACCCCATCTACACCCTCCTATATCTGTATTACCCATTCACATCCTCTATATCTGTATACCCCATCCACACCCACCAATATCTGTGTACCCTATCCACACCCACCTATATCTGTATACCCTATCAACACCTCCCTATATCTGTATCCCCCATTCACAACCTCCTTTAACTATATACCCCATCCACATCTTCCATTATCTGTATACCCAATCCATACCCTCCCATATCTGTATACCCCATCCACATCCTCCTATATTTCTATACCCCATCAACACCCTCCTACATCTGTATACCCCTCCACTCTCTACTATATCTGTATAGCCCATCCCCATCCTCCTATATCTGTATACCCAATCCACCCCTTTCTATATCTGTATACCCCTCCACACCCTCCTATATCTGTATACCCCATCCACACCCTACTATATATGTATACCCTATCCACACCCTACTATATCTGTTTTACCAATCCATACCCTCCTATATCTGTAAACCCCCTTCACACCATCCACACCCTCCTATATCTGTATATCTCATTCAC
Source organism: Mytilus edulis (assembly GCF_963676685.1). NCBI lineage: Eukaryota > Metazoa > Mollusca > Bivalvia > Mytilida > Mytilidae > Mytilus > Mytilus edulis. Next base: position 78,631,679 of record NC_092355.1, on the reverse strand, counting down.
ACCCTCCTATATATGTATTCCCAAACCATACCCTCCTATATCTGTATACCCCATCCACATCCACCTATATTTCTTTACCCCATCAACACCCTCCTATATCTGTATACCCCTCCACCCTCTACTATATCTGTATACCCCTCCACACCCTCCTATATCTGTATAGCCCTCCACACCCTCCTATATCTGTATAGCCCATCCACACCCTCCTATATCTGTATAGCCCTCCACACCCTCCTATATCTGTATAGCCCTCCACACCCTCCTATATCTGTATAGCCCTCCACACCCTCCTATATCTGTATAGCCCATCCACACCCTCCTATATTTGTATACACCATCCACACCCTCCTATATTTGTATACCCCATCCACGCCCTTCTATGAAACTTTTTCATATTTAAAGTTAAATTTAAATGATCAAAAGACTAAAGTCTTGAAAAAAAACATTTGACCAACCATACATAATTTTAGTGATTCATTACTTAATAGTTAAACACTGGGCATATACTATAAAATATTACCTGACTTGTTGTAACTAAGGGACTGGCACCTCCTTGTTCTACCAGACATCTTGAGATCTGTAGATCTCCCTCCCTAGCAGCCCAATGTAAAGCTGTGTATCCATTGTTCTATAATATAACCAAATAACATGTAACTATTATGTACAATACTTTGTTATCAATATCAATAATATACAATATATCCTACAACTGACATTAAAACTTGTCTGATAAACTGGACAATGTTGTGTAATAAATATAAACTAAATATATATCACATGAATCAGTGGTCAAAACTGAATACAATGACCAGTCACACTTGTATTTATATTGTATATAAACAATAAATAAACATGTTTTGTTGTGAAATGTCAAAACTTCCATAAAACCTGATATCTTAAAAAAATATTTTTTTCAAGAAATGTGTAAAATAATTATATCAATGGATTCAGTAGAACAAGACAAACAAAATGAGACCCCACTTTATATGATTCTTACAAATATTTGTTCGTTAAAACTGTCTAATTAACAACAGGATTTAGTGTAGATTCAGTATAATTGTTCATTTTAATAAAATATTTTTTTTTAAGAAACATGAAAAGGAGTAATATTTTCTGATTCAGAACAATAATACGAGTAAAATGAGACCCCACTTTATATAATAATTACAAATATTTGTTCATTAAACCTGTCTAATTAACAACATGATTTAGTGTAGATTAATAGTAATGTGATCAGACTAAGTAGATAACATACCTCTGTGATGTCGATCTTACATCCTCTATCAATGAGGAGTTTACAGACCTCCAGGTGTCCATTCCAGGCTGCCTTCATTAATGCTGTCCATCCATCTCCCTGGAATAATACAACTGACATCAAAACTTGTCTGATAAACTGGACAATGTTGTGTAATAAATATAAACTAAATATATATCACATGAATCAGTGGTGAAAACTGAATAAAATGACCAGTCACACTTGTATTTATATTGTACATAAACAATAAATAAACATGTTTTGTTGTGAAATGTCAAAACTTCCATAAAACCTGATATCTTAAAAAAATATTTTTTTCAAGAAATGTGTAAAATAATTATATCAATGGATTCAGTAGAACAAAACAAACAAAATGAGACCCCACTTTATATGATTCTTACAAATATTTGTTCATTTTAAAAACTGTCTGATTAACAACAGGAATTAGTGTAGATTCAGTATAATTGTTCATTTTAATAAAAAAAAAATTTTTAAGAAACATGAAAAGGAGTAATATTTTCTGATTCAGAACAATAATACGAGTAAAATGAGACCCCACTTTATATAATTATTACAAATATTTGTTCATTAAACCTGTCTAATTAACAACATGATTTAGTGTAGATTAATAGTAATGTGATCAGACTAAGTAGATAACATACCTCTGTGATGTCGATCTTACATCCTCTATCAATGAGGAGTTTACAGATCTCCAGGTGTCCTTCCTCGGCAGCAATCATTAATGCTGTCTGTCCTCCATCATACTCCTGGAATAATACAACTGACATCAAAACTTGTCTGATAAACTGGACAATGTTGTGTTATAAATATAAACAAAATATATATCACATGAATCAGTGGTCAAAACTGAATACAATGACCAGTCACACTTGTATTTATATTGTATATAAAACAACAAATAAACATGTTTTGTTGTGAAATGTCAAAACTTCCATTAAACCTGACATCTTAAAAAAATATTTTTTTTTCAAGAAATGTGTAAAATAATTATATCAATGGATTCAGTAGAACAAAACAAGTAAAATGAGACCCCACTTTATATGATTCTTACACATATTTGTTCGTTTAATCTGTCTAATTAACAACATGATTTTGTGTAGATTCAGTATCATTGTCCATTTTAATAAAAAAAAAAATTTAAAGAAACATGAAAAAAGTTAAATTTTCTAATTCAGAACAATAATACGAGTAAAATGAGACCCCACTTTATATAATTATTACAAATATTTGTTCATTAAAATTGTCTAATTAACAACATGCTTTAGTGTAGATTAATAGTAATGTGATCAGACTAAGTAGATAACATACATTTGTGATGTCGATCTTACATCCTGTATCAATGAGGAGACGACAGACCTCCAGGTGTCCTCCCTCGGCAGCCATCATTAATGCTGTCCATCCATATCTCTGGAATAATACAACTGACATCAAAACTTGTCTGATAAACTGGACAATGTTGTGTAATAAATATAAACAGAATATATATCACATGAATCAGTGGTCAAAACTGAATAAAATGACCAGTCACACTTGTATTTATATTGTATATAAACAATAAATAAACATGTTTTGTTGTGAAATGTCAAAACTTCCATAAAACCTGATATCTTATAAAAAAAAAAAATTTCAAGAAATGTGTAAAATAATTATATCAATGGATTCAGTAGAACAAAACAAACAAAATGAGACCCCACTTTATATGATTCTTACACATATTTGTTCATTTTAAAAACTGTCTGATTAACAACAGGAATTAGTGTAGATTCAGTATAATTGTTCATTTTAATAAAATATTTTTTTTTAAGAAACATGAAAAGGAGTAATATTTTCTGATTCAGAACAATAATACGGGTAAAATGAGACCCCACTTTATATGATTATTACAAATATTTGTTCATTAAACCTGTCTAATTAACAACATGATTAAGTGTAGATTAATAGTAATGTGATCAGACTAAGTAGATAACATACTGTTGTGATGTCGATCTTACATCCTGTATCAATGAGGAGGCGACAGATCTCCAGGCGTCCTCTCAAGGCAGCCCTCATTAATCTGTTATGTTCTGAAGTAATTTGTAGTTGGGTGTTTTATATTTCTTATGTACAATTTGTTCTGTTCTGAAGTAACTTGTAGTTGTGTGTTTTAACCTGCTGGTGTACAATTTGTTATGTTCTGAAGTAATTTGTAGTTCTGAAGTAATTTGTAGTTGTGTGTTTTATATTTCTTATGTACAATTTGTTCTGTTCTGAAGTAACTTGTAGTTGTGTGTTTTATACTGCTGGTGTACAATCTGTTATGTTCTTAAGTAATTTGTAGTTGTGTGTTTTTTTACTGCTTATGTACAATTTGTTCTGTTCTGAAGTAACTTGTAGTTGTGTGTTTTATACTGCTGGTGTACAATCTGTTATGTTCTGAAGTAACTTGTAGTTGTGTGTTTTATACTGCTGGTGTACAATCTGTTATGTTCTTAAGTAATTTGTAGTTGTGTGTTTTATACTGCTGGTGTACAATTTGTTCTGTTCTAAAGTAACTTGTAGTTGTGTTTTTTTACTGCTTATGTACAATTTGTTCTGTTCTGAAGTAACTTGTAGTTGTGTGTTTTATACTGCTGGTGTACAATCTGTTATGTTCTGAAGTAACTTGAAGTTGTGTGTTTTATACTGCTGGTGTACAATTTGTTATGTTCTGAAGTAATTTGTAGTTGTGTGTTTTATATTTCTTATGTACAATTTGTTCTGTTCTGAAGTAACTTGTAGTTGTGTGTTTTATACTGCTGGTGTACAATCTGTTCTGTTCTGAAGTAATTTGTAGTTGTGTGTTTTATACTGCTGGTGAACAATTTGTTCTGTTCTGAAGTAACTTGTAGTTGTGTGTTTTTTTACTGCTTATGTACAATTTGTTCTGTTCTGAAGTAACTTGTAGTTGTGTGTTTTTTTACTGCTGATGTACAATTTGTTCTGCTCTGAAGTAACTTGTAGTTGTGTGTTTTATACTGCTGGTGTACAATCTGTTATGTTCTGAAGTAACTTGTAGTTGTGTGTTTTATACTGCTGGTGTACAATCTGTTATGTTCTGACGTAACTTGTAGTTGTGTGTTTGATACTGCTGGTGTACAATCTGTTATGTTCTGAAGTAACTTGTAGTTGTGTGTTTTATACTGCTGGTGTACAATCTGTTATGTTCTGAAGTAACTTGTAGTTGTGTGTTTTATACTGCTGGTGTACAATCTGTTATGTTCTGAAGTAACTTGTAGTTGTGTGTTTTATACTGCTGGTGTACAATTTGTTATATTCTGAAGTAATTTGTAGTTGTGTGTTTTATACTGCTGGTGTACAATTTGTTATGTTCTGAAGTAATTTGTTGTTGTGTGTTTTATATTTCTTATGTACAATTTGTTCTGTTCTGAAGTAACTTGTAGTTGTGTGTTTTCTACTGCTGGTGTACAATTTGTTGTTCTGAAGTAATTTGTAGTTGTGTGTTTTATATTGCTTATGTACAATTTGTTCTGTTTTGAATTAACTTGTAGTTGTGTGTTTTTTACTGCTGATGTACAATTTGTTCTGTTCTGAAGTAATTTGTAGTTGTGTGTTTTATACTGCTGGTGTACAATCTGTTATGTTCTGAAGTAATTTGTAGTTGTGTGTTTTATATTGCTTATGTACAATTTGTTATGTTCTGAAGTCACTTGTAGTTGTGTGTTTTATACTGCTGGTGTACAATTTGTTCTGTTCTGAAGTAATTTGTAGAACATTGTTTGTTTTAAACTGCTTATGTACAATCTGTTATGTTCTGAAGCAACTTGTTTTTTTTATTTTTTATACCTCTGTTATTATAGTTCTAAAGTAAATTGTTGTTGTGTGTTTATGTACAATATTCAACATTTTGAAGTTACTTGTAGTTTTCACTGTTTCACTGTGCTTTTATTTTAAGTTACATGTAGTTTTGTGTCTTTTTTTGTTCATGTACCATAAAAGGCTGTGTCTTCAAAAGATGTTTCTATGAATTATTAAAATAAGGTAGTTTTGAATGTGACTATTTTACTTACATCTTGATTATCAATATCTGCACCATTCTGTAGGCTTAATTTTAAGGCTTCTGTATCTCCCTCCGAAGCAGCTGTAGTAAGTTTCTGTAAGTATAAGATATAAATTACATTTAATCTTGATAATCAATGTCTGCACCATTCTGTAGACATAATTTTAAGGCTTCTATATCTCCCTTCCCAGCAGCTGTAGTAAGTTTCTGTAAGTATAAGATATAAATTACATTTAATCTTGATAATCAATGTCTGCACCATTCTGTAGACATAATTTTAAGACTTCTATGTCTCTATTCCCAGCAGCTGTAGTAAGTTTCTGTAAGTAAACCGTAATAAAAATATATTGTAATAAATGTCCTTACTGTTAAATTAGGTAATAATTATGTATTCTTCTGTTTAGCAATGACTACATAAATCAGTAGTATCCTTCCTTCAAATAACAGACAGAGAGGAATTCTTTTAATAGCATATAATTGTTGGGATTTATGCATTTTATATTATCAAGAAAAACACCAAGAGTGCACACACTGAAATGTCTCGCCTTCTTTACTATCATTGATATTATGTTGATAGTCCTAAATAAAAAGCTTTATCACAACTGTCACATAAACTTAACATTAACCAAGAAAACTGAACATTGACCAATGAACCATGAAAATGAGGTCAAGGCATGTACAGCTAACAATTCGTCCAAACAACAGATATTGTTGACCTATTGGTTATAGTCTAAGAAAACCAGACCAAAACACAAAAACTTAACACTAAGCAATGAACCGTGAAAATGAGGTCAAGGTCAAATAAAACCTGTGCGATTGACATATACATCAAAGAATATTTCCATACAGCAAATATAGTTGACATATATTGCATAATGTATTAAATAAAAAGACCAAAACTCAAAAACTGAACTTTGACCACTGAACCATGAAAATGAGGTCACGGTCAGATGACACCTGCCAGCTAGACATGTACACCTTACAATCATTCATACACCAAATATGGTAGACCTATTGCATACAGTATAAGAAAAACAGACCAAAACACAAAAACCTTACTGTAACCACTGAACCATGAAAATGAGTTCAAGGTCAGATAACACCTGTCAGTTGGAAATATACACTTTACAGTCCTTCCATACACTGAATATATACTAGATCTATTGCTTATAGTATCTGAGATATGGACCTGACCACCAAAACTTAACCTTGTTCACTGATTCATGAAATGAGGTCGAGGTTAAGTGAAAACTGTCTAACGGGCATGAAGACCTTGTAAGGTACACACATACCAAATATAGTAATCCTATTAATTCTAATAAGAAAGAATTTAACATTACAAAAAACATTTTTTTCAAGTAGTCACTGAACCATGGAAATGAGGTCAAGGACATTGGACATGTGACTGACGGAAACTTCATAACATTAGGCATCTATATACAAAGTATGAAGCATCCAGGTCTTCAACCTTCTAAAATATGAAGCTTTTAAGACATAAGCCGCCGTCTGATCACTATCCCTATGTCGAGCTTTCTGCGACTTAAGTCGCAAGCTCGACAAAAATTGTTAACCTTCAAAAAATTATTTTTTTATAGAATCATGAACTAGATTTGGCATATCCTTGATTTTTCTTTCTTGTAGTGTTTTCTGGACTTTGACCTTTGTCCTTTTAAAGACATGTAATACACTTAGTCCTTTAGTTGCCCCTACTTTTGTCCTTTTGGAGACATGTAGTTGTGTTTCATTCACTTAGTCCTTTAATTGCCTTTTGAAGACATGTAATTGTGTTTCATTCACTTAGTCCTTTGATTGCCTTTTGAAGACATGTAATTGTGTTTCATTCACTTAGTCCTTTAATTGCATTTTGAAGACATGTAATTGTGTTTCATTCACTTAGTCCTTTAATTGCCCCTTGGTACTGACTCATCCTTTTTTATATCAACTAGTAGAAATCTCTCTATTAACTTACATAAAGAGATACATATATAAATGTATGTAGACTGAATAAATGTAGATGTGGGATATAATAAAGCAATGAGACTGTAACCTAACAAGACAAAAAGTGTGTTGTATCAGTCGGCTCTTTATACCATAAAATAGATTGGTCTTATTCAACTCACATGAACTTAACAATGGCAAGGGGAGATAACTTCTGTATTATTTTTTTTTATGTAGAAAAATTGTCCCAATATTTTTTTCAAATAAATCTACAGACCTACTTAGAGTTACAAATAAACAAGGATTATGAAGGTACTACATAAATAATACACTATCTCCCACCACTCACTTTTAGAATCTTTTTTTCACCTTCCACCTTGCTTTGTCCCAGTTTTGTATTTTTTTGTTTTTGGAATTAGTTTGGTAGTTCACTTAGAATTCTACTAGTTTTTACTTGTATCTAATTGTACACTAATGGGGAACAAAACTACAAATGACAAGAAGACTATTAAGTAAATCTTACCTCATTCCAACTTTCCATTATAGCCTAAAAATAGAAAAGTAAAGTTATATTTAATATATACTGTTGAGTTTTAATTGAGGTATTTGTGTTATTGTCAATTGAAAAAAACATGATCACTAAAAAATACTGACCTAATATTTCTATCTTCTTATTTCATTCAAGTAATATATAATAGCATTGAAACAGTCATTTATCTCAACTTTAATTCAATCATTTTTTATTCTGTATGTGCCTGTCCACAGCCAGGACCTATAACGTAGTGGATGTAGTTAGAAGCTGTGTACCATATTTGTTTTTCCGTCATTGTTGTAGTACAAAGTAGGCTGTTGATGTTTTTTTTTTAAATGTTTCACATTTTATCATACCATGTCTTTTTATAGATGATCATATGGTATGGGTTTTGGCTTTTGCTCATTGTTGAAGGCTATTGGACGACCTGTAATTGTTTATATCTTTGTCCTATGGTCTAGGAATAATTGTATCATTGTTAATCATACCACACCTCCTTAGGTAACTTCAAACTAGAAAAATAGACTTGTGTCGCTGCATGCAAGTGATAGGCCATTTCTGGAATCATGTCTTTCACCGGAAAATATCCTCAATTTCGCACCCTTTTGTGACATCATTTACCAGATAGAAGGCGGGCCTGTATCCCTGCTCTATTAAAGTTTCAAGCATTTTCAGAATCGTCATTCTGCAGAGTAGTTTAGAAATAATTTATTTTCCGTAAGTACGCAATCTTAATTCCCATACCACTTAAGGGAGGGTCACCAACTTATTAAATTTTAATTTTCCAAATATTTTGTGCAATATACGATCAAACTTTTTCACCCGTTCGCTCAACATGTGTTGAAGTGACGATGCCTACATTTTAGTTATGTGGTGATGGAAGTCATATGACAGATTCAACTAACTACCGTATCCCGGAACTGGCCTATTGAGGCAACATATTCACTGGGGCATAAATGATCATTCCCTTAAATCATTAATTATAAAGCCAAGAAAACTTTCATGAAAATGTTCTTTGTACAATGCACAACAGAAACTACAAGAATGTGTCCATAGTCATGATAGTACATGGATGCCCCACTAACACTATCATTTTCTATGTTCAGTGGACTGTGAAATTGGGGTCAAAACTCATAGGCAACATGTGTAAGAAGTTTCAAGTTGATAGGACTTCAACTTCATCAAAAAATATCTTGACAAAAAGCTTTAACCTGAAGTGGGACAGACGCATTTTCTATGTTCAGTGGACCGTGAAATGGATTCAGCTCTATATTTGGATTGTGATTAAATAGTTGACACAGCATAGGTTTCTGACACAGAATGAATGTGGTCTAATGAACTTAAAATATTTGTTTGCCTTTGAGCAATTCACTATGCTGTTGAATATTAATCCTCTCAAAAAAATGTTTGAAGAAATTTTCTTTTTATTGATGAAATCTGAAATGAGAAAAAATTTAACCCCATTTTTTTTCACATCCCCCTTTCCCTTTTTCCAAAACTGATCGCATTTCAAATTTCTAATGGAGTTTGCAACAATAAATACTCATTTTAATACATCATAAAATATTAAAATGTAAAATAAAGTGCTTGTTATCACTGAATGGTAAAGATTGTTTTAATTTATCAGTTGGTAGTAAAAGTGAATATACATTGCATATTGTATAAAACAATGATTTAAGTTGATTCAACTACTATTCTGGACAAAGAAAGATAACTCCAATTGAAAATTTCTTAATTAAATATTTCTTGCTATTGCACAATACTGTGCAATTGAAAATATTTGCTATTGCACAAAACTAAGTTTCAAGTTGATTGAACTTCAGCTTCACCAAAAACTACCTTGACCAAAAACTTTAACCTGAACGGAAGAACGGACGCACAGACGAACGAACAAATGGAGCCACAGACCAGAAAACATAATGCCCCTCTACTATCGTAGGTGGGGCATAAAAATCGAAGTACATGTTTAGATTCAGCATATCAAAAAAGCCCAAGAATTCAATTTTTGTTAAAATCAAACTTAGTTTAATTTTGGACCCTTTGGACCTTAATGTAGACCAATTTGAAAACGGGACCAAAAATTAAGAATCTACATACACAGTTAGATTTGGCATATCAAAGAACCCCAATTATTCAATTTTTTATGAAATCAAACAAAGTTTAATTTTGGACCCTTTGGGCCCCTAATTCCTAAACTGTTGGGACCAAACTTGAAAACTGGGCCAATAATCAAAAATCTAAGTACATTTTTAGATTCAGCATATCAAAAAACCCCAAGGATTCAATTTTTGATGAAATCAAACAAAGTTCAATTTTGACCCTTTGGGCCCCTAATTCCTAAACTGTTGGGACCAAAACTCCCAAAATCAAACCCAACCTTCCTTTTATGGTCATAAACCTTGTTTAAATTTCATAGATTTCTATTTACTTATACTAAAGTTATGGTACGAAAACCAAGAATAATGCTTATTTGGGCCCCTTTTTGGCCCATAATTCCTAAACTGTTGGAACCAGGGATGGGCACGATTACTGACAAATGTAATCGATTAATAATCGATTACATGAAGGATTTTTGTGCAATCGATTAATAATCGATTACACTTATTTTTTTATGTAATTACATTACTTTTCGATAACTGTCAATTACACGCTTTAAAATAATGAACAAAGTTCAAACACAACTATGCTGCTCAACTTATTTAGGGTGGAAATTTAGAAAATTACAAAACAGCGTTAAAAGCATGGTTACTAAAATGTTATTTTGACAGTTGTTTTCTAGTTAAACTATTTAAAAAAATCTTAAGCGAGTGATGATCAACATGAGAACATGCATACATTGTATGCAAACATTGCATCAATTGCTTCTTTATATTGCAGTTAATTTTCTTAATGGTTTGCAAAGTTTTTCTGTTATACTGACTTCAGTTTGAAATAATACTAACATATTATTATTAGATATATTTGAATAAAATTCAATTTTGGCAATGAGAGAGGTTTCCTTCCTCTGAAAAAAAATATGTATAAAAAAATATTTAAAAACATTTAAAAGATGGAAATTTATAATTTATATTAATATAATAACAAGAAAGAATTCATCATCTCTTTGTTTAGATAATCCCCCTAATTACACCTAATAAAACTGTCAATGGAGAATAATTTATAACGGTGTGTTCCCATTTCGCCTTAGCTGTGAATTCCAGGTAAAAAAGGTATAAAATATACTAAGGCCAGATGGGAATTGAACTAAGGCCACGGTTTTTTAATTTGTTGGTTTACGGATTTTCCCCATGAAAAAGTCGGGTCGGTCGGTCGGGAAAAAAAAGAAAAAAAATATCTTTCAAGACAGAAAAAAAAATGCAAAATAAATATACATTTCACCATTCAACAAAAATGTTTTTTATGCTATTTTGTCATCATTTCAAATTTTAGTTCGATGAAATATTCTTGCTCAGCTGTCATAAATATCGCATGACATTGTCTAATGATTTGCCGTAAAAAAGGGGGTGTTCACAGACAAAGACGAAATTAAATCGTCTTTTCACAAACAAGAAGAACAAATTCGCGTAGCTCTTAATCAATTCCAGAAAACTTGGTGAGTAATGATCTTCAAAAACGAAAACTGATAAAGAAAAAAATGTAAAAAACGTCGTACGAAAATAAGTTTCAACACACGTGTCAAAAACGTAATAGACTCGTCCACGGAAAAAACGAGAATATCGGGTTTATAATCTAGTGTCATGCATTCCCGTTTTTTATCCAAATGGACGATATTTTTTTTTTATTATCCATGAAACAAGAAAATTCTAAATGACTTGTTGATATTCAGAACGTGCTTTCCACCTGTCCACATTTGGACAAGTCTATTTCTATGAGATTATGCATCTTACAGACTGATGACAAATAAGGGAAACGAACTTATTGTGTAATGGGTTTTAAACACAGATTTCGTTCCGCAAAATTATTTGCGTAAACGACATTTCAAGGTCAGTTATAATTGATTTGTCTATTTTTAGAAACGTAAACTGGAAGTTTTATTTTTTCACAACAGAGAGTGTTATCAATTTTGTTAGTGATTCATGCATTTCATTTCATTAAAAAAGAATCGTTTAATTATTTTTCAGGGATAATGTATTTGTTTGGGTCGGCGGGAATAAAAAAGCATGAAAAGTCAATTTTATTTTTATTCTAGGAATCGGCAAAATCGGGTCGGCGGATCCGTAAACCAACAAATTAAAAAATCCTGGCCTAAGGCGAAATGTGAATTTAGATAAAAATATTAAATAAACAAATTAAACCTTTGTGTTTTTAAAGCAATTTGAACAACATGTAATCAGGGATTTGTTTCTCTTTAATTATATTTTTTAATAAATTAAGTGATTTCAAAAGCTGTGAAATCAGGAACTAGAGGCTCTAAAGAGCCTGTGTCGCTCACCTTGGCATATGTGAATTAAACAAAAGAAGCAGACAGTTCATGACAAAATTGTGTTTAGGTGATTGTGATGTGTTTGTACATCTTCCTTTACTGAACATTCTTGCTGCTTACAATTATCTCTATCTATAATGAACTTGACCGTGTAGTTTCAGTGGAAAATGTTAGTAAAAATTTACAAATTTTATGAAAATTGTTAAAAATTGATTATAAAGGACAATAACTTCTTAGGGGGTCAATTGACCATTTTGGTCATTTTGACTTATTTTTGAGTCTTAAATTGCAGTACATTATTGCTGTTTACAGTTTATCTCTATTTATAATAATATTCAAGATAATAACCCAAATCAGCAAAATTTCCTTAAAATTACCAATTTAGGGGCAGCAACCTAACAAGGAGTTGTCCGACTCATCAGGGCAGATAGATCTTGACCAGATAAACATTTTTACCCCTTGTCACATTTGCTCTAAATGCTTTGGTTTTTGAGTTATAAGCCAAAAACTGTATTTTACCCTTATGTTCTATTTTTAGCCGTAGTGGCCATCTTAGTTGGTTTGCCCGGTCACAAAACACAATTTTTAAACTAGATAGCATAATAATGGTTCTGGCTATGTTTGGTAAAATTTGGCCCAGCAGTTTCAGAGGAGAAGATTTTTGTAAAAGTTAACTAAGATTTACGAATAACGGATAAAATTGACTATAAAGGTCAATAACTCCTAAAGGGGTCAACTGACCATTTTGGTCCTGTTGACTTATTTGTAAATCTTACTTTGCTGAACATTTTTGCTGTTTACAGTTTATCTCTATCCATAATAATATTCAAGATAATATCCAAAAACACCAAAATTTCCTTAAAATGACCAATTCAGGGGCAGCAACCCAACAACAGGTTGTTGGATTCATCTGAAAATTTCAGGGCAGATAGATCTTGACCAGATAAACAATTTTACCCCTTGTCAGATTTGCTTTAAATGCTTTGGTTTTTGAGTTATAAGCCAAAAACTGCATTTTACCCCTATGTTCTATTTTTAGCCATGGCGGCCATCTTGGTTGGTTGGCCGGGTAAAAAAACACAAATTTTAAACTAGACACATCAATGATGGATGTGGCCAAGTTTGGTTAATTTGGCCCAGTAGTTTCAGAGGAGAAGATTTTTGTAAAAGTTAACGCCGGATGACGGACAATGGACGCCAAGTGATGAGAAAAGCTCACTTGGTCCTTCGGGCTCGGTGAGCTAAAAATAATAATAACCCAAATCATACCAGACCCAATAAGTGAAATAATCATAGAGATATAAATATAATCAACAATAGATATTTATAAATGATAAAACAAAGATTGAGGTTTTAGGTGAAAAGGTATAACATCATATTTACCATGCATTATTAATCACTGTCTGACAACTGTATATATAACAATATTATCAATAATAACTTGATCATAACAGTTTAACATTGTCCCCAATGTTGTAGTTACTAACATCTTATACTAAGATTGCTAACACTTTTACTTTTCTTATATTTCTATATACAAGAGGAATAGCTCCTGTAAAAACAGTATGTTTACATTCTTCAAGACCTTGCTAATATCAGCCTTTGTTATACCCTTTATAAGATATTTGTCAAGAAATGAAGGCATGAGACTGCTTACAAAGCAACTTTTTCATATACATATATCATAATCAATATTAAGAGATTTTGACTCCCTCCAGAAGAATCACTTGTATGATATTTCCAAGGATTTATCAGAGCTGATTTTCCAACTCATTTTCATCAGAGACATAGCTGATATAAACATGTGATATAAATTTCATAAATATTGAACAAGAATTGTACTCTTGAGAGCACAAACAATGCTATTTACTGCAGAATTAACATTACTAAGGGAAATAACTCCTAAAAAAATAATTGATCAGAGCTGATTTCTCAAACTCGTTAGAGAACTTGCTGATATCAAACATTCAATATAAATTTCTTAACAATCCTACAAGTAACTTTTGACAAGGCTTTCAATGTTATAATCCATATAGTTAATTTTTCCAAGGGCTAAGCTCATCTACCATCTTGTTTCAGTATTAGTCCAAGACATTGCTAATATAAACTGTTCACATAAATTTCATGAACACCTGGTTAGAATTGTACATGTGAGAGCCCTTAAAAGACAAACAGATGGAAGCCAGATATAATTATCTTACAATCAATCAGTGACACAGTGGATCATTTAAGACAATACATATACAATGTTTACATGGTTTAGGATAGGAAGATTAACATATTGAAAAAAAAAACACACAAAAAACAATTGAAAAAAGCGCCAACACAAATGAGTGATTCCAATTTTTTACTTTAAAAATGGTACAATACTTCATAGCAAATACATTTTGATGATAAAAATATTACCTTGGCAACAAATAAACTAACACAAAAACTTCATTCAAGTTGATATTAAAAAAAGTATTGGGTATATATGGGGTCAAACTGACAAACATTGATGGTATGTTACCCTGCACAGAAAGTAGCTAAATCTATTTTACCTGATCTTCTGGGATAGGACTAGCTCCCATGTTGTTTGGACTTTTGGATCTTGCTCTATGTTTGGACTTGGCAATCTTCTGTTGCATTTGCTGCAACTGTGTGTCACGTTCTTCCTGTAAATTAAATCATTGATGTTTTAAAATGCATAGAAATTTTAACAGGAAATATTGTTAAATAGGAAACAACACCTAGTCAACAACACATACCCACCTCCTCCATTACAATAGCAATTTAAACAAAGACTAACATCAACAGACAACATAGTCAATATTCAAATTTACATTAAGGTAGATTGTGTGTCTTCCGAAGTTTTTTTATTCGATTAAAATTTTAAGAAACATTTTCATATAAGGGGAGATAACTCAAATGTTGTAATTTTATGAAAGAACGAATTTACCTATTTTATTTCGTAGCAAGAAAAAATTCATAGCAATTCAAAATACTGGATTCTACTATAAACATGCTCAAAATGTACAATACTGAGTCTTTTTCTGCGCAAATTATATTTTAGTTCCGATTTTTTTTCTTTTTTAAAATTTCCTCTGTTAAACAATATCCCTTAACAGCACTGGAAATCAGACATAGAGAGCCATGTTATACAATCTGCATTTGTCCATGAAAAAAACTGACATATTTTAAATAACTTGTGCTATCCATTTTCTTGTGATCAAGTTTTTTCAAGCTTTTATAATATTAGTACATTTTTTAATAGCAACAGCCATTCTACTCACCGTTTTTGTTTTGTGATATTCTTTCTTCTGTCTTTCAGACATATCCATTATTTCTTTTGCCTGCATTTCCTTTTTTCCTCTGGATTTGTCTAATCTTCTTCTCAACTAGAAATATAATCAAACAAATGAACACTCTATCAATACAATAATATTTCGAAATATCTTTTTAAATAAAGGAGTTTGCCTCAAATTTCAGATTAATCTGATAAAAGATTTTGGACACTTTTTGAACACTTCAGTCGATTCAATTAGGTAAAGTGAAAGAATTGAACTGATTAAGTAATTAAAGAAGCTCAAATTCAAGCTTTAATATACAAAATCTATCAAACATGTCACTCTTCAGATGGTTTTTGTCAAAAATGAAAGTAGCGGCATCTGTGTTCACTCTCAACTTTTATATATGTTATGTATCATCATCAAATACAACTAACTTTTAAATATTAAAAATGAACCCAACTGTGGCCACTTCCATTTACCATGGAAACCATTTAAAATTTTAACGCAAATGCTGAAATTGTGAAGATTTTAGTAATTTAGCATGACTTAATGATGCTAGTACCCAATACATGTGCATCGCATGGTCAAAAACAGCCCATATTTATCCATTTTATGTAGCAGAAGTATTCTACTTTCCAATAAATAGGTAAAAGATTTCATTTTAACAATTTTGTAAAACTGCTTAATTTTGAAGCCTAAAAGGGTCTTACTGGACCTACTCGTTTCTGTATTTTTTTTGTAAATGACTTACACATTCAATACTTTCCTCATTGTATGTATTTAGTGGAGGAAAACCAAAGCTAAGTGAAGACTTGCATATCATAGTAACTGTTACAATAACAGATAGACTGCATTGTTTCTGCAAATGAGTACTGCAACATCTGTGTCTGAGTGTTCAAACAAAATCTTTAAATCTTAAATACTTGAACATTATGCAAAGTGGTATAAATATCAACAAGCGCATGTCAGGATACTTGACAAACCAAATTTTCTTTCAGTTCTGGATATAACTCACCATTTCTTGCTGTTGTTCCTGCTGTTGTTTGATCTTATCATGAAGACTTGTCTGTTCCCGTACAAGTTTATTAAATACAGCTTGTTTCTGATCTTCTGTTATATCCACATTAACCACCGTTTTCTCCCTATTTAGTGCAAATAGTGGAGGAGTTTTCTACAATAAATAATTAAGTTTGATTAGCTGAGAAATGCAGTATACTTGTTTTATTTTCCAGTTTTAGAAATTTTCACCTGAATACCAAGCAAATAGACCTTGATTAGTTCAATTAACTGTTGACACAGATATATGTCTCGCCTATTGGCATAAAACTCAGAAAAAGACAATCTGATGGACAGCAACATTGTTTATTCATTCGGTCACTGGATTATGAAAATGGTTTACAAACTGAGATGCACAGACAGTTATATAACTTTATAGAAAATATTGTGTTAATTGTAAATTGTTCCTAACAATGTAAAACTAGAAAACCTAACATTGAAAATTGCTAATTAATTCAAATCCCTACGTCTTGCTTTCCACAACTTTTCTTGCAGGTGAGACCAAAATCAACATGCTAGGAAAATCTAACAATTTCATTTTTTCCAAATAATGAATTTGTATTTTTTTACCTTTGAATCAACTGTGCTTGGGCGAGAGTTGCTCTCCTCTTCAGATACATGCATACCAGCTTCTTGTTTGAGACGAATTCTTTCTTCCTTACGGAGTCTGATCTTATCCTGAAGCTGAAATTATTATCATTTCCATTGTGATCTATCATGTTATTTGTAGAACAGAAACAGAATCTTTATAAATATCTCAACTTAATATGGTGGAATAACAAAGATACATTTAAATTTGTTGGCAAACAAAAATAGCAGGTAGGAAAAACTCAAATTTATAACAACTGACTAAAGCTACTGTACACTGCTTTTACAATGAAACAAATTTAAATAACGACATCAGTTATAATTAAAATGTCAATCAGCAGATTTTTGACAGGTTCTGAACCCAGACCTGTTTTTTTCTATCAGGAAAACAAAATAAAAATAGATAAATATGGATAAAGGATATTGAACTTATCATCCAACATCCAAATTAAGGGCATATCCAACAGTTTATTTCTGACGGTGAGAATTTTTTCCCTTTAAGATATTTTATTTTTCAATTGACAGAGATTCAAATTTTGCCAAAATAAATATGTGTTGTTGATTTCGTTTTTGCAAAAAATGCTGCTGAAAATTGAATATTTTTGCAATTTTGGAGTAAAAAATGTTTTTTTGTTTAAAAAAATTAATTATGATTTTTTAATCAACATTTATTTATATAATTGGGCTCAAATTGAAGCTAAATAATTTAAGATGATATGAAAAATCTAACTTTTCCATTTAAAGCATTAATTCTTACTCAAATAAAGCCGAAAACGTAATGGTGAACCCAAACAACGGCAAGAAATAAACCTTTGAAATGCACATTTTTGATTTTTTTTTAAATATTTCAACGGTGTCGATTTGGCCAAAGTAAGATATGTTATTCTTTGAAAAAAATGGAACGTCATAACGTTTTGAAAAATAATTGTCACCATACTCGTTTTTGAGTAGAATTGAAAAATATAATATTGTTTACTCAATCCCTCCCGTTAGCCTCACAAATTGCGCCAAAAATTAATACGTTTTCCGAAAATAACATTATATTCCCCCCAAAATTTTTCAAAGGCAGTGCGACGGTGTGCCAGACAAAGGTATTTACACTGTGACTTTGTTGGGTAGTTGTCTCAATAGCACTCATATCGCATCTTCTTATTGATAATGAACTGGTATCTTGACGAGATAACAATTCAGTTAGTTTTACTATTGTCAAAATTGTGAAACCCGGTGTGAATAAACAAACCGTGCAATTATAGACTATTTAAATAGTCCCTGTGGTATCTGTCATCCCTCTTTTAAAAACAAAGGTATAACACGTTAGAAATCCGTTTCTGTGTCTCGGTCTTTAGTACCAAAGCAGGGTTAATTTAAATATTATATTTCCATTTGATTTTTTTGTTCTGAATATTCATTTAGTATGCCACTTGATGTCCTTCATACATAATCATTATTTATTTTACCGTTACTTTACAATGTAGAGTTTTGCTTAAGAGCACGTGAAATTTTGCAACCAAACACTTGTCTAAAAACTCACTGACTCCATATCATTTATTCATTTTGCAGTTTCGGGCTTTTTATTCTTTATAGGCTTCTATCTATAACAAAAATCTGTATGTTGACTCTTAGTGTTTAGAATTATAGGTGTTGTTGGGTTGCTGTCGTATTAATGTATACCTTTAAATCTTTTTCAAAACAAAAGGATTGATTTGGGTATGGAAATATTCACATCTCTGGACTTCTCCCGTCCGACAGTATATCTTTGCTAAAATTGGGTGCGGCCGTTTAGCTGCTTGGATGAATAAATTTGCAGCCTTGTTTAGTGGAAATAACTAGAGGCTCTAAAGAGCCTGTGTCGCTCACCTTGGTACATTTGTATATGTGAATATTCAACAAAGGACACAGATGGATTCGTGACAAAATTGTGTTTTGGTGATGGTGATATGTTTGTAGATCTAACTTTACTGAACATTCTTGCTGCATACATATATCCCCATCTATAATGATTGGCCCAGTAGTTTCAGTTGTCAAGTGTTAGTAAAAATTTACAAATTTTATGAAAATTGTTAAAAATTGACTATCGATTCGTCTGAAATTTTCAGGGCAGATAGATCTTGACCTGATAAACAATTTTACCCCAGTCAGAATTGCTCTAAATGCTTTGGTTTTTTAGTTATAAGCCAAAAACTGCATTTTACCCCCATGTTCTATTTTTAGCCATAGCGGCCATCTTGGTAGGTTGACCGGGTCACCGGACACAATTTTTAAACTAGATACCCCAATGATGATTGTGGCCAAGTTTGGTTTAATATGGCGCAGTAGTTTCAGAGGAGAAGATTTTTGTAAAAGATAACTAAGATTTACGAAAAATGGTTAAAAATTGACTATAAAGGGCAATAACTCCTAAAGGGGTCATTTGACCATTTCGGTAATGTTGACTTATTTGTAAATCTTATTTTGCTGAACATTAATGCTGTTTACAGTTTATCTCTATCTATAATATTTTTCAAGATAATAACCAAAAACAGCAAAATTTCCTTAAAATTACCAATTCAGGGGTAGCAACCCAACAACAGGTTGTTCGATTCATCTGAAATTTTCAGGGCAGATAGATCTTGACCTGATAAACAATTTTACCCCATGTCAGAATTGCTCTAAATGCTTTGGTTTTTGAGTTAAAAGCCAAAAACTGCATTTTACCCCTATGTTCTATTTTTAGCCATGGCGGCCATCTTGGTTGGTTGACCGGGTCACCGGACACAATTTTTAAACTAGATACCCCAATGATGATTGTGGCCAAGTTTGGTTTAATTTGGCCCAGTAGTTTCAGAGGAGAAGATTTTTGTAAAAGTTAACGCAGGACGACGACGGACGACGACGACGACGGACGACGACAGACGCCGGACGCAAAGTGATGAGAAAAGCTCACTTAATCTACAATAAAATAAATGTAGTTGGAAAGTTGCTTCTCTTGAAATATTGTTTGTTGATATTTAATAAAAGTTGCAATTTTTTTAAATTCATGCAGTTAAAAAAATCAAAATAATTTAATTATCCTTTACATTATGCAACACAAAAAGTTTAATATAAAGGAAAACTTGTTTAATTACATAACAGAAACTTTAATAAAAAAAAAAAAAAAATCTCCAAAACTGTGCTATTAAAATTATATATCACAAATAAATTATCTGTTGTTGAATAACCCTTTCTAAAACCACATTGGTTTTCGTTTAAAATCATGAATTCTGTAGAGAAAAGATGTAGTGTCTCGCATAAAATTGTGGTAAAAAGTTTCCCCATACAACTCAAAATGGTAATTGGTCTTAAATTTTTGGGGTCCATCTTGCTACCTTTATTTTAATAGACAGGCTTAATGTAACCAACTAGCCAACTGTCAGGTATAATACCAGTGCGAAATATAACGTTAAATAATTTTTCGTAAAATTAAATGAATAAACTAGCTGTAGACTTGATATATTCATCTATTATACGATCATCCCCAAATGCTTTATCATTTTTCAGGTTTTAATGCCCTTTAGAATTTTGTCTTTAGAAATTCTTCTGTTTAGATCTTCATTAAGCCTATCGACATAATTCGGGTTTAGAGTTCGAATATTTGTATTGTCTTCAATTTCTGGTGCGGCCTTCACATTTTTGAAAAAATCTATTACATTTTTTGTAATTTGTTAATAGGGATGTCAGGTTGGTCTCTCTTTTTTCTACTGTTAAGAAATTTCTAATACTCCTTTGAGTTATCGGATCTCAATGTGTTTATTTTTTTTGCCATTTTGTTTCTGTATGAACAATAATTGCTTAATCTAAAGTTTTTTTGTATTGTTTCTCCGAAGATTTCATAATTTGACGATTTTCTTCAGAACTAATGTTCTTAAATTTTATTTTGAGTTTGCGATAATTTTCAAATTTTTATATCAGTGCCTTGTACTTGTATGATATGTGTCTTTATTTATTCATTATAATATGAAATGTTCATATCCAATTTGTCATCTCTAATAAGACTTTACATGTATTTACAAAATATAACACATTAGTAAAAAAAAAACACTTTCAGGAAAGAAAAAAAAAGAGCAGCTATAAAAAGTGGGACACCAAAAATGAAAAAATATATCATTCCTTTAAAAAGTATTTAATGGTAGAATTTGACATCTACTAATTGCAATACAAACAAAACATTATTTAATTTTATTGTTTACAGAAGCTCCCATTTCGCCTTACTTAATTCTTGTGTACCTGAAAATTTGTACTAAGGCAAACTGGGATTAATTTAATATATAAATTTGGACAGCTAAGGTGAAATGAGAATAAGCCTTTATAACCTAGGGGCATAAATAGTAAACAAATCTCTCACTTATAATTCATTAGACTTAATTTATATCAAAACAAAGTCTGTGTCTCCTTCATTAGAAGTCTTTGATCCTCTGATTAGTAAAAACAAGAAGATTGTTGAGATTTCAAAATTATAAACAATGTGACGTTACGCACAGTATTGGTGAACCCTACTAGTTCCGCATGTTTTCTTCCTAATTTGAGCATGTCTTTTAGAATAAATGAAAACTGGTATATGTAATGTCTAAAAGACTATAGTTTTATAGTAATATCTTTTAAATAATAAAATTATAACATAGAATTAAATCAAATAACCCTAAAGGGAAAAAAACGTCAAAAAATATGACCGTAACTTGTAACATGGAAATCAAGATTTTTTAGTAATTTGAATCAGAAAATCTTATTTTTGAACGCAAATTAGCAGGAAATGCTATGCAAAATTTTAGCACAATTCGCTTAAACGTCATCTGACGTTTTGGGCATTTTTTTCAAATATGCGAGTTAGAAGATGCATTGAAATGTTCAAAAGATGATGTAACAAGACATATGAAATAGGGGATTTGTACAACAATCGACTGTTGGTGGAAATTTGTCTATACTTTAAAAATATAATGACATCATCGAATAAAGTTATATATTAGGGTTTATACTTGAATTTGTATGATATATTCTGATTGATTGTTAGTTTCTTTTCGCCGCATTAGCACAAAAATGCTATATTGTGGCAAATTAAGATATATTGTAACTCTTATTGAAAATCAATAAGATGTTTTATAACAATTACATTTTCTACTTCAATGCAGTAAATAACTAAACTTAAAGACTACATGTATTTTCCTATTTTGGATTTATTATTTTTATTTTTAACTTTTTTGTCTATTATATATAAGGTCTAAAAGTATTGACAAACATTAAAAGTCTTTTATTTCAAATGCTGGAAATATAGTAAATTTTGTTACAAGATCTGGTTAATCATATAAACTCTCAAGTGATATCAGTACACTCTATTTTATCAGTACTATAAACTGATGAATACATGAAATTGTCTATTTTCATTTCAATTATAGGTTTTATTTTATCAAACTATTTTACTGAAGTAATCAAAATGTAATCGAAAGTAATCGATGATAACATCATAATTTTTGCTGTAATCGATTAAATTACGATTACATGTAATCGAAAATATGGTCGATTACAGATTACTGTCCATTACTTGAAAAAATGTAATCAATTACAATCGATTACGATTACAGATTACGATTACCCCATCCCTGGTTGGAACCAAAACTCCCAAAAATCAATCCCAACCTTCCTTTTGTGGTCATTAACCTTGTGTTTAAATTTCATTGATTTCTATTTACTTATACTAAAGTTATAGTGCGAAAACCAAGAAAATGTTCATTTGGGCCCTTTTTAGCCCCTAATTCCTAAAATGTTGGGACCAAAACTCCCAAAATCAATCCCAACCTTCCTTTTGTGGTCATAACCCTTGTGTTAAAATTTCATAGATTTCTATTTACTTTTACTAAAGTAAGAGTGCGAAAACTAAAAGTATCTGGACGACGACGACTACGACGTGATACCAATATACGACCAAAAAATTATCAATTTTTGCGGTTGTATAAAAACTACCTTGACCAAAAACTTTCACTGGAAGTGGGACAAACGGACGGACGAACGGACGGACGAAAAACGTAATGCCCTAGGTTGGGCATAAAAACTGCTAGCAAGCTACAACTCAACATTATCAAGCTGTTCATCAAATATAAAATCATTCTCTTCCATAGAAGTCAAGAAAAAGAAATTTTCATTTTAAAATAAGTGTTGTATAATTTCAAACTATTGGTAAAAAGGAAGTGGATGTACGGCAGAGGAAAACTGCTTACAGAGTGTATTGTTTAAACTCACCACCTCCCACACTAAAAGTGAACACAATACCACAACACCCTGAAAGATTAACAAGGCAGTCTTTATGGATTCATTTTTTTTTGTAATCTTAAAAAACATATGTTATACGATACATACTAATTAGATAAATACTGATGACTGTACCTCTGAGGTCAGCCTATTTTATAAGTAGGGTTGTGTCGTCATCTCAAGTACCTGTGAAAAATAACTATAAATCATATTTGCTTGTTTAAGCCTGTTATATGTAAAATATATGTATCATTTATAAATACTTCATTGGTACTTTTTTTTATAATTAACTGTTATGAATGTTCCTTATAAACATAGAAATGTTTGTGTGTTATCTCCCTGTTTCTTATAAAAAAAAATTGTAAGGGTTCCGCGGAACCCAGTGTCTCGCCTATTTTTGCTGCAAATCGCAGGCTCAACAATAATGAGGAAAAAAATCAATAAAAATATTCCTCTTGTTACTATTTTATGATTGTAAGAAAATCTAAGTCCATTTAAAAGTAAATTACAGAAAAAACGGTGTAATCTTTTTACAAACTTTACTTCTGGATACAATCTTATGATCATAAATAAGCTTCTGTCCAAGTTTGGTACAAACCCAGGATAGTTTAAGAAAGTTATTAAAATTTTAAAAACTTTAACCACAGAGTGAATGTAATGGTTCCCCGCAGAAAAACTAAGTCCATTTAAAAGTAAAATATGGAAAAAATGGATTTATTTATTTACAAAATTTACTTCTGGATACTATCTTATGATCATAAACAAGCTTCTGTCCAAGTTTAGTACAAACCAAGGATAGTTTAAGAAAGTTATTAAAATTCTAAAAACTTTAACCACAGAGTGGATGTAATGTTTCCCGGCAGAAAAAACTAAGTCCATTTGTAAGTAAAATACGGAAAAAATGGAATTTTATTTTTACAAAATTTATTTCTGGATATTATCTTATAATCATAAACAAGCTTCTGTCAAAGTTTGGTAGAAATCCAGTATAGTTTAAGAAAGTTATTAAAATTTCAAAAACTTTAACCACAGAGTGAATATTTGTTGACGCCGCCGACGCCGACGGAATGTAGGATCGCTTAGTCTCGCTTTTTTGACAAAAGTCGAAGGCTCGACAAAAATCATTGTTTGTAGGTTATCTCCCTGTATAAACATATCAATGTTTGTGTGTTATCTCCCTGTATAAACATATCAATGTTTGTGGGTTATCTCCCTGTTTCTTATAAAAATATCAATGTTTGTGTGTTATCTCCCTGTATAAGTATATCAATGTTTGTGTGTTATCTCCCTGTATAAGTATATCAATGTTTGAGTGTTATCTCCTGTTTCTTATAAACATATCAATATTTGTGTTATCTCCGTTTCTTATTAACATATCATTGTTTGTGGGTTATCTCCCTGTATAAACATATCAATGTTTGTGGGTTATCTCCCTGTTTCCTATAAACATAACAATGCTTGTGTGTTATCTCCCTGTATAAACATATCAATGTTTGAGTGTTATCTCCTGTTTCTTATAAACATATCAAAGTTTGTGTGTTATCTCTCTGTTTCTTATAAACATATCATTGTTTGTGGGTTATCTCCCTGTTTATCAATGTTTGAGTGTTATCTCCCTGTTTAAACATATCAATGTTTGAGTGTTATCTCCTGTTTCTTATAAACATATCAATGTTTGTGGGTTATCTCCCTGTTTCTTATAAACATGTCAATGTTTGTGGGTTATCTCCCTGTATAAACATATCAATGTTTGTGTGTTTTCTCCCTGTTTCTTATAAACATATCAATGTGTGTGTGTTATCTCCCTGTATAAACATATCAATGTTTGTGGGTTATCTCCCTGTATAAACATATCAATATTTGTTGGTTATCTCCCCGTTTCAGTAAAATAAACTGACAGGGGTAAATTCAGTAAAAAAATCTCCCATTGACTTTAATGCTAATCTATGTATGGAATTAAATGTATACCTGATTTACCTTTAGAAATTGGAAACTTTCATATAACATTCATGAAAGTACAAATGTAGCCCTATCTTTTGCATTAATAAAAACATAGGGTCATGCGGCATTTTTGGGCATTCACATGGCCTTGTTTACAAACAATGTAGATTCGCACTGAATTCCTATACTGACCCCCATTACCATGATTACTTTTCAACCCTGTAGTAAAAACATTTAGTTCATTCAGCATTTATTTTATTTTTTTTCAACTCTAGTTTTGATCCATCTGCCAAAAAATATTTATTACAAACATTATCTACCAATCAGAAGAGCATATGACTTCAGTGTTATACAGAAAGCTCTCCCCTAAATGGGAGGTTCCTGATGACGTATATTTATTTACTGAATTTACCCCTACAATAAAGGTACAGATAGTGGACAAAAATAAGTTCCCAATAAAAACATGTCCTATCATTTCAACTAAAATCAATATTTTTCAAAAAAAAATATTACTTTATGAGTGATTTTTATAAAATAAACACCATAAGATGTAGTAATAGTTTTTTTGTTTATCTGGCCATGATTTTGTGAGGGTCGTTCTCATTTTGTGATAGGTGAAACACAAATGCAAATTTTAATGATTTTAATTTGGTTAGAATACATAGCAAAGTTTTCCACAAATAATTTCTTTGTGTTCACCTCATCAGAAAATGAAAATGAGCCTGAATAATATCATTGCCATAAATATAATTCCTAAATTTTATGGCCCGCTTCATTAAAATGTAGACCTTGTCATATCATATGAGGTTATTTTTGATTTGTTGACTATATATTGACCTGTATACATCACCATACTTGCTTTGTTGGATTGCTGTCTCATTGACATATATCTCGCTTAGTAATATGATCCTATATAGTTCACATATAATGTACACTTACCTATAATAACTTGACTGGACAAGGATCACATTGACTGCATGAACAAGGATCACATTGACTGCATGGACAAGGATCACATTGACTGCATGGACAAGGATCACATTGACTGCATGGACAAGGATCACATTGACTGGACAAGGATCACATTGACTGGACAAGGATCTACAAAATACAAATAATAGATGTTCAAACTAAAGACAAGGCTTAAAAAGAAACACTAACAAACAACAGTACACAAAACACAAAATAAAATAAATAACTTAACGATTCAATACAATTTGACTGTAATATTTACTTACCTTTACTAAGTATTAAATCGACTGTACTTGAATCAAATAAAAACGAACAGTAGATCTTTAAACTGAAAATACAAAATAGCTCAATTACAGTTTCAGATGAATATCGGTTAAACCATTTCTGAATATATTATGTATATACTTTTTTAGCTTGTAACAAGTATCTTGTCATGAATGAAACATGTGAAAGAGATATAACCTTCCATATATACATAGTACCATACAAAGCTCGGTGTAGGAGTTTTTTAGCATTGCAGGCTGTCTAATGCCAATAATGAAATATTTTTATTATTATTATTTAAGATTACTGTTTTAAATTGATTTATTTGTGTTTGGTGTAAAGTAAAATACAAGTAGTTAGCTATATATACAAATGTAGCTTGGTATAAGTAAAACAATGAAGACTTTTAATGAATTAAATGAAAGATAACTATCTTTAACAGTTTGTGATGAGTTTGATAGCCATTTGGATTCTTCTGCCCTACTTAATTAGCAAGTCTAATAGACAGATGACTTAGTTTTTGACAGAGGCTGATTTAGAGGGTTTTACAGGGCTTTTTGTTGAGAAAATTTGGTTGATTATTTAGAGAATCACTGAAGCATGACTGGAGCTGGCCCCATCTTAGTCAGTCAGTACCCCCCCCCCCCCCCCACATATATGAAAAATTCGGGATCCACCACTTTTTGATCATGACAATATTTATTATCAATTCTGTCCAAATAATTCACAAAAGAAAACCTGTTTACGTTTTTAGAATGTCACTATTTTATTTTAAACAATAAAAAAACAAATTGTCTTTATTTAATAAAAATACACTATCAAAAGGACGATTACAATAAAGCACAAAACCTTTGATGCCTACGTAGAGAAGAAGAAGAAGAACGAGAATGGGAGCGAACGTGAATTTGGGCGAACGGACCCAGATTGGAACCAAGACAACATGGAGGCTTGTATACGGGATACAGGATATTTGCCATTTTAATTTTAGGAATACAGGATATTTGTCCTAAAAGTAAATGGGATATGGGATATTGATGCATTTATAAGGATATTGAATTTTTAACATGAAAAAAAAATAAGTTGAATTTAAAAGTTAAGTACAGAAATATTTACATCTCACTTGATAAAACTGCCCCAAAAAGTTTAATATTAAAGGTCATTTTAGTGCTTTGATGATTTTAATTGAGTTAATGGTCGTTTTATTTAAAAGTCATCCAAAACCAAGCGAAAAGTATTGATTGATTTTCGATATTTATATGTTCATGTGTACTGATAATTTTAAAAGTATTTATTTTGCTTTCCATACTTCGTTCCTTATTGTTAATTTTCCTTTTTTGGATGGTGATGTTCCTTTGGCACTATCTTAGTGTTTGTATATCATTACACCTCCGCTATGCCCGTGTCTGTTGTAACGTTTTGGATTTTAATGAACGAAATCTATGTATTACTGGTAAATAATATTAAGTCAGGGATTTAGTTACCACAAATCACTTAAAATCTTTACTAAATTCTAGATTTGGTTTTGAAGTTTGGTTCTACCTGTAAAACCAGGTGATCCGCAGGGCGCAGCTTTATACGAACGCAGAGGTCGATCCCTGAACAGTTGGGGCAGGTATGGACAAAACATTTAAGCGTGATTCAGCTCTGAATTTGGATTGTGATCAAATTTTTGACATTATATGGGTTTTTTACACAAAACAAATGTCAAGATTTTACAAATCAATTAAAGATTTCTTCTTCAAACTTATTTAAATCTAAAATTAAATAGTTGACACAGCATAGGTTTCTGACACAGAATGAATGTGGTCTAATGAACTTTAATTTTTTTTTGCCTTTGAGCCACTATGCTGTTGAATATTAATCCTGTCAAAAAAATATTTGAAGAAATTTTCTTTTTATTTATGAAATCTGAAATGAGAACAAGTATGGACACAACTTTTAAGTTTGATACAGCTATAAATGTGGATTGTGATTAAATAGTTGACACAACATAGGTTTATGTCACATTATGAAATTGGTTTAAGAAATGAAAATTAGAATTTAAAGTTTTTAAATTTAATATTAAACTATTATGGTTCAATATCCAAAATGTAAATAGTCATGTCTGGCAAATGTCCAACATACATTATCTAAAAACATTTTAGATAAGATAAGGAAAAAAAGCTTCATCAGCAACATTTTATATTGGCAAATTTCCAATGAAGTTATTTACATAAAGTTATTGGCAAATAAAAATAGAAAATGACATCATAGTCATGTCTGGCAAATTTCCAACATATATTATCAACTACTATTCTATACAAAGAAAGATAACTCCAATTGAAAATTAATTGCTATGTGCAATTAGATATTTCTTGCTATTGTGCAATACTGTGCAATTGAAAATTTCTTGCTATTGCACAATACTTGATATGGAATCCTGATTTGGACCAACTTGAAAACTGGGCCCATAATCAAAAATCAAAGTACATGTTAAGATAAAGCATATCAAATAAGCCCAAGAATTTAATTTTTGTTAAAATCAAACTTAATTTAATTTTGGACCCTTTGGACCTTAATGTAGACCAATTTGAAAACTGGACCAAAAATTAAGAATCTACATACAAAGTTAGATTTGGCATATCAAAGAACCCGTTTATTCAATTTTTGATGAAATCAAACAAAGTTTAATTTTGGACCCCCATTTGGACCAACTTGAAAACTAGGCCAATAATTAAAAATCTAAGTACATTTTTAAATTCAGCATATCAAAGAACCCCAAGGATTCAATTTTTGTTAAAATCAAACTAAGTTTAATTTTGGACCCTTTGGACCTTAATGTAAACCAATTTGAAAATGGGACCAAAAACTAAGAATCTACATACATAGTTAGATTCGGCATATCAAATTAAAGAACCCCAATTATTCAATTTTTTATGAAATCACACAAAGTTCAATTTTGGACCCTTTGGGCCCCTTATTCCTAAACTGTTGGGACCGAAACTCCCAAAATCAAACCCAACCTTCCTTTTATGGTCATAAACCTTGTGTTTAAATTTCATAGATTTCTATTCACTTATACTTAAGTTATGGTGCAAAAAACAAAAATAATGCTTATTTGGGCCCCTTTTTGGCCCCTAATTCATAAACTGTTGTGACCTCAACTCCAAAAATCAATCCCAACCTTCCTTTTGTGGTCATAAACCTTGTGTTTAAATTTCATTGATTTCTATTTACTTATACTAAAGTTATTGTGCGAAAACCAAGAATAATGCTTATTTGGGCCCTTTTTTGGCCCTTAATTCCTAAACTGTTAGAACCAAAACTCCCAAAATCAATCCCAACCATCCATTTGTGGTCATAAACCTTGTGTCAAAATTTCATAGATTTCTATTCATTTAAACTAAAGTTAAAACTAAAGTGCGAAAACCAAGAAAATGCTTATTTTGGGTCCTTTTTGGCCCCTAATTCTAAAAAGTTGGGACCGAAACTCCCAAAATCAATCTCAACCTTCATTTTGTGGTCATAAACCTTGTGTTAAAATTTCATTGATTTCTATTCACTTTTACTTAAGTTAGAGTGCGAAAACTAAAAGTATTCGGACGACGACGCAAGACGACGACGCCAACGTGATAGCAATATACGACAAAAAACTTAAAATTTTTGCGGTCGTATAAAAATTTATTTCAAACGGGATAGCACATCCTCATTTTTACGGAGATGTTGTTTTAATACCGTGCCATTGGATGTTGGATGTGTAATGATTGATAATTTAGTCTCAGATGCATTACTTTTTATTAGTTGTAATTGGCTTTGAACTAGCTGTCAGTAACTGCAAGTACTCTCAGATCTGTACTTAGTGTCTTTTTGTTGATGGGATGTACAAGTTCTCGGTCACGTCCACTCTCTGTTTTTAATAGATGTATTTCTATTTGTATCCATCTGATGAGTTAAGCCTTTTTCAACTGATTTGTATAGTTTGTTCTTATGTTGCACCACTGTCCCAGGTTAAGGGGAGGTTTGGGATCCCGCTAACATGTTTAACCTCGCCACATTCTGTATGTATGTGCCTGTCCAAAGTCAGGAGCCTGTATTTCAGTGGTTGTCGTTTGTTGCTGTGTTACATATTTGTTTTTGTTCATTTTTTTTATACATAAATTAGGCCGTTAGTTTTCTCGTTTGAATTGTTCTACATTTGTCATTTCAGATCTTTTTATAGCTAACTATGAGGTATGGGCTTTGCTCATTGATGAAGGTCGTACGGTGACCTATAGTTGTTAATTTTAATCTGTGTCGCGTGGTCTCTTGTGACGAGTTGTCTCATTGGCAATCATACCACATCTTTTTTTATATTATTTGCTCATATGCATTGATAATTTTCTTGAAATAATCAGAGATTTTTGTTAGATGTATCCATCTGATGAGTTAAGCCTTATTGTTGTCAATGTTTTCATTTGTCTTGATGCTTTATATGATTACAGGATATTTTATAGTGTTTTACCTCTTATTTTTTACGTGGCGTGGCGAGGATCTTCAGAGATCTCTATGTTTTACAGATTGTTCTGATGTGCAACGGCTGTTTTGCCAGACAAGCAGGGCCGAGGGACATCAGAGCACGTTTCATATCAAAAAGTAGATATTTCGCTGTATAAACTATGTTAATAACGAATAATTACTAAATAATCAATGTAAATTAATATATTTTCTTTCTATTACTGGTGTTGTGAGGAAGGAAATTAAAAAAAAGTAACAAAAATATTGGGATCTATGTAATTCATAAAGTTCAAGATCACAGAGTCAAATGTTGTGTTATTTCTTTGCAAAACAAGGGCTGTGCAAATTTTGCCTGCTGTAATAATATTGCAACAGTTAAGTGTAATGTAGGTACATTAGCAGAAAGCTTTCTTGTGTTAAATTTTGAGTTTATATTGAACTTGCATGCTAAATATCCACTTTTTGATATGGACGTGCTCTGACATCCCACAGTCTCAGCTTGTCTGGCAAAACAGCCGTTGGATGTCAGAGCAATCTTGGACAAGAGACAGGGTTGCGTCCTTCTGTTCTTTCCAACATAGGTTAACGTGTAGGATGAAGTTTCTTATCAATGAAGAAGAATGCTATCAAAATTATATTTTACAGTCATATGCATCACGGTTTTAAAAAAAGTCTGAAATTAGACCCCTTACACTAAATTTATCTTTAACAGGTTGGGGACAACCCGCCAAATGGGGAGCTATTCCCCAAATGAGTAACAATCCCTCATTTGAGTAATCATTTCATAGTGTTAAAAACAATATTTTCTAAAAATGGGTCTTTTTAGTTAAAATGGCACACATTTATAGAAAATGGAAGAACTTCTTCAAAAGAATTATATTTTTATTATGGATTTTAAAAAAGTTAGAAACCTTGAGAATAGTTACATTTTTTAAGTTTTTATAGGCTTGTATCTTCTCAGTAAATCAAGATAGGGATAATCATCTTTTGGAAAATTGGCTGCATTTTTCATGAATATGTGCCATTTTAAGAAAAAAGACTCAATTGAGAAAATTTAGATTTTTAGCACGACCAAATGATTACTCAAATGAGGGATTGTTACTCATTTGGGGAACAGTTCCCCATTTGGTGGGTTGTGCCCAACCTGTTTAACATCACATTTAAAAGAGTTTGTTATACAAGGCTCTAGGATGGAACACTTCTTCTTTTGGACACATACATTGTATATTCATATTTAACACTAGAAGTATGCACTAAATTTCCTTTAACACAGTTTGTTTTCCCAGAGTCAAAATTGTTGACTTTGTGATGATGAGGAAAAAAATGGGCTTGGGAATGAATTTATAATAATTTTTTGGGATATTTCAAAATAGTTTTAGGGATATGGGATATTTGTAAAAAATAATTATCGGGATAATAGGGGTAAACATTATAGGGATACGGGATATTGAGATAAAAACTTAATGGGCTATGGAATATTGATATCCCCCCCTTCCCCCCCTCAACATAGGATCAACTTTATCAAAATGTACGTCCGTCTTATATCTTAATTGAATCTCTGTGTTCTCACAATACCTTGGTATATCTTTGAGTAGGTTTTACCAAAATCGTATGTTTTACCCTTTCTTTAGGAAACATATTTTTGTCAGGGGCGCGAAACGGGTGCGTATAATATACAACTCGTTTCAGGAGTTGTTTCTCCGGAAAATCTTAAGTCAGATGAGTTTTTTTTTCGCGGAACCAATTAATTCAGTTTTGAATCCGGTTCCTTACCTGGAAGAAGAAAAGGTTGCAGTCAGGGCCGTAACTACATTGAGGCAAATGAGGCAAATGCCTCATGTTAGAAATTAAAAAAAAAAATGAATCAAAAGATTGTCTTAATATCAAATTGTTCTCACGGAAAGTGTCTAGCAAGAAGCAAGTTCTCTTCACTCTCTGGTGTCGCCCCTGCATGTTTTTCGTGATCCATGTTTCTATTTTACTTTTAGTTTTCAAAGTTGATTGTCTATTGTTTGTACTTCTGTGTCCCGGGTTTGTCTTTTGTTCATTTAAGGTCCTACTTTATAACTGTAGTCTGAGTGTTGATTTTCATTTGTAAACGTGTGGTTTTGCAATGTTACATGCCCACCGATGTCCAGAGAGTGGAGAGAGGATATTTTAAGGAATAGACGATGCTACAAGACACAGACAAAATGGTCGTTTCTGAATGGAGAATTGAACTTGATATCAAAGAATACAAAACTGGCTTTTCAGTTGTAGATAAAACTAGATAGCTGACAAGGTTTAAATTAAAGTAAGGTCACCAATTTCCCGATATCAAATAATTTGAAGACAAAAAACAGTAATGTATTGCAATATGAAGGGTTAAACTTGCATTAAGTCATGTCCAGACCCTTCAACAGAAAATAAAGGAATATGGAGTAAATGTGCACGAAACCTAATCACACACAAAGTCAATGCATAGAAAAAAATACTAAAGTTGCTGGAGCGTTCTTCAACAATAAAAGAATCATTAATACCGAGTTGGTCCCTAGTGTAGACTTAAGCAGTACTAGTACTTAAAGTATAATACTGCACTGTCACTAAATTTAAATCTAGTCATAAAAAAAACCAAAGTCTAAGCACAATACAAGATGATAACAGACAGACAGATCCGGTATTAATGATTATGAGAATTAAGATTTTTGCTTTATCCTTCATATCGGTCTTTTAATGTTGTCCATAAAACGTAAAAGTCTTAAATTGTAATGAATCTATGTTTCTGCTTTGAGACCAGAATTTTGCGGAGAAAAAATAGCTAAAAATTAATTACGTTTCAATGTCGGAAAGTGTCCGGGAAACGCTCAGAATGCACAATTTTGCGTTATTTTCCTTAGAGCTTCTGGAGGGCCTTGAGCGGCCCCCAGACCCCTCGCCAAATTTTTTTAGACTCGCTTCGCTCGGCGAATATATATATATATATTGCCTCACTATTAGAAGAGGCTAGTCAGGCCCTTGCAGTGGCGGACCCAGGCCCGAGGAGAGGTCTAGAGCGTACAATCTCTCTCCTTTTGATCGAAAAAAAAATATATCATGCTACTCACGATTTATATGATGTTTAGGGTTACCATGGTTACATGCAAAGGAAATAAATCAATAATCTGTGTCTAGTTCACCTGACTGGATCAGTTTTAAATGTTATAGTCAATGATACCTGTGCGTGTACAACCAATAAGGACGTTTATATACTTACTTCTTTGTTAGATGGACCTTTAAATAGCTTTATCTTTGTTAGCTTCCTATGAAAGAATACTTATAGCTATTACAATTTAAATCATTTTACGGGACGGTAACCAAAGACGATTGAAAAACCTGTTAGACTAGTTTATAAATAACTTTCTTTAAACGAATAAATATGTCACGGCAATTTACACCAAAAGATTGTATTAAGATTAGTCCATCTTTTCTATTTGGTTTACTATTAATTGAGTTAAATAACTTTAAGTTAGTAAAATAATTACTTGAAACGTCGTCCTACTGGCAAATTAGTCTTGGCAATAGTCTTTGATACTATTACATATTTATTTTTGCATACCAAGGAAACAGTTATGGGGCCAGTACAAGGAAGTATTCCCTTACGACCAGATTTAAACAGGGTCGGACCAGTCATTTTAAAAAAGGGGGGTCCCAACCCAGGACAAAGGGGGGACAAAAGGGGGGGGGGGGTCCAACTATATGTCCCCATTCAAATGCATTGATCGTATTTTTTATAATTTCCGAATGAGGTCCCCAAAGGTAAGGCCTATTTGTGTAACATATGATACCTTTCACCAGTGGCGGATCCAGGACTTTCAAAAATGGAAGGGGGACCCGACAGTTAAAAGCCTGAGAAATGCACATAAAACCCAATGATCGGCCATAAGGTGCCTCCTTGGTACGCCCCATTTTCATTAATCAGTACAATCAGAGCCTATGATATTTTCTAAAAAAATATTAAATCGTGTAACACACAAATATAGATTATAAGATACTTAAATTATTATCAGAAATAACTTAAATTACCTTTAAAAAACAATTGTCCACTTGGTTAAAATGAATTTCCACTTTCGTTTCATATGTAAACACACATACATAACGACTGTCGCAAAGACATTTTTACATACGGGTATCTAGAATGTAATACAATACCATTCAATACAATACAATATACAAATATTTATTTGAACCAATTAAAAATGCCGTTAAGTGATTATAATTGAACATGCACCAGATAATATTTAATATTACAATATTTCATTCATAAAAGAAAGGGAGATTGTATATTTTAGCAGAGACATATTTCATTATCACTGAACTAGTATATATATATATTTGTTTAGGGGCCAGCTGAAGGACGCCTCCGGGTGCGGGAATTTCTCGCTGCCTTGAAGACCTGTTGGTGACCTTCTGCTGTCGTCTGTTCTATGGTCGGGTTGTTGTCTCTTTGACAAATATCCCATTTCCATTCTCAATTTTAATTTTACATGCATGTGTATATGATCTGTCTCTGATTTTAGTAAGTCCAAGGCTATTAATTTCAAAAAGGGGGGTCTCCGGTAACCGATGAAAAAACATGCATTTTGACAATTTATTGCACATGATGCTGAGTCATAACTACAAACATCTCAAGGGTTGACACTGTTGACTGGGGCATGGAAATATGGTCATCTGGACTCCTCCCGTTCCGGCAGAAACTTTAACCCTTGATGAAGGGAGGTGTCCGTTTGACAGGGTGGGGATGTATAAATACCCTGCCACATCCGGTCAGAATCGATGCTTCGTGTAGAGAAAGTAGGTTGGCCCTCTGCACGTGAAATAACACTTCGTAACAAATTCGTAAGGGGTTCAAGTTTCCCGTCCTTCATTCCGACCGGTCTACCTATTTGGGACTGATGGTTTCTCGTTCCTCGTTCTGAATATGTTTTAAATATTTGCCACTGGACGTTTTAAGCAACAACTAATTGATAAATCATAACTGAAAATTATTAACATATTTCCAAAAATATCTTTTACCGTTTTGCATCTTAGCTCTTAAACTTGTTTGTAAGATGCACATATTTATTCGTTTAAAACTTAGTTTTATAGGGTTTTCAGTCGTCTTTGGTTCACGTGCAAAAAAATTGTGACTGTGGAATAATTTCAGTAAAAAAAAAGGGTGGGGGTAGGGGACCGAATAGAGTGAAAAATAAAAAGACAGGACAGAGATTACACTTAAAAAATGCGGGACAAAATTTTTCATCTTAGCCTTCCTCTCACCCCCCTTAGAATTAAAATGGTAGCTCCCTTACAACAATTATTACAGAACGTATCTCCAATGCCAAACATACCGTAGGTCATAAATGACGTCACAACCGTATATATATATATATATATATATATCACAGTAGCATGGGTTCGAATCCCGGCGAGGGAAGAACCAACAATTTGCGAAAGCAAATTTACAGATCTAACATTGTTGGGTTGATGTTTAGACGATATATATATATATATATAGTTTGAATTTTACAACACACATTGTAAAAGATAATATGTCGTCAAACTTTTATTTGCTTCTATTCTATGGAAAGGGAATGATCGCATATTTGATCTGCAGCTTGATAAAGTTGAGTTGGAGGGTGGAGGCAATTTTTACATACAGCCACTTCTTCGACGACGATAGTTTAAAATTTTACAACACCCATTGTACAAGGAAAATTTGGATACACGGGGGAGAGAGGTCCTACGTACTATGAAATAACAGGGGTCCCTCCATTGCTGCCAAAACAACGTACACGGAACTTCACACAAGCGGATCTTAACGGTTCGAGCTGCAGTTTGAGTTAAAATTGGAGTTATGCTTCGTGTTCAAGATAGATATCGAGATAAAGTTCGAGTTTATTAATAAGTTCAAGTTTCGTTTTTTACACTTCGATTTAAGCTCCCGGAGTTAGAGTCGCATTTCAAGTTGAAAGTTAAACTTCGAGTTATGATTTGAGGTATTTAATTTGAGTTCGTCCTTCAATAAATTTTAATTGCGCGTCCAGAACTTTAAAAAAAACTGTAATACTGCTTCCATTTTTAAAACAGCAATGTCCAATGAATTTAAGTAAGAATTCGAGTTGGTTTTCTTGTTAAACACTTGTTTGTGGCACAAACAATTTTTTATTGAAACAGTATTAAAATGAATATTAAAATATCCAAGACTCAATACTCAAAACGGGAAAAGATGGCAAAAAATAATGATTCCAGTATAAATGGTTCATAATCTCTCTTCGTCCCTTTTTACCTTTTTGAACTAGTTAAGCCTCTCGTATCTAAATCAATGTACCTTGTCAAAGTAGTGTCTCTTCGTCCCTCTTTACCTTTAAGAACTAGTAAAGCCACACGTATCTCAATCAAAGTACCTCGTCAGAGTAGTTTCTTTTCGTCCCTTTTTTTTTTTTTATCTTTAAGAACTAGTTAAGCCGCGTGTATCTCAATCAAAGTACCCCGTCAGAGTAGCCTCTCTTCGTCCCTATTTTATCTTTAAGAACTAGTTAAGCCGCACGTATCTCAATCAAAGTACCCCGCCAAAGTAGTCTCTCTTCGTCCCTTTTTTACCTTTAAGAACTAGTTAAGCCGTATTACCTCAATCTCAGTACCCCGTCAGAGTAGCCTCTCTTCGTCCTTTTTTTTTTATCTTTAAGAACTAGTTAAGCCGCGTGTATCTCACTCAAAGTACCCCGTCAAAGTATTCTCTCTTCGTCCCTTTTTCACCTTTAAGAACTAGTTAAGCCGTATTACCTCAATCTCAGTACCCCGTCAGAGTAGCCTCTCTTCGTCCCTTTTTTACCTTTAAGAACTAGTTAAGCCGTATTACCTCAATCTCAGTACCCCGTCAGAGTAGCCTCTCTTCGTTCCTTTTTTACCTTTAAGAACTAGTTAAGCCGCATGTATTTCAATCAAAGTACCCCGTCGGAGTAGCCTCTCTTCGTCCCTTTTTTTACCTTTAAGAACGAGTTAAGCCGCACGTATCTCAATCAAAGTACCCCGTCAAAGTATCCTCTCTTCGTCCCTCTTTACCTTTAAGAACTAGTTATGCCGCATGTATCTCAATAAAAAAATACCTCGTCAAAGTAGCCTCTCTTCGTCCCTTTTTTACCTTTAAGAACTAGCTAAGCCGCACGTATCTCAATCAAAGTACCTCGTCTCAGTAGCCTCTCTTCATCCCTTTTTTACCTTTAAGAACTAGGTAAGCCGCATGCATCTCAATCAAAGTACCCCGTCAGAGTATTCTCTCTTCGTACCTTTTTACCTTTTAGAACTAGTTTGCCGCGTGTATCTCAATCAAAGTACCTCGCCAAAGTAGCCTCTCTTCGTTCCTTTTTTACCTTTAAGAACTAGTTAAGCCGCATGTATTTCAATCAAAGTACCCCGTCGGAGTAGCCTCTTTTCGTCCCTTTTTTTACCTTAAAGAACTAGCTAAGCCGCACGTATCTCAATCAATGTACCTCGTCAGAGTAGTTTCTTTTCGTCCCTTTTTTTTTTTTTTATCTTTAAGAACTAGTTAAGCCGCGTGTATCTCAATCAAAGTACCCCGTCAGAGTAGCCTCTCTTCGTCCCTATTTTATCTTTAAGAACTAGTTAAGCCGCACGTATCTCAATCAAAGTACCCCGCCAAAGTAGTCTCTCTTCGTCCCTTTTTTACCTTTAAGAACTAGTTAAGCCGTATTACCTCAATCTCAGTACCCCGTCAGAGTAGCCTCTCTTCGTCCCTTTTTTTTTTATCTTTAA
Source organism: Mytilus edulis (assembly GCF_963676685.1). Classification (NCBI taxonomy): domain Eukaryota; kingdom Metazoa; phylum Mollusca; class Bivalvia; order Mytilida; family Mytilidae; genus Mytilus; species Mytilus edulis. The sequence continues at coordinate 78,592,886 of NC_092355.1, read as the reverse complement.
GAACTAGTTAAGCCGCGTGTATCTCACTAAAAGTACCCCGTCAAAGTATTCTCTCTTCGTCCCTTTTTCACCTTTAAGAACTAGTTAAGCCGTATTACCTCAATCTCAGTACCCCGTCAGAGTAGCCTCTCTTCGTCCCTTTTTTACCTTTAAGAACTAGTTAAGCCGTATTACCTCAATCTCAGTACCCCGTCAGAGTAGCCTCTCTTCGTTCCTTTTTTACCTTTAAGAACTCGTTAAGCCGCATGTATTTCAATCAAAGTACCCCGTCGGAGTAGCCTCTCTTCGTCCCTTTTTTTACCTTTAAGAACGAGTTAAGCCGCACGTATCTCAATCAAAGTACCCCGTCAAAGTATCCTCTCTTCGTCCCTCTTTACCTTTAAGAACTAGTTATGCCGCATGTATCTCAATAAAAAATACCTCGTCAAAGTAGCCTCTCTTCGTCCCTTTTTTACCTTTAAGAACTAGCTAAGCCGCACGTATCTCAATCAAAGTACCTCGTCTCAGTAGCCTCTCTTCATCCCTTTTTTACCTTTAAGAACTAGGTAAGCCGCGTGTATCTCAATCAAAGTACCTCGCCAAAGTAGCCTCTCTTCGTTCCTTTTTTACCTTTAAGAACTAGTTAAGCCGCATGTACAGACCTTCTAAAATTCAAACTGACCATTATTCCGTGCGTTCATCGTGTATCGTGCGTGTTGCGTGCGTGCATCGTGCGTGTATCGTGCGTGTGCCAATCGTGCGTTCATCATTCATCGTTCCGTGTATTTTCCGTATAACGTGCGTGCATCGTGTATTCTTAATCGTGTATCGTGCGTGTATCGTGCGCTCATCAATCATTCATTCTTAACCGTGTATCGTGCGTGTATCGTGCGTTCATCAATCATTCATTCTTAACCGTGTATCGTGCGTTCGTCAATCGTGTATAATTGTGTATATCAGATAATGTGCATTTGTCAAACGTTCATCTCTAATTGTGTAACGTTCATACAGTGCGGTTTTTATATGATAGTCGGTTATAGAGCTCACCAAAGCTTATATTTTTTCTCACGGTTAAAGTATATACATGTATATATAAACGAGTCTAAATTGAAAACTACGTTCAAACCTATGATTGCGTGGATAAAAACCGGAATTTTTATACGTGTGCTTGTAAAACAAATTTCGTTGTAGGAGGGTCTAAAACAGCACAAACAACATTTTCCAAAAGACCAAAAAAGTGAAAAAGTATATTTAAACAAAACGCATTTGACCATCGGCGATTGCCAAATAAAATTGATCACAAGATGTAATAAATGGATCTTAATATAAATTTAATACTAAACAGAAAAAAAATAACTTGTGGCCACGATGTTATGCCACTAACATACGGTGTCAATATTTTTTTATTACACCAAATCCTGATTTCGACAATAAATGTCTCTTCAGTGAAGTTAGGGATCGAAACGGTATTTGGAAGGCCATATAAAAAGTACCCTCTTTTTTTGAAAAAAGTATCCTCATTTTTTAGATAGATTCTTGAATTTTAAGAGTCAATGTAGGATGAACGGATCATATAAACCGAGGGGAAAATATGATACTGTGACAAGCCCAAACGAAAAAATATAAACGAGTCTAAATTGAAAACTACGTTCAAACCTATGATTGCGTGGATAAAAACCGCAATTTTTATACGTGTGCATGTAAAACAAATTTCGTTGTAGAAGGGTCGCAAAACAGCAACATGTATATATAGTGTGTGTGTGTATGTGTATGTTCCGACTTAAATAAAATTTACAGTCATACTTACTTTCTTGTGAACACTTAATTAACTTCAACGTACATAACGTTCATACAGATTTATAACTTTTGTGTAAATATTTTATCATCTGTAAATAGTTCGTGGTTATTCAGTGAATCTTGGCTGGGACTGACACTTCTTGATATAATGATACATGTTGTACGTACAAACAATAACATGATATTGACATTTCTACGACATTAAAATTGGAATTTCTGTTCAACTGAGCGAAAATGGACTTAAAAATATACTGTTGGCCAATTGTTATTTGTTAAAAATATTCTGTCAATTAAAAACAAAATTTTGCAAATGTGGGGAAGCTCCACTAAAAAAATCGAAACTGGAAAGTATGAAAGAAAAGAAGTCCACGAGATGACACGTGTTGTAGCTCTACTATTGAAGATGAACTTCATGTCATTCTAAAATGCCCATTATATGTAGTTTTAAGAGAAATATTATACATTTTAATGAACATTTTAACCTATAATTATCAGATAGCGAAAATTTTATATTTTTATTTAATAACGGCAATGTTGCTGCTATAGTCGCCAAAAACACCAACAATATTTTATTGAAAAGAAACTATACAAATCCTTGGTTGAACTAGGCTAGATTATAATTCTTCGCTTATTTGGCCAATTTATATGCTACTAAGATATTTTCAAATATTTGATAAATACCATTATTATGAATATCATTTTTGTCTTAGTTTCTGATGGTCACATGCACGTTATGTTATTCCATTGAGAAAATACAATATACAAGATTGTCGGGTAAATGTGGACTGCGGATTAAAATGTTAAATGTCAAACTTGAATTAACAAATTAAACTGAGGCGAATTAACACGAATATGTATATTCTCTTCAACAGTGTTTGAATTCTCTCTTCTGAATTTCATTTAAACTAAGCTAAAATGTTTTGTGGAAAATTGAATAAAAATAAACATTATATGTATTTGAAGGCATTATTTTAATTAAACAAATATAAGATCAGGCAAATATATCATGTATTATTTTAACTTGAGGAACCTTTAAAAACTTGAAATTGAATTTACAAGTTTAAGATATAATCTTGTTTTTTTTTTATATATAAAATAGTTAAATATATGGTTTTATCATAACAAGTCTTTATTTGAATTGAATAAACATGGAACACTTTAACGGATTCATTTTTCATTGTGTTCATGGTTGCCTATCAATGACACCGTTTTTAATGTACTAGTATGTCTAAAAGATTTTTATCCGCAAAAATAATTCACAATAGTACGTTGTTACTGACTAGGTTGGTCCCCTCTGTAAAACATTTAGTATGCCTTCGGAATATATAAATATTAAGGTATTGTCAAGAATTTCAATAACGGTCGGGAAACAGACTACATGTAGTTGTTAACCGTCTATGATTATTAAAGAATGGCGGATGTTTTTTTTCGGTACGTCTAAACACTGCTAAGGTTTCCTTGGTGCACTAAGGCCTTGACTACAATTCCACTAAGGACTAGAATGAGTCACGGCTGTTATATGTATTATGTTTATATATCATGTTAGAAATTGATATTTAATGCATAAATTTCAAATTTTACAGAAAATAATCATAAATAAACGAGATATTCAACATTATTGAGACACGTGCCGTTTTTTCTTTGACATGCCGAAAATCAATGAACCGATTGACATGTGCCAAATAACATAGCAACTGATTAAACAATCACGATCTTTTTTTATTTCAAGTAATTTAAAACAATTGTATCGAAAATATTTATGCTTCAAATATTTATAATTAAATGTGTTGTTCTTATTCAAAATGATAAAAAGGACAAATAATTTTGCTGTTGTTTTATTTCCTTCCCAACAAAATTGTTTGCCATAGGAGCACGACTTTTTTGTGCGCCAACATATATATTTATAAGTGTTTCGTTTTTATTTTAATTCTGACAAAGATACGTGTATATACAAAGATTCTACAAATGGTTTCACTAAAAATATGAGTAAATTCCGAAAACCATCATAAGAAACAACTAGTATATGTTAAGTTTCATGAAATGGATAAGCGGTTCTCAAGTTACAGTGCGACATGCGGACGCCCGGCGGACGGACGGACGCCGGACATTTTTATACCATAAAACGTCCCGTCAAAATGTTGACGGGCGTATAAAAAAGCGTAGTGCGCCCGTATGTCAGAAAGAAATCTGATTTGTATGTTTTTTGACGAGTCTTAGACTTTAGTCGAAAAGGCGAGACTAAGCGATCCTACATTCCGTCGGCGTCGGCGGCGTCTACAAATATTCACTCTGTGGTTAAAGTTTTTGAAATTTTAATAACCGTTTCTTAAACTATCCTGGATTTCTATTAAACTTGGACAGAAGCTTTTTTATAATCATAAGACAGAATCAAGAAATTTTTAAATATTTATTAGATTCATAAACTGTCCTGGGTTTTTACCAAACTTGGACAGAAGCTTTTTTCAATCAAAAGATAGTATCAACAGGAATATTTTATTGATTTATTTTCTCGTTTTTGTTGAGCATATGATTAACAGAAAGAATAGGCGACACACTGGGTTCCGCAGAACCTTTAAGACTTTTTTTAACAAAGTGTCTGTTTAACATATTGTATGAGATAATCTATGAAATAAATTTAATGACTGTGGTATGTTCATTTCTCACTGTTGAAGGCCGTGGGGTGACTTATGGTGAAAACTTCTGTGTCATTTTATTTCTTGCGATGACTTGTCTCATCCCCAATCATACCACATCTTTTTCTTGTTATCAAAACTTCAACACGTATTTTCAAAAACTTAAAGAACGGTTGTACGAATATGTATTGAAACCTCGTAACCAGCTTCAACATGTTCATTTGTGGACAAGAATCATTTGCGAATCTATAAAACACGTATTCAAAATGGCGATTAACTGGAAACAACAAAGTATACCAGAATTTGTTAAAACGCTCCACGAACAAGTCAATTTGACGACAGACGACGACGAAGTGATACCAAAATACGAACGCAGAATTTGTATGCGGTCTTTTAAAAACCGACATTAGATGTATTGCTCTGTTGACAAATTTATTATTTACTTGAAATATTTACAAAATACACTTGAAAAAATACTTCTTCGTTCTGAATTTTTTTCAACAACTATTCATTTATCAGTATCCATCTTTACCGATCTTGTCGATTAAACGTTAACGCAACAGATAGGAGGATTCCCGTGTAATCAGTTATGTAATTTGACACGTGTAAGACGGTTAATTGATTTACAATCCCATCATGAACAAAAAATGGATAAAAACTACCGATTTTTCTATGAAACTTTAGACGCACCCGTGTTTTGTTTTTTTACAATGGGGTGTTTTTTTATCTGTAACTGAGGACATTTTTTGTCCTTTATGACTCCATATGACAAAGACTCCAATAAGGATAAATTTTGTTTCATAGAAAAATCGGTAGTTTTTATCATTTTTTGTTCATTTTTATCGGATACAATAGATTGCAAAATACAAACAATTAATTGAAGTTTCGTATGAATCTATCAAGACCAGGCAATTTTTGACTAGTATAAAGGGTTGCCTTGGTTTTATAGCTCAAAACGGTATTATTCGTTTTGCTTTACATTGGGTCGAATAATGAAATAATAGCTCAGCACACTTCGGCGCAGACCAGCAGACTTTGGCGCAATGGTGTGCGATGGTTTATATAACGCGGGATACCTCAATTAAAGTCTACATATGTGCAATTATTATGAGCAGTATAATTGTTTCAATGTAAGTATATAAAGCATTTACCATAGTGTTATTGCCTATGGATGTTATAGTTCAATTTGCTGCGTTCTTATTGAGAGATCGTCCTATTTGATGTTTTGAATGTGGAAATCATTCTTGCTTCTACATGTATCTTTACTTAATTTGTTCCTCTAATGAGATCCTCATTTAACATTATATATTCATAAGAAAAGTTTGTGGACCCGTATGTATTTAGGGAATGATACCCAATCGTACGTATAAAAACAAATCTTTCGTGTATTTCTCGTTTCACAGTCCTACATGTATATTGAATTTTACTCACAACTCAGTAAGTTGATACCAGCGCGAGGTACATGTATGCTTAAACCTCTTATTCTAGATGTCAGGTAACTTTCTTGTGTTTATATTCATATGTTGGATTGCTGTCTGATTGACGAATACTCGTCATTTTATATATATAGATTTTTTAAAATTTGTTTTTTATGGATGCACCCAGTTGCACCTTCTCATTTAAGATATATTTCCGTGGCGTAACCTCGAAAGATTAGTCACATCACTAAAAACAATAAGGGAAATGAAACTTCTTCTCGCATGTTGAACTTTGGGTAATAGTCCTCTTCAACAAAATACTGCCTTGAACTCAATTTTTGTATAAATATAAAGAAGCCACAATTTGGTTCTGAAATGGATATTTTTGTAAACACCAAAAGCTAGGTAGAGCATATCCCTTAATTGATATAGGCTCTTAAATTCTGCATTGTTGAGAGACCATGCTAGGGCTGTTAGCAAGTCAAAATCGCTCTCTCATTATCCGTTGAGAGATTTTCTGAAAATACCGAATGGCTTTTGCCTTATTCGAAACTAAAACATTAGCAAATATAACTGGTGGCCTTCGGCTGTCAATTGTTCTTTTTGGGTTGTTGTCTCTTTGACATATTCCTGATTTTCATTCTTAGTTTTAAAATAACTAAAAATATTATTAACAATTGTTAGTTCAAAACACATTTAACAAGTCAGAGTGCGTTGATACATGTTATATTCTACTGAATCTACTATATCCGTTATTATTACGTAATGTATATATCATACATGTAAGTCCTGTGTCCAGGTGGAAATAACGGGCGGTAATAATAACAATATGTGATTTGTATGTCAGGTGAAAGTGACAACGGGTGGTATGTATACTACAATGTTTATCGTCTTCCATTATACATGAGGGTAAAGATGGGGGTTTATAGAAGGAAATTATAGACAAAAAAATAAAGAATACAGAAAATAACCAGACAAATATATAGAAAAGAAAATGATGAGGTACTAGAATATATGGAATAAAGAATGATCGGCAAAAGGTAAAACGAATTATAAAACAAATTGCCTAAAATAGAATACAGAAATAATGAATCCCCATTCAGACCCTCATGATCTAACATTTAAAGCTTTAGGACAATTATGGGCATGCGATACAGTTTTAGACCGACAGTGATTTTTTTTTACAAAATCAATTTGTACATGTGTATATGTGCTAAAAATTATATCTTCATGTGCTAAATTTAAAAGACAAATGGGTTTGAATTATTCGACATTTACTTAATATTTCGGTTTCTTGGACATTTCTGTCCTTTGCGCAGACACCCTTAACATTTTATGTTTCAAAATATAAAGATGTGCAGATTTCGGTAAAGAGATAAGGATTATCTTCATTACAAAATTGGGTTGTTACTACATTTGTGTAACAATTCTTTGTTAAAAGAAATTGATTTAAGAAAAAACGGTATTTTTGTTAAATATTTATCTAGTTAAAAAAAGTCGTTAATTTTTTCATAATAGTTGAAACAAAAATCTCCATACGGTATCAAGCCAAATTTCTAAAAAGAGGAGACATATGCTCTTAAGCTAAATTAAAATGGTTAAATCTCGAAAAAAAAATGTTAAAATGCTAAAAGAAAGAGTTTAATGTCTGCTTTTTTAGATTAATTCTGCGAATTGTTTTTGTCCGCACAAAACATCAAACAGAGAGATAAAGAGAATCACAACTAATTGAATAAAATGGAGGATTGAAATGGAGAATGTGTCAAAGAGACAACAATCTAACCAAAGAGCAGAAAATGGTGCGTCTAAACCCGGCTCAGGACTCCCAAGTGCACTAATGAGTTATAATATGCTACTAAGGACTAAAAGAGTGATGTACAATGTAAACAAATTTCTTATCTAGATAGAGATTGATAATTAATGCATATATTTAAATTTAATCATTAAAGATCACAAATAATAATTGAACAATGCCTGTGCCGGTTTTCGTTATTTTTTTCCGAAAATCACTGAACTATAAGACACGTGTCAAATTACATAACTGATATCAATATTACCTTAAAAAATGAAAAAAATAATTATTTGGAGAAGAAAATTACCCTGACATTTAGACATATTTACCATAAAAATATTTTTAAACATTTTTTAAAAATCATTTAATATGCATCAGTTTATGATTTAATGAAAAAATATAGAAAATTGTTAAGCTGTTTTTTTATTAGGAAGGAAAATAATGTTTGCATCGAGAAAAATAGCCCCTCCCCTATAAATGATAATTAATTTACCTTATTGGGGGCTTAAATTTGGACACCGATCGCGAGACCTGACTGCCATAAACAACATATTACGAACAGCAAACAATTGATATGTATGAAAGACAACAACGGACACAAAATGATTGCACTGAATAATTTCAACTACCATTCAGATCGATTTTTCAAATCTCATCATATTAGACATGCATTTGAAAAAAACTTTGGGATATCTATTACCGTTTGGTTTCAAATTGGAATTAAAAATTGCATTTCCCCAAAGAGTTTTAGGTAAAATCCCGTGAATCTCACCTCCTAGAAATTTGAAGTGTCAGGATGATTGAAAATATGTCTGAATTTCTTACATTTATTTATTGCAATCAATTATACCAAACATGTAGTTGAAATAATTTCTAGAACCAGTCACTGTCTGTAGATATAATGTGTCGGACATTGTATGCATAAAAATAAAATTAAGATTTTTAACTGTATGAAATAAAATTAGTAAGGGTTTCGCGGAACACAATGTCTCGCCTTCGTTTGCCGTAAACTTGAACTCTCAGGCTGAACAAAATCAAGACACTATATTTTGACTGTTAGGAGCTTCTGTCCAAGTTCACAAACATTTCCGGTGCCTATAAATAGCCGACTTTAATTTTAAGTTATTTGAATCTCAGCTGGCAAAATAGCATATTATCTATTATGCTGGTATCAGCAAAACAGCTACAAGTAGTGCCTTTAATTAAAATGCATATTGATTTTAAATACTATTCTAAATAAAATAGCTTTGAGAATCGTGTAAAAAGCGTTCGTTGTTCATTCGTCACTGAATCATTCATCGTGCGTGTATCGTGCGTGCGTGTATCGTGCGTGTATCGTGTATTTATCATTCATCGTGCATCGTGCGTGTATCGTGCGTTCATCATTCATCATTCATTTTGCGTTAATCCTCCGTGTAACGCTCATCGCTCATCGTGCGTGTATCGTGTATCGTGCGTGTACCGTGCGTGTATCGTGCATTCACCGTGCGTGTATCGTGCGTGCGTGTATCGTGCGTGTGGTCAGTTTGAATTTTAGAAGGTCTGTATTTCAATCAAAGTACCCCGTCGGAGTAGCCTCTTTTCGTCCCTTTTTTTACCTTAAAGAACTAGCTAAGCCGCACGTATCTCAATCAATGTACCCCGTCAATGTATCCTCTCTTCGTCCCTCTTTACCTTTAAGAACTAGTTATGCCGCATGCATCTCAATAAAAATACCTCGTCAAAGTAGCCTCTCTTCGTCCCTTTTTTACCTTTAAGAACTAGCTAAGCCGCACATATCTCAATCAAAGTACCCCGTCAGAGAAGAAGCCTCTCTTCGTCCTTTTTTACCTTTAAGAACTAGTTAAGCCGCATGTATCTCAATCAAAGAACCTCGTCAAAGTAGCCTCTCTTCGTCCCTTTTTTACCTTTTAGAACTAGTTAAACCGCACGTATCTCAATCAAAGTACCTCGTCAAATTAGCCACTCTTTGTCCGTATTTTACCTTTGAGAACTAGTTAAGCCGCATGTATCTCAATCAAAGTACACCGTCAAAGTAGTCTCTCTTCGTCCCTTTTTTACGTTTTAGAACTAGTTAAGCCGCACGTATCTCAATCAAAGTACCTCGTCAAAGTAGTCTCTTTTCGTCCGTTGTTTACCTTTAAGAACTTCTATTGTTTAAGACTGTATGTTACCTCTTCATTTCGACTCGGGACGATTTAGAGGTTGATATTTTGTATAGACGCTTGTCTTTTGTTTAAGACTGTATGTTGACCTCTTTTTTTCGACTCGGGACGATTTAGAGCTTGACATATACGCTTGCCTATTGTGTAAGACTGTATGTTGACCTCTTTATTTAGACCCGGGACGACTTAGAGCTAGACATTTTGTATAGACGTTTGTCTATTGTTTAAGACTGTATGTTGACATCTTTATTTAGACTCGGGACGACTTAGAGCTAGACATTTTGTATAGACGTTTGTCTATTGTTTAAGACTGTATGTTGACATCTTTATTTCGACTCGGGACGATTTAGAGCTTGACATATACGCTTGCCTATTGTGTAAGACTGTATGTTGACCTCTTTATTTAGACTCGGGACGACTTAGAGCTAGACATTTTGTATAGACGTTTGTCTTTTGTTTAAGACTACATATGTTGACATCTTTATTTAGAATCAGAACGATTTAGAGATTTTAACATCTTTGTTGCGACTAGCCTCGTTCTCGTTTGGTTTTTGGCTCTGCTGGAGCCTTTAGATATATGTGTCGTTGGGTTGCTGGTGTCTTTAGATATATGTGTCGTTGGGTTGCTGGTGTCTTTAGATGTATTTGTCGTTGGGTTGCTGGTGTCTTTAGATATATGTGTCGTTGGCTCTGCTGGGGTCTTTAGTCTTTAGATATATGTGTCGTTGGGTTGCTGGTGTCTTTAGATATATGTGTCGGTTGGGTTGCTGGTGTCTTTAGATATATGTATCGTTGGGCTGCTGGTGTCTTTAGATATATGTGTCGTTGGGTTGCTGGTGTCTTTAGATATATGTGTCGTTGGGTTGCTGGAGCCTTTATATATATGTGTCGTTGGGTTGCTGGTATCTTTAGATATATGTGTCGTTGGGTTGCTGGTGTCTTTAGATATATGTATCGTTGGCTTGCTGGTGTCTTAAATTGATTTTTACACCAGAACAAGCAGAAAAATGAGAGGATTCTGTCGATATCTATATTTTAGCATCTTGTTTTTCTCGTCTTTTATTACACTAAATCTATAAGTTGTTGGATGTGTACTGATAGATATTTTTCCTTTCGATACATGTTTTTTTATTAGTCAAATCTTAACTTTGTATCTTTAGTGTTTTTGTTAGATGTTTTAGTGCTTGTATAGATTTGATGAGTTAAGCTTTTTTGAACTGATTTTAAGAGTTTGTTCTTATGCTGTTCTATAACACCACTGTACCAGGTTATGTGAGGGTTTGGCGCCCGCAAACATTTTTAACCTCGCCACAATCTATATTTGCCTGTTCCAATTATTGTTTTGTATAGTTTGTTCTTGTGTTGTGCTGATCCACCACTGTCCGAGGTTAAGGGGGGGGGGGGACACCCACTAACATGTTTAATACCTCCACATTTTGTATGTGCAGGTCCCAAGTCAGGAGCCAATAACTTAGTAATGTCGTTTGTTCGCTGCATATTATATTTGTTTTTCGTTCATTGGTTTGTACATAAATCAGGCCGTACGTTTTCTAGTATAATTTGTTTTACATATGTCATTTCTGGGATCTTTATAGATTGCAATATGATATGGCTTTTCTCTTTGTTGAAGGCCGTACGTCATTTTTTCTCTTGTGGAGAAATGTCTCATACGTAATCGCCAGACTTACATGTATACCTTGGAATCATTTCATACACCACTTTTATGGTTCATTGCTAAATGTGAAGTTTTTGTACTAATAATTAGGTCTTTTTCTCCGATACTGTCTGCAATAGGCTATTTATATACTTGTATGGTGTATGGTATGATTGTAAAACATGTCTGTCTGGTAGGGTCCATCAGACCTTGACCTCATTCGCACCGATCACTGGTAATGTTAAGTTCATTTGATACCTGTGATGGCAGTAAAACTTTCATGTTACAGACTTTTAACATAAATTCAATCACGATCGGAAGACAACAATTCGGTGTGAACACTCATGTTTAAGCAGTCGCTGAACCACGAAAAAGAGGTCAAGGACAATGGAAATATGACATACTGTTTTATACCAATTTTTAACTTTTAATTTTTCCTGTTAAACTGTATGAGATGTTTTTATTTGTTATTAAATAATATTGTCAGGACATTCGTATGACTATATTTCAGAAATCAGGACATTCGTATGACTATATTTCAGAAATCAGGACATTCGTATGACTATATTTCAGAAATCAGGACATTCGTATGACTATATTTCAGATATCAGGACATTCGTATGACTATATTTCAGATATCAGGACATTCGTATGACTATATTTCAGATATCAGGACATTCGTATGACTAAATTTCAAATGCCGTCTTAAAAATCACTTTTTTTCTTTTCTTTTTTTATATTTCCAAAAGAATTTCCGAAATATGTTTGGTGTTTAGTTCTGTTACCTCAGACATAGAAATCTACCAGTAAGAGGATGCATATGGTCGGCTATCCTGCTCTGAATTAATTACGTATACCTATAAGTTGAATTTTACATAAGAAATTACTTATACCTATTAGGTCGAATTTTACTTAAGAAATTACTTATACCTATTAAGTCGAATTTTACGTAAGAAATAACTTATACTTGTTAGGTCGAATTTTACTTAAGAAATTACTTATACCTATTAGGTCGAATTTTACTTAAGAAATTACTTATACGTATTAGGTCGAATTTTACTTAAGAAATAACTTATACTTGTTAGGTAGAATTTTACTTAAGAAATTACTTATACCTATTAGGTCGAATTTTACTTAAGAAATTAGTTATACCTATTAGGTCGAATTTTACTTAAGAAATAACTTATACTTGTTAGGTCGAATTTTACTTAAGAAATTACTTATACCTATTAGGTCGAATTTTACTTAAGAAATTACTTATACCTATTAGGTCGAATTTTACTTAAGAAATTACTTAGATTTTAAATACCACCAGATTTTTACTTTTGTAATATTTTGTTTACCTAAGATGGAAGACGGAGGATCTGCTCGAAAAGAAGCAAATAAATCTTTTGTAGAATAGTTTTAACCATTAGTTCCGTAAATGATAAGTTTGAGAATATTTTATTTGGTACAATTAAAAAGTGAGAAAACTATCTGATAATTTATCTATAGTCCAAAATTTTCAAATGATACATAATTCAAAAATAAAAAGATAATTATTGCTGTCACTGATAAATATTAACTATATCTGTTAATTTCATTCAGTATTGCAAAGTTATGTACGAATAAAGGGAGATGTGGGATGTACGTCAATGAGACAACAATCCAACAACACAAATAACCCATACACATCCAGTGGACAACACACAACGTACGAGTAAAAGGAGATGTGGGATATACGTCAATGAGATAACGATCCAACAACACAAATAACCAATAGACATCTAGTGGACAACACACAACGTACGAGTAAAAGGAGATGTGGGATATACGTCAATGAGATAACGATCCAACAACACAAATAACCAATAGACATCTAGTGGACAACACACAACGTACGAGTAAAAGGAGATGTGGGATATACGTCAATGAGATAACGATCCAACAACACAAATAACCAATAGACATCTAGTGGACAACACACAACGTACGAGTAAAAGGAGATGTGGGATATACGTCAATGAGACAACAATCCAAAAACACAAATAACCAAAAGACATCTATTGGACAACACACAACGTACGAGTAAAAGGAGATGTGGGATATACGTCAATGAGATAACGATCCAACAACACAAATAACCAATAGACATCTAGTGGACAACACACAACGTACGAGTAAAAGGAGGTGTGGGATATACGTCAAAGAGACAACGATCAAACAACACAAATAACCAATAGACATCTAGTTGTCAAAATACAGTGTTTAGCAATCCATCCTCTTGTTATTGAGCAACGTACAGTGTTTAGAAATCCTCCTGTTAGTGGGCAACATACGGTGTCTAGCAATCCTCCTGTTCGTTGGCAACATACGGTGTCTAGCAATCATCCTGTTTGTGGGCAACATTCAGTGTCTAGCAATACTCCTGTAAGTGGGCTTCATACAGTACCTAGCAATCCTCCTGTAAGTGGGCTTCATACAGTACCTAGCAATCCTCCTGTAAGTGGGCTTCATACAGTACCTAGCAAACCTCCTGTTAGTGGGCAACATGCGGTGTCTAGCAATCCTCCTGTTAGTGGGCAACATACGGTGTCTAGCAATCCTCCTGTTAGTGGGCAACATACGGTGTCTAGCAATCCTCCTGTTAGTGGGCAACATACGGTGTCTAGCAATCCTCCTGTTAGTGGGCAACATACGGTGTCTAGCAATCCTCCTGTTAGTGGGCAACATACAGTACCTAGCAATCCTCCTGTTAGTGGGCAACATACGGTGTCCAACAACACAAATAACCAATAGACATCTAGTGGACAACACACAACGTACGAGTAAAAGGAGATGTGGGATATACGTCAATGAGACAACAATCCAAAAACACAAATAACCAAAAGACATCTATTGGACAACACACAACGTACGAGTAAAAGGAGATGTGGGATATACGTCAATGAGATAACGATCCAACAACACAAATAACCAATAGACATCTAGTGGACAACACACAACGTACGAGTAAAAGGAGGTGTGGGATATACGTCAAAGAGACAACGATCAAACAACACAAATAACCAATAGACATCTAGTTGTCAAAATACAGTGTTTAGCAATCCATCCTCTTGTTATTGAGCAACGTACAGTGTTTAGAAATCCTCCTGTTAGTGGGCAACATACGGTGTCTAGCAATCCTCCTGTTCGTTGGCAACATACGGTGTCTAGCAATCATCCTGTTTGTGGGCAACATTCAGTGTCTAGCAATACTCCTGTAAGTGGGCTTCATACAGTACCTATCAATCCTCCTGTAAGTGGGCTTCATACAGTACCTAGCAATCCTCCTGTTAGTGGGCAACATACGGTGTCTAGCAATCCTCCTGTTTGTGGGCAACATTCAGTGTCTAGCAATCCTCCTGTAAGTGGGCTTCATACAGTACCTAGCAATCCTCCTGTAAGTGGGCTTCATACAGTACCTAGCAATCCTCCTGTTAGTGGGCAACATACGGTGTCTAGCAATCCTCCTGTTTGTGGGCAACATTCAGTGTCTAGCAATACTCCTGTAAGTGGGCTTCATACAGTACCTAGCAATCCTCCTGTAAGTGGGCTTCATACAGTACCTAGCAAACCTCCTGTTAGTGGGCAACATGCGGTGTCTAGCAATCCTCCTGTTAGTGGGCAACATACGGTGTCTAGCAATCCTCCTGTTAGTGGGCAACATACGGTGTCTAGCAATCCTCCTGTTAGTGGGCAACATACGGTGTCTAGCAATCCTCCTGTTTGTGGGCAACATTCAGTGTCTAGCAATACTCCTGTAAGTGGGCTTCATACAGTACCTATCAATCCTCCTGTAAGTGGGCTTCATACAGTACCTAGCAATCCTCCTGTTAGTGGGCAACATACGGTGTCTAGCAATCCTCCTGTTAGTGGGCAACATACGGTGTCTAGCAATCCTCCTGTTAGTGGGCAACATACGGTGTCTAGCAATCCTCCTGTTAGTTGGCAACATACGGTGTCTAGCAATCATCCTGTTTGTGGGCAACATTCAGTGTCTAGCAATACTCCTGTAAGTGGGCTTCATACAGTACCTAGCAATCCTCCTGTAAGTGGGCTTCATACAGTACCTAGCAATCCTCCTGTTAGTGGGCAACATACGGTGTCTAGCAATCCTCATGTTTGTGGGCAACATTCAGTGTCTAGCAATACTCCTGTAAGTGGGCTTCATACAGTACCTAGCAATCCTCCTGTAAGTGGGCTTCATACAGTACCTAGCAAACCTCCTGTTAGTGGGCAACATGCGGTGTCTAGCAATCCTCCTGTTAGTGGGCAACATACGGTGTCTAGCAATCCTCCTGTTAGTGGGCAACATACGGTGTCTAGCAATCCTCCTGTTAGTGGGCAACATACGGTGTCTAGCAATCCTCCTGTTAGTGGGCAACATACGGTGTCTAGCAATCCTCCTGTTAGTGGGCAACATACAGTACCTAGCAATCCTCCTGTTAGTGGGCAACATACGGTGTCTAGCAATCCTCATGTTAGTGGGCAACATACAGTTTCTAGCAATCCTCCTGTTAGCGGGCAACATACATTGTCTAGAAATCCTCCTGTTAGAGGGCATAGTACAGTTTCTAGCAATCCTCCTGTTAGTGGGCAACATCCATTGTCTAGCAATCCTCCTGTTAGTGGGCATAATACAATGTTTAGCAATCCTCCTGTTAGTGTGCATAGTACAGTGTTTAGCATTCATCCTGTTAGTGAGCAACGTACAGTGTTTAGCAACCCTCCTGTTAGTGGGCATATTACAGTGTTTGGCAATCCTCCTGTTAGTGGGCATAGTACAGTGTTTAGCATTCCTCCTGTTAGTGGGCAACGTACACTGTCTAGCATTTATCTTGTTAGCGAGCAACGTACAGTGTTTAGCAATCATCCCTGGTGGCCACAGACACAGTGTTAAGCCTTTATCCCTGGTCACAGACACAGTGTTCTCGTCCTAAATCTGCATGAAATGTTTGTCACTGGACGTTATAAGAAATCAACCAATCAACCAATCAACAGAAGACGGGAAACTTAAACAATATTTCAAGCTCAATGCGGTACAGTCTCAAAATCGGATTAAATTAAATTGTTTAAAAACTAACAGCTCTTTAAACGATATTTGTTAGTATCACGGAAATTAGAAAAAAATGTCAATAGCTTATAAAAAAAGAAGATATGATATGATTGCCAATGAGACAACTCTTCACAAGAGACCAACAAAGACATGTGACCAACAAAGACATCTGTCCAACAAAGATATCTTTTCACCATTGACATCTGGCCAACAAATACATCTGACTAACAAAAACTGAGACATCTGTCCACCAAAGACATGTCCAACAAAGACATGTCCACCAAAACATTCTTACCAAAACAGACAAATATCTAATATGACCAACAAAGACATAGGTCCAACAAAGACGACATCTGTTCAACAAAATCCTTTTTTCTACCTAAGACGTCTGTCTTACAAAAATATCTTAGTCTGTCCAACAATGACATCTCTTCAACAAAAATATCTGACCAACAAAGTCTTACAAGGCAGCTTACCAACAAAAACTTGTAAATCGTAGGAGGAGTTAGCCTGACAAACCATATACTCTATGTGGGACGGACGTACTGGGTTATTGATAAGATAGTTATTTATATATATATTAGTTTCCTATTGATCTTACAAGTAAATATTCTAGTTCAATACATATAAGATTTGAAACGAAGATCAATACCCAGCCTATATATAACATAGAAAATTGAATATTTTAAGAAATTACTAATATGAAATCTGTATTATGTACCCAAGCGCCTTTGGTGGAGATGTGTATTCCACATGTAAATATTGATGGGTGCTTTCGTCGAGGTCCGCGTTGTTAGCTTCCGTGTTGTGTATTCACAATGTACACAAGTTGCTTTCTTTTAAAAAAAAGAAATGAAATCGTGAATATTAATGCTTGTTTTCTTTTAATGAAATTTAAAGATCAGATAATTGTTATTTAATGATCCATGATTTCACCTGATTTTGTTTATATAAGATGTATAAAAACTGACGGATTCTTAATAAAACTGCTGTCCATTGTTGGGCATAATTGTCTTGTTAAAGAATTTATTTCTCTTCCGATAAATAACATTACTGCATGCTAAATAGGAGGCAACCACGTACTGAAAGCAATCTTTGTTTTGAAGAAGATAATGAAATGAATCATGATTATTAGTTTTTGTAGCCAGTTTAGAAATAGTTCAAAACCCTAGCTATGCTATTTTCATTTTTTTGTTTATATAATCCTGAACTAAAACCGTTTTGGAAAACCAATTACACTGGTTTACATGGTTTTGTCATTGACTATCATATCCAAAATATCTTTGATCTCAATTTATTTATACCCAAGGGAACAAACTCCAATCAGGCTTTAACATGTTTAAGAGTAGAAACAGTTTGAAACCTAAACTTAAATCAATTTGTTTAAACAAATCTCATTTTTAGCTCATCTGGCCCGAAGGGCCAAGTGATCTTTTCTCATCACTTTGCGTCCGGTGTCTGTTGTCGTCGTCGTCCGTCGTCGTTAACTTTTACAAAAATCATCTCCTCTGAAACGACTGGGCAAAATTAAACCAAACTTGGCCACAATTATTATTGGGGTATCTAGTTCAAAAAATGTGTGGCGTGACCCGTCCAAACAACCAAGATGGCCGCCATGACTAAAAATAGAAGATAGGGGTAAAATGTAGGTTTTGGCTTCTAACTTTGAAACCACAGCATTAAGAGCAATTCAAAAATGGGGGTTAAACTGTTTTGCAAGTCAAGATCTATCTGCCCTGAAATTTTCAGATGAATACGACAACCGGTTGTTGGGTTGCTGCCCCTGAATTGGTAATTTTTAAGGAAATTTTGCTGTTTTTGGTTATTATCTTGAATATTATTATAGATAGAGATAAACTAAAACAAAAGAGCAATAATGTTCAGCAAAGTAAGATCCACTAATGAGTCAACATGACCAAAAAGGCACGACCAAAAAGGTCAGTTGACCCCTTAAGGAGTTATTGCCCTTTATAGTCAATTTTTAATAATTGGTAAATTTTGTAATTTTTTGTAAATTTTAACAAAATATTTTCCTCTGTAACTTATGGGCCAAGTTCATTATAAATTGCGATAATTGTAAGCAGCAAGAATGTTCAGTAAAGTAAGATCTAACAACACATCACCATCACCAAAACACGATGTTGTCATGAATCCATCTGTGTCCTTTGTTTCATATGCACATAGACCAAGGTGAGCGACACAGGCTCTTAAGAGCCCCTATAGTTTCATTCCATAACTTATCCTTTTGTTAATTAGCCAAAATATAATGACGTGTTGATTTGTTGATTTCTACGATTGTGTGACAGGATGAGCAGGAATGACAGTGACAATTCAGTACAGCTCATGTCCTGTTTTTGCAATCGCATGTCCGTTGAATACGGGTGTTTCCTGTTTTCCACTAGTCATTTTGGGGCCCTTTATAGCCTGCTGCTCGGTGTGAACCAATGCTCCGTGTTGAAGGCTGTATACTTTGACCTATAATTGTTTTACTTTTTATACATTGTGACTTGGATGAAAGGTTGTCTCATTGGCACTCATACCACATCATCTTATTTATGTTGATTTTAAGAAAAAATAATGTGTAACTAAGTTGTGCTATTATTTGTTTATGAATACAAACGTTTTTGTGTCGCCTAATTTGTAAAGATATCGTCCTATTTTGTCACCAAAACGCTGTAGGTCTCTGTCAACGGGTGCATTGCATTTGCGCCAATTTTTGAAAAGTGCAGTATATTTCTATCTGCATAATTGGCACGCATGAAATGTATCATTGTTGTGCAAATTAAATATGGTTTATGGCACAATTAAAAGATTTTTTTGGTGCAAATGAAATGCCAATTGGCGCAAAAGCAAAGCACCGCTGTCAAATAGACCTTCTGAATTCGCTTATGAACTCCTCGAAAACAAAGTGACGCAATGTCCATAAACTAGCACTGATTCGTCTTTAGGGGGGACATGAAGTTGTGAACCTGCTATTTCAACTTTTAGTCTGATTGTGTGTGTGTGTGCGTTTGGGAAAAGAGGGGATGGGGTCCACATACCGCGTATAATAGCACCCAATGTGTCTCTTTATCGTTTCATATCTTTATAACTATTTTAAAGACTCAAACGCGTATTCATTATGAACTGACAACACCCGACGACTCTTCATACAAAAGATAACAGGAATTACTATAAACACCCAACTTCCAATACCCAACTCTTTATACAATAGATAACAGGATTTACCATAAACACCCAACTCTTTATACAATAGATAACAGGATCTACCATAAACACCCAACTCTTCATACAATAGATAACAGGATTTACCCTAAACACCCAACTCTTCATACAATAGACAACAGGATTTACCATAAACACCCAACTTTTCATACAATAGATAACAGGATTTACCATAAACACCCAACTCTTCATACAATAGATAACAGGATTTACCATAAACACCCAACTCTTTATACAATAGATAACAGGATCTACCATAAACACCCAACTCTTCATACAATAGATAACAGGATTTACCATAAACACCCAACTCTTCATACAATAGATAACAGGATCTACCATAAACACCCAACTCTTCATACAATAGATAACAGGATTTACCATAAACACCCAACTCTTCATACAATAGATAACAGGATCTACCATAAACACCCAACTCTTCATACAATAGATAACAGGATTTACCAAAAACACCCAACCTCCAAACCGAACTCTTCATACAATAGATACCAGGATTAACCATTAACACCCAACTTCCTACACCATGCAGTCTCTTCGGACAATAGATAACATGATTTTGCATTAACACCCAAAACCCGACTCTTCGGACAAAAGATAATAGGATTTACCAAAAACACCTAACTTCAAACACCTGATTCTTCGGACAATAGATATACACACAAAGATAGCAAACAACGAACAACATATAGCTAACATACCCTGACTTGATACAGTTACATCATGTTTGTGGGGTTAAACCAGTTATACAAACAAAGATAAACAACAACAAACAACACATGGTTAACATACCCTGACTTGGTACAGGCACATCATGTTTGTGGGGTTAAACCAGTCATACAAACAATGATAAACAACAACGAACAACAAATGGTTAACATACCCTGACTTGGTACAGGAACAACATGTAGTGAGATCAAACCAGTTATACAAACAAAGATAAACAACAGCGAACAACAAATGGCTAACATAGTTCGACTTGGTACAGATACAACATGTAGTGGGGTTGAACCAGTTATACAAACAAAGATGAACAACAACGAACAACACATGGTTAACATACCATGACTTGGTACAGGTACAACATGTAGTGAGATTAAACCAGTTATACAAACAAAGATAAACAACGAACAACACATGGTAAACATAGTCTGACTTGGTACAGGAACAACATGCAGTGGGGTTAAACCAGTTATACAAACAAAGATAAACATCAACGAACAACACATGGTTAACATAGTCTGACTTGGTTCAGGAACAACATGCAGTGGGGTTAAACCAGTTATACAAACAAAGATAAACAACAACGAACAACACATGGTTAACATACCCTGACTTGGTACAGGAACAAAATGTTGTGGGGTTTAACCAGTTTTACAAACAATGATAAACAACAACGAACAACACATGGTTAACATAGTCTGACTTGGTACAGGTACAACATGTAGTGGAATGAAACCAGTTATACAAACAAAGATAAACAACAACGAACAACACATGATAAACATAGCCTGACTCGGTACAGGTACAACATGTAGAGGGGTTAAACCAGTTATACAAACAATGATAAACAACAATAAACAACACATGGTTAACATAGTCTGACTTGGTACAGGTACAACATGTAGTGGGGTTAAACCAGTTATACAAACAAAGATAAACAACAAACAACACATGGTTAACATACCCTGACTTGGTACAGGAACAACATGCAGTGGGGTTAAACCAGTTATACAAACAAAGATAAACAACAACGAACAACACATGGTAAACATAGCCTGACTCGGTACAGGTACAACATGCAGTGGGGTTTAACCAGTTATACAACAAAGATAAACAACAACGAACAACACAGGGTTAACATAGTCTGACTTGGTATAGGTACAACATGTAGTGGGGTTAAACCAGTTATACAAACAAAGATAAACAACAACGAACAACACAAAGTAAACATAGCCTGACTCGGTACAGGTACAACATGTAGAGGGGTTAAACCAGTTATACAAACAATGATAAACAACAATAAACAACACATGGTTATCGTAGTTTGACTTGGTACAGGAACAACATGCAGTGGGGTTAAACAAGTTATACAAACAAAGATAAACAACAAACAACACATGGTTAACATAGCCCGCCTTTGTACCGGAACAACATGTAGTGGGGTTAAACCAGTCATACAAACAAAGATAAACAACAACGAACAACACATGGTTAAAATACCCTGATTTGGTACAGGTACAACATGTAGTGGGGTTAAACCAGTTATACAAACAAAGATAAACAACAACGAACAATACATGGTTAACATAGTCTGACTTGGTACAGGCACTACATGTCGTGGGGTTAAACCAGTAATAAAAAAAAACAAAAAAACAACAACAACAAACAACACATGGTAAACACAGCCCGCCTTTGTACCGGAACAACATGTAGTGGGGTTAAACCAGTTATACAAACAAAGATAAACAACAACAAACAACACATGGTTAACATACCCTGACTTGGTACAGGAACAACATGCAGTGGGGTTACACCAGTTATACAAACAATGATAAACAACAACGAACAACACATGGTTAACATAGTCTGACTTGGTACAAGAACAACATGTAGTGGGGTTAAACCAGTTATACAAACAAAGATAAACAACAACGAACAACACATGGTTAAAATACCCTGACTTGGTACAGGTACAACATGTAGTGGGGTTAAACCAGTTATACAAACAAAGATAAACAACAACGAACAACACATGGTTAACATACCCTGACTTGGTACAGGAACAACATGTAGTGGGGTTAAACCAGTTATACAAACAAAGATAAACAACAACGAACAACACATGGTTAAAATACCCTGACTTGGTACAGGTACAACATGTAGTGGGGTTAAACCAGTTATACAAACAAAGATAAACAACAACGAACAACACATGGTTAACATAGTCTGACTTGGTACAGGCACTACATGTCGTGGGGTTAAACCAGTAATAAAAAAAACAAAAAAACAACAACAACAAACAACACATGGTAAACACAGCCCGCCTTTGTACCGGAACAACATGTAGTGTGGTTAAACAAGTTTTACAAACAAAGATAAACAACAACGAACAACACATGGTTAACATACCCTGACTTGGTACAGGTACAACATGTAGTGGGGTTAAACCAGTTATACAAACAAAGATAAACAACAACGAACAACACATGATAAACATAGCCTGACTCGGTACAGGTACAACATGTAGAGGGGTCAAACCAGTTATACAAACAATGATAAACAACAATAAACAACACATGGTTAACATAGTCTGACTTGGTACAGGTACAACATGTAGTGGGGTTAAACCAGTTATACAAACAAAGATAAACAACAAACAACACATGGTTAACATACCCTGAATTGGTACAGGAACAACATGCAGTGGGGTTAAACCAGTTATACAAACAAAGATAAACAACAACGAACAACACATGGTAAACATAGCCTGACTCGGTACAGGTACAACATGCAGTGGGGTTTAACCAGTTATACAACAAAGATAAACAACAACGAACAACACAGGGTTAACATAGTCTGACTTGGTATAGGTACAACATGTAGTGGGGTTAAACCAGTTATACAAACAAAGATAAACAACAACGAACAACACAAAGTAAACATAGCCTGACTCGGTACAGGTACAACATGTAGAGGGGATAAACCAGTTATACAAACAATGATAAACAACAACGAACAACACATGGTTAACATAGTCTGACTTGGTACAAGAACAACATGTAGTGGGGTTAAACCAGTTATACAAACAAAGATAAACAACAACGAACAACACATGGTTAAAATACCCTGACTTGGTACAGGTACAACATGTAGTGGGGTTAAACCAGTTATACAAACAAAGATAAACAACAACGAACAACACATGGTTAACATACCCTGACTTGGTACAGGAACAACATGTAGTGGGGTTAAACCAGTTATACAAACAAAGATAAACATTAACGAACAACACATGGTTAAAATACCCTGACTTGGTACAGGTACAACATGTAGTGGGGTTAAACCAGTTATACAAACAAAGATAAACAACAACGAACAACACATGGTTAACATAGTCTGACTTGGTACAGGCACTACATGTCGTGGGGTTAAACCAGTAATAAAAAAAACAAAAAAACAACAACAACAAACAACACATGGTAAACACAGCCCGCCTTTGTACCGGAACAACATGTAGTGTGGTTAAACAAGTTTTACAAACAAAGATAAACAACAACGAACAACACATGGTTAACATACCCTGACTTGGTACAGGTACAACATGTAGTGGGGTTAAACCAGTTATACAAACAAAGATAAACAACAACGAACAACACATGATAAACATAGCCTGACTCGGTACAGGTACAACATGTAGAGGGGTTAAACCAGTTATACAAACAATGATAAACAACAATAAACAACACATGGTTAACATAGTCTGACTTGGTACAGGTACAACATGTAGTGGGGTTAAACCAGTTATACAAACAAAGATAAACAACAAACAACACATGGTTAACATACCCTGACTTGGTACAGGAACAACATGCAGTGGGGTTAAACCAGTTATACAAACAAAGATAAACAACAACGAACAACACATGGTAAACATAGCCTGACTCGGTACAGGTACAACATGCAGTGGGGTTTAACCAGTTATACAACAAAGATAAATAACAACGAACAACACAGGGTTAACATAGTCTGACTTGGTATAGGTACAACATGTAGTGGGGTTAAACCAGTTATACAAACAAAGATAAACAACAACGAACAACACAAAGTAAACATAGCCTGACTCGGTACAGGTACAACATGTAGAGGGGTTAAACCAGTTATACAAACAATGATAAACAACAATAAACAACACATGGTTATCGTAGTTTGACTTGGTACAGGAACAACATGCAGTGGGGTTAAACAAGTTATACAAACAAAGATAAACAACAAACAACACATGGTTAACATAGCCCGCCTTTGTACCGGAACAACATGTAGTGGGGTTAAACCAGTCATACAAACAAAGATAAACAACAACGAACAACACATGGTTAAAATACCCTGACTTGGTACAGGTACAACATGTAGTGGGGTTAAACCAGTTATACAAACAAAGATAAACAACAACGAACAACACATGGTTAACATAGTCTGACTTGGTACAGGCACTACATGTCGTGGGGTTAAACCAGTAATAAAAAAAACCAAAAAAACAACAACAACAAACAACACATGGTAAACACAGCCCGCCTTTGTACCGGAACAACATGTAGTGGGGTTAAACCAGTTATACAAACAAAGATAAACAACAACAAACAACACATGGTTAACATACCCTGACTTGGTACAGGAACAACATGCAGTGGGGTTACACCAGTTATACAAACAATGATAAACAACAACGAACAACACATGGTTAACATAGTCTGACTTGGTACAAGAACAACATGTAGTGGGGTTAAACCAGTTATACAAACAAAGATAAACAACAACGAACAACACATGGTTAAAATACCCTGACTTGGTACAGGTACAACATGTAGTGGGGTTAAACCAGTTATACAAACAAAGATAAACAACAACGAACAACACATGGTTAACATACCCTGACTTGGTACAGGAACAACATGTAGTGGGGTTAAACCAGTTATACAAACAAAGATAAACAACAACGAACAACACATGGTTAAAATACCCTGACTTGGTACAGGTACAACATGTAGTGGGGTTAAACCAGTTATACAAACAAAGATAAACAACAACGAACAACACATGGTTAACATAGTCTGACTTGGTACAGGCACTACATGTCGTGGGGTTAAACCAGTAATAAAAAAAACAAAAAAACAACAACAACAAACAACACATGGTAAACACAGCCCGCCTTTGTACCGGAACAACATGTAGTGTGGTTAAACAAGTTTTACAAACAAAGATAAACAACAACGAACAACACATGGTTAACATACCCTGACTTGGTACAGGTACAACATGTAGTGGGGTTAAACCAGTTATACAAACAAAGATAAACAACAACGACCAACACATGGTTAACATAGTCTGACTCGGTACAGGTACAACATGTCGTGGGGTTAAACCAGTTATACAAACAAAGATAAACAACAACAAACAACACATGGTTAACATAGTCTGACTTGGTACAGGAACAACATGCAGTGGGGTTAAACAAGTTATACAAACAAAGATAAACAACAACAAACAACACATGGTTAACATAGTCTGACTTGGTACAGGAACAGGATGTAGTGGGGTTAAACCAGTTATACAAAGAAAGATAAACAACAACGAACAACACATGGTTAACATAGTCTGACTTGGTACAGGAACAACATGTAGTGGGGTTAAACCAGTTATACAAAGAAAGATAAACAACAACGAACAACACATGGTTAACATAGTCTGACTTGGTACAAGAACAACATGTAGTGGGGTTAAACCAGTTATACAAAGACAGAAAAACAACAACGAATAACACATGGTTAACATAGTCTGACTTGGTACAGGAACAACATGTAGTGGGGTTAAACCAGTTATACAAAGAAAGATAAACAACAACGAACAACACATGGTTAACATAGTCTGACTTGGTACAGGAACAACATGTAGTGGGGTTAAACCAGTTATACAAAGACAGAAAAACAACAACGAATAACACATGGTTAACATTGTCTGACTTGGTACAGGTACACCATGTAGTGGGGTTAAACCTGTTATACAAACAAAAATAAACAACAACAAACAACACATGGTTTACATACCCTGACTTGGTACAGGAACAACATGTAGTGGAGATAAACCAGTTATACAAACAAAGATAAACAACAACAAACAACACATGGTTAACATAGTCTGACTTGGTACAGGCACTACATGTCGTGGGGTTAAACCAGTAATAAAAAAAAAAAAACAACAACAACAACAAACAACACATGGTAAACACAGCCCGCCTTTGTACCGGAACACCATGTAGTGGGGTTAAATCAGTTATACAAACAAAGATTAACAACAAACAACACAAGGTTAACATACCATAACTTGGTACAGGTACAACATGTAGTGGGGTTAAACAAGTTATACAAACAAAGATCACAAAAACAAACAACACAGGTACAGTCAGACTTCTTCTGTTCTTCATTAAAACTTTCATAAGACGAAAACAAAATCATCTAAATCGCAACAGAAAACTTAGTTAGATATTAACTTTTAGAAATTCTTCAAGGTATGTAAAACTACAATAGATTTGTTTTTTAAATCATTTTTCGCCTTACCGTAACTGATTGTATCGACAAGTGTTACATGAATTGGTTGATACACATAAAACGACGTAAGTTAAGATACGTAGTAATCGTAGTACTAATTTGTCGTCGGACATGTAGAAAGATCCGTCCGTTCGGAACAAATCTTAACTTAAGCAGCTTTATGCATACGGGCCCAGATCTTTATGAATGTATGATTAATGTCTAATTATCGCCCAGTGGCAAATAGTGCATGCATATTTTGATTGATTGATTGATTGATTATTGGTTGCTTAACGTTCAGTGGCAAATATTTCATGCATATTCAGGATGAGAACAAGTTCACAATAAATACAATAGGTAGGTTGCTACAATAGAGGCCATCTGGGATGATGGTCGGGGAAATTTGGACTGCCACTGAAAAATGAGGGTATATTGGATTGGGACAGAAATTTTGCCTTGCAACAGGCCAACTACGGGCCCTCAAAGACTGGTTGCAAGGGTTCTTAACGTGCAAAGAGCGTGGCACTCTCTTTACACGAGGCATCAGATCTAACGTCCCCCTTCTGAACGGACGTGACTGCGAATATGATACATCCAGCACAGCTAAACGGACGCCCCACTTCGGCAAGCGTTTTACTGCCGGTCGGGAGAAGACCAAATGACCATATTTGTATACCCCAGTCACCCTTGTGGTGCATGCATATTTTGGACTAGCTATATATACGTGTACATGTGAATGAAAAGAGATGCATGCTGAACAATTACCCTTTATCGGTAAAATTCTCTACAATAGGAAAAACTATGTAATGTTCGTTGGAATTTAAAAAAAAATGAAAATGGGGCACAGATGACGCCCCCGCTTGCATATCATATAAAGTTATAAAGGGACATAACTTAAGAACAGTCAAAGTTACGCTACCCACATTTGTACTTGATCTGAGTTTTGTGGTAATAAATATTGTGTATAAGTTTCATAAAATTTGGTTGAGGCAAACTTAAAGTTAGAGAACGGAAACAAAAAATTCAGCAATTTTTCCATTTGTAAAGGGGCATAACTCTAGGAACAGTAAGAGTGATACCACCAAAATTCAAACTTAATGTGTATTTTGTGGTAATAAGCAATGTGTATAAGTTTCATAACATGTGGTTGAGGCTAACTTAAGTTAGAGAACGAAAACGAAAAATTCAGCAATTTTTCCATTTGTAAAGGGGCATAACTCTAGAACGGTTAAAGTGACACCACCAAAATTCAAACTTGATCTGGTTTTTTTTGTGGTAATAAGCATTGTGTATAAGTTTCATAACATTTGTTTGAGGCAAACAGAAGTTTAAGAACAGAAACGAAAAATTTAGTAATTTTTCCATTTGCAAAGGGGCATAACTCTAGAACGGTTAAT
This sequence comes from Mytilus edulis, assembly GCF_963676685.1. NCBI lineage: Eukaryota > Metazoa > Mollusca > Bivalvia > Mytilida > Mytilidae > Mytilus > Mytilus edulis. Next base: position 78,564,427 of record NC_092355.1, on the reverse strand, counting down.
GTGATACCACCAAAAATCAAACCTGATCTGTATTTTGTGGTAATAAGTATTGTGTATAAGTTTCATAACATTTGGTTGAGGCAAACTAAAGTTAGAGAACGGAACCCAACTTTGGGACGTACGTACAGACGGACAAGGGTAAAACGTAATGCCCCTCCGCTACGGCTGGGGCATAAACAGTAGGAATAACAACTCTTTTATTTTCATTTTAGCTGTAAAACTTTTAGTTTAAACATTTTAATTACAGTAAGTGAGTGGTAAAATATAATAATTCATAAAGGGTGCAATAGGTATAACTATCTTTATCAATTACAGAAATCCTGGCTTGGCCACTTCTAGTTAGGTCTGGATTTTTATAATGACTTGTCATTTTATCATTGTTGCTTGGTCACTTCTAGTTATACGTCTGGATTTTTATAATGTCTTGTCATTTTATCATTTTTGCTTGGCCACTTCTAGTTAACGTCCGGATTTTTATAATGTCCGGATTCTTATAATGTCTTGTCATTTTATAACGTCCGGATTCTTATAATGTCTTGTCATTTTATCATTGTTGCTTGGCCACTTCTAGTTAACGTCTGTATTTTTATAATGTCTTGCCATTTTATCATTGTTGCTTTGCCACTTCTAGTTAACGTCCGGATTTTTATAATGTCTTGTCATTTTATCATTGTTGCTTGGCCACTTCTAGTTAACGTCTGGATTTTTATTATGTCTTGTCATTTTATCATTGTTGCTTGGCCACTTCTAGTTAACGTCTGGATTTTTATAATGTCTTGCCATTTTATCATTGTTGCTGTGCCACTTCTAGTTAACGTCCGGATTTTTATAATGACTTGTCATTTTATCATTGTTGCTTGGCCACTTCTAGTTAACGTCTGGATTTTTATAATGTCTTGTCATTTTATCATTGTTGCTTGGCCACTTCTAGTTAACGTCCGATTTTTATAATGTCTTGTCATTTTATCATATTTGCTTGGCCACTTCTAGTTAACGTCCGGATTTTTATAATGTCTTGTCATTTTATCATTGTTGCACGGCCACTTCTAGTTAACGTCTGGATTTTTATAATGTCTTGTCATTTAATCATTGTTGCTTGGCCACTCCTAGTTAACGTCTGGATTCTTATAATGTCTTGTCATTTTATCATTGTTGCTTGGCCACCCCTAGTTAACGTCTGGATTTTTATAATGACTTGTCATTTTATCATTGTTGCTTGGCCACTTCTAGTTAACGTCTGGATTTTTATAATGTCTTGTCATTTTATCATTGTTGCTTGGCCACTTCTAGTTAACGTCTGGATTTTTATAATGACTTGTCATTTTATCATTGTTGCTCGGCCACTTCTAGTTAACGTCTGGATTTTTATAATGACTTGTCATTTTATCATTGTTGCTTGGCCACTTCTAGTTAACGTCTGGATTTTTATAATGACTTGTCATTTTATCATTGTTGCTTGGCCACTTCTAGTTAACGTCTGGATTTTTATAATGTCTTGTCATTTTATCATTGTTGCACGGCCACTTCTAGTTAACGTCTGGATTTTTAAAATGTCTTGTCATTTAATCATTGTTGCTTGGCCACTCCTAGTTAACGTCTGGATTCTTATAATGTCTTGTCATTTTATCATTGTTGCTTGGCCACCCCTAGTTAACGTCTGGATTTTTATAATGACTTGTCATTTTATCATTGTTGCTTGGCCACTTCTAGTTAACGTCTGGATTTTTATAATGACTTGTCATTTTATCATTGTTGCTTGGCCACTTCTAGTTAACGTCTGGATTTTTATAATGACTTGTCATTTTATCATTGTTGCTTGGCCACTTCTAGTTAACGTCTGGATTTTTATAATGACTTGTCATTTGATCATTGTTGCCTGGTCACCTCTAGTTAACGTCTGGATTTTTATAATGACTTGTCATTTAATCATTGTTGCCTGGCCACTTCTAGTTAACGTCTGGATTTTTATAATGTCTTGTCATTTTATCATTGTTGCTTGGCCACTTCTAGTTAACGTCTGGATTTTTATAATGACTTGTCATTTTATCATTGTTGCTTGGCCACTTCTAGTTAACGTCTGGATTTTTATAATGTCTTGTCATTTTATCATTGTTGCTTGGCCACTTCTAGTTAACGTCTGGGTTTTTATAATGTCTTGTCATTTTATCATTGTTGCTTGGCCACTTCTAGTTAACGTCCGGATTTTTATAATGTCTTGTCATTTTATCATTGTTGCTTGGCCACTTCTAGTTAACGTCTGGATTTTTATAATGACTTGTCATTTTATCATTGTTGCTCGGCCACTTCTAGTTAACGTCTGGATTTTTATAATGACTTGTCATTTTATCATTGTTGCTTGGCCACTTCTAGTTAACGTCTGGATTTTTTTAATGACTTGTCATTTTATCATTGTTGCTTGGCCACTTCTAGTTAACGTCTGGATTTTTATAATGACTTGTCATTTTATCATTGTTGCTTGGCCACTTCTAGTTAACGTCTGGATTTTTATAATGACTTGTCATTTTATCATTGTTGCTTGGCCACTTCTAGTTAACGTCTGGATTTTTATAATGACTTCTCATTTTATCATTGTTGCTTGGCCACTTCTAGTTAACGTCTGGATTTTTATAATGACTTGTCATTTTATCATTGTTGCTCGGCCACTTCTAGTTAACGTCTGGATTTTTATAATGACTTGTCATTTTATCATTGTTGCTTGGCCACTTCTAGTTAACGTCTGGATTTTTATAATGACTTGTCATTTTATCATTGTTGCTTGGCCACTTCTAGTTAACGTCTGGATTTTTATAATGACTTGTCATTTTATCATTGTTGCTTGGCCACTTCTAGTTAACGTCTGGATTTTTATAATGACTTGTCATTTTATCATTGTTGCTTGGCCACTTCTAGTTAACGTCTGGATTTTTATAATGACTTGTCATTTTATCATTGTTGCTTGGCCACTTCTAGTTAACGTCTGGATTTTTATAATGACTTGTCATTTTATCATTGTTGCTTGGCCACTTCTAGTTAACGTCTGGATTTTTATAATGACTTGTCATTTTATCATTGTTGCTTGGCCACTTCTAGATAACGTCTGGATTTTTATAATGACTTGTCATTTTATCATTGTTGCCATACCATTTGTTTATGTCTCGATTAATTTCATTTCATTTAAGAATTCCATATTTCTTTTGATTTAACATCCCCCCTTAAAAAATGATAATGATAATAGATTACCAGCTGTAATTCCACATTATTCGCGAAGAAGCCCCCACCCCCCAAACAAAAATGTTTTACGATGACTGAATACATTTGAAACTCGTTAAAGAGAAAACACATTACATTTGAGTAGCAGGTCTTCTGTGGGCTTTATATCAAGGGATTTACTCATCCAGTATTAAGTTTCAAATCTCTGCACTTATTTTGTTTTGAACTTTTAAACATCAGATGTTAATAATCATACTAATATACACGTAAATAACATGTAATATGTAAAGAACTCTTTGATCAAACAAATATTACGGTAGGAGAGACAATTCATTTTGTGTCTTTTAGCGGTATGGCTTTTTCTCATTGTTGAAGGTTGGACGATGACCTAAAGTTGCATGTTTACTTAATTATATATATACTATATCTTCTAAGTTTTCTATTACGACTTCTATTTTGCCTAAATTTCACTTCGACATTAAGGCTATGGAGAAACTAAGCATACGAGAAATCTGTGTGCGATCGTTAATCAAAATCAGTTAGAACTGAGAGCTGCAAGATCATTTTAATGCGTTTTTGTGTCATATTCATATTTACTTGGATCTTCTGTGACATCTAATGATATGTTAGTTTTTACCTACAACCACATGTGCAGTTAGGGTAATGCAATCATTACGATCATCACGTTTACACCAGTAATATTTACTGGGATCTTTTATAGCATCTTATAATTTATTAGTTTTTATCTACAAACACATGCGCAGTTAGGTAATGCAATTATGTATTTGTCGACATCAATTACAAAAATATTGGTTTGTAGTTTAACCCTATGGCTTAAAATAACCCAACTTTAAAAATCTTGTTCTTGTGCATCACTTTGATTAATTATTGTTCCCACTTAGTTAACTGATGCAGTTTCGTTGATTAGGTTGTTCGCTGAAAGTGGAAAAGGGGGTGTACGATGATAGGGAAATTGATAGAAACTCTCCATCTATTTATTTATTTATTTATTTATTTACAAGATTGATCGTTTATATAAATATACAGTGTTAATTTCCATTGTTAAACCCAAGCGAACATTTTAGATAAATACATTGAATGAAAACTACGGTTCCTGACTGATCCTAATTTGTTCATTGGGATTAAAAATTCGATATGTATCATTACTTTCTTCTGTTTACAACTCTGTCTTGTATTTTTCTGGTCGTACTATTTCAAATATTCAATTTCATGACTGTATCATGTGTTTTCATAAGTTTACAATAGTACTATCATATAGTTGGGTTAAAAATTAATGGTAAACCCTAGTTTTTAGTGTTTTAATGTCTAATCTTACCGTTTTAATAACATAATCGTTGCAAAGAATCCTGCTCAAACTTTAGTGAAAGACGGGTTTAACTTTGCATTGTTGCGAGAGTTTATATTCTTTGTTGAAGGCAATTGTAGTGATCTGGAATACAAGTACTTTTCAATTGAGTTTAGTTATGTGTCTTGTGTTTCTGTCTCTGCCCTAGATTTTCTATATTTTGCAGGTGTAGTGCATCATAACATAAGGCATTGTTACATGTACAATGTACCATGATGAGCTTTCGTGCATGACTGATGTGTACATATTTTTTACATGGAACATTTGATCAGACTTTGACTTTTTGACTCCTGACCTACATGTATGCATGTTGGGTGTGTCACCATGTTGCAGCTGTTCCTCGATATATTACCTTGACCTCAAAATATTATTTTAAATTGACCTTGCTTCTGAATATGTGGCATGTAGATGTGTTGTCATAAGATGAGGAGTCTATTGGCACAAGAAATATCGTGTGAGCTTGACCTTTGTCCTCAATGTAAAACTTGTATATTTTGTTTGAATTAAATGGAGAATTAACTGTATGGTTGGCACTCTTACCACATCTTCTAAGATATTGTCGAGTACAAAGACTAAGGTACATGTATTTTATCGTGATGTGTTATAGACATGCAAGATATTTTTGATGAATGTTTTAAATTGGTATTAATAAAGCATACTGTTTAATATTCTGTAATTTTTATGAAAGTTATTATGTAGGAAACAGTAATTGTGTGAAATAACTAGTATAACATTACTTGTAATGCTTGTAGTCTGGAACATATGATAATTGAAGCAAATAAGTTTTAATTAACATTTTATTAAAAGTAAAGTTAGAACAATTACAATGTTATGAGTTTTTCTAGAAATATTGAATAACTGTCATTTGTGTAATTGATAAACAAGTTGAAGTTCATGTAATAATTTAACAGTTCATAATAATAATCCAATGAATAATCCAACTGTATGTCTTGTATTTTGTGAAGATCCAATTGTAGAAACTGTAGTAAATCGTAGTAAATTCCACGCACCTGTGCTTGAATTTTATGAATGAAATGTAATGACATGCGCAGTAGAACCCATGTGTCACTTGGGACGATTGTTCAATAAAAACACTATTTTTACGTGTTGGCAACTGTTTTTACATACTCATTGTAATTCCTTTTAGTATTTGTAGTCAACGTCTTCAATGTTTTGCAGATGTTAATGCTCACTATCCTTGATATTTGTCATTTTGATCCGCCGGTGACACTCAAACTTTTCGCAGTGTTGTTTACGTATTGTAAATTCCGGTGGCGCTGTATATATTGTTGTATTTTAGTTACCATAGAAATTTGTTTAGTACCATGCATAAAATGTTTATTATATAAAGCGTACTTAAATTGTATATTATTGTGATTTTTGTAATTTATTATAGAATTTCAATATTTAGTTGGACGGCAAGCACGCGATCCAACAATCCAACAGTGACGTAATTTCGACGCTTGGTCGTCAGTTCTGCTAAAACTTTTGGTTCTTACAGTTGGTATTTTTATTTGCTCGTTATTTATTTTAGTCAAAATGTTTAATTTTTCTTAGAAACTTTACTTTTTTAAAAGGTAAATTTGTAAAGGAAAATAGTAAAGTTAGCGTTTTCAAAGTTTAAAAGGAATATTTCATTTTAGCGGACTCTTTAAAGCCTTATTTCTAGTTTATATTTTGTTCAAGTTAGGATTATTGAAATTGTTCATTGAAGTTCATGTTTACTGTTAACGTTTGTATTTTTGTAATACATAGGATTAAGTAGGCAGTTAAGGGATAATTTCCTAAAGGTCTGGAAATCATAATAAACAAAACAGTTTATGAAAGGTTATAAACTGTAGTTATTTATTGTTAGTTCTTATTCAGGAAAGGTTCTGAATATAACTAATAATAAACATTTTTTTATGTAACTGATGAGGTATCACTTACAAAAATAGTTAGAAAGAGGTCTTCTGACTAAATTCACTAGAAATTAGGATTTTCTCTTAGGTACTTTATTTTCTTAGTAAGATAGCAGAACTCAGCCTTTTTATGTATTTTTCTGACATATTATCTCTTGAGTGTAGAGATAAGTTAATAAATATCTCTTGAGTGTAGAGATAAATAAGAAAATATCTCTTGAGTTTAGAGATAAATCACTAGATGTATAATACTGAATAGAATCTTGTCATATCTTGAATATAACTGAAAATATATGATTCTTGAAATGAATAAAATATAGAAAACTTGTATATGTGACTTTTAGAAAATGCCTATACTGACCAGCTCATATCTTGTCATACTGACTTTGTTATTTACAAACTACTCATAGATTTGAGTAAAAACTCTTGGGTCGAAGCATTTCAAGCCCCTGCCCGCTACAATATGTTAGATATATAGATATATTGTTAGTTTTGTGTACCACGATGACCCTTTTCTCAAAATCCGCTTTGTGTCTTTTTTTACAAGGGTCTCTTGTCCAGACTATGACTTTTTGACTCTTGACCTTTGCATATTCGATGTGTCTCCTGGTATGATTACCTTGACGGCAAGTCAGATTTCTCTGGTGTTTGTTAGTCTTGTATGTTTTTAATTGTAAGTTTATTTTATTATTTGGAATTTGAACTGGAACACATTTTGTTAAGCGCCATCTGAAGCCCGCCTCTTGGCGAGGGATTTTCTCGCTTTGTTGAAGATACAAAAAAGAAGATGTGGTATGATTGCCAATGAGACAACTATCCACAAAAGACCAAAATGACACAGACATTACCAAATATAAGTCACCGTACGGCCTTCAACAATGAGCAAAGCCCATACTGCATAGTCAGCTATGAGGACAAAATAGTGGCCTTTGACTGCTTTCTGCTCTTTTGACATGGTAACTGTCTCTTTTACACATTCCACATTTCCATTCTCAATTTGTAAGAATGTTTGGTTCAGATGAAACTAGATCCTTTGATTTCCGCGAATATCAAGTAAAAAAATGTACTGCTTCAGTAGCATTGTGTGCTGCCACTTGTGATAGATAATGCAAAATGTTTCAATCATTTTACTTTAGATTTAATTTCATGGACATGTACATGTAGGTATGGATAGTCTGCTTTTACATCATAAAAATTCACACAGACGATATACGCATATCAATAAACTGAACTCAATGCTAAGAACCTTTAAAGTACACTTAGACAGAGAGCTCAATCTAGTGAAACACTTTGTTAAGTTGGTTACATTTAACTTGAAATATCACTGTCTGCACCTAACTGCACCTAGATCCTGAAGAAAAATGTGCAAGTTAAGTCTATTTAAAGAAGAATCAATGGAAGTAAATACGCTGATTACTGAAATAAATGTAAAATATGTCTATTAACTACAGATGCCCCTGCTTGTGAAAAAAAATAGTAAATTTACACCGTCATATAGATACAGGATTCGCGTAATTTTGACCGTTTTGTGACCATACGCATTGTAAATAAGTTTCAAAACATTTGGTTGAGGCAAATTAAAGTTAAAAACTATAGATTTAGCAGTTTTCCTATATCAAGGCTCCGGGTTGACATTTGTATCATTGGTACTCGGACCACAACTTTTAACATATAAAAACTCATGAACAACAGTGACGCCATCGGGACCCAATATTGAACTTAATAGATCTGTGTTATGGGGTAATGTGAATCGCGTACATGTATTAGGTTCCTAACATTTTATTGAGTCAGACTTATTTAAGAGAAAGGAAACGAAAAAGTCAGCACTTACGTTTTTAAAGGGATGATAACTCTTGAACGGTAAAACTGACACTTAAAAAGTTCAAAGAGGTATGGACAATTTGTCGGCAATTTGTTTCATTCGATAGGATAGGTAAATCATGTTTTAAATAGCCCGATAGATGCTATTTATAGTACATAAACATACGTCACATCATTTATTTTTATACCTTGAACAGGTATTCCTACAAAAACAAGGCCATGACTATTGATTTTTTAATATTGATTTTATTTTATTATTAACATCCTTTATGCAAGGTGCCATACCATGTAACTTCTCAAGGAGCCAAATAATATCGAACTATTTCAAATTGTGATTTTCTCATTCTGAATATGTATATCTGATACACAGTATTTGTCCTGGTCTTTTAAGGTTTTATCGTCTATAAGATTAGACAAGAAAATACATGTACATGTATATATTTTAACCGGAGAACATCTTACATCAGTTGGTCATAGATCACCCTGTGTTACTACTTCATGTTGTATTGCCTTTTCTGTAATTTTAACAAGTCGGCCCTTCGTTGTGATACAGATGCAACAGCTTCTTGATGTTTTACCTACAATCACGATTTGTAGTGTAATTGATTTGTTCTGTTATGTTGTTTTATTTTTCTGATGAGTTATGTACCCGTGTATAGACGGTGGTAAAAATTTCAGTACTAGTATCTTTACAGTTTGTGATTTGGCGACAAAATTGTTGTTGACTGCATTTGTTACATATAATACCATGTTCAAAAAAGGTTTCGACGAAATGTGTTTTGTTGTTATGAAAATTGTATACAATGGCCTTATTTTAAGTTATGTCATTGTGTATATTACACCCGCAACATGTAGTCTTAATTTCTATAGAATTAATTCTCGTGTTATTGGTTATGTACAGGCACCTACATCAGTTTGACGGCAGTTGTCCCTTGGATATATGTAATAACGTAAACACAGGAATAGAAAGTAATGCAAGAGTATGGACAGTCATAGGATTGCACACAATAAGCGATACATTGTTTTTTCTTTGATACACGTAAAATTATTTACTAGTACACTATAATAACTGAATAGTCAAAATGAACCAAAATGACTCTATGAATCAAGCAAACAACCGAAAAAATATGATAGGAACTTTAAAATTTAATATAACAACACAAAAAAATGCAAAAGTTCTGAGCGAGGTTCGAACCCTTTCTTCAAAACCGTCGTTTATTAGTAGTTCTGAGCTCTACTGGTGGGGCTACGGCGATTCTTATCATTATGACTCTAATTTAATAAGAAGCTATATTGGTACAATTTATCGATGTTACAATTTTTTCTTTAAAAAGTTGTTTTTTATGTAATAAGGACACACTAAACCAATTTCATTTTTGAAGTAAAAAGTCGTATGAATAACAACAGTCATAAAAAGCATAACTTTTCTTTGGTTTGTAATGTCCTTCTTAGGGGATTCCCTGTTTTTCCCACGTAAAAACACCCGAAAATCCGGATATTGGACTTTTATCCTTTTTTAGGGTTAAATTAACTATTGATCACACATATCATACTATATGTAAATCGAGATATTGATCAAAAAGCATTTTTATTTTTGGTTTTTATAGGAAATTTTACTCTGTTGACTCTTTTTGAAATTGGCCCTTCTGTGAAAAAAATCCTCGGCATATTGGCCCTACCCCTTTGATTTTGTGTTGAGGTGGGAATCCCGCTTATATTTTCAACCCCGCCTTATTCGGTATGTATGTGCCTTTGGTAAGTCAGGAGCCTTTAATTCAATAAATGTCGTTTTTTGTGTGTTACATACTTGTTTTTCGTTCATTTTTAGTACATAAATTTGTTCGTTTATTTTCTCGTTTGAATATTGTTTTACAATGTCATTTTAGTTCCTTTAGTTGCTGACTATATGCAGTATTGACTTTGCTCATTGTTGAAAGCTGTATATGACCTATATTTGTTAGTGTTTGTGTCATCTGGTCTTTTGGGGCGAGTTCTCATTGGCACTCATACCACATAAGGGGGAGGGTTGGGATCTCGCTAACATGTTTAACCCCGCCTTATTATATATGCATATTCTTGTATTTAACAAATCAGGAAGACTTAAAAATATTAAAATATCATTAGGAAACCAGACTTTAGAATGTGTACAAAACTACACATACTTAGGTATAAATTTTTCATCATCTGGGAGTTTCCAAAAAGCAAAGAAAGAACTTTATAACAAAGGAATGAAAGCATATTTCAAATTAAGGAAGACCTTTTCAGTGGAAAGCCCAAAACCTAGTACTTTACTACACATCTATAACCATACAATCCGACCAATCTTGTTGTATGGATCTGAAATTTGGGGTTATATACCACATAAAAAACAAATACATTTGGATAACTTTATATCAAAAGAAACTGATTATCTTGTACTAGAGAAAATTCATACTAAGCTTTGTAAATTTTCACTTGGAGTTAACATAAAAACATCAAATATGGCATGTAGAGGAGAACTAGGTTCACTCCCTACACTATATTATGTAATAATGAATATGATAAAATATTGGATCCATCTTATGAAAGATATTGAACCTTCAAATATTATTCTAAGGGAAGCCATAAATCTGTCTCATTCTATGGACAAACATAACCAGGAATCTTGGATAGGAAGTATTAAACATATATTTAAATTTCTAAACTTAGAATATCTATTTGTTAACCAGTCAAACTTTAAACAAAACCATATTCTAAAAAAGGTAAAAACATCTTTAACTATTAAATTTAAACAAAGCTGGTTAGCTAGTTTAGAAAGCAATTCTGGGAAGTGTACTAATTTACAATCTGGCAATAAATTAAGAACTTACAGAAAATTTAAAAATATTTTTATGTTTGAACCATATTTAAAAATGAATTCAAAAAAAAAGACAGGCAAATAATCACAAAATTTAGAACTAGCTGTCATGATCTTGAAATCGAAAGAGGGAGGTATTTTGGGATTAAAGCTGAAGACAGAAAGTGTAAGCTATGTAAGAACGCAGTTGAAGACGAACTACATTTTCTTTTAAAATGTCCTGTTCTAAAAGATACTCGATCTCAACATCTATCTAATTTAAATTCCAAATTCAAAAATTTTTCAAGATTATCTGATGAAATGAAATTTGTTTGGATTCTTTCATCTGAAGATTTGTTTGTAACTTCAAACTTATCTAATTTATTGCACTCCCTTTTTGAAGAACGAAAGAAAATTATAGAAAATATTGTTGTTTAAAAAAAAAAAATCAATAAATAAATAAATAGAAGAAAAATATAGATTGATATATAATTATAGGAAATAAAATTGATCAGGAGTTGTCTCCCATACACCTAGTACTATAAAGAATTATGTTATTTCTCCAGGTCACAGTGGCACCCATAACAACTATGTTTTGTCAATAACTTGGTTTATATCAAGTTAATTAGTGTAAATGTGTATTCATGTGTTGTTTTTGTTTTTTGTTATCTAAATGTACATCATTTTCTGTGCTTTATTTTGTAATTCATTCATTTGATTGTATAGCTCAAATTTTGGGCACCATGATTGGTTAATAAAAATTATCTATCTATCTATGCACGTGCCTATCTTGTTTTTCGTTTATTTTTTTGTACATAAATCAGTCCGTTTATTTTCTCGTTTAAATTGTTTTATATTGTCATGTCGGTGCCTTTAATAGCTGACTTTGCGGTATGAACCTTGCTCATTGTTGAAGACCGTGTGGTGACCTAGGCTACATTGTATAATTGTTAATTTCTGTGTCATCTAGTCTCTTGTGAAGAGTTCTCATTGACGCTCATGCACCAGCTTCTTTTATTCATTGTGTAAAATTTTTGTAGTATTTTGTTGAGGCAAGCTAAAGTTGGGAGAACGGAACCCGTGTTAATGCGACGTTCGGGACAGACGGACTAGTGTAACTCTTTATGCCCCTAAATCATGGCGCTAACGCAGAAGTTCTGACTATTGTGTTGGTGATACACACCCCATAGCACTGTCATTAACACATGTACATATAATTTAATTATAAAAATATTCAATCTTAATTTTTATTTTTTTATTTTTGGCCGAATGATCATATGCATGCCCTTCACAATGACTGAATGAGTATCAAATTTGACGAATTTGTTGTACATAATTATACATTTGATTATATTTTATAACTTTTTTTCCAACTAATTGAAGCTTACCAACTTATTGATCATCACCATCCGTTATATGTCTTTTATCATTCTGTTTTGAACAAAAAGATTTGTTTAACAGTTAATAAATGTGCAATCGAAAATATATGCAAGCCGTCAACTGGTCAAGTGGCTAGATGCACATATCATTAGCCATATAAACAACATGTTCTACTTGGGTGGTCTTAAAACTTCTAGCATAGGTGAATCCAGAGGGGAGTCCCCCTCCCTTTCGTGGGAAAACATTGGTTGATTATAAATGGAATCATTGCAGCATGACTGGAGCCCCCCCCCCCCCTTTTAGGTAAAGTTCTGGATCCACCACTGTCTAGACATATTTACGTAAATAAGGGATGAGTTAAGGAAAAAAAGAAAACAAAACGACTGAATTAAATGAAAGGATGTTCGATGTACTATATATACTTCGGTTTGTTTTAAAAATCTATACGATGCTTTATTTTTATCTTGTCTCCTCATCAAAATAATTAAAATGAGACGATAAATACCTTATAGCTTCCTTTACCGTCGATGCTTAAATGTTTAATGTTACAAAATAACTATAGCGTCTTTGACCTAGTTTACCTTTTTATTCGGAGACTTGCGGTTATCTTCTGTTATGTTCAACGGGAACATTAGAATGCTCTAGAATAGAACCCAGATGGAACCAAGAAGTCGGGTTGCCCTAACCAAACAACCCGGATGATGAACCAGTTACCATGGTTTCGAACCAGAGAGCCAAGGTTCAGAACCAGAACACCCAGATGGAACCAAGGTTTAGAACCAGAGTGCCCGGATATAACCTTATTGCATTCGGAATTCTCATGACTTTTTATATCTTCAATGTATTTTCAAAATCATTTATTTATTTAGTATATTTATATATAATTCATTTAATTTGAAAATAAAAGGAAACGTGATTTCACACAGATTAGGAACAAATTATACATAACTAGTCATAGCATATACAAAACAGCTGTTACTCCACGTAACAAATACATTATCACAAACCGGCGAACAGCCATTTCAGACGACGAGGAAGAAACCGACAATGGTGTGCTATGGTGAACTCGACGATATAGACAAGGTTTTGAAATTCAGTCCGTAAAGAGCGCACGCGCATCAAGACAAATCCTTGGATCCCTCTGCGTAAATCTGTGCACGAAGATGACTTGATTGATCGTGTACCGGAAGGTTCCAACGCTCAGGATTATTTGAACGTTTGTCTATATCGTCGAGTTCATATAGCACACCATTGTCAGTTTCTAGCTGAAGATGCTGGGAAATCGTATAATTCTACAGAATCTACACTGACAGCAGCCGACAATCCAAGGATACCGAAGCGTGTAAAAAGATAACTAAGTTTAACTGATCTGAACGTTAATCTATGGTTCATTATCTCTGACCTGAAGGTGATGTAGATATAGAACTCAATTATCCTACAATAGATGAACTAAATGAACTTTTTGCAAACATAGATTACGCCATTGATTTCAAATACGAGGAAAATATTGACAATATATTAGACGACGAAATGGCAGTAAAACTTGCTAAAAGACTTTCGGTCAATGATTTATTGAAGGACTATAGTGAGGCATCATCCGATACATCAAACAGTAGCCTGGAAATATCAGACAATACCAGCTGCATTGGCTCATAAAGCAGTGAAGGCTCCATAGAAACCCAACTTCCGGTTTTCTCGACAAAGTTTGTAGAACGACCTGATCGAATGAAAGAATCAATTGATGCTGGTTATTCAAGTCTTAGCCGCGACTCATGGTTCACATCAACAACCGATTCCGATAATGCTGAACATTCCGATCGTGACATTGAAGAAGAATCAAATATGACTCTTGTTGATAGCGCATGTGCAGAATGTGATTCGCCTAGAACGATTCCAGACATCAGAAACAGTCTACAAGACACAGTGAGTCAACTTAGAGCTGAAAAACTGATCGTTGAGGAAAAAACCCGCGAAGCACAATAAGACGACATAATTCGTCTAAAAGAAACTCAGCGATTGCGACGGTTACCTGGTTATAAGAAACAGATGTTGTTGAAAACATTGACCAGTCTGAAGGGAAAACTTGAAAATCACAGAAAATTTATTCTACAGTTAATCAATGCAAAACAGATTCGCTCAGAGACATAATCCGTTTTTCATTGTCCCAAACACAAACTTTAGTTGAGAAAAGAAGTACTATCGCGGATGAACAACTAGTGCTATGTATGATTGTATGTAAATATGGAAAATATTTATTTATTTCTAATGATCTATAAATGAGGAATTCAAAATACAGAACAAAGTGATCATGAGACGTTGAAAATAATCCGTTGTAAACTTTTCATTTTCTGGACTAATTTTCGATATTAATCGTGTGTCGTCTGCACAGACTGACTGTTATTAATTTGTTGTTACCTTTGAACTTAACTATAGATCAAACATTGTTTATGTTGTGTGGTGCTTGTACAAAATTAATTATTTATTGAATCTCTATTTATAAAATTTAAATGAAACTGTATTCTTTTTAATATAGACTCGCCATGGTTAGTGTCATTACAACTTATTTTCACGAATTTGACATTCTCCCGCAAAATCACCCAAAACCGATATACTATTGATACCCAGCTCAAATACACACAAATAAAAACAACAAAAGCTAGCAAAAAGAAAACAACCGGTACACATGAATACCGATGTACGAGTCAAGTAATACGAGTAAAAGTAATAGTACTCCAAAAATCAATTTACGTACATTAGGGGGTCCCTTAATTCAATTTCTTTAAAGATGAAATTGGAGGTTTGTCTAATTAAGCCAATGTTTCACTCCACAAAACAAGAACACTAGATACTAGCCACAGACTGTCCTTACAAAAATGTCATATTATTGACCAGAGGCCATTAGAAAGTAGAGGGATCACAAAACCGTTCAGATTAGAAGAAACATATGACAGAAAAAAGAGTCAATACATCAGATATGATAATGTCAACTTTTAAACAGTGATATATATTATTCAAAATTCGAAGTAAACCTATAGGTGGCCCTACAGTATGAGCACTTTCTGCCGCACGTATTAGACTGTCTTCGTCATATATGCATATATCGATTCATTTGTATTGTATAAACGGTCAATGGTTTTATCTAATTGGCGAGATACACTCTGCTGTGGCTGTTGTTCAGATAACAAATCGAAGAAATCCGTCATGTTCAGTTTTGTGTTGACAACGACTGAATATCAGGTTTCTGACTTGGGACAAACACAGTCAGAATGTGGCTGGGTTAAACATTTTTGTCGGCTCACTATCCAATTCCTAACATGAGACAGTGCTGTAACAGCACAACATAAAAACAAAATTTAAGAATCGGTTTGACTTATCGGATCGATACATGGCACAAAACAACTAACAACAGTATTAAAGAAACTGAGTGCCGATCTGAGAGTACTCGTAGTTACTGAAAGCCAGCTCACAGCACTAATGATATAACTTATAATAATAAATTGCTTCGCTGAGCGCAGCTGGATACGACCGAAGAGGTCCAACCCTGAACAGCTGGGGCAAAAATGGACCCAGTATTCGTGCTTGATACAGGTCTGAACTTGGATTGTAATTACATATTTGACACATAATAGGTTTCCAACACAGAATAACTGTAGTCAAAGAAATTAGAATTGGTTATATGATTTGAATTTACATTAATTTTTTGGCTTTTGTGCAATACACTATGCTGTTGCAAATTGACCCCCCCCCCCCCAAAAAAAAATAAAAAAATTGAATATTTGAAGAAATATTATTTTTAATTTCTGAAATCTGAAATGAGAAAAAAAATGCCCCCCCCCTTTTCCTCCTTTTTCCAAAAAAAAAAAATGCCTTCCCTCAAGATATGGTCATAATCTCAATTCAAATTTCCAATGGAGTTTGCAACCACAATTACCCATTTAAATACATCATAAAAGTCTTAAAATAAAAAATGACAACATAATCATGGCTAGAATTAATATACCTCTTAATCAGCATTTTTAAAACAGTAAGTTCTAAAAATAAATTGACAGCTCATCACCTCAAGACAATACAACATTTCTTTTTACATAATTTAAAAGCAGTTCAAGGGAGGTAATTCAATCACAACATTGTACTATAGTAATTGTCCATTAACTAGGACACCCTTGTTTTTCCCCCTTTTTTGCCCCTAATTCCTAAATCGTTTGCGCCATAACCCCTTAAGCCAATCCTAACAATCCTTTTATGGTATGGAAACTTGTGGTATAATTTCAGAGAGATCCATACAACGTTCCACAAGTTATTGTCTGGAAAAATGCTTATTTGGGTCCCTTTTTTGGCTCCTAATTCCTAAACTGTTGGGACTATATGTCACTATAACCCCCAAAGTTAATACCAACCTTCCTTTTGTGGCTATAAATCTTGTGTTAAAATGTCATAGATCTCTATTTACTTATACTAAAGTTATTGTCCGAAAACCAAATGTCTTCGGACGACGACGAAATAATACCAATATACAACCGCAAAATTTTTTGCTGTCGTCTAAAAATATCATGTAATTATAGAAGACAGTTAAAATTAATGAGAAAGATTGAAAATGAGACAGTAACCAAACGACACAAAAAATATAAAGAAATTTAGAGGTCAAGATGGCGTTTCCAACAATCAACAAGTGTCTTAACAACATTTAAAACTCTTTATAATAGACATTCCGTCTCCAACAATCAACAAGTGTCTTAACAACATTTGAAACTCTTTATAATAGACATTCCGTCTCCAACAATCAACAAGTGTCTTAACAACATTTGAAAGTCTTTATAATAGTCATTCCGTCTCCAACAATCAACAAGTGTCTTAACAACATTTAAAACTCTTTATAATAGTCATTCCGTCTCCAACAATCAACAAGTGTCTTAACAACATTTAAAACTCTTTATAATAGTCATTCCGTCTCCAACAATCAACAAGTGTCTTAACAACATTTGAAACTCTTTATAATAGTCATTCCGTCTCCAACAATCAACAAGTGTCTTAAC
This sequence comes from Mytilus edulis, assembly GCF_963676685.1. Taxonomy (NCBI): domain Eukaryota; kingdom Metazoa; phylum Mollusca; class Bivalvia; order Mytilida; family Mytilidae; genus Mytilus; species Mytilus edulis. The sequence continues at coordinate 78,546,901 of NC_092355.1, read as the reverse complement.
AACATTTAAAACTCTTTATAATAGACATTCCGTCTCCAACAATCAACAAGTGTCTTAACAACATTTGAAACTCTTTATAATAGTCATTCCGTCTCCAACAATCAACAAGTGTCTTAACAACATTTGAAAGTCTTTATAATAGTCATTCCGTCTCCAACAATCAACAAGTGTCTTAACAACATTTAAAACTCTTTATAATAGTCATTCCGTCTCCAACAATCAACAAGTGTCTTAACAACATTTAAAACTCTTTATAATAGTCATTCCGTCTCCAACAATCAACAAGTGTCTTAACAACATTTGAAACTCTTTATAATAGTCATTCCGTCTCCAACAATCAACAAGTGTCTTAACAACATTTGAAACTCTTTATAATAGTCATTCCGTCTCCAACAATCAACAAGTGTCTTAACAACATTTAAAACTCTTTATAATAGTCATTCCGTCTCCAACAATCAACAAGTGTCTTAACAACATTTGAAAGTCTTTATAATAGTCATTCCGTCTCCAACAATCAACAAGTGTCTTAACAACATTTGAAACTCTTTATAATAGTCATTCCGTCTCCAACAATCAACAAGTGTCTTAACAACATTTAAAACTCTTTATAATAGTCATTCCGTCTCCAACAATCAACAAGTGTCTTAACAACATTTGAAAGTCTTTATAATAGTCATTCCGTCTCCAACAATCAACAAGTGTCTTAACAACATTTAAACCTCTTTATAATAGTTATTCCGTCTCCAACAATCAACAAGTGTCTTAACAACATTTGAAAGTCTTTATAAAAGACATTCCGTCACCAACAATCAACAAGTGTCTTAACAACATTTGAAACTCTTTATAATAGTCATTCCGTCTCCAACAATCAAGAAGTGTCTTAACAACATTTGAAAGTCTTTATAATAGACATACCGTTTCCAACAATCAACAAGTGTCTTAACAACATTTGAAAGTCTTTATAATAGTCATTCCGTCTACAACAATCAACAAGTGTCTTAACAACATTTGAAAGTCTTTATAATAGTCATTCCGTCTCCAACAATCACCAAGTGTCTTAACAACATTTAAAAGTCTTTATAATAGTCATTCCGTCTCCAACAATCAACAAGTGTCTTAACAACATTTGAAAGTCTTTATAATAGACATTCCGTCTCCAACAATCAACAAGTGTTTTAACAACATTCGAAACTCTTTATAATAGACATTCCGTCTCCAACAATCAACAAGTGTCTTAACAACATTTGAAAGTCTTTATAATAGTCATTCCGTCTCCAACAATCAACAAGTGTCTTAACAACATTTGAAACTCTTTATAATAGACATTCCGTCTCCAACAATCAACAAGTGTCTTAACAACATTTGAAAGTCTTTATAATAGTCATTCCGTCTCCAACAATCAACAAGTGTCTTAACAACATTTGAAAGTCTTTATAATAGACATTCCGTCTCCAACAATCAACAAGTGTCTTAACAACATTTGAAAGTCTTTATAATAGACATTCCGTCTCCAACAATCAACAAGTGTCTTAACAACATTTGAAACTCTTTATAATAGACATTCCGTCTCCAACAATCAACAAGTGTCTTAACAACATTTGAAACTCTTTATAATAGACATACCGTTTCCAACAATCAACAAGTGTCTTAACAACATTTAAAACTCTTTATAATAGACATTCCGTCTCCAACAATCAACAAGTGTCTTAACAACATTTGAAACTCTTTATAATAGTCATTCCGTCTCCAACAATCAAAAAGTGTCTTAACAACATTTGAAAGTCTTTATAATAGACATACCGTTTCCAACAATCAACAAGTGTCTTAACAACATTTGAAAGTCTTTATAATAGTCATTCCGTCTCCAACAATCAACAAGTGTCTTAACAACATTTAAAACTCTTTATAATAGTCATTCCGTCTCCAACAATCAACAAGTGTCTTAACAACATTTAAAACTCTTTATAATAGTCATTCCGTCTCCAACAATCAACAAGTGTCTTAACAACATTTGAAAGTCTTTATAATAGACATACCGTTTCCAACAATCAACAAGTGTCTTAACAACATTTGAAACTCTTTATAATAGACATTCCGTCTCCAACAATCAACAAGTGTTTTAACAACATTTGAAACTCTTTATAATAGACATACCGTTTCCAACAATCAACAAGTGTCTTAACAACATTTAAAACTCTTTATAATAGACATTCCGTCTCCAACAATCAACAAGTGTCTTAACAACATTTGAAACTCTTTATAATAGTCATTCCGTCTCCAACAATCACCAAGTGTCTTAACAACATTTGAAAGTCTTTATAATAGACATTCCGTCTCCAACAATCAACAAGTGTCTTAACAACATTTGAAAGTCTTTATAATAGACATTCCGTCTCCAACAATCAACAAGTGTTTTAACAACATTTGAAACTCTTTATAATAGACATTCCGTCTCCAACAATCAACAAGTGTCTTAACAACATTTGAAAGTCTTTATAATAGTCATTCCGTCTCCAACAATCAACAAGTGTCTTAACAACATTTGAAAGTCTTTATAATAGACATTCCGTCTCCAACAATCAACAAGTGTCTTAACAACATTTGAAAGTCTTTATAATAGACATTCCGTCTCCAACAATCAACAAGTGTCTTAACAACATTTGAAACTCTTTATAATAGACATTCCGTCTCCAACAATCAACAAGTGTCTTACAATCAACAAGTGTCTTAACAACATTTGAAACTCTTTACAATAGTCATTCCGTCTCCAACAATCAACAAGTGTCTTAACAACATTTGAAAGTCTTTATAATAGACATACCGTTTCCAACAATCAACAAGTGTCTTAACAACATTTGAAAGTCTTTATAATAGTCATTCCGTCTCCAACAATCAACAAGTGTCTTAACAACATTTGAAAGTCTTTATAATAGTCATTCCGTCTCCAACAATCACCAAGTGTCTTAACAACATTTAAAAGTCTTTATAATAGTCATTCCGTCTCCAACTATCAACAAGTGTCTTAACAACATTTGAAAGTCTTTATAATAGACATTCCGTCTCCAACAATCAACAAGTGTCTTAACAACATTTGAAAGTCTTTATAATAGTCATTCCGTCTCCAACAATCAACAAGTGTCTTAACAACATTTGAAACTCTTTATAATAGTCATTCCGTCTCCAACAATCAACAAGTGTCTTAACAACATTTGAAAGTCTTTATAATAGTCATTCCGTCTCCAATCAACAAGTGTCTTAACAACATTTAAAACTCTTTATAATAGTCATTCCGTCTCCAACAATCAACAAGTGTCTTAACAACATTTGAAAGTCCTTATAATAGTCATTCCGTCTCCAACAATCAACAAGTGTCTTAACAACATTTAAAACTCTTTATAATAGTCATTCCGTCTCCAACAATCAACAAGTGTCTTAACAACATTTGAAAGTCTTTATAATAGTCATTCCGTCTCAAACAATCAACAAGTGTCTTAACAACATTTGAAAGTCTTTATAATAGTCATTCCGTCTCCAACAATCAACAAGTGTCTTAACAACATTTGAAACTCTTTATAATAGACATACCGTTTCCAACAATCAACAAGTGTCTTAACAACATTTAAAACTCTTTATAATAGACATTCCGTCTCCAACAATCAACAAGTGTCTTAACAACATTTGAAACCCTTTATAATAGTCATTCCGTCTCCAACAATCAAAAAGTGTCTTAACAACATTTGAAAGTCTTTATAATAGACATACCGTTTCCAACAATCAACAAGTGTCTTAACAACATTTGAAAGTCTTTATAATAGTCATTCCGTCTCCAACAATCAACAAGTGTCTTAACAACATTTAAAACTCTTTATAATAGTCATTCCGTCTCCAACAATCAACAAGTGTCTTAACAACATTTAAAACTCTTTATAATAGTCATTCCGTCTCCAACAATCAACAAGTGTCTTAACAACATTTGAAAGTCTTTATAATAGACATACCGTTTCCAACAATCAACAAGTGTCTTAACAACATTTGAAACTCTTTATAATAGACATTCCGTCTCCAACAATCAACAAGTGTTTCAACAACATTTGAAACTCTTTATAATAGACATACCGTTTCCAACAATCAACAAGTGTCTTAACAACATTTAAAACTCTTTATAATAGACATTCCGTCTCCAACAATCAACAAGTGTCTTAACAACATTTGAAACTCTTTATAATAGTCATTCCGTCTCCAACAATCACCAAGTGTCTTAACAACATTTGAAAGTCTTTATAATAGACATTCCGTCTCCAACAATCAACAAGTGTCTTAACAACATTTGAAAGTCTTTATAATAGACATTCCGTCTCCAACAATCAACAAGTGTTTTAACAACATTTGAAACTCTTTATAATAGACATTCCGTCTCCAACAATCAACAAGTGTCTTAACAACATTTGAAAGTCTTTATAATAGTCATTCCGTCTCCAACAATCAACAAGTGTCTTAACAACATTTGAAAGTCTTTATAATAGACATTCCGTCTCCAACAATCAACAAGTGTCTTAACAACATTTGAAAGTCTTTATAATAGACATTCCGTCTCCAACAATCAACAAGTGTCTTAACAACATTTGAAACTCTTTCTAATAGACATTCCGTCTCCAACAATCAACAAGTGTCTTAACAACATTTGAAACTCTTTATAATAGACATACCGTTTCCAACAATCAACAAGTGTCTTAACAACATTTAAAACTCTTTATAATAGACATTCCGTCTCCAACAATCAACAAGTGTCTTAACAACATTTGAAACTCTTTATAATAGTCATTCCGTCTCCAACAATCAACAAGTGTCTTAACAACATTTGAAAGTCTTTATAATAGACATACCGTTTCCAACAATCAACAAGTGTCTTAACAACATTTGAAAGTCTTTATAATAGTCATTCTGTCTCCAACAATCAACAAGTGTCTTAACAACATTTGAAAGTCTTTATAATAGTCATTCCGTCTCCAACAATCACCAAGTGTCTTAACAACATTTAAAAGTCTTTATAATAGTCATTCCGTCTCCAACTATCAACAAGTGTCTTAACAACATTTGAAAGTCTTTATAATAGACATTCCGTCTCCAACAATCAACAAGTGTCTTAACAACATTTGAAAGTCTTTATAATAGTCATTCCGTCTCCAACAATCAACAAGTGTCTTAACAACATTTGAAACTCTTTATAATAGTCATTCCGTCTCCAACAATCAACAAGTGTCTTAACAACATTTGAAAGTCTTTATAATAGTCATTCCGTCTCCAACAATCAACAAGTGTCTTAACAACATTTAAAACTCTTTATAATAGTCATTCCGTCTCCAACAATCAACAAGTGTCTTAACAACATTTGAAAGTCCTTATAATAGTCATTCCGTCTCCAACAATCAACAAGTGTCTTAACAACATTTAAAACTCTTTATAATAGTCATTCCGTCTCCAACAATCAACAAGTGTCTTAACAACATTTGAAAGTCTTTATAATAGTCATTCCGTCTCAAACAATCAACAAGTGTCTTAACAACATTTGAAAGTCTTTATAATAGTCATTCCGTCTCCAACAATCAACAAGTGTCTTAACAACATTTGAAACTCTTTATAATAGTCATTCCGTCTCCAACAATCAACAAGTGTCTTAACAACATTTAAAACTCTTTATAATAGTCATTCCGTCTCCAACAATCAACAAGTGTCTTAACAACATTTAAGACTCTTTATAATAGTCATTCCGTCTCCAACAATCAACAAGTGTCTTAACAACATTTGAAAGTCTTTATAATAGACATACCGTTTCCATTAATCAACAAGTGTCTTAACAACATTTGAAAGTCTTTATAATAGTCATTCCGTCTCCAACAATCAACAAGTGTCTTAACAACATTTAAAACTCTTTATAATAGTCATTCCGTCTCCAACAATCAACAAGTGTCTTAACAACATTTGAAACTCTTTATAATAGTCATTCCGTCTCCAACAATCAACAAGTGTCTTAACAACATTTAAAACTCTTTATAATAGTCATTCCGTCTCCAACAATCAACACGTGTCTTAACAACATTTAAAACTTTTTATAATAGTCATTCCGTCTCCAACAATCAACAAGTGTCTTAACAACATTTGAAAGTCTTTATAATAGACATTCCGTCTCCAACAATCAACAAGTGTCTTAACAACATTTGAAACTCTTTATAATAGTCATTCCGTCTCCAACAATCAACAAGTGTCTTAACAACATTTGAAAGTCTTTATAATAGTCATTCCGTCTCCAACAATCAACAAGTGTCTTAACAACATTTGAAACTCTTTATAATAGTCATTCCGTCTCCAACAATCAACAAGTGTCTTAACAACATTTGAAAGTCTTTATAATAGTCATTCCGTCTCCAACAATCAACAAGTGCCTTAACAACATTTAAAACTCTTTATAATAGTCATTCCGTCTCCAACAATCAACAAGTGTCTTAACAACATTTGAAAGTCTTTATAAAAGACATTCCGTCTCCAACAATCAACAAGTGTCTTAACAACATTTGAAACTCTTTATAATAGTCATTCCGTCTCCAACAATCAACAAGTGTCTTAACAACATTTGAAAGTCTTTATAATAGACATACCGTTTCCAACAATCAAGAAGTGTCTTAACAACATGGGAAAGTCTTTATAATAGTCATTCCGTCTACAACAATCAACAAGTGTCTTAACAACATTTGAAAGTCTTTATAATAGTCATTCCGTCTCCAACAATCACCAAGTGTCTTAACAACATTTAAAAGTCTTTATAATAGTCATTCCGTCTCCAACAATCAACAAGTGTCTTAACAACATTTGAAAGTCTTTATAATAGACATTCCGTCTCCAACAATCAACAAGTGTTTTAACAACATTTGAAACTCTTTATAATAGACATTCCGTCTCCAACAATCAACAAGTGTTTTAACAACATTTGAAACTCTTTATAATAGACATACCGTTTCCAACAATCAACAAGTGTCTTAACAACATTTAAAACTCTTTATAATAGACATTCCGTCTCCAACAATCAACAAGTGTCTTAACAACATTTGAAGCTCTTTATAATAGTCATTCCGTCTCCAACAATCAACAAGTGTCTTAACAACATTTGAAAGTCTTTATAATAGACATACCGTTTCCAACAATCAACAAGTGTCTTAACAACATTTGAAAGTCTTTATAATAGTCATTCCGTCTCCAACAATCAACAAGTGTCTTAACAACATTTGAAAGTCTTTATAATAGTCATTCCGTCTCCAACAATCACCAAGTGTCTTAACAACATTTAAAAGTCTTTATAATAGTCATTCCGTCTCCAACAATCAACAAGTGTCTTAACAACATTTGAAAGTCTTTATAATAGACATTCCGTCTCCAACAATCAACAAGTGTTTTAACAACATTTGAAACTCTTTATAATAGACATTCCGTCTCCAACAATCAACAAGTGTCTTAACAACATTTGAAACTCTTTATAATAGACATTCCGTCTCCAACAATCAACAAGTGTTTTAACAACATTTGAAACTCTTTATAATAGACATTCCGTCTCCAACAATCAACAAGTGTCTTAACAACATTTGAAAGTCTTTATAATAGACATTCCGTCTCCAACAATCAACAAGTGTCTTAACAACATTTAAAACTCTTTATAATAGTCATTCCGTCTCCAACAATCAACAAGTGTCTTAACAACATTTGAAAGTCTTTATAATAGACATTCCGTCTCCAACAATCAACAAGTGTCTTAACAACATTTGAAAGTCTTTATAATAGACATTCCGTCTCCAACAATCAACAAGTGTCTTAACAACATTTGAAAGTCTTTATAATAGTCATTCCGTCTACAACAATCAACAAGTGTCTTAACAACATTTGAAACTCTTTATAATAGTCATTCCGTCTCCAACAATCAACAAGTGTCTTAACAACATTTGAAACTCTTTATAATAGACATTCCGTCTCCAACAATCAACAAGTGTCTTTACAACATTTGAAAGTCTTTATTATAGACATACCGTTTCCAACAATCAACAAGTGTCTTAACAACATTTGAAACTCTTTATAATAGACATTCCGTCTCCGACAATCAACAAGTGTCTTTACAACATTTGAAACTCTTTATAATAGACATTCCGTCTCCAACAATCAACAAGTGTCTTAACAACATGTGAAAGTCTTTATAATAGTCATTCCGTCTCCAACAATCACCAAGTGTCTTAACAACATTTAAAAGTCTTTATAATAGACATTCCGTCTCCAACAATCAACAAGTGTTTTAACAACATTTGAAACTCTTTATAATAGACATTCCGTCTCCAACAATCAACAAGTGTTTTAACAACATTTGAAACTCTTTATAATAGACATTCCGTCTCCAACAATCAACAAGTGTCTTAACAACATTTGAAAGTCTTTATAATAGACATACCGTTTCCAACAATCAACAAGTGTCTTAACAACATTTGAAAGTCTTTATAATAGTCATTCCGTCTCCAACAATCAACAAGTGTCTTAACAACATTTAAAACTCTTTATAATAGTCATTCCGTCTCCAACAATCAACAAGTGTCTTAACAACATTTGAAACTCTTTATAATAGTCATTCCGTCTCCAACAATCAACAAGTGTCTTAACAACATTTAAAACTCTTTATAATAGTCATTCCGTCTCCAACAATCAACAAGTGTCTTAACAACATTTAAAACTCTTTATAATAGTCATTCCGTCTCCAACAATCAACAAGTGTCTTAACAACATTTGAAAGTCTTTATAATAGACATTCCGTCTCCAACAATCAACAAGTGTCTTAACAACATTTGAAACTCTTTATAATAGTCATTCCGTCTCCAACAATCAACAAGTGTCTTAACAACATTTGAAAGTCTTTATAATAGTCATTCCGTCTCCAACAATCAACAAGTGTCTTAACAACATTTGAAACTCTTTATAATAGTCATTCCGTCTCCAACAATCAACAAGTGTCTTAACAACATTTGAAAGTCTTTATAATAGTCATTCCGTCTCCAACAATCAACAAGTGCCTTAACAACATTTAAAACTCTTTATAATAGTCATTCCGTCTCCAACAATCAACAAGTGTCTTAACAACATTTGAAAGTCTTTATAAAAGACATTCCGTCTCCAACAATCAACAAGTGTCTTAACAACATTTGAAACTCTTTATAATAGTCATTCCGTCTCCAACAATCAACAAGTGTCTTAACAACATTTGAAAGTCTTTATAATAGACATACCGTTTCCAACAATCAACAAGTGTCTTAACAACATGTGAAAGTCTTTATAATAGTCATTCCGTCTACAACAATCAACAAGTGTCTTAACAACATTTGAAAGTCTTTATAATAGTCATTCCGTCTCCAACAATCACCAAGTGTCTTAACAACATTTAAAAGTCTTTATAATAGTCATTCCGTCTCCAACAATCAACAAGTGTCTTAACAACATTTGAAAGTCTTTATAATAGACATTCCGTCTCCAACAATCAACAAGTGTTTTAACAACATTTGAAACTCTTTATAATAGACATTCCGTCTCCAACAATCAACAAGTGTTTTAACAACATTTGAAACTCTTTATAATAGACATACCGTTTCCAACAATCAACAAGTGTCTTAACAACATTTAAAACTCTTTATAATAGACATTCCGTCTCCAACAATCAACAAATGTCTTAACAACATTTGAAACTCTTTATAATAGTCATTCCGTCTCCAACAATCAACAAGTGTCTTAACAACATTTGAAAGTCTTTATAATAGACATACCGTTTCCAACAATCAACAAGTGTCTTAACAACATTTGAAAGTCTTTATAATAGTCATTCCGTCTCCAACAATCAACAAGTGTCTTAACAACATTTGAAAGTCTTTATAATAGTCATTCCGTCTCCAACAATCACCAAGTGTCTTAACAACATTTAAAAGTCTTTATAATAGTCATTCCGTCTCCAACAATCAACAAGTGTCTTAGCAACATTTGAAAGTCTTTATAATAGACATTCCGTCTCCAACAATCAACAAGTGTTTTAACAACATTTGAAACTCTTTATAATAGACATTCCGTCTCCAACAATCAACAAGTGTCTTAACAACATTTGAAGCTCTTTATAATAGACATTCCGTCTCCAACAATCAACAAGTGTTTTAACAACATTTGAAACTCTTTATAATAGACATTCCGTCTCCAACAATCAACAAGTGTCTTAACAACATTTGAAACTCTTTATAATAGACATTCCGTCTCCAACAATCAACAAGTGTCTTAACAACATTTAAAACTCTTTATAATAGTCATTCCGTCTCCAACAATCAACAAGTGTCTTAACAACATTTGAAAGTCTTTATAATAGACATTCCGTCTCCAACAATCAACAAGTGTCTTAACAACATTTGAAAGTCTTTATAATAGACATTCCGTCTCCAACAATCAACAAGTGTCTTAACAACATTTGAAAGTCTTTATAATAGTCATTCCGTCTACAACAATCAACAAGTGTCTTAACAACATTTGAAACTCTTTATAATAGTCATTCCGTCTCCAACAATCAACAAGTGTCTTAACAACATTTGAAACTCTTTATAATAGACATTCCGTCTCCAACAATCAACAAGTGTCTTAACAACATTTGAAAGTCTTTATTATAGACATACCGTTTCCAACAATCAACAAGTGTCTTAACAACATTTGAAACTCTTTATAATAGACATTCCGTCTCCGACAATCAACAAGTGTCTTTACAACATTTGAAACTCTTTATAATAGACATTCCGTCTCCAACAATCAACAAGTGTCTTAACAACATGTGAAAGTCTTTATAATATTCATTCCGTCTCCAACAATCACCAAGTGTCTTAACAACATTTAAAAGTCTTTATAATAGACATTCCGTCTCCAACAATCAACAAGTGTTTTAACAACATTTGAAACTCTTTATAATAGACATTCCGTCTCCAACAATCAACAAGTGTTTTAACAACATTTGAAACTCTTTATAATAGACATTCCGTCTCCAACAATCAACAAGTGTCTTAACAACATTTGAAAGTCTTTATAATAGACATTCCGTCTCCAACAATGAACAAGTGTCTTAACAACATTTAAAACTCTTTATAATAGTCATTCCGTCTCCAACAATCAACAAGTGTCTTAACAACATTTGAAAGTCTTTATAATAGACATTCCGTCTCCAACAATCAACAAGTGTCTTAACAACATTTGAAAGTCTTTATAATAGACATTCCGTCTCCAACAATCAACAAGTGTCTTAACAACATTTGAAAGTCTTTATAATAGTCATTCCGTCTACAACAATCAACAAGTGTCTTAACAACATTTGAAACTCTTTATAATAGTCATTCCGTCTCCAACAATCAACAAGTGTCTTAACAACATTTGAAACTCTTTATAATAGACATTCCGTCTCCAACAATCAACAAGTGTCTTAACAACATTTGAAAGTCTTTATTATAGACATACCGTTTCCAACAATCAACAAGTGTCTTAACAACATTTGAAACTCTTTATAATAGACATTCCGTCTCCGACAATCAACAAGTGTCTTTACAACATTTGAAACTCTTTATAATAGACATTCCGTCTCCAACAATCAACAAGTGTCTTAACAACATGTGAAAGTCTTTATAATAGTCATTCCGTCTCCAACAATCACCAAGTGTCTTAACAACATTTAAAAGTCTTTATAATAGTCATTCCGTCTCCAACAATCAACAAGTGTTTTAACAACATTTGAAACTCTTTATAATAGACATTCCGTCTCCAACAATCGGTTATTTAAGTTTAAGAACTATATATCAGATAATTTGATTTAAGGTTAGGTGCGTTAACGTTCATTAGAGGTGATTGTTTATAGAACATTTGGCATGTAGATACTGGTATTTTCTCCTTTGGTCTTCTTATTTTAATTTTAATATTAACAAGTATATTAAGTAAAATCTATTAAGTTCCACATTCAAGCTGCATATACAACTGGGTGATCTTGCCCATGTCAGTCTAATGTCTTTTTTCACACCGGACCTCCGAGGAGTGTATAGAAAAAAAGTTTGGTCATCCCTTGGAATTTTTCTGAACGGCAGTACATTCCTTGCCAAAGTAGGGTGTCCGTTTGACTGTGCGGGATTTATAAATTCGCAGCCACGTACGGTCAGAATGAGGACGGTAAACCGATGATCCTGATCAACCCTTATTACAGTACATAACTATTATATCTATATTAGTTTGTCCTCGTCCTGAACATCCATGATCTGTTTGTCTCTGGACAAAAGACAACATCAATCAATCAATACTTTGGTACCGCATGTTTAAATAGTGTTTTTATTCAAATAAATTGAATTGGATAGGACAACAGGCAAAGTCTATGTAAGGTCTCTCCATAAAACAAAGTACAATATATTACATTTAAACAAAACAATAAAAACACAAACATAATGACAACACATAATTATTTTTCAAAACTACCCCATAACTGACTGGAAGGATGTTTCAAATAGTTAACTCAGAAAAACTTATTACTAGGAAGTGGTACATACATTATGACACGCCCTCTGGTGTCGGTTCAAGTTATATACATGTCAAGTATAAACTTTGAAATCATAACGGTTCTTAAGATATAGAGCGGACACGACCTTTACCAAAGGACATGGGGTTGTCAACTGAAACCAAAGTTTTATACCTTGACCTTTGACCTAGGATGTTGTACATACATTATGACACACCCTCTAGTGTTAGTGAATATACATGTCAAGTATAAACTTTGAAATCATAAAAGTTCTCAAGATAAAGAGCGAACACGATCTTTACCGTAGCACATTGGGTTTTAAACTGAAACGGAAATTTTGACCTTGACCTTTGAACTATGAAGTGGTACATACATTATGACACACCCTCTGATGTTGGTTAATATACATGTCAAGTATAAACTTTGAAATCAAAACACTTCTCAAAATATAGAGCGGACACGATCTTTACCATAGGAAATGGGGTTGTCAACTGAAACCATTTTTTGTTACCTTGGCCTTTGACGTAGGAAGTTGTACAAACATTATGACATATCCGATCCTCTGGTGTTGGTTAAAATACATATCAAGTATAAAGTATGAAATCAAAACAGTTCTCAAAATATAGAGCGGACATGATCTTTAGCATATGACATGGTGTTGGTTAATATACATATCAAGTATAAAGTAAGAAATTATAACGGTTCTCTAGCTATAGAGCGGACACAATTTGTTACGGACAGACATACGGATGGACAGACTGAACACTATAGGGCGACCCACCATTCGATGGTGCCCTAATAAATCCCCATATTTTATGCACATTGATTCTAATATATTTCAAACACTGAGATTAATACTCAAAAATATTGTCCAAAAACATTTGAAGGGATATATGACGAAATGCAAAACGTATCCATCTGAAAACTAAAACTGAACACACATGAATAGCTATTTCTTGTTTCACTGACAACTGAACAATACTATGTATCAAGGTTTAAAATTTAAAGATTCATTTATTATGTCAAAAAAAGCTTCAATTTTCATACATTTAAAACATGCTGTTACGATTAGTTTACTGATTTAGATTTTTTTTATCAAAATAAGGTTAATCATCTATAGTGGCAATTTAAAACAATGAAACCAGTAATATTTTCTTCCCTATCAATTCTATGTTAGAATATCCCTTGGTGAAGAAAAACTTCAGGAAACAAGAGGCTCTCATGACCCTGAATCGCTCACCTGTAATTGTTTGCTTAAATCTTTCATTTATGTTTATTTTTGCTTTCAAAATATATTAATGAGTGGCTTAAAAATTTCATTTAAATGTTCTTTGTATCTGTTATATATTCTTCAAAAGCCAAAAAAAGGCATTTTACCCCTTTGTTCCATTTTAGCCATAGTGGTTATGTTTCTTGACGTACAAGGAAATAAATTACAAAATTTATACTAGATATCTGAAACTCTTTCAGCCAAAGTTGGCTGAAGTTGATTCAGCAGTTTCAAAGGAGAAGATTTTTTAAAGTACGCAAACCAGATGAACAAATTGTGAAAATTTGTCTTTAAAGGGCCATACCTCCTTAAGCGGTCAATTGCCAATTTTGGTCATATAAAACCTATTTGTAGATCTTACTTTGCTAAATATTTTTGCTGTTTACGGTTTATCTTTATCATTAATAATATTCAAGATAACCAAAAATTGCAAAATTCCTTAAAATTATCAATCTAGTGTTAGCAACCCAACAATGGGTTACTTGATTCATTAAAAAAAATTCATGGCTGATAGAACTTGATCTAATGAACAATTTTACCTCACATCAGATTTGCTCTAAATGCTTTAGTGTTTGAGATATAAGCCAAAAACTACATTTTACCCCTATGTTCTATAATTAGCCATGGCGGCCATGTTTTTTACGAAACAAAAAATAAAACACACACTTTATGTTAAATACCCTAAGGATCATGTAGCTTAAAGTTGGTTGCAATCGGTTCAGTAGTTTTAGAGAAGATTTTTTTAAATTTAGAAAACATGATAAACAAATTGTGTAAAATTGTCCTTAAAGTGCAATAACTCCTTAAGGGGTCAATTGACAGTTTTGGCCTTATTAACTTATTTGTAGATCTTACTTTACTGAACATTTTTGCCATTCACAGTTTATCTTTATAATTTATAATATTCAAAATACTAACCAAAAACTGCAAAATTTCCTTAAAATTACCAATTTAGTGGCAGCATCGCAACAATGGGTTATCAGATTCATCTGAAAATTTCAGGGCTGATAGAACTTTTCCTAATGATCACTTTAACTTCATATCAGATTTGCTCTTAATGCTTTGGTTTTTTAGATATAAGCCAAAAACTGCATTTTACCCCATGTTCTATTTTTAGCCATGGCGGCCATGTTTTTTGACGAAACAGAAAAACACTGATACCACAGAGATATGTCTCGCCTTTTTGTAATTTTGATTATGCAAATATTGAAATTAAAATAGCAATACTTTAACATCTTACATAAGTTATGCAAATATTCAAAGTCAATGAACCATGACTGAGGTACATGGCATAACAATCTCCATGTAAATGAGATGTGCCAATGCTAATACAACTGCATACCAAATACCATTGACTTATTATCAGTCGTTCTCTTTAAACAAACCTTAACACAAACACTAACTTGTAAACTATGTAAAAGTTTCAAAGTCAATGAACCACGAAGAGGGGGTGGGGCTATATAATTTCCATTGAAACAATACTTGTAAATGCCAATAAATTTGCATACCAAATATCATTGACTTCACATTAGCAGTTCATCTTAAGCTGCTCTAATTACAAACTAATACATGTAAAATAAGCAACAGTTTCAAAGCCGATAGACCATGACCGAGGGGACAGGGCCAAATATTCTTCATAGATTGAGATGTGCTAATGCTTATACAACTGAATACCAATTAACATTGGCCTTCCACTAATGGTTCCCCTTGAACTGACCTAATCACAAACTAATACATGTTAACTTAGCAAAATTTTCAAAGTCAATAGACCATGACTAAGAGGGCGGAGTCAAATAATCTCCATGAAAATGAGATATGCCTATGCTTATTCAACTGCATACCGAATATCATTGACCTACCACTAGTGGTTCCCCATAAACTAGACTTAATCACAAACTAATACAGTGTTGTCGCCACCGCCTACACCAGAAACAGCATACCTATGTCTTGCTATTTTTGACTCCATCAAGGCGAGACAATAAAACACAAACTTTATGTTAGATACCTTAAGGATCGTTCAGCTTAAGTTTTGAAGGAATTGGTTCAGTAGTTTCAGAGGAGAAGATGTTTTAAATAGTTTACACCAGATAGACGACGACGGACGTCAAGTGATGGCAAAAGGTAGCAGTTCCTTAGGAACGATGAGATAAAAAGCATGCTGTAAGGTTGGGTAAGGTGAATAAAAAACTGTACAGATAGCAGCAAGGTAAACTCAACTCTTATAATACAAACTGGTGAATTTAAATGTCCCAATCGTATTGTCAATTTTACAATCCGGTTGAATAATAGGCTAAGGTAAACAGCAACACCTATAGCCAAGTCACAGTAAAAGAATATATACTTTATTACCTTACGTTTTACCGCTTATCTGTGTTTACCAGATATAACAGTAATATTCACAATAAAAGATGTAGACAGAGAATGTTCAGTATTTTTGTCAAATACAGTCCTTAATTTTAATTGATTTTCCTAAAAAAGTCATGTTTAACAGTTTGTTAACTATACAACTGTATCAGTTTAAATACACTTGATCTTTCCCAGCAATATCTATATGCTGAACATGAACATAAGAATAAAGTGGATCTTGTTCTAAATACATTGTCCACACACTTTGCATAACCTATGCACTACGGGTACATTCAGAAAACGATATTATAGAGCTTAAATCTTTACACTTTCTATTTTTTTTTTTATAAAACATGAAACATATTCATGTTGGTGCTAAAATCCTATACATTGCCTATATACAGATAACAATGAGGGGGAGGACAGGGGTAAGGGAGACAGGGAGAAAGGGGGTGGGAGAAAAGAGAAAGGGGGTAGGAGAAAGGAGAGGAAGGCTGGGAGAAAGGGGGTGGGAGAAAAGAGAAAGGGGGTAGGAGAAAGGAGAGGAAGGCTGGGAGAAAGGAGAAAAAGTTGGAGAAAGGAGAAAAAATAAAATATCTCTCCTTTTAAAAAATAATCTAATATTTCAAGAAAAAATATCTCAAAAGGAGATGTTTTATTCTAATGGAAGAAAGGATAACGGGGGTAGGAGAAAGGAGAAGAGGGATGGGAGAAGGGTACCCCCTTGTCCTACCCCTCAACAATGGACACATTCAAGTTCTATACAAATATCTATGAAAAATATTTATGTGGGTGCAAAAATGTAAACAGTTTACAAACAAATGAAATATAAGATACAATAATTTTGGTGCTAAAATATAAACACTACTATGAAACACATTAATTTTGGTGGTTTAATATCAACACTTTCTGACAAATAAAGCATGACACTTTATCATGCTGGTGGCAAATATATAAACTTTCTATATAAAACATTTCCAAACGAATACACTGGTTCTTAATTCTAAACAATTTCTTTTCAAAAAAATGTTCAAACAAATCCATGTTGGTGCTATAGAAATAAAATTCGAAACACTTACTTTCTGAAGCTAAGATTTATTCACTTTCTTAACAAATAAAACATGAACATATTCCCCACTGGTCCTGAAATCAGACCACTTCCTATTAAATTTAAGATGAATCACATTCATGTGATTACTAAACTATTAACATGAATGATTGAAATCCGACAACATCAACACATAATTAAGAAGCTCTAAATATGACTTATGATAAAAATTATTAAAAAAAACAAACAGTTTGGAATAAATTGTCAGCAGTTGGTATCATGTACATGCATCATGAATCACATAAAAGTTCCACTTGATGTTGGCCCGGTTTTAAAATTATACTTTTATATTAATGCATCACCCCTGTAACTTGGGTAACTTTACATTACAGAATAAAGGAACAATTTCTTACCAGTTGGCTTCAAGTTTTCAAGGAGATACAAAATAAAGCAACATTAAACTAGAGGCCCTAAAGAGCCTGTGTTGGTCACCTTGGTCTATGTGCATATTCAACAAAGGACACTCTCCATAATTGTAGACAGGAATAGAATTCATGACAAAAATCTCTATTTTGTTGATCTTCTATTGCTGATCATTTTATTTGTCATGTTTATTTCTATCTTCTTTAGTTTTCACTCAAAACACAAAAGAAGAAAAAAAACCCCAATTGAATGATGTTTGTAGCCAAGTGTGATTGAATATGGCAAAGTAGTTTCAGAGGAGAAGATTTTTGTAAAAGATTACAAAAATTTGCGAAAAATTGTTAAAAATTGACTTATAAATCCGTAAGCGGTCAACTGAAAATTTTGGTCAAGTTAAATTATTTGTAGATCTTACTTTGCTGAACATTATTGCTGTTTACAGTTGATCTCTATCTATAATTATACTCAAGATAATAACCAAAAACTGCAAAATTTCCTTAAAATTACCAATTCAGGGGCAGCAACCTAACAACAGGTTGTCTGATTCGTCTGTAAATGTCAGTGCAGATGGATCAGAACCTGATAAACAATGTTTACCCTATGTCAGATTGCTCTAAATGCTTCAGTTTCAGAGATATAAGCCCAAAACTGCATTTTACCCCTATGTTCTAATTTTAGCCATTACGACCATGTTGGTTGGCAGACTAGATACCCCAATGATGATTATGGCCAAGTCTGGTTAAATTTGGGCCAGTAGTTTCAGCGGAGAAGATTTTTGTAAAAGTTAACAATAGACGACGGACGCCAGGTGAGAAGAAAAGCTCACTTCGCCTTTTAAAAAGAGTAATCTTGTTTTTATTATTTTCATTGTCAAATTTCAGATTATTTTCTGTTCGACAAGTATAAATCTTTAATAAGCATAAAGAACAACATTCGTACATTTCAATATAAGAGTAACGTGTTCGTCAGATGTATCTTGTTAGCCAGCTCCATTACTAAACGTTTGATTCACATTTATTTACAAGAAAAATTTCTTTATATATGTTGACTGTGAAACACTCGTCTGACATGATCCGGCAAAGCGCCCAACTTGTATTTCATGTTCCGGATTCTTGGCCAATTTCCTTCTCACATCTATTAACATCTCTTCTACGTGACATAATTTGTATTTTTGCTTAGCAATAGACAAGAATGCTTGAATGAAGTATGCGCCATCCTCTGTGTCGCGAAACGAATAATAACCTGTAATGATATGAATATGATGTAAACATTAAGTAAAATTAAACTGTATTGCTGGTGCAATGCATCAGATTAAATAAAATTCAATAAATAAATTAAAAGAAAAAGAAAAGCCGTGTATTATAGTGAAACAGTGACAATTATGAAGAAAACAAACAATTTTGGACAAATCACCCTTTGTATGATATCTCATTAATTCAGTGTTTGTGCTAAAAAGTAGAAGCGGATGCACATACTATAGTCAATGTCATGCTAAAGTCAATCCGACAATCATCCAGATGAAGATATGAGACAAGAGGTGCAAAAGTACATGTACATCATGCAAGTTAGATTCTGTGCAAGTTTTATACATTTCTCTCAGACGGTTCAGAAGCAGTTGCAGATACAAAAGCAGGACGAAAGACTAAACACGAAAGAA
Source organism: Mytilus edulis (assembly GCF_963676685.1). Lineage (NCBI taxonomy): Eukaryota > Metazoa > Mollusca > Bivalvia > Mytilida > Mytilidae > Mytilus > Mytilus edulis. The sequence continues at coordinate 78,527,568 of NC_092355.1, read as the reverse complement.
GGAACCAACAAACTGACAGACAGACATACAAGGTCATTACTATAAACTGCCTGCTTTTAATGTATGGTAACTTTAAACATTACTATAAAAGAGGGATGAAAGATACCATAGGGACAGTCAAATTCATAAATCTAAAACAAACTGACAACGCCATGGCTAAAAATGAAAAAGACAAACAGACAAACAATAGTATACATGACACAACATAGAAAACCAAAGAATAAACAACAAAAATCCCACCAAAAACTAGGGGTGATCTCAGGTGCTCCGGAAGGGTAAGCAGATTCTGCTCCACATGTGGCACCCGTCGTGTTGCTTATGTGATATCAAATCCGGTAAATAGTCTAATTCGGTAGGTCACATTCATGAAAGGGAAGGGGATTGAAGTTACGACGTAAGGAACATATCCGATATCATTTGTGAAACGGTTATTCCATAACGGTCAACCAACTGGTGATGGCGTCCGTAAAATTTATGAAGGGATGATTTCAACTTCACCATTTGAAACTCTTGGTTTAATAGCTTCCTTGTGAGCAGCAACCCTCTATCAAGAAAATCATGATAGGAAACGCAAGCACGGGAATATCGTATCAATTTAGGAGATATACCCCGTATGCAGGTGCTGCTGGAATGTTGCTACTTAGAAATGGAAAGTTCACAATTGGAAAGCTGAAATCATCTCTTTTGTCGTAAAGTTTTGTTTTCAACCGACACTCATTGTCGATTTCTAGATGTAAGTCAAGATATGAAGCCGACTTAACTGTATCTGTAGTATCCTTTATCTCTAGTTCAATGGGATAGATGCGTTCCACATAGTCACCAAATTTTGAATTATTAAGTGAAAGAACATCATCTATATAGTGGAAAGTAGAGTTAAAGGATATCGCTAACTTCTTATCTTTCTTCCTAAGAAGTTCCTGCATAAAGTCAGCCTCATAATAATAAAGAAATAAGTCGGCAAGTAGAGGGGCACAGTTTGTTCCCATTGGAATGCGGACAGTCTGTTGAAAAACACGTCCTCCGAACCTAACAAATATGTTGTGAATCAAAAAATCAAGCATCTTGATAATATCAGTTTCAGAGAATTTTTTGTTTGAATCAGAGTGATCCTTTACAAAGTAGGATTTATTCCTTCCTAAGGCAAGATACTTGTATCTACGTTGGCCATTATTTTTTTTGAAGCAAAGCAATACCAACTCTTTCAATTTGTCTTTTAGTTTGGAATGTGGAATACTTGTATAAAGAGTAGAAAAGTCAAATGTTTTAATACTGTTACAAGATGAAAGAGAGTTAGATTGTATGTACTCTAAACAATCTTTGAACTTTTTAAGTATCCACATCTGAATCACGCCCACTCTAGAATAGACAGTTTCACAATAACTTTGAAGCCCGTCTTTGATTGCTGATACAATAGATGTTAATAATTTAGAAAGAGGTTTCGTGGAGCCCTTGGAAGACCCAGCAATATACCGTTGTTTGTAAGGACACTTATGTAGTTTAGGTATCTAATACAGTGATGGAAGATCCAGTTCTTCATCTTTGGTTGAAATTCCAAAGGAACAAAGAACACACCCTATGATTATCCAGGATTTCCTCTTTGGTAAGTGTCGTGAGGGTATATGTTGAGTTTCCAAGTGAATTGTCAATACCTATAATTCGTTTATCAAGCAGTTAATGTAATGACTTTTACACACAAAACCGATGTTATTGGGGGCTTTGTCTGTGGGGACAACAACATATTTATAAACTGCCGCTTTCAATGTATGGTAACTATGAACATTACTTTAAACTGCTTGCTTTCATTGTATGGTAACTATGAACAGACACTGTCTCATTGTTTACCACAAAATCATCTTTATGTGACAATCTGAATCGTCTGAAGTTTCTAAATATTTGATATGTAGCTTAGGGGAAAATTTCACAAAACTAGCTAACCAGAATGAAAGATTACCACCAAATCTGCATAAGATGAACATTTGTTTAATATAGTCATTTATATAGATTAGACCATTGGTTTCCCGTTTGAATTGTTTTACACTAGTAATTTTGGGGCCCCTTATAGCTTGTTGTTCGGTGTGAGCCAAGGCTCTTGTTGAAGGCGGTACTTTGACCTATAATGGTTTACTTTTTAAATTGTTATTTGGATGGAGAGTTGTCTCATTGGCACTCACACCACATCTTCCTATATCTATTTGCATATTAATGTCACAAATAGCAACATGTGAAAATTTTCTTATCTATTTTAAACGAAATGATCAACATTTGTAGAGAACCTTTCATTTTATTTTGGTAAAAGTTAACACAGTAGTCTATCAAAAAGAGAGTAAATGTATCACACACTCATAAATCTGGGTTGCACTCAATGTTTCCTAAAAATATTGAGCTCAAGGCAACCATATGATCATTGTTTATTAAATAATGTTTTTTTGCAGTTTGGTATTGACACAATAATAAGCTAAAGTGATTTCCAGCTGCTCTATAACCATTGGACATTGTTTAGGTCTGAAATTGTCCGTTTTGCTGTGCTCTCATTTTATTCTACACACAAAAGTCATGTGATAAAGTGAAAACAATTAATGCAATATTTGGATCAATACAACACTTCTTACATGAAACCTTTGATTTAAAGGATGATGTCTATACTATATATTGGCTAAGGTGGTCAAAATAGAAAATTGAGGTTGAATTTTTTTAAAAATCATATAATTTGCTTGAGTCCCTTGTTTGATAATTAGAATAAAGATGTGATGCAACTTTTGTCAACCTTCTTGTTAAATCTAAATCTATCTCGGATCGCTCCTATTGTGACTTTTCAACTTACAGAGAAGATATCTTTAAGAACAGTCTACCAATTATTATTCCGGTAAAACATTTTATTAATATTTTACCTTGCAGTTGTAGAAAGTAAAATCTTACCTGGGGTTGTTGCATGTGCTACTAGAATGTCAGCATCTGTTGGCACTTTATTCACTAGGGCATCGTTACTGTCTATTCCTATGGATCCGGATGGCTCATCACTGTCAGGAACCACAACCTTCATTTGTTTTTGGTGTCCACGACAGTATTGAAAGAGAAATAGCTTTGGTTTACCTAAAATTGAACTCAACAGCATAAATAACCAACAGAAGATAGTAGACTAACTAGTCAACACAAAATAAGCTTTAAATCAGTCTGGGACAGACATAAAAGAAAGAAGCATACATAAAATTTTAAGTTTCTCACTACCTTTTTGCCCAAAACATAGAAAAGGAAAACAAAATTGTCATGTAAGGACAATCACTCCTATCAAGGGTCTACAAACAATTTCAGCAAACAAATATTTATTTGGATATCTTGTCATGTTGATCATTTTTTGCAATAAAAATTGTTTATCTATCATTTATAGTTGTTCATGTTTGGTTTCATTTGGCCAAATAGTTTCAGGCAAGAAGTTTTTGTAAAAACTAACAGATTACGACGGGTAAAAAACTGTAGACAACGGACAAGTGGTGAGAAAAGCTCACTTGGCCGTTTGGAAAGGTAAGTTAAACTAGAGGCTCCCAAGAGCCTGTGTCGCTCACCTGATTCTACTTTGGTTTTGTAAATCATGTATAAATATATTAAAATCATAACAGATACCCTAATAATGATTGAGGCCAAATTTTGTTTAATATTGGCCTTGTAATTTAATTAAAAGCAGAAGACTTTTGTAAAGTTTACAGAAACGACCAATAAATTCATTGAAATTGTAGAAAATTACTTTATAAGGACAATGACAAATCAGCTACAAAGTAACAACACTTGGTCAGCACCTCAAAAGAAACATTCATACCATGTTTGGTTTCAATCCATTAAGCGGTTTTCTAGTAAAAGACATTTGTATATATTTCCCATAGGGTCCTTTGTTAAACTAAGGCCCCTGTTGGCAGCCATCTTGGATGATGGATTTGCTACAAACTAACAACACTTGGTCAGCACCTCATAAGGAACATCAATGCCATGTTTGGTTTCATTCCATTCAGTGGTTTATCAAAAGAAGACACTTGTATGTATTTCCCATAGGGTCCTTTGTTAAACTAAGTCCCCTGTTTGAAGCCATCTTGGATGATTGATTGGCTACAAACTAACAACACTTAGACAGCATTTCATTAAGAACATTCATGCCATGTTTGGTTTGATTCCATTCAGTGGTTCTCTAAAAGAAGACATTTAAAATTGAGAATGGAAATGGGGAATGTGTCAAAGAGACAACAACCCGACCATAAAACAGACAACAGCAGAAGGTCACCAATAGGTTTTCAATGCAGCGAGAAATTCACGCACCTGGAGGCGTCCTTCAGCTGGCCCCTAAATAAATATATATACTAGTTCAAGGATAATGAACGCCATACTAAACTCCAAATTATACACAAGAAACTAAAGTTAAAAATAATACAAGACTAACAAAGGCCAGAGGCTCCTGACTTGGGACAGGCGCACAACTGCGGCGGGGTTAAACATGTTTATGAGACTTCAATCCTCCCCCTATACATCTAGCCAATGTAGAAAAGTAAAAGCATAACAATACGCACATTAAAATTCAGTTCAAGAGAAGTCCGAGTCTGATGTTAGAAGATGTAACAAAAGAAACTTAACAAAATGATAATAATATATAAATAACAACAGACCACTAACAGTTAACTGACATGCCAGCTCCAGACTTCAATTACACTGATTGAAAGATTATGTCTTTATCATATGAATATCAGGCACAATCCCCCCCCCCTCTGGTGGCCATCTTTGATGATGAATCGCCTACAAAGTTACTTGGTCAGCACCTCATAAGGAACGTTCATACATTGTTTAATTTCATTCGATTTAGTGGTTCTCTTAAAGAAGACATTTGTATATATTTCCCATAGGGTCCTATGTTAAACTAAGAGCCCAGCTGGCGGCCATCTTAAATGATGATGGATTCCCTACTAAGTTACAACACTTGGTCAGCACCTCATAAGGAACATTTATGCCATGTTTGGTTTCATTGCATTCAGTGTTTCTCTAAAAGAAGACGTTTGTATATATTGTCCATAGAATCCTATGTAAAACGAAGTCCCCAGCTGGTGGCCATCTTGGATGATGGATCAGCTACAAAGTAGCAACACTTGGTCAACACCTCATAAGGAACATTCATGCCATGTTTGCTTTCATTCCTTTCCGTGGTTCTCGAGAAGAAGTCCAAAATGTAAAAAGTTAACTATAGGACGACGAAGACGGAAGATGGACGCCCAGAGATGAGAAAAGCTCACTTGGCCCTGTGGGCCAGGTGAGCCGAACATATCAACAAAAAAAGATCAACAATTAAGAGAAATTTAATGAGGCATTATACAGTCGAACCTCGTTTGGTCAAAATCGGTTGCCGGGTTGGGTCGAAAAGTCGGATGAGTCGAAGTAATTTCTTGGTCCTAGTAACATCCCCGTTGATCAATGTATATCTACCTCTGATGAGTGGAACTCGGTTGATTCGAATATACGGTTAAGTGGAGTAAACTGTATAGTCCCATCAATTTAAAATCAATGTAAACTGACCCTGATGTCTCGAAGTTCAAAAGACTTTAGTAAGAAATTTCAAAAGATGCAGACTTTATGATAACATGATAGCAATTCAAATCAGATGTATTTCTTATGCAATCTAATTATTATCATAAGAGAATAAAGCTGTGTAAACATATTTGTTTGTATAATGACATATGTATGGTGACCGGTAATTCACACCTTTGTTGAACGTTCAAGAGGAGCTTAAGTGTTTTGAACATATTTCTTCTTGCATAAAAAAACGAAACGAATTTGAATGCCCAAAGCCGAGTATTTACTGTCATAGATTTCTAAATTAAATAGTAAAAGGAACAAGGAATGATGTAAGGTAATATTTTTTTCTCTTACACGAAAGGAGACCGTTTCGTTTTCATATAAACTTCGGCCCTGTAAATTCACCTACAATATTTATTTTTCGTTTGTCGTTTTGCACTTATTTCAAATGATTACAATCTTGTGAAGCCATAAATTGACCTCAAGTTGATACCATCTACATTAATATGAGGCAGGCATTACCTGTAAATGGGGACGAAGTCTGTATGAATTATTTTTTTGTAACTTAAATATTTGTTAAAAAAAAAGAAACGGAAATACCGTAACGTTTCCGATTTTGGTTCTGTTGTTAGGGATTTTAGTTGTGACGTTATTTAAGTTATGACGTCATATGCAATGTAAACAAAGAAACGCTATCATCAGTTTACGTTTTTTCATATCAAGGAATTATTAAAAATGAAATTGGTATTGTTTTTCTTCCTATTTATACTAGACTGATAAATATATATTCTACTCAAAGATTCATACAAACAAAACCAGAAAAAGGAAGTACATTGTAGATTTCTGCGCAGGTCCGGGATTTCAAAAAGACGAAAAAAAAAGAAGATTTGAACGATTTTGAGTTCATTAGTACAATGAAAAATTCAGGAAATTTTCCCAAATTTTTTTTTTCTTGAATTTTCTACTGTTAATGGGGACTTCGTCCCCATCTTAAGTCTCAGATGGACAGTGTTGCCTCATCTGCAATCATACCACAGCTGCCAATTTTACATTGTATATAGAACTGTCCACTAAGCTGGACTTTTATCACTACAGAAGTGAATTGAGGTTTGAATATGTTAGTGACTGAAGTACATCATTCAATAAGGTTGATAATATAAATTTGCACCCTTTCTAATGTTTGATACGAAGTTTTCTTAGATGTATGTAGTCCTTTAAATATCATTTATAGTTTAAATAGCTATGTTTCTGGACAAGATATTGAGTTCATTTTATATAATTTATACATGATTCGAAATTGAGGAAACTCCATATTGGAATAGCAACTGATAAGTGCATATAATCACGAAAGAAAGTTGAAAAAGTATGTTTCATAAATATAAAATTTGTAAAGGGTTCCGTTTAACCCGTAAGACTTTATAATTCCTGCAATCTAAGGGGAAGCTGCTTTGACAGGGTCTGTTCGGCAAAAATGTTGAAGTGGAAAGGGGCGTAGCTAAAAATAACTCGATCAATGCACGTTTACATATTTGAATCTAACTGTACAAAGTTTCAGTATTATTGTTATACTTTTTCATGTAGATGCAATAAACCATTGATTGGAATGAAAAGATTGGTTCTAAAAGGTGGAAGCAGCATAATTCTGTGTAAAATAAACAGATTAAAAATGTGTGATCTTTTATTCTACAGTCAGTTTGGAGTGTAACAAGCAAAACATAAAGAATTTGTCCCTAACAGACGGACGGACAGACAGGGTGATTCCTTTTTACCAAAAACTCTGTTTGCAGAGGGTATGTATATTGTTTAATATAGAATGGAAAATGGAAACGGGGAATGTGTCAAAGAGACAAAAACCCGACAAAAGAGCAGAAAACAGCCCGAAGCCACCATGGGTCTATAAAGCAGCAAGCAACAAGCACATTTTGCACCCAAAGAGGGCTTTATATGGTGCCTAAACTGTAATGTATACTAGGTCAGCTAAATAGACGCCACACTGAACTCTGAAACATAATAAATGAACCAAAATAAAATATATGGAGAAATGTGTCTAAGGGCCACAGATGCCCTCGCTTGTAAATATATATTAGTCAATGTACTAATTATTGACATTTTCTTTTCTTTTAAAGTTAAAGACATATATTTCTAAATAATGTCAATAGAAATTGCTTGCAATCTTAAGTGCTCTCATTGTTCAATAACAAATAACAAATAGTAATTAAGGTCTTTCCTTTTACTAAAGGGAAAGACCTTACTGTATTTCTTCTGATTATTAAGGTCTTTCCTTTTACAAAAGGGAAAGACCTTACTGTATTTCTTCTGTTTATTATTATTCTTCCGCCAAATTTTGACAAATTTATCCGCGTTAACCGTAAGACGTGTCGCTTTCATATTCACACTTTGTATCGGTGTCATAAATACCTATCCGGAACTCACCCCGTGAGTCGAAATATTTTGTCGGTTCGGAGTAATCCCTCCGAAACCCAAAAACCTTGTTATCGTTCCAACACCGTAACCGTAATAAGTAGAAAAAAAACGAAGGGTGAAATTTGTTCAGGACCAGACCCTGGTTCTTCGTTACATTTGGATCGAAAAGATTCAACGACTCATTGGTAGGGTTATGCCCCTATGAAAATTAACCGGTGTCGGTTGACCACCAAAACTCAGAAACCGTAAGTCGTAGACACCTAGGATCTTCACCAATCATCATCAATTTATGTATCTTTGAAAAATACCTCAAGGTCAAATTTGTATGTTGACCTTGACCTTTGACCTAACACCTTGTTATGGGATAATCTCAGAAACCATTATACTTACAGAAGTTTTAAATAGTGGAAAATGTTTGGGTCATTACGGCACAACTTTGTTACATTTTGGCCGAAGAGATTTGACCTTTTTTTAAGGGGCATAACACCTGTTTTAAGTTTCTGAAAAGACAAAATCATCTTTTACTATATAACCAAAGGTCCTAGACCCATGGGGTCTTCGGCAATGACATTGGGGACTAATGACCTTGACAAAGGTCAAAAGGTCAAAGGTCAAGGTCATGTCCCATATAGCGAATTTGGTGTTTTTAACCTTATTTAAAGGTTTTTCAGTGTGTTTTAAAGCTTTTCAATACATTCTTCGTCTATTTGAACATGTATTTTACATTACAAAAGGAAAGACCTCTCAATTGTTCAAGAACAATTGACAGTTTAATTATTATTATTATTATTATTCTTCTTGTTCCGCCAAACTTTGACAAAATTTCCCTCCGTAACCGTAAGACGTGTCGCTTTCATGTTCACACTTTGTATCGGTGTCATGAATACCTATCCGGAACTCACCCTGTGAGTCGAAATATTTTGTCGGTTCGGAGTAATCCCTCTGAAACCCAAAAACCTTGTTATCGTTCCAACACCGTAACCGTAATAAGTAGAAAAAAAACGAAGGGTGAAATTTGTTCAGGACCTGACCCCGGTTCTTCGTTACATTTGGATCGAAAAGATTCAACGACTCATTGGTAGGGTTATGCCCCTATGAAAATTAACCGGTGTCGGTTGGCCACCAAAACTCAGAAACCGTAAGTCTTAGACACCTAGGATCTTCACCAATCATCATCATGTTATGTATCTTTGAAAAATATCTCAAGGTCAAATTTGTATGTTGACCTTGACCTTTGACCTAACACCTTGTTATAGGATAATCTCAGGAACCATTATACTTACAGAAGTTTTAAATAGTGGAAAATGTTTGGATCATTATGGCGCAACTTTGTTACATTTTGACCAAAGAGATTTGACCTTTCTATAAGGGGCATAACCCCTGTTTTAGGTTTCTGAAAACACAAAATCAGTTTTTACTAGTGTTTTTCACCTTATATAAAGGATTTTTAGTGTGTTTTTGAGCTTTTTAAGGTTGACCTTGACCTTTTGAATACATTTGACGTCTGTTGGAACATGTATTTTACATTACAAAAGGAAAGACCTCTCAATTGTTCAAGAACAATTGACAGTTTAATTATGGGTGTGTTTGTTTTTTTGTTCTTTTACGCCACCAAATTTCGAAACATATCTGTGTTTTGTGGTAATAAACATTGTGTATAAGTTTCAAAATATTTCGTTGAGGCTAAGCTTAGTTTGAGAACGGAAACGAAAAGTTCAGCAATTTTTCCATTTGTAAAGAAGCATAACTCTAGAGCGGTTAAAATGACGCCATCGAAATTCAAACTTGATCTGTGTTTTGTGGTAATAAGCATTGTGTATAAGTTTCATAACATTTGGTTGAACTTTTAAAAAAAATATTTGATAAACACTTATGATTGAAATTGTCCAAGAAATTGCAGTTATATATCTTTGCTCTAAATTTGATCAAAATCTAGCAACGATTTTATATGCGAGAGCTCTTACAATACAAATTCCCATAAAATTTATATTTCCAAGGGCTTTGATATGAATTTGATCAAAATCTGGCCAAAATTGTATATATGCAAGAGCACTTACAATAGAAATTTCCATATAATTCATAATTCTAAGGGGCATAACTCTTTTAAAAATAGGTGAATGGCACTGATTTTTAAACTCGTCCAAGACATTGCTGATATAAACCTACAATATAAGTTTCATAAAAATCTGGAAAGAATTGTACACATCAGAGCGCTAACAACGCAATTTTCAATATAATTAATATTTCCAAGGGGCATAACTCTTTTCGATATAGTATATCGGCACTGATTTTCAAATTGTCCAAGACATTGCTGATATAAACCTACAATATAAAAATCTGCGAGAATGGTTCACATGAGAGCACAAACGATGCAATTTTCCAAATACATAATGTTTCCAAGGGGCACAACTCTTTTAAAAATAATTCATCTCCACTGTTTCTTATCAAGACACTGCTAATATGATATAGGTTTCATAATCAAAGCATCGTCGATGTTGTGGTTCAGTCAATTTTGAGGCTAGTCTGACATTTTTTCTGAACTCATTTTCATTTTTTTTCCAATAGAGAATCAAATTATTTTGTTATTTTAATTTTAGACAGTGTCAGATTTTTAAACATCTTCTGTTTTTAAAAACATTTGCAATTTAACGATTTTAACAAGAATTGAATGGGAAATCTTCACATGAGAAGTATATTTATTAAATGCCAATATTGATAATTGGCTTAAAAATTTCCAGAAAGAGGCATTAGAAATGCACTTTCTCAACAACAATTATCAAACAAATAAATAACTAGTTTTATTTCATTCGTGAACTTTCTTCATTAAGAAAAAAATGGCATTTCCTATATTTAAAAATATATGTACAAATACATGTACCTAATGCTGAGATATTTCCAATTATTACATTGGTTGCAATGAATAACATTGATATGCCAGTGAAATAAAAACCGATAACTTTCACATGTGAAATAAACGTGGTTATTTCACTCATCCGACATCATACAACAATAGGCGTTGTCAAGACGTCGATTACGTCGGATCAAAACAAATTGAGAATGCGTAGAAAAATATATAGTTTCTTACATTTTCTACTTTAATTAAAAAAAAAAGCCATTTGCCAATGTAATAAAAAGAATAACTAATCAAAGAATTCAAATATCGAAAATTATTCCACTCGTGACCGAACATCACTGATAATTAACACATGCAGTACGCTCATTCTTGATTGTGTTGTTCGTCACTTGTTGAATATTTTTCTCTATTTGAATTCTTCGATTAGGTATTCTATAATTACTGTTAAATAGCAGTAATATGGTGAATAAACAAACAAATTTTATTGCAGAAAATGCCCAGGTAGGAGTTAAGCAATTTTTCAACAAACTATTGAAAATAGTATCTTAAATAAGGCTTAAATATTGACTTGTGTCAGATGATTTTGACACTGATTTTACAAGTAAAATAAAATCTGTTTGCATTAAAGTGGATTTGATTCCTTTTAATACTAACACTTTTGAACGAATTGTTTGAAAATCATGAAAGTTGATAATCATACTTGTATCAAAACGGAATTATTAGCATTTCAAAAAAGTGTGGGAATCAATTTTAATATCAACACACATCTAGTACCAAATAAACTCATCATAGATACCAGAATTGAAATTTTGTATTTGCGGTAGACGCGTATTTTGTCTACAAAAGACTCAATAGTGACGCTCGAATAAAAAAAAAATAAAGTATGCAATGAAGAGCATTGAGGACAAAAAATTCCTAAAAGGTTTGCCAAATACAGCTATGGTAATTTATTCCTGAGGTAGAATAGCTTAGTATTTAAAAAATTCAAAGTTTTGTAAACAGTTAATTTATAATTATGATCAACATTATATTCAATAACTTACACAAATTTAGATACTGACTAAATACTTTTATAATTATAATCAACTTCTTTATATCACTTTTTCACATTAATTAATGAATGGCACTTCAATATATGACTAGCTGTTCAACCACTCTTTCTATAATTTAAAGGGCAAATAACATGTCAAAAGTTGGCAGTAGATGCAATCACATAGATCCAGCATGGCTGAATAAACAAGCTGGATTCAGCTCTAAATTTGGATCGTGATTAAATAGTTGACACAGCATAGGTTTCTGACACAGAATGAATGTGTTCTAATGAACTTAAATTTTTTGTTTTCTCTTACAGCAATTCACTATGCTGTTGAATATTAATCATCTCAAAAAAATGTTTGAAGAAATTTTCTTTTTATTTATTAAATTTCAAATGAGAAAATTGAATTTTTTTAATCACATCCCCCTTTCCCTTATTCCAAAACTAGTCTAATCTCAATTAAAATTTCTAATGGAGTTTGCAACAATAACTACTCATTTAAATACATCATAAAATATTAAGATGTAAAAAAACTGCTTGTTATCACTGAATGGTAAAGATTATTTTAATTTATCAGTTGGTAGTAAAAAGTGAATATACATTGTATATTGTATATAACAAAGATTTAAGTTGATTCTGGACAAAGAAAGATAACTCCAATTAAAAAAAAATCTTGCAATTGCACAATATTGTGCAATTAGATATTTCTTGCTTACTATTCTGGACAATGAAAGATAACTCTTATTAAAAAAAAATTGCTATTTCACAATATTGTGTGATAAGATATTTCTTGCCATTGCCCAATACTGTGCAATTGAAAAGACTTGCTATTGCACAATACTTAATATAATAATTTTAGATCCTGATTTGGACCAACTTGAAAACTGGGCCCATAATCAAAAATCTAAGTACATGTTTGGATTCAGCATATCAAAGAACCCCAAGATTTCATTTTTTGTTAAAATCAAACTAAGTTTAATTTTGGACCCTTTGGACTTTAATGTAGACCAATTTGAAAACAAAACCAAATGAAGAATCTACATACACAGTTAGATTTGGCATATCAAAGAACCCTATTTATTCCATTTTTGATGAAATCAAACAAAGTTTAATTTTGGACCCCGATTTGGACCAACTTCAAAACTGGGCCAATAATCAAAAATCTAAGTTCATTTTTAGATTTAGCATATCAAAGAACCCCAAGGATTCAATTTTTGTCAAAATCAAACTAAGTTTAATTTTGGACCCTTTGGACCTTAATGTAGACCAATTTGAAAACGAGACCAAAAATTAAGAATTTACATACACAGTTAGATTCCGCATATCAAAGAACCCCAATTATTCAATTTTGATGAAATCAAACAAAGTTTAATTTTGGACCCTTTGGGCCCCTTATTCCTAAACTGTTGGGACCAAAATTCCGAAAATCTATACCAACCTTCCTTTTATGGTCATAAACCTTGAGTTTAAATTTCATAGATTTCTATTTACTTATACTAACGTTATGGTGCAAAAACCAAGAAAAATGCTTTTTTGGGTCCCTTTTTGGCCCCTAATTCCTAAACTGTTATGACCTAAACTCCCAAAATCAATACCAACCTTCCTTTTGTGGTCATGAACATTGTGTGTAAATTTCATTGAGTTCTATTTACCTAAACTAAAGTTATTGTGCGAAAACCAAGAATAATGCTTATTTGGGCCCTTTTTTGGCCCCTAATTCCTAAAATATTGAAACCAAAACTCCCAAAATCAATCCCAACCTTCCTTTAGTCGTCATAAACCTTGTGTCAAAATTTCATAGATTTTTATTAACTTAAACTACAGTTTTAGTGCGAAAACCAAGAAAATGCTTATTTGGGCCCTTTTTGGCCCCTAATTCCTAAAATGTTGGGATCAAAACTCCCAAAATCACTACCAACCTTTCTTTTGTGGTCATAAACCTTGTGTTAAAATTTCATGGATTTCATTTCACTTTTACTAAAGTTAGAGTGCAAAAACTAAAAGTATTCGGACGACAACGACGCAGACGACGACGCCAACATGATAGCAATATACGACGAAAATTTTGCGGTCGTATAAAAATCTATCAAAAATTGTACAAAGGAGACCGCTAACAATGCAATTTTCCATATAATTTTAATAAGTTTCCAAGGGGGATAAGTTCCCCCCGCATAACTCTACTAATAAAATGCTTCACCGAGCGCAGCCTGATACAACCACAGAGGGTGAACCCTGAACAGTTGGGGCAAGTTTTGACACTATTTTCAAGGTTGATACTGTCTGAATTCGGATTGTGATCACATGTTTGACATAATATAGGTTTCTGACACAAAATAAATGTGGTCAAAGATCTTAAAAATTTTATTTATCTAGTATGGTATGATATCCAAAATCTAACAACATGGTTAAATTCAGCATATAAAAAAACTCCCAAAAATTAAATTTTTGTTGAAATCAAATAAAGTTTAGTTTTGGACCCTTCAAACCTTAATATGGACTAGTTAGAAAACAGGGCACAAAAGCTAAAATCTAAATGCACAATAAGATTCAGCATATCATAGAGCCGCAATAATTTAGTTTTGATGAAATCAAACAAAGTTTAATGTTGGACCCTTTGGACCTCAATGTAGACCAATTAAAAAATGGGGCCATATATCCAAAATAGTAATTCAAAGTAAGAACACCAAAACAATTAAAGATGTTTTTACTTTCAATTGAAGATTTCTTGCTATTGTGCAATACTGTGCTTTTGCACAATACTTAGTTAAGGATGTACACCTCTGAGGAGCCAAAAATTTCTAGAATTAAACTTTTTTTCTTAACCTGATTTTTTGGGTTTTAAGACTGTAACAAAATAATTGGTGAAGAAAAAATCATATGGTGGTGCACTTCTTTTTTTGCTACGGTCCTTTGAAAATGCCCAATTTTGATGATTTCCCCATTTTTCAGCGATTTTTACCTATTTATGGGCTATTATCGGGAAAAAAATCACAGTTCCACAATCAATTTTTTTTCATACTTTCTATAAAGATGAAGTGGACCAATCTGAATAAATTTTACTTAAAACAAGAGTGCACACACTGAAATGTCTCGCCTTCTTTACTTATCATTGATATTATGTTGATAGTCCTAAATATAAAGCTTTATTACAACTGTCACATAAATTTAACATAAACCAAGAAAACTAAACATTGACCTTTGAACCATGAAAATGCGGTAAAGGTCAAATGAACCATGCCAGGCAGACATGTACAGCTAACAATTCTTCCATACAACAAGTATAGTTGACCTATTGCTTATAGTTTAAGAAAAAAACAGACTAAAACACAACAAGAGTGCACACACTGAAATGTCTCGCCTTCTTTACTAATCATTGATATTATGATGATAGTCCTAAGTATATATAAAGCTTTATTACAACTGTCACATAGACGTTACATTAACCAAGATAACTAAACAAAGACCAATGAACTATGAAAATGAGGTCAAGGTCAGATGAACCATGCCAGACTGACATATACAGCTAACAATGCTTCCATAAAACAAATATAGTTGACCTAATACTTATAGTTAAATATAAATAGACCAAAACACAAAAACTCAACACTGAACAATGAACCGTGAACATGAGGTGAAGGTCAAATAAAACCTGTGCGACTAATATATAGATCATAAAACATTTCCGTACACTTAATATAGTTGACCTATGGCGTATAGTATCAGAAAAAAAGACCAAAACTGAAAAACTTAACTTTGACCACTGAACCATGAAAATGAGGTCAAGGTCAAATGACATCTGTCCGCTAGACATATTCACCTTACAATCGTTCCATACAACAAATATAGCAGACCTATTGCATAAAGTATGAGAAAAACAGACCAAAACACAAAAACTTAACTATAACCACTGAACCATGAAAATGAGGTCAAGGTCAGATGACACCTGCCAGTTGGACATGTACTCCTTACAGTCCTTCCATACACCGAATATACTAGCCCTATTGCTTATAGTATCTGAGATATGGACTTGACCACCAAAACTTAACCTTGTTCACTGAGCCATAAAATGAGGTCGAGGTCAAGTGAAAACTGTCTGACGGGCATGGGGACCTTGCAAGGTACGCCCATACCAAATATAGTAATCCTATTACTTATAATAAGAGAGAATTCAACATTACAAAAAATATTAACTTTTTTTTCAAGTGGTCACTGAACCATAAAAATGAGGTCAAGGACATTGAACATGTGACTGACGGAAACTTTGTAACATGAGGCATCTATATACAAAGTATGAAGCATCCAGGTCTTCCACCTTCTAAAACATAAAGCTTTTAAGAAGTGAGCTAACACCGCCGCCGCCGGATCACTATCCCTATGTCGAGCTTTCTGCAACAAAAGTTGCAGGCTCGACAAAAACTTAACACAGAGCAATGAACCGTGAAAATGAGGTCAAGGTCAAATAAAACCTGCATGACTGACATATAGATCATAAAATATTTCCATACACTAATTATAGTTTACATATTGCATATAGTATTAGAAAAAAAGACCAAAACTCAAAAACTTGACTTTGACCACTGAACCATGAATATGAGGTCAAGGTCATATGACACCTGTCAGCTAGACATAAACACCTTACAATTATTCTGTACACCAAATATAGTAGACCTATTGCATACAGTATTAGAAAAACAGACCAAAACACAAAAACTGAACTATAACCACTGAACCATGAAAATGAGGTCAAGGTCAGATGACACCTGCCAGTTGGACATGTACACCTTACAGTCCTTCCATACACCGAATATACTACACCTATTGCTTATAGTATCTGAGATATGGACTTGACCACCAAAACTTAACCTTGTTCACTGATCCATGAAATGAGGTCGAGGTCAAGTGAAAACTGTCTGACGGGCATGAGGACCTTGCAAGGTACGCACATACCAAATATAGTTATCCTATTACTTATAATGAGAGAGAATTTAACATTACAAAAAATCTGAACTTTTTTTTCAAGTAGTCACTGAACCATGAAAATGAGGTCAAAGACATTGGACATGTGACTGACAGAAACTTCGTAACATGAGGCATCCACATACAAAGTATGAAGCATCCAGGTCTTCCACCTTCTAAAATATAAAGCTTTTAAGAAGTGAGCTAACACCGCCGCCGCCGGATCACTATCCCTATGTCGAGCTTTCTGCGACAAAAGTCGCAGGCTCGACGAAAACTATAGGTAGGTGTTAATATAAGAAAGTTTTGTCATATTTTGACGCGTTTTAGTGTAAAATTTACCATGCTGTCAATTTTGTATTTTTGTGATTTTTTTCAGTTTTAAAGACAAAATTGCATATTATTTCAACTTTTTTGTTTTAAATGATTGAACAAATGTATATCTAAGAAGTTTGAAAAGACCAAAATGATTTGGGATGAAGATGATTCTTGTAAAATCATTTTTTGTATCCTTAACCCATTTTCTCAAAATTTTGGCTAAAAATACCGACTTGATTGGCTGAAAATTTGAAAACTTGATTACTCAAAAACCATTCATTGTAAATACACAATTTTTTTTCCAGAGTTATGTTTGATTATAATATTTTAAAAATTCATTGATATTTTCCACTTGTATCACATGTTTTGGAAATAATTCAAGAATGAGATTTCAACGAGACGAAGTGAGACTGAAAAGTCAGAAGAATACATCCTTAATCAGTTATATATATAGATTAATACATGGCCTTTTCCATATTGGCCCGGTACAGAGTAGAGGTGCTGATATGGGTCGAGGGATGATACCCGAGCCGACATGGAAAAGACCATGTATTAATCTCTTTATCATATACTCAAAAATGAAGAAGATTAACACCGGAAGCTGATATGGATTTTCTGCTCAGGCCTATATGGTCATATCAGACCGGATGTGCAAATACGGCTTGTTTCTTCAAGTTGTTACACATATGCAAAAAGCAAATTATAAAAGTATATGATAAAATAATGTACACACCTTGTTTGGTTTGTATCTACTGCCATATCAGTATTTGTTGCTTTAATATATAAATCAGAAATAATCAATGGAAAACTTTTGGGGAACACCCCTCCCCCCTTTTTTCTCTTTTAAATTATAAACTTTGAAAAATCTTGAAGTAAAAAAGTATGAACCCCCCAAAAAAATTGAAACACCTCTCAAATAATTTTAAATTTTGAACCCCCCCCCCCAATTTTGTTGTTGAAATTTCAAAAATTTTAAAGAAAAATAAATGGGGAATGTGTCCAAGGGATACAGATGATGATCCCGCTTGCATGTTATTTAAAGTTATAACATAACTGACAAATGGTAAAAATTACGCTACCAAATTTGTTTATTTGTAAAGGGGCATAACTCTAGAATGGTTATAGTGGCGCCACAAAAATTCAAACTGGATCTGTGTTCTGTGGTAATAAGCATTGTGTATAAGTGTTTGGCGGCGGGGGCATTAAAATATGAACCCCCAAAATTAAAAAAAAAAATCCCCAACCACAAACTTTTTCGGCAAGATTTTCGAACTTGTCTGAGACATTACTGATATGAATCTATGACATAAGTTTTATAAAATTTTGCCTGAATTGTACTCGTGAGAACCCTGACAAGAATTGGCGGTTTGGCAGACGGTGAAACAGACAGTTGAACGAACCCCGAGTATTTTTATGTCCAACGCAAGACACACAAGACTAACAACGGCTAGATGTTTCTGACTTGGGACTGGTTCAAAAAAGCAGCTGGTTTACACATGTTTTGTGAGTTTCCATACAATTGAACTTAAAATAAAGGAAGAACAAAACTTTACCACTATAGAGACTATTTTAGATTCTCTGGTGTGAACTTTACATTTCAATGTAACAACATCCCAGCAGCACTTGCATTTTTGCATATAGAGTATATAGCCCCCAGTTGATAAGATTTTCCAGAGCTTGTGATTGTTGTTATGATTTCCTTGAGTGAGGGTTGCTGATAACAATGAAGCTATTAACCTAAGGGTTCCAAATAGAAAGTTTCAGTATTCCCGTCAAAAATTTTACAGATGCCGTCACCAGTTTATTGGCCGTAGTAGATTATCTATGACACAGATGACAATGGATATGATCCAACTATATCCACAATTCTATCCTCTTCACTTTTAAATTTAATGTAACAACACAGAATGAGATTTATCACCAAATGTGTAACAAGATGGGTGCAACATTTAGAGCAGGATCTGCCTACCCATCTGAAGAGCAACTGGGACCTTCTCTATTTTATGTGAGGTTCCTGTTCAACATTTAACAGTTTGTTTCATTGCTTAGCATGTTCGAGACATGTTGTCAACATTTAGCAGTTTGTTTTAAGTACAAGGATTTATCAATTGAACATGCAAAACAGAGACAGTTTGATGTTAGAGCCAATGTGGCTCTTAATGTTGTGTTATCCTTTAAAACATACCATTAAATTTGCCCCCTTCCTTGTTTTTGAATGGTTCTGTTATTTCATGCTCAGTAATCATTCCATTTTCCTCTTTTGTAGAAATTCCTTTCTGAAATAAAAATGTGAACATTTTACTGTCTTGTTTATATATGAAGAATATCTTTTAATTGCATCAGACAAGTTTAGAAATTCTTGCTAATTGCTAATAATATACATTGATATAAGCTGTCTAGTTGTGCAATTAATAAATGATGCATTCTTCAAAGTTATGCTGTGTTGTTGGATAGATGTCTCTGATTCATGTATACTCATTAGACGATTATGTAAAATATTTTTAACATCCATACTAAATTATGTTCTTTCTCTGTTTGTTTCGACAATAAATTGTCAGAGATATGAAAAGATTATTTAAAAAGGAAAGTAAGAATACATGAAAACAAAAAGGTAGAGCAAATCAAACGTACCAACTGTTCTAATTGGAGGAAGTAAATGGTCACCATATAGAGGAAATAAAAAGCTTGAAAATTTGGAAATGTTTTGCTTGAAAAAAAAAGTCAAATTACAAAAATACCGAACTCTGCGGATAATTCAAAATGGAAAGTTCCTTATCAAATTGCAAAATAGAAAGCTCAAATATATCAAGCAAATGGAAAACAACAATTGTCATATTACTGACTTAGTACACGCATATCTTTTTGAAGAAAATAGTGGATTCAACTTGGTTATATTGTTAGCTTTACCTCTCACTTGCATGTGACACTAAATAAACTGTTGACACAGAGATATGTCTCGCCTGTGTCCGCATAAAATTCATATACAATCTGATGGACAGCAACATTGTTTATTAATTCAAAGTCATTGGACCATGCTAAAGTGGGCAGAAAACATAACATTAAAAATTGCTAATTAATTCTAAGCAACTAGACCATGACCTAGGGAACTAGAAGAAAACTTAACAATGTTTTACATTGCTGTCATCGTCACTGTTGCAGGATAAACAGTCCCTATGTCTTGCTTTGCATGCTTTACATCAATGGCAAAACAAATAAACAGCTGCACCATAAGTGCATGATACGGCCGTCGCTTTTTCAAAGAATAAAGTTCAATGACTTCTGAATGTCATATCAGAAAGTTATAAAAAACCAAAGAGAGGTTATTTGAATAGATATAAACCAGTCACCAAAGTTTCATGAAAACTCCTCAAAGCACTTTAAAGATATTGTCCGAAAACTGAAAAATCACCCCTTTTTATGAATAAAATCCAGTAACACGGAAACGTAAGATCTTAAATTTATAAAAATTGAAAGGCAGCTTGCGTAAATAAATATACACAATTCACCAGTTTTAAGAAAACTGCTCAAAGCATTTTTGTGTTATTGTCCAAAAACTGAAAAATTATTTAATACCCTGCATAAAACTCTGAAACGTAAATCTAAAATTTATAAAAATTGAAATGGAGCTCATGTCATTAGATATATAAACAATTCACCAAAGTTTCATGCATATTGATAGAAGCATTTTTGAGTTATAGTCCGACATATTGACGACAGACTGACAGAAGGACGGACAGACAGACTGACAACAAAATACCATATTACGTTCTGTAAACGGCAAAACAGCAATTAGACAGTGCATATAATCAAATCAGTTAATGTTAATAATATTAACTGAACAAAAAATTTACTGCACAAGCTGCAATTTCGACAATCAAAGGTAAATGATGTTGACGTATCATGTGATATAACTGAATGAACTTACTGAAAGGCGAGACAAAATGTTCCATGATGAAACATGCCGCGTAAATTTGAAAATCAATATTATTTGATTTTTAACCCCAAAATTGATGGAAAAATATAAGTTTTATTTTCACATTTTTTTTTGTGATGTGTTACATTGTAACAAAATGTGCAGGTTAAATTTTTACTGAGTATAATTTTCCTGAATGGGGAGATACAAAATGAAAAAAATACGATATTGCATTGTTAAAGATGTTAACAGCATAAACGTCACTGAATGTCATATAATTGAATACAAATACTACAAACTAAATAACACATAATTCAGGTTTTTTAACTGAAATGTCGCTAATTGCTGTATTGTCAAAATGTATGCAAGGTATGATTATTATCTAAAACAGGGATCTTAATTAAATATATATACACATTTGTTCTGTTGATCAACACAAAAGATGATATTATATAATGTTAATTCACCCGTAGGGTGAAAAGAGTTTACATATCAGTTTTGTGTATACTTGATAATTAATCATGTTAATGGTATAATGTACGAAACGTTAAAATAGAGATAAATATTGGTATATATGCGGAAAAATGTATGTGGGTCAAATTTTTCAGTTCATCTGATACCGTAAACAAAACCAAAAGTAAACACACAGGAAAAACCCAGATATACAGTATATCACACAACGCTATTTATTTATAAAATATGATTTGAAATAGTAATGTAAAACTGTTTTATCTCTCTCTTTTTTGTCTTGAAATAAGACTGACATATATACAGAAATAACTATATATCATTGAGATGGGAACCATCTCTGTGGACCCCGCTGTAAATAATGTGTGGTAAAAATATTGGAACCTTACCATTGGAAATGGGGTTGTCAACTGAAACCAAAGTCTTTGACCTTGACCTTTGACCTAGGACGTTGTCCATACATTATGACACACCCTTTGGTGTTGGTTGATATACATGTCAAGTATAAACTTTAAATTCATAACTGTTTTCAAGATATAGAACGGACACGATCTTTACCATAGGACATGGGGTTGTCAGCTAAAACCAAAGTTTTTGACCTTGACCTTTGACTTAGGAAGTTGTACATACATTATGACACACCCTCTGGTGTTGGTTAATATACACATCAAGTATAAACTTTGAACTCATAACGGTTCCATAGAAATAGAGCGGACACGATCTTTACCATAGGACATGGTGTTGTCAACTAAAACCAGTTTTTGACCTTGACTTTTGACCTAGGAAATTGTACATACATTATGACACACCCTCTGGTGTTGGTTAATATACATGTCAAGTATAAACTTTGAAATCATAACGGTTCTCTAGATAAGAGCGTACAAAATTTGTTACGGACGGACAGACTGATCACTCTAGGACGTCTACCATTCGGCAGGGCCCTAATTATCAAAATAGTATGTAAACAATACCTCATTTCCATGACTCATAATCACACAGATAAAGGAATGATAATCCTTTGACTTCTCTGTTAAGTATTTGCTTTCAATGTTCTGGAAACAATCTTTTAATTCTTCCTTTGTCATGTCTGATCTACATTCTACCTGATATCCCAGTTCGGTGAAGAAATGACTAAGATTCGTGACATCTACTTCAGAACCTGAATAAAAAAGAAATAACAAAAGATTCAAACCATGCAAACAATTGATTATATGCATGATTATATTTCCACATACTTTAGATTTGACAAACAGTGATGTTGAAGTACAACTTGAAATTGGCTGTCTGTAGGGCACAAGTGATGCCCCCACGTGACCGTAAGAAATTATAAATGTTACAATATGTATGATGATCTATTTTTTTTATTTTGATTTTGAATGTCTACACTTGCAGGATTGAATGTCCACCCAAAAGGTTTCCACTTTCGAGTTTTTATATTCACCAAGCTCAACTTTCTTTTCCAGAGTTCAGAAAGTTCAACCAGGTATTGTTTAAATATTTGACAATACTAACAAATCTGATTTATTGCAGTTGGGACATTTGTAATAAATCTCTAGTAGTACAAACCATGTTATAGCAATTGAGATAGAAATTAAGTCCAACTATATACATGTATCAATTTTGTGAATACCTAACATCCCCTTATCTGGCTTTTAGTACACATAAAAAAATGACCAAGTCCAAATAACTGGCATTTTGAGAATATCTGAAAACAATCAATCAAAATCCTGTGAACATGCACACCTCTATATGTACATGTGTAGAAACATCCTACAAAATATTGAAGTTGTAGCTCAAAATGTGTAGAAGGAGATGGTAGGACAAATCATGTATCTATATACAGATGAACGTACAGACAAAAGGACAGACAGGTTGATGGACAGGGGTATATCATAATGCCCTCTACATTTTGTCGCAGAGGCATACAAAGTATTTGCTCATTGTTTATGGCCGTACGATGACATATAGTTGTTAATTTCTGTGTCATTTTGCCTCTTGTAGAGATGTCATTCATACCACATTTTATAAAAGTTTTGTATTAGCAACAATTTATTATTGTTCATTGAGCCATGAACATTAGGTCGATGTTAAAGAAAACTATGTGAGACAGAAAAGTACATCTTACATCCCATACTGAACATCGGATGACCGCAAGTTCTGGTGGATGGTCATAAGAACTTGTTTCAGAAAAAAATCACATCTCTATACCTGAAAGTTAGGTTAAGGTACATAGATATATTTTTTTCTGAGACAAGTTCCAATAATCAAACAAAAACAGACATATAAGAAAAATCAAATAAGAAATTGTTATGAAATATAAAATTTTCAAAACAGGTAAAACTTATGAATTCAGATAGTATTGGCATCATTCAATCTACCTCAACTATATTTAAAGTTTAATTTTTAACACTATTACCTAACCCCTCCGCATGACCTGTATTGGACATACAAATAGTAAAAGGCACTGGCATAGTAAAATCAGTCATTTAAGGACAATTACCCTTAAATCATATGTTATTCAGGTCTCAGACAGGGTATATACTGTGACATTCCCAGCTTACAGTTTATATCCCCTGACCTGAATTACACATATATTACGAATTACCCCTGACCTGAATTACACATATATTACGAATTACCCCTGACTTAATGTTATTTTCCAGTGCAGGTATTTGTTAAACATTCACAATGCAGCATGTATATTCATTACATGTTTATTGTTTCTTTAATATTTTGAGTAATCCATTGAAATGCACCTTTTTTACCTTGACATATTTTTTTCCGTTAAAAAATAGTTTCAATAAAATTTTTAGATATCATATTTTGTGTTTGTATGTGTGTGTGGCTTTGTTTTTTTACAACACATATATTGAGAAACCCAAACTGATATGTTCGGCATACGTGAAGAATTTTCTAATTTGCTTTGAACATAATTTTATCGTGTTTATAATAATTCATAATAACACTTTTAACATTAAATTTAAGTATTAAAAGTGTAAATTGTGTGATTTTGTATTTAAAATGTATTATTGACTGAAGCACATCATTATTTTCCCTCTGTGAGCCTCTGACATTCCTTAGTGTTCTGTATATCTTTTGACTACGTCACATTGTAACCGGTGTTATGATGACATTTTTGGGGGTTCCAATTGGGGATAAAAATATACCCCGGCAGTTTCCTGAATACATCTCTGTGTTGTTATCCAAACACAAACTTCGACACATTTTTAATCCGTAATATAAAGTGTTGTCTGGCAATTGTGGTAAAAAAAGTCAAATTTGGTCAATGTAGATCTTACAAATGTATATAATGATATTCAGAACTTTTTTGCCACTTACAGATATAAAGATGTTCAAAATATTAGACACTAACTGCATGTTATCGCTATGCTTATTATTTAGCTTAGGCTTCATGTAATGGTTGTTAGCAGGCAGAATCATCTGACAAATGTTGTCATCTTGGTGAACCAAGGATGACTATGGCCATTTTTGTGTACAAATGGTGTACCAGTTTCAGAGAAGATTGTTATGAAAGTTAATGTTCTCAGATTGATAAGACAAGCTTATTTGGTCCTTTTGACCAGGTGAGCTGAAAATGAAATAGATGTCCACAGTAATTAGGTTGTGAAGATTCTGTTAAAAGATTCAGTGAATTTGCAGCCCTGGTTTAGTCGTGAATATACTATTTAGACAGAAGACAAGGCAAACAAGGCATGGACATAGAAAACATATATTTTAATGGACGGAACTTGAGAAAAAAATGACGAAGAAGCATGAAAATCAATAAAGACTGAAATAGTGAAATCACAAAACAAGTAGGTTGAACATAGGATTGGAGATAGCAAAGGTAATAGCAAACAAATAAAATATAGAGGCTATCAAGAGCATGTGTAGCTCATCTAGGTCTTTGCGCATCGTTAACAATGGGAACTCTCCAACATGCCCACTTGTATTTGTAGTATTTTTATTTTCATTCATCTGATGAGTTAAGCCTTTTTCAACAGATTTTTATAGTTCGTTCTTATGTTGTACTGTTACACCCCTGTCCCAGGTTAGGGGGAGGGTTGGGATCACGCTAATATGTTTACCCCGCCACATTCTCTATGTATGTGCCTGTTCCAAGTCAGGAGCCTGTAATTCAGTGGTTGTCGTTTGTTTATGTGTTACATATTTTTTTTCGTTCACTTTTTGTAGATAAATCAGGCCGTTAGTTTTCTCGTTTGAATTGTTTTACATTGTCATTTCCAGGGCAAAATTTCCTTACAATTATTAATTCCGGGGCAGCAACCTAAGAACAGATTGTCCGATCCATCTGAAAATTTCACGGCAGATAGATCTTCACCTGATAAACAATTTTCCACAGCCAGATTTGCTTTAAATGCTTTGGTTTTTGAGTTATAAGCCAAAAAACGCATTGTACACCTATGTTCTATTTTTCGCCGTGGTGTCCATCTTGGTTGGATTGCCGGGTTATCGAACACATTTTTCAAACTAGATACCCCAAAGATGATTGTGGCAAAGTTTAGATTAATTTGGCCCAGTAGTTTCAAAGGAGAAGATTTTTATAAAAGATTACTAAGATTTACGAAAAATGGTTAAAAATTTACTATAAAGGGCAATAACTCCTAAAAGGGGTCAACTGACCATTTTGATAATGTTGCCTTATTTGTAAATCTTACTTTGCTGAACATTATTGCTGTTTACAGTTTATCTCTATCTATAATATGTTTCAAGATAATAACCAAAAACAGCAAAATTTCCTTAAAATTACCAATTCAGGGGCAGCAACCCAATAACAGGTTGTTTGATTCATCTGAAATTTTCAGGGCAGATAGATCTTCACCTGATAAACATTTTCAACCCATGTCAGATTTGCTCTAAATGCTTTGGTTTTTAAGTTATAAGCCAAAAACTGCATTTTACCCCTATGTTCTATTTTTAGCCATGGCGGCCATCTTGGTTGGTTGACCGGGTCCCCGGACACACTTTTTAAACTAGATACCCGAAAGATGATTGTGGCCAAGTTTGGTGTAATTTGGCCCAGTAGTTTCAGAGGAGAATATTTTTGTAAAAGTTAATGACGACGGACGCCGACGGACGCAAAGTGATGAGAAAAGCTCACTTGGCCCTTTGGGCCAGGTGAGCTAAAAATGGTACTCTTAAACATGTATAATGGAGAATATAAAATAATTGAATCAATAGAACATTTGCAAGTGGTTAACGTAACTAATGCCTCGTTCACACGTACCTTTAATTGCAATTGAATTTAATTCGAATGAGAATCGAATTCGCTAATCGCTTTCACACTCTTCTTTTTTTTTAATTCGAATAAACTAATTCACATTAGAAATACGTTTTTGTTAATCCGAATTAAAAGTTAACGTCGTTAGAACAGTAAAGCGAATTTGACGCGCATCCCAATTCAAATAAGAATTGACGTTAGGACGTTAAACTTTTCGAATGCGAATTAAACTAATTCGAATTAGTTAATGCGAATCGAATTCGAATTACGTGTGAACTCAGCATAAATTACGTACAATATGCAAGCTCTTCTTAAATATTTCATTATCTCTATTCATCAATATTGCAATATACTTTGGTGAAATTTAAATCAAAGCACCAAGGGCGCTTTAGGCAGTTAATTAAAAAAATCCAAGGCAAACGTGGCAGAAGTTAAGATGAATATTGTGGAAGAATTGGTTTAATTATTTACCTCAGCTATTTCAAGTATCAAAAAATGTTTGTACCTAAATGTTTCAACTATGTAATCCTACCATTTTCAAAACTTATTTCTAATTTGTTTTAAATGTTTCCTTTAAATTGAGCCATAAATGAACATTTTTATAGGCCCAGAAATAACTCAAAACATAATTAAAGTAAATTTAACCTAGACTTATTTTTTGCTTCAATTAAATTTAAAAATAAATAAGAAAACTTTTTGAAATGACAAACAGGAATATATATGGTTTAAGGGTGGTAATCTAGACCGTTTACAAATTCTCAAAAGGTGGGGGTTGATCCACAGGGGAATAACCTTTATTTCATATGATTTGTTTTAATGACCAATACAAGAATATATATGGTTTAAGGGGTTGGGATCTCGACCGTTTGCAAGATTTCAAAAAGAGGGGCAGGGGTTACCCCCGTGGACTTCCCCTATATTTCATTTGGTTTGTTTTATTGTCCAATACTATAAGTTATATAGTAAAATCCATAGGGGATGAGGCCGGAGGCCGAATTTCCTATGGATTTTATTCACCCTCTGTTGTTTACAGGGGGTCAGTAGTTAACCGTAAAAAGAATTT
This sequence comes from Mytilus edulis, assembly GCF_963676685.1. Lineage (NCBI taxonomy): Eukaryota > Metazoa > Mollusca > Bivalvia > Mytilida > Mytilidae > Mytilus > Mytilus edulis. The sequence continues at coordinate 78,499,750 of NC_092355.1, read as the reverse complement.
ATCGCACGCTGGACTTTTTCTGCTGCGTTTTGCAGAAAAATGAACAATGAAACACAACAACATTATTAGATGACGTCACCGTCAACAGTAGACGTGACGTCATGAAGCCCCTATGAAATTTACTAACCTCCTACGGTTCCATAGAGGGTCATCACGCGACGGCGTTAAACAAATCACAACGTGATAATTTACCCGCGATGCGATAAAATAATACATATGGTTTAGTGGTGGGGATCTTGACCGTTTACAAGTTCTCAAACAGGATGGAGTAGGGTTGACCTCCAGGGACTCCCCCTATACTTCATTTGATATGTTATATTGTCCCATACATGAATAAATATGGTTTAGGGGTGGGAATCTCGACCGTTTACAAGTTCTCAAACAGAAGGGGTGGGGGTGACATTGGGGACTCCCCCTAATTATTTGATTTGTTTTATTGTCCCAGACCGTTTACAAGATAAAAGCATATTCTGAACTTGAAAAGGGGGATCCCCATATGGACTCACCCTATATTTTATTTGATTTGTTTTATTGTCCTGTTATCATCACTAAAGACCGTGTGTGTCTATCCGACTTACTGTTTTCAAGTTATACATTTGTAGTCTTTAGAAATTAAAAATAATAAAATCCAATAAGATTCTATAGAAAACCTCTCCCTTCTTTAGGCCCATCAAAATACCCCTAAATAGACCATAAGGCACACACGAAAGATTGATGGCTCGCCTAGACATGTTTATCTAACATTTTCTGAAACCCTTTGAAAATCTGACAAGCGGTTCTTGAGAACCGCTGCCGACAAGTTCATCTTTAAGGCAGCGACAGGGGACTCGGTCTGACTTGTCTCTGGGACGAGTTGTCCCGTATTCCTTCAAACATACTGTTGATTTTAAGTTCTATTTCAATCATAAAATAACGACAACTTTATTAAGGTCAGAGATTAACGGAATATTATGATAAAAGAAAGGAATCTAAATGTGCATACATTTAATTGAAATCAATTAAGTAATCAAAATATTCTTAAACAAACACAATATCATGATTAACAATACTTACTATTAATTGGGCTTTATTTCATCAGAATCAATGATATACTTACTAACTTACGTTTCGTGCAAGTTATAAAATGACCGCCAACTTATACTACTATACGTGACGTCAAACAATATTCCTGTGCATTTTGCCATTTGCGAAATGTAAACGACTTGTAATTAGAGATTTTCGGCGATGAAATATTTCATACAATTGTTCTTTGACAAATAACAAAACGCATCAACAACGAATAGACAAGAACAGTCATATTCCTGACTTGGTACAGGCATTTTCAAATGCAGTCAATCCCACAATAATCAATGTCGATATGAAAGTCAATAGATTTCAAGATTTTTGTTTGCCAGGCACTGATATACATAATCTGATCACAGATACACAGGGAAATGATCTGATTAGAAAACAAGATTGGAGAAAAGCCATGGTCTCCCTACTTCTGCAAATTTAATATATATATTTTTTTCTGTTTTACATGATTACATATTACATATATGGACATACAATGACAGATGGATATTGTTAATTTGCTATTAGTCAATACAATGTCAGCTCATAGAAATGATAGATGTAATTGAAAATAAAAAAAATGTCCATCTTCCTTTAAACTAGACTGGTTCCTTACATGAACCAAATCTTATTGATATATTTTTAAAAAAGCTGTAAAGTAACATGTTACCTTGTCTCTTACGACGGCCACTAAACATAAAGTTAACAATCAGGACCAATCCCTTCTGTCCCTCTTTCTTGTCATACACATCCTGAAACATGTAATTTTTAAAATAAGTGATATTTTTCAAGAAAACAGAATCATATACAAAATACATAATTTTTCTCTGCATTTCTTGTGGTCCAGTTTATAATGTTTAGCAAAACTTGTTCTCTTAAAAATTATCAACCAGGTGAGCTTAAGATGGACTAATGAATAAAATGGGCAGGTTGCATGGAGAATGGTGTTTACTAGGGATGTCACATCTTTAAAGATTTACTAATCGAGTACTCGTTGGATTTGCCGAGCGATACTCAATTACTCGCTTGGAAAAACATCTACAAAACGGAAACATAAAATTATACCCATTTTATGTATTGTGGGTCGTTGTCTTATGGACGTAAAACCCTCAACATTATTACCTAGGACTAGAAAATAGTTCTAGGAATTTTATACAATAATTAACAGCTCATTTACTACTCGTACCAATTAAGTATACTGGCAATAATATAATCCATTAATTAATAAACATCTTCAGAAAATTGATTACTCAAACAACAGTATTTGGGAACCGCAAAAAAACCATTTCATTATCAACAAATTGTGATGATTAGAACTTACTGATGGCTTTAATCATTTTCTAAGAGTCTACACAGGGTGCAACAAATTTGTTCTTACTTAGAAATAGTATCTTTGTCAATTTTTTTCTGGGACGAGACGATTTCTCAACTTTGTAACGCAATTAACAGGCCTGCTGATGAAAACAGTTGCTCTTACGGTACAGAGGTGAGTGAATGAATACTCGATACTCGGTACTACCGAGCGATACTCGAGTACTAGGTACTCTAGTACTCTTTAACATCCTACAGTGTAAAACCAAATATACTGAATATTTAAATATATAGAAATAAGATTTTAACAAATAAATAATGGGGAATGTTTTTTATACAGCTCCATAATCATGATAATGGAAGGTACACAACCTCAATATGTTTTGAAAACATTCAATGATGTTCCAAAGATCTGGGTTAAGAACAAAAAATGTTACCATATTTTGAAAATGTTTCTTAGGAAATAAATAAGTTCTTCTGAAATCTGAAACAAGAGTGTACACGCTGAAATGTCTCGCCTGCTTTTTTTCTCTTTAATTTTATGTTGATAGTCCTAAATTTAAAGCTTTACTACAAATATCACATTAAATGAAATCAAATGCGAATGTCATACAAGTGAGAGGTTCAGCTAGCTATAAACCAGGTTTAATCCACCATTTTCTACATAAGAAAATGCCTGTACCAAGTCAGGAATATGACAGTTGTTATTCTTTCGTTTGATGTGTTTGAGCTTTTGATTTTGCCTTTTGATTAGGGACTTTCCGTTCGGAATTTGTCTAGGAGTTAAGTTTTTCTGTGATTTTACTTTTTTTTACCATGATCCAGGAAAATGAGGCCAAGTTCAGATAAACAAAATAGGAAATACATGTGCACCTTTCAATCATTCCATACAAAAAATATAGTTAGACCTATTGCTTATAGTTTCTAAGAAACAAACATAACCTTGAAAACTAAACACTGACCAATGATCCATGAAATGATGTCAAGGTCAGATGAACCCTGTCAGACAGACATGTTCAACTTACAATCAATCTATGTATTAAATATAGTTGACCTATTGCTTATAGTATATAAGAAACAGAGTCAGATGATAACTACCAGACAGACATATACACCTTACAATCATTCCACACACACAATATAGTTGACCTATTGCTTATAGTTTAAGAAAAACAGAACAAAACACTAACACTTAACACTAAGCAATGAACCGTGAAAATGAGGTCAAGGAAAATAAAACCGGTCAGACTGACATGTACATTGTAAAATATTTCCATACACCAAATAAAGTTGACCTATTGCATATAGTATTAGAAAATACAATGCTTCGCCGAGCGCAGCCTGATACGACCGCAGGATCGAACCTTGAACAGTTGGGGCAAGTTCGGACATAATATTCAAGCTTGATACTGTCTGAATTTAGATTATTTTTTTTTTTTAATAAAATAAATCCTTTATTGCACATTTCTCTGCTGTTTACAACTTACTCGACTCACAGCATTCAGTCGAGTATCCCTGTAAATTAGTTACTGTTTAACCAGGGAGATTATACAGTAAAAATATTAACTATTAATTATGATTAGTTATACAATAATAATATATAAATACATTGATTTTGACAATTTGTCTTTTGCAGTTTCCTCATATTACGTGATTACGGAATTTGTACTATCTATTGTCCGCTATTGATTTTAGGTTTATCGTTAATCTTACCTTTTGATCAAAACAAGATCACGTGAAAGTTGAGATGATCGGATAATTAAAGAATGCCACGTGTATTGATGATGAGCAGAAGGCTCTCATCTAATTAAGTGTCTATAATGGTGAGTTTTGGAAATATTTCAGTTGTTTTATGATAATTTATTGAAAGCATCATGATTTATTTTAAAATATCAAAGAATTTCTGTTCTGACATTAGATAGTACAAGGTCAATGTTCAGTAAGCATGCTGATTTTTGTACAGGTAAACCTTGATCATTTGTCACATTTAAACACACACATGAAATTTGTTTACATTGCCTATGAGTCATTCTACATGATATTTGTAATGATATTAAATAAAAATACATTTTATGATTTTATAATATAAACATAGTTATTATATATTTTTATAAACATCACACAAAAACCTACTTGTTTTTTTATCAAGAGTTTTCATACTATCAAAGTATTGTTGAAATTCTAACTTAAAAATTCTGTAAACATCAACATTTTTTTGTTTATACTCTGATGCATATGTAGATTTATGAATAGAGAACATTAATACAGTCAGAAACAGATTGATGTCATAGTAGTTTTTATCATATATTTTATACCCAAGTATTAGATTTTTGAAAGAGATTATATGTGTCCCCATTTTTATTTTGTCAAGCAGTAATTTGACTTTTTTCCAAAAATTTTTAAAGTATTGGCATGTGATGAAAAAGTGTTCATAGTTTTCTAATTGGTTGCAAATATGGCATTGGTCATCACTTTTCAGTTGCCAGATGTGCAATAGCTGTTTACAAGGAAGGATATAGTGAAGTAGCTTCCACCTGAATATTTTTAACTTGTTAACGTGTAAGCTGTAAAATATAAAGTTAAGCATTTTGTATAAGTAGCTTGACGATTCTAATTTAAATTGTGTTTTCCATTTTAGAAAGCCAATTGGTGTTTTTTCCTCTATATTACATGAATTAATGCTTTTATATATTTCTTTTGATGGAAGGTTTTCAATGCAGATCAATTTTGTGTTGTTTTGTGTTTTTAAGTATAGTTTTTTATCTGTTTTAACTTGAGTACAACATGATTTATCTGATTTCATTTCCATTTGCCACTTTTTTGGTATTGCATTTTTTATTCTCGATAGTTCTGATATCCAATTTGATTTAATTGTTAGTTTATTTAATACAATCTTTTGTGAAATGTTTCCTTCTTTGTCGATTATATCATTAATAAATAGTATCCCATTTGTTATCCAATTTGAAAATATTAAGCATTTGTTTTGAAATTTTATATGCTTATTGCCCCAAATATATTGTTGTCTTATATTAATAAAAGTTGTATTGTTTTTGTTTGAGATATTTTTTATTTTAAACCAACTTTTAATTATTTCTAAGTAAAAAAGAGGGAGTGTTTTACTAAGGTTTGGGATTGCTTTTATGCTACCTGGATTCATGTTGAATAAAGAAAAGTTTTCTCCAAATATATTAAAAAAGAAAAGGGGAATAACTTTCCAGTTTGCAAAGTGTGTTGATGTTAAACGTTTGACCCAGGATAATTGTATAGCTGATAGAGAATTGTCAATATTAACTCTGAATTTAGATTAAGATTACATTTTTTACATAATATAGGTTTCTGACACAAAATAAATGTGGTCAAAGATCTTTAAAATTTGAAATGAGACATTTAATTTACCTAGTATCGTCTGATATCTAAAAGTAAACAACATGGTTAAATTCAGCATATAAAAAACACAAAAAACTTACCTTCATATGGACTAATTTGAAAACAGGGTCCAACATTAAAACAAATCTAAATGCACAATAAGATTCAGCATATCATCATTGATCATAGAGCCGCAACAATTCAGTTTTTGATGAAATCAAACAAAGTTTAATTTTGGACCCTTTGGACCTTAATGTAGACCAATTAAAAATGGGGCCCAATATTCAAAATAGTAATACAAGGTTAGAACCCCCAAAAACTAAAGACTAAATCAATCCAATTGAAATTGGTTAAAAGATTTGTATTAATTTTCAATTGAAGATTTCTTATTATTGCACAATACCATGAATACTGTCATAACTGTCCTGTTGCACAATACTTAGTTAAATCTGTTATATATATAATAAATGACACACTCTGTTTGGTGTGCATCTCCTGCCATATCAGTATTTGTTGCTTTTATATATAAATCATAAATAATCAATGTAAAAATGGATTTTTTTTTTGGAGAAAAAAAAACCAACAACAGTGCACATACTGAAATGTCTCGCCTTCTTTACTTATCTTTGATATTATGTTGATAGTCCTAAATATAAAGCTTTACTACAACTATCACATACATAAACTTTACATGATCCAAGAAAATGCTTTATTACAACTGTCACACAAACTTAACAACAACAAAGAAAACTAAACATTGACCAATGAGCCATGAAAATGAGGTCAAGGTCAGATGAATTATGCCAGGCAGACATGTTCAGCTAACAATTCTTCCATACAAAAAAAGTTGACCTATTGCTTATAGTTAAAGAAAAAACAGACTTGAACACAAAAACTCAACACTGAGCAATGAACCTTAAAAATGAGGTCAAGGTGAAATAAAAACTGCGTAACTGACATATAGATCATAAAATATTTCCATACACCAAATATAGTTGACCTATTGCATATAGTATTAGAAAAAAAGACCAAAACTTAAAAACTTAACTTTGACAACTGAACCATGAAAATGAGGTCAAGGTCAGATGACACCTGCCAGCTAGACATGTACACCTTACAATCATTCCATACACCGAATATACTAGCCATATTGTTTATAGTATCTGAGATATGGACTTGACCACCAAACTTAACCTTATTCACTAATCCATGAAATGAGGTTGAGGTCAAGTGAAAACTGTCTGACGGGAATGAGGACCTTGCAAGGTACGCACATTACAAATGTAGTTATCCTATTACTTATAATAAGAGAGAATTCAACATTACAAAAAATCTATTTTTCAAGTAGTCATAGAACCTTGAAAATGAGGTCAAGGACATTGGACATGTGACTGACGGAAACTTCTTAACATGATGAATCTATATACAAAGTATGAAGCATCCAGGTCGTCCACTTTTTCGCTTTTAAGAAGTTATCTTACGCCGCGGCCGCTGAAGCCGCAGTCGGATCCCTATCCCTATATCAAGCTTTCTGCGACGGCTCGACAAAAAAATATGAAAAAACAATCCTCTCCAAAAATTTGAAATTTTAAAAAATTTTGCAAAAAGAAATATGAACCCCCAAAAAATTATAAAAAAAAATTCACCCAAACTTTTTGAACCCCCAATTTTTTTCTGAAATTTTGAAGATTATTTTCATTTCAGGACAAATGTACAATTTCAGAGTTCCATAAACTCTAACACGAGTTATTGTCTGGAAACTAGAAAAATGCTTGTTTTTTGCCCCTTTTTTGCCCATAATTTCTGAACATTGGGGCAATTACCCCATACTCAACCCCAGCCTTCCCTTTGTGGTACGGAACCTTGTAGTACAATTTCAGAGAGATCCAGACACTAAAACACAAGTTATTGTCTGGAAACTAGAAACATGCTTGTTTCTGGCCCCTTTTTATCTCCTAATTCCTGAACATTTGTGGGCAATTACCCCATACTCAATATCAGTCTTCCCTTTGTGATATGGAACCTTGTGGTACAATGGCAGAGAGATCAATACACTTACACACAAGTTATTGTCTAGAAACTACAAAAATGCTTGTTTTTGGCCCCCAATTCACAAACTGTTGGTACCATAACCCCCAAAATCAATCCCAACCTTTCTGGTATTGAACTTTGGTAAAATTTCATAGAGATCCATTCACTTAAACTAAAGTTATTGTTTGAAATAAAAATTTTGACGACGCCGACGACGACATAATAACATTAAACAAATGCAATGTTTTTTACGGTCGTATACAAAGACCACAACACAAAAACTTAACTTTAACCACTGAACCCTAAAAATGAGGTCAAGGTCAGATGACACCTGCCAGTTGGACGTGTACACCTTGAAATCATTTCAAACACCAAATATAGTAGATCTATTGCTTATAGTGTCTGATATATGGACTTAACCACGAAATCTTAACCTTGTTCACTGATCCATGAAATGAGGTTGAGGTTCAGATGAAAACTGTCTGACAGGCATGATGACCTAGCAAGATATGCACATACTAACGAGTGTTTATATTACTAATAATAAGAGAGAAATTAACATTTCAAAAAAATCTTAATTAAACCATGAAAATAAGGTCAAGAACAATGGACAGATGACAGATGGAAACTTCACAACTTAAGGCATCTATATACATGATATACAAAGTTTTAAGCAACTAGGTCTTCCACTGTCTAAAATATAAAGCTTGTAAGTACTCAGTTAACACGGCCACTGTTTTTATGTACATGATGCAACATTTAAACATTTTACTTACATCTGGTTGACCTGACCATTCACCAATAAACTCATGGGTTTTATCACATGTTTCACACCGATATGGTGTAGACAGCTCTCCACTAAAGCCATTAGTACCTGTCACAAACTTTGATTTTGTAAGGCCACATTCCCACCTCTCCTCAAATTTTACATTTGACATCTTAAATCTTGTATTTATTATATTTTCTAATTCCTCCCTTACAAAGATTGCAATGGGTTTGTACAGTCCTCTTTCAATTCTTGGCCCAAATTCCCAAACCTGGATCTGAATAGAATTTGGACCTGTCGAAACAAGCAACTTCCTCAATTTTGTCATCTGTACCTCAAAGACCGCAGCGTCCCTTAAAAGGGCAATTCTCTTCTGCTGGTTAGGAACAACCACTTCTGTAAGATTATACTTCCTACACAGTGAAGCAATCAAATGATTCATAAGATGTGGTGGCAGAAATCTAAACACAAAATATAACCAAGTGGATTTTTCAAAGTTATTTTCTGTCAAATTGAGCATTTCGTAAATATCACGCTGTGATTCTTCTTTAATCATACAAGGAACATAATAACAAAGATTCTTACTTGCAGCATCTCTCTCTGATATGTTTGGACGTATAATGATATCAAATTTCTCCATAACGTTCAGGATATGATATTTATACTTTAAAATTGTTTCATCTTGTTTGAATATATCTTCTAAAACCTCACTATGTAATACTCCTCTATTACGTAAATCATTCCATTTGCTCTTATTCCAATATCTCCTTACACTTGATTGAAATTTTTCTGCTGTTACTATATGCTTAAAGGCATCAGACAACCATTGTGTATCTAATATAATATAATCAGGAAGATCCTCGAAATAAACCAAAGATCTAATTTCATGGTGGAATTTTAGATACAACGTGAGTTCTTCATCGCTTAACGGCTTTGGTGATTCCGTAGAGATACTCTTTATATCTTTTAAGGAAATTATTGGAATATTTAAATTCTTCTTCTTCTCTTGGAGAAGTTTTTCCAGCTGAATGAATTTTAAAGGATAATCTTTATTCCATGCTCTCATTGTTCTTGCTAAGTTTAAGATACCTTGTCTTATATGTTTGAATTTGCTGTTCTCATCCTCTGTATTCGAAATAAAATATTCTTCCCTTATATGTTTACATGCATCGTCAGAAACATGTTGGGTATATTTATCCATGCGTTCTTTACATGCATCTTCAATCTACAAAATGAAAATGTTTTGTCATATTTGTTTTCACCAAGAAATACACAAATGAGATGATTATGATGAATGAGTGTTTAATGTCCAGTGGTAGATTTACAAGAATATCTGGATCAGAACTTGTTAATATGTGATGTACATATAGTGGAAGATATTAGCAAGCAAAATCGAGGGAATTGTGCAAATGGTGATACAAGCATGAAAATGACCACAAAGCATCATTATTATATACTTTTAAAGAAATCACTGCTGGCCATTCAAAAAAATATTTTTTTCAAGATGGCCACGGCCATTTTCTAAAATGGCTAATTTCTTCAGTTAGAAAATATATTGATTTTTCTGGAAAACTTTTCTTTTACCTTCTTTTATTAAAAAACAATCATTATGTTTGGCGTCTACCTTCCTTACATCATATATTTATTAAAAATGAATATTTGACACATCCAGTATTTGCGCATGCGCGGAAATGTGACAAAATTCTTTCAAAATCATTTGAACTATTTACTATATATTTAGTGTTTTCGGATTTCTAATGATATTATGAATTGGTTTGATAACATTTTTTCAAAGTTATTATACACATGTGTTTTACACTTTTGCGCATGTGCAAACTATTTATAGACATCAAGAGCGATTTGTATACACTGCCAGGAAATTCTCAGGTATTCGTTGAATAATCGAAAATGTGGTGAATCCTGCAGAAATATCAATTGTAACTGCAGATCAGCCGCTTTTGGAAATGCCTAAGCAAATTCACTGGGAATGGTCTGATTTGTACGGACAAGATAAGTTTATCGTCATGTTTGGTTGATTGCACATTGAAATGACTTGTTATAAAACTCTTGGTGATATATTGCGTGATAAGGGATGGACATGTTGTCTAACTAAGGCCAATATTGCACCACCATGAACGGCAGATTCTTTTTATGTATGTTTAAAAGTACCTAGGAATAGACTGGCGCATCAGACATAGTTTCATAGTTTTTAGAGAAAACTCAGCCGCAGAAAACTGTGTAGCAGGAGCATATTATACACAATATTACAACATAGTTCATAATACAAACAGAATACATTTTTAATTTATACGTCTTCAGAAATAAGTTTATGTTTATTACAGTTTTAAATTAGACAAGCATCTTTTCTACCTTTTGCGTAAAAATTGACAGCTTAGACAGCACATTACTGTTACTATATTTAAGCATGCCAAGTACTTTTTTTCATTTGGATATTTTAAATAATATGGAGGTATGAACTTCCCCCTTAAATCCTTAACTTCACAATTGGTACATTTACATATATAGTGGAATACATCCACAAGACCAGCTTTACAAAGAGAACAAATTTTCTCATTTCGTGGTACATTTCTCCATCTTCCTGTTTCGATGGGAATCTTTGTATTACATACCATTAATTTACATATGTTTACTCTATGACCCGTTCTTAATTTTACCAGATATGGTTCCAAGCAAAAATTTTCTTAAAAGTGTAGATAAAATTCCCCCCCCCCCTTTTTGCTTAAACTGTTAATTTCCGATTATTAAAGCTCAACTCAGAAAAATAATTATGTCATGCCTCTGTGACGTTCAATGATTTAAAGAAATTGAGTCATCTCGACCACAGTTTCATTCCTGTCGTTCAATTATAAAATAAGAACTTGTTTTGATTTCGGTATTATGCTCATTTCATGAGTGAGATTGTGAGATTTCGTACTTTACAAATAGTCCGTATAAAGCATGATAGGGTATTGATTTAAGTCTTGATCAAGTAAATTATGCTCGATCGTTAACGACCCATATCCAAGATATGACTTCCTTTCCCGAACGTCACCCAAAGGTGGGAATGGAATTTGAAATGATTCTTGCACTGAACGTCAGACCAGCAATTTCTTTCTTATTACACTATTGATCAGGCACAAAAACAGAATAATGCAATTGTGAAGGGCGATATTGGTGCTCTAGGATTAACCGAAGAACTCATTTAGACAAATGGATGGATGGAGTCAGTATACTAGAAGATGAATTTGAAAGATCTTGTGCTTTGCGGCATTCTATAACCGATGAACGACCTAATGAAGACTCTACAAAAACACGAAACGTTGTCTTTAAACAGCTTTGAAGGATTTGTAAAGTGATGAACAAGTTTAGAAATTCATTTCTAGAAGAGTCGTCAGATTTGTAAAAAAAAACTTACTCCATTTAGGAAATTGTATAACACATAAGATATGTAAATAAACTCCAAGATATTGGTCCAAACAATACGAAGATCTTTTGAAGCCAATTCAAAACGAAGGAGAACCTGTGTTTTATAACCAGATACAAAATAAAGACTTCCTATTTTGGCTGCAAAATGAAACTGGAAACGTCTTTCTCAAAATCAAAGCTAGAGAACCTTAAAAGTGAAAAGGAACCTTTTCAAGACTTTTCATTTTTTGTCACAGTAGACACTTTTTCTTGGAATATTTCTTTATCCATAACAACCAAACTGCTCCTACGTCTTTTTTTGCAAGATGCTTCTTGAAATAGTGGTATTAAATTGCTGCAAATGGGTTTACTTGAAACATTATGCGATTTGCTGATCCAAATTCGGACGCATTATCGTCGGTGGGGCAGCAAAGGTTCATTCAAGGTCACAAAGTTGGGCAAACATAGTTGATGATTATGCAAATAATGTCATACTGCCTTACATATAATCTTGCATCGATAAGTATTCAAGAGTAGACATTGTATTTTATGTTTACTAAATGAAATATTTTAAGGCTATGACAAGACAAATGCAAGGTTTTTGTTCCAGATGGAAAGGTTACAGGTATAACACCAAGGGTTTGGAGTAGTTTTTTCCGTGAAGATGACAACGAAACAAAAATGTTTAAAGTTTCTTAAGAGACTAATAAAAATGTGTATGTTACTCATGGTGAACATATTATTTGCAATTTCAATAAGGAAATAATGAAGAAGCAAATACACGAATGTTTGTCCATGTTGGCATGATAATGAGAAGTACTGACACAGATGTAATAGTATCTAGAATTGCAGCAATCGGAAATCTAGTAAGAATACATTGTGGATAGGTAATGGAAGGAATAAAAACTTTTGATGGCTTCCTGTACATGACATATCAAATGCATTTGGTCCTTGTGTAGCTGCTCTTCCTTTCGTCCATCCATTCAGTGGATATGACACTTTGTCGAATTGTTGAATTGTCGTGGGAAAGGGCAACAATTGAAGATTTTCCAGATGTAAAGGACTTTTTTTGGCTTCAGTATGAAGTGAGGCACGGTTTGAATTGTTTGCCATGAAGTGGCGACATTGTGAATCAGTTTCGCCTTCAAGAGGTTCTTTTCCAGAACACAACAAATGAGAAGTAAACCAAGAAGGAGTTGTTTGGGTTCAGCCAAATTCATGTATTCGACAGGTAAATGTACTAAGTCATGAACACTGGAGTGGATGAAAGAAAGAATCAATGACAATTGGAAACTGATATGGACTACTTGACTGCCGTTGCATCCTCCTGCCAGGAACTTTTGAAATGCGAAGGCAAATATCCAGCTGTGTTTGTGACTGTAAATGCTACCGTTCTGGCCTTCCTTGTACGGGTTGTGTTATACGCAACTGTTTTATAATTATAAGACGAGCAACCTGTCTTTCTAACAAAACTAGGCATTTAAACTTAACATAGAGTGTTATAACTTGTTAAATAAGTTGTTGAAAATTATTTAAATATTTTCTACGTATTTGCCTCCAATTTGGAACCAGAAATCACTATTTTTCTTCATTTATAAGTTGTTTTGTCGTACTAAGGAGCTGTTTTTAACATTTTATCATAACTTACATTGGATTATACATATAACACATCTATCAAGGATTTACATTCCTTGTGAAATTGCTTGAAAGTATAAAAATCGAGATTTTTGACTTTTTTACCGGCATTTTGAAACCGGAAGTCACCTTAAGTTTCATTAATGTATTGTCTAGTCGTAATTTATTAACTGTCATTTGCTTTTTATCAAATCTAACATTGGATTTTACATATAACACACCTTTCAAAGGATTAACAAATAATGCTTAATTTCTAATGACGCCATTTCCAAAATGTGTGGTGGCCATCTTGAAATTTTTTTTTACAAATCTGACGACTCTTCTAGAAATGAATTTCTAAACTTGTTCATCACTTTACAAATCCTTCAAAGCTGTTTAAAGACAACGTTTCGTGTTTTTGTAGAGTCTTCATTAGGTCGTTCATCGGTTATAGAATGCCGCAAAGCACAAGATCTTTCAAATACATCTTCTAGTATACTGACTCCATCCATCCATTTGTCTAAATGAGTTCTTCGGTTAATCCTAGAGCACCAATATCGCCCTTCACAATTGCATTATTCTGTTTTTGTGCCTGATCAATTGTGTAATAAGAAAGAAATTGCTGGTCTGACGTTCAGTGCAAGAATCATTTCAAATTCCATTCCCACCTTTGGGTGACGTTCGGGAAAAGAAGTCATATCTTGGATATGGGTCGTTAACGATCGAGCATAATTTACTTGATCAAGACTTAAATCAATACCCTATCATGCTTTATACGGACTATTTGTAAAGTACGAAATCTCACAATCTCACTCATGAAATGAGCATAATACCGAAATCAAAACAAGTTCTTATTTTATAATTGAACGCCAGGAATGAAACTGTGGTCGAGATGACTCAATTTCTTTAAATCATTGAACGTCACAGAGGCATGACATAATTATTTTTCTGAGTTGAGCTTTAATAATCGGAAATTAACAGTTTAAGCAAAAAGGGGGGGGGGGGGGAATTTTATCTACACTTTTAAGAAAATTTTTGCTTGGAACCATATCTGGTAAAATTAAGGACGGGTCATAGAGTAAACATATGTAAATTAATGGTATGTAATACAAAGATTCCCATCGAAACAGGAAGATGGAGAAATGTACCACGAAATGAGAAAATTTGTTCTCTTTGTAAAGCTGGTCTTGTGGATGTATTCCACTATATATGTAAATGTACCAATTGTGAAGTTAAGGATTTAAGGGGGAAGTTCATACCTCCATATTATTTAAAATATCCAAATGAAAAAAAGTACTTGGCATGCTTAAATATAGTAACAGTAATGTGCTGTCTAAGCTATCAATTTTTACGCAAAAGGTAGAAAAGATGCTTGTCTAATTTAAAACTGTAATAAACATAAACTTATTTCTGAAGACGTATAAATTAAAAATGTATTCTGTTTGTATTATGAACTATGTTGTAATATTGTGTATAATATGCTCCTGCTACACAGTTTTCTGCGGCTGAGTTTTCTCTAAAAACTATGAAACTATGTCTGATGCGCCAGTCTATTCCTAGGTACTTTTAAACATACATAAAAAGAATCTGCCGTTCATGGTGGTGCAATATTGGCCTTAGTTAGACAACATGTCCATCCCTTATCACGCAATATATCACCAAGAGTTTTATAACAAGTCATTTCAATGTGCAATCAACCAAACATGACGATAAACTTATCTTGTCCGTACAAATCAGACCATTCCCAGTGAATTTGCTTAGGCATTTCCAAAAGCGGCTGATCTGCAGTTACAATTGATATTTCTGCAGGATTCACCACATTTTCGATTATTCAACGAATACCTGAGAATTTCCTGGCAGTGTATACAAATCGCTCTTGATGTCTATAAATAGTTTGCACATGCGCAAAAGTGTAAAACACATGTGTATAATAACTTTGAAAAATGTTATCAAACCAATTCATAATATCATTAGAAATCCGAAAACACTAAATATATAGTAAATAGTTCAAATGATTTTGAAAGAATTTTGTCACATTTCCGCGCATGCGCAAATACTGGATGTGTCAAATATTCATTTTTAATAAATATATGATGTAAGGAAGGTAGACGCCAAACATAATGATTGTTTTTTAATAAAAGAAGGTAAAAGAAAAGTTTTCCAGAAAAATCAATATATTTTCTAACTGAAGAAATTAGCCATTTTAGAAAATGGCCGTGGCCATCTTGAAAAAAATATTTTTTTGAATGGCCAGCAGTGATTTCTTTAAAAGTATATAATAATGATGCTTTGTGGTCATTTTCATGCTTGTATCACCATTTGCACAATTCCCTCGATTTTGCTTGCTAATATCTTCCACTATAGCAGCAACCCAACAACAGGTTGTCTGATTTGTCTGACCATTTCAGAGCAGATAGATCTTGACCTGATAAACAATTTTACCTGACGTCAGATTGCTATAAATTCTTTTGTTTCAGAGATATAAGCCAAAATCCACGATTTACCCCTATGTTCTATTTGTAGCCATTGCAGCCATCTTAGTTGGTTGGCAGGGTCACGCCACACAATTTTAAAACAAGATACCCCAATGATGATTGTGGCCAAGTTTGGTTAAATTTGGCCCAGTAGTTTTAGAGAAGAAGATTTTTTTAAAAGACTACTAAAATTTTACAAAAATGGTTAAAAATCGACCATAAAGGGCAATAACTCCTTAAGGGGTCAACTGACAATTTTGGTCGTTTTGACTTATTTGTAGATCTTACTTTGCTGAACATTATTGGTGTTTACAGTTTATCTCTATCTATCATGTCTATAATAATATTCAAGATAATAACCAAAAACTGCCAAACTTCCTTAAAATTTCTAATTTGGGGACTCAACAACGGGTTTTCTGATTTGTTTGAAAATTACAGGGCAGATAGATCTTGACCTAA
The DNA here is from genome assembly GCF_963676685.1 of Mytilus edulis. Classification (NCBI taxonomy): domain Eukaryota; kingdom Metazoa; phylum Mollusca; class Bivalvia; order Mytilida; family Mytilidae; genus Mytilus; species Mytilus edulis. The sequence continues at coordinate 78,483,271 of NC_092355.1, read as the reverse complement.
TAGACAATTTTACCCCAGTCAGATTTGCTCTAAATGCTTTGGTTTCAGAGTTATAAGCCAAAATCTACATTTTACCCCATGTTCTATTTTTAGCCATGGTGGCCATCTTGGTTGGTTGGCAGGGTCATGCCACACATTTTCTAAACTTGATACCCCAATGATGATTGTGGACAAGTTTGGTTAAATTTGGCCAAGTAGTTTCAGAGGAAAAGATTTTTTTTAAAGTTTACGGACGACGGACGAGGGACGCCAAGTGATGAGAAAAGCTCACTTGACCTTTCAGGTCAGGTGAACTTAAAATGATAAAAATCAACTATCTCCCAAAAAGCAAATATTAATAAAAATCAAAACCATGACCACATGCACACCTTCAATATATGTGCAAACAGCCAGCACACTGAAAACGTCCTAGCATTCAAACTGCATGAGTTTCTCCGAAAACTTTATGCAACTCTCATGCAAGTAAATACTCCAAAAAATGACATAGTTCAACTATCTCCCAAAAAAGCAAATATTAACAACAAGAGTGCATGCACACGCTAAAATGTCTCACAGGTCTTTCTTATCATTCATTTGAATTTATGTTGAAAGTCTGTAACATGACGGTTTTATTACAAGTTTCACGTAAACTTAACATTAACTTTACATTATCAATGTTCTATGATAATGAGGTCATGGTCAAAAGAACCAGGCAAACAGATATTTACACCTTACAATCATTCCATACAACAAATATAGTTGACCTGTTGCTTATAGTATATGATAAACTAACAAACCTTAAACCTACCAAAACTTATCATTGGCCAATGAACCATGAAAATGAGATCAAGGTCAGATAATACCTGTCAGACAGACATATAAGAGGGTTGTCTGTAAAGTTTGAGAACAATCTCAATAAAATATTATTTACCCGTCCGAAAAAAATAAAACAAGTATGTAATAAATTTCATGATTTACTGATTAAGTGTACAAAATTTTATTTCAGTACCTGCTAGAATAATTGTATTTTCATCAATTCAAAAATCATAAGCAACTCTCACCCGGAGCACCAAAACAAATATTTCCGACGTTCTGACGTTCGACGACGACAACTTTTTAACTTTTCTCAACGTAGTCTCCTGTCAAAGCAACTCATTTTTTACATCTTTTTACCCACTCATCAAATATTTTCTCAACCTGTTCTGTTTTCATTTTTAAGATTATGTTCATTACTTCCTGTCTTAGTTCAGATAAATCGTCACACCTTTGTCTACGGAGAAAAGTTTGATATGCGGGAATACCGCAAAATCCATTGGCGCTAAGTCAGGGCTATACGGAGGATGTTTCAGAGATTCGAATCCAAGTAAATCAATTTCTACACTAGTTTTTAAAGGGCCGGTGCATTGTCTTGCTATGTTTCTCAGACTGTTTTGAGAACTTGTGTGTTTCTGTTGGCGTTTATCCGATGTCTACACAAAACTTGATAACTGCCCACTGCTCCACCTTTTCAGTAAACGTCCGTTTTTTCAGTGATGCTGATTCTGGATTCAATGCTTCAAATTGAGATTTCGCTGCCATTTCGAAATTTTGACCATTCAAATTTATCAGGTGTAACGCCAAGACTATTGCCGATGTCACAATACAAGTGACATGTATTTTTGGCGGATTTCGAAACTAAAAATAACAAAAATATGAAAACACCAGCCTTTATGTGATATTTTCGCCGTGCTCCGGATCCCCATCGCTAATATTTATATGAAGTAAGTGGTATTATTTCGCATTTAAAATTAGAAAAAATCGAACTAGGATATAGTACAGGATTACAAATTGCAAAAAACAATCCCCTGAAACGCTATATTTAAGCAGACTGTAGCTTGTCCACGAACTACGGACAGCCCTCGTATACCATACAATTGTCTGATACACCAAACATAGCTGACCTATTGCTATTAGTATTTGGGAAACCAAACAAAACACAAAAATTTAACATTGACTAATGAACCATAACAATGAGGTCAAAGTCAGATGAAACCTGCTAGACTGACATTTACCCCTTACAATCATTCCATACAGCACATATAGTTGACCTACTACTTATAGTTTCTGAGAAACGAACCTAATCATGTAACTTTAACCTTGATCAATGATCCATGAAATGAGGTCAAGGTCAGCTGAACCCTAACTGACGGACATGTAGACATTGCAAGAAACCCATATACCTAATATAGTTATCCTACTCCCCATAATAAGTGAAAAAATTCACATGACACAAAATATGTAATTGTTGTCCATTAAGCAGTCACTGAATATAAAAATGAGGTGAAAGGGAAACTTCGCAAAAAAAGGAAAAAATAATATAACCTATGTTCTTTATGTATAAAAAAACACAAATTCATAAATTTTAACGTTTTATTCTGCTGGATAAGATATCTTTAAAATGAAAGTATCAATTCTTTACTTGTAGCCATCTTGCCAGCTTCTTGTTTTAAGAAACCATGTGATATCTATAAACCATAAAGGACCAAAACATACAGGAACTAACATAGTCGTATATGAGTGTCGATATCTTGTCAAGCGTACGGCTGTTTCATCCGACAAGGAAATGACAAATTAAAAGCATAAACAATTGCCTGGGTCACACAAATGAGTATACCAGACATGGTTGTGCAGCCTTCCTTAAATAACTTGATACGGAAAAATGTTAAATAAAGGTTTAAGAGTTGGAAGGTCAGCTGATTGGACATCTATTTGTCTTTTTAATAACTATGGTCTGTCTTTTTTTTTTTTTTTTTTTTTAATAGGTATATAAAATAGTAAATATATCGCGGTATTAGTTAAGGGCGATTACGTTTATGGATTCTTTCAAAGTTCAAAGTTTTAATTAAGTGTTGTGTATTAAATTATTTTCAAAAATCTAATTTGTTCATAATTCTTTTATGTAATAAACATATTCCAATAATTTCGGATCTTCTCTTATTTGATCACCAGCATGGCTAAAGGAATCATTCCCAGAGGTATTGTGAGGTGACACGTCCAGGTATTCAAGCGATTTCATGTCAGGCTTAAAAACTCTTATTACACAATAACTTAATTCAGAATCATGTATCGCTTCACTTCTTAGGGTATTGATCAGTGTGCACGGCAGGACTTGTAACTTTCCATTTAAAACCTATCAGATGTAATAAACATCATGTGAACATATTGTCTGTCTTGAGTCCGACAGTGATATACTAGTCATTACTAAACTCTTTACATGTATACACACTTGTTTATAAATAACATTTCTGGTGTAAAGAATGATATTTATGAAAATCTGAATAATTCCAGTAAAAGATTTGATGAAATAAAAATCGATTTACATATTTTCCAAGAGTACAGTTGGAAAAAATGTAAATATATACTCGTTGTAGATAATTATGGACATTTTGAAATACACAAATATTAATTTCACAAAAATGTACGGACTTATCGATCATTCACTTTGTTTATACAGCTAGATAGAAAGTTCCGGAAATATTTCAATAGATAGTCGCAAGTTAAAATATCTACCTTGAATATAAGAGAATAACATCTAGAACCAATCTAACTTAAATTCAGAAATGGACAATGGACAAAAGAGATGATTTCAGCTTCCCAATTGTGACCTTTTCATTTTCAAACCAAGAGATCCAAATGGTGAAGTTGTAATCATCACTTCGTAAATATTACGAACGCTATCACGAGTTGGTTGAACGTTATGAAATATTCGTTATACAGATGATATCGGATATGTTCCTTATGTTATAACTACAATCCCCTTCCCTTTTCACGAATGTGACCTACCAAATTAGACTTTTTACTGTCTTTTTAACAACATTAGCCACATGTGGAGCAGGATCTGCTTCCCCTTTTGGTGGGGTCTGTGTTGTTTGTGTACCCCTATTTGTGACATTTTGTTCACGCATCATTGTCAATATAATTGAAATTGATGCGACTGTCGTACAAGTGAGAGGTTTAGTGCTATAAAACTAGGTTCAATCCACCATTTTCTACATTTGAAAATGCCTGTACCAAGTCAGGAATATGACAGTTGTTGTCCATTCGTTTTTGATGTGTTTTGTCATTTGATTTTGCCATGTGATTAGGGACTTTCCGGTTGAATTTTCCACAGAGTTCAGTATTTTTGTGATTTTACTTTTGAGTATTAAAATCATTTCAGTATTTTTTTCTGTCTTGGTTTTAATTCACAGAAATTTAAAGAATTTACTGCTTGTCCCCTTTATAAATATTCTTGTCAGTTTTGACAAAGACCTATATAAGTGTATATACGTTTCTGGTTTAGAGTGGGTTAAATTTATGAATGAATGAATAGTCTTGCAAAGGTACAATATATAAAGCACATTGGAAATCTCATTCCTCCGGTCTGTCTCTATTCCAATAAGGAAAAGACAACGTCAATTTCATTCTGTTAATTTTTTAAACATCTTTGGTCAAATAGTTAAAGTACTTATACATTGTGAGATTTAAAATATTTGAATAAGGGCATTGCTGATTAGGTAAATGAAAATCGCTTTGGACGGATCAAATTATATTAATGCAATTGATAATTTTCTATGCACATTTGAATATTCAAGGTTACCGATGCTAATTTATAATATTCCTTTTTTTTGGTTTATATGCTCGTTTTCAGAGGCCATTTTATTTATGAAATTATTCAATTGAAAGTAATACAGTATTTCATTGTTACAATATCCACTCCCAGCATGCAATTAGACTAAAACTACGTCACAGTAGTTCGAAAGTTCGAATAAATAAATTTGTTTTTTCTCAATTTTTTTTTATTAGTGTTCATATCCAGATAAAACTTGGTGAAAATGTTTTTTATGGTATTATGAACATAATAAGATAAATAAAAAAAATCGTGAATTTTCCCTTTAAAGACAATGGACATAGACAGACGGAAACTTCTTAACATAAGGTATATGCATACAAGGTATAAAGCATCCAGGTCTTCTACATTTTTAAATAGAAAGCTTTACACAAATAGTTGGCGTCACTGCCGCCACCGCCGGATAGTTATACCTTAGTCTCGCATACTGCGACTTTCATTGCAGGTGAAAAAAAAATCAAAACCTTAACCTAATGCACATCTTCAATATATGTACAAACAGCCAGTATTTAAGTGAAAACTTGTAAGCATTTAAACTGTAGCAAGTGTTATCTAGATACTCTATGCACATCTTATGCAAGTAAATCTTTCAAAGATGAAAAAGTTCAACTGTCTCCTAAAAGAGCAAATATCAATAAAAATCAAAACCGTGACCACATGCACACAATCAATATATGTACAAACAGATAGCAAAGTGAAAACTTCCTAGCATTCAAACTGTAGGAGAATTTATCTGGACTAACAATATACCCATAATGGGATGGACAGGGGTAAAACAATATGCCCCCCCCCCCAAAAAAAAAAAAATCAACGTTCAGCCTTGAAATAGTTATTAAACTGATATGAACTGATAGTAATGCAAAAAAAATCATTCATCTATCACAAGTATATCATATTAAACTACCTTTGATTCAAGCGTCACTGATGAGTCTTTTGTAGACGAATCGCTCGTCTGCCGTACAAAATTTTAATCCTCAGTATCTATGATGTGTTTATTATTCATGTTCTAATACTGTCTTTTTAACACAAATGATATGGTTTCATGCATCGCCCACAAATATGTTCTCAAATTTGCTTTCAGCAAACATGGTAAATTACATTATTCACAGTTACATGCAGGGTTTCCCCTGGTTAAATTTTCCCCCACCTCTTTCGCCAATACAATTTATTATCAAAATCGTTTCGAGTTCAAGGTAACTTCCCAGTATTGTCTGATCAGGGAAAAAGTTAGAGAAACCTTAAAAAATTAAACAAGATGGAAGAAGTTGAACAGTTATATCAATTTCGCCAAATTCTTTCGTCAATATCGAATTTTAATAGCCTCAATTCTTATGTTTTTCGCAAAATTTGAAAATGGCAACCGCCAGCAGACACACTGGTTACAAATTGCATTTCTGTAAATATTGACAATGCAATTTCCCATAGGAACTCCTTTTACGGCTAAAACTGTACCACTTTTACTATGAAGCTTTGAAACAAGAGTGCACACGCTGAAATGTCTCGCCTTCTTTACTAATCATTGATAATATGTTGATAGTCCTAAATATAAAGCTTTATTACAACTGTCACATAAACTAAACATTAAACAAGAAAACTAAACAGTGACCAATGAACCATGAAAATGAGGTCAAGGTCAGATGAACCATGCCAGGCATGCATGTACAACTAACAATTCTTCCCTTCAACAAATATAGTTGACATATTGCTTATAGTTTAAGAAAAAAAATACCAAAAACACAAAAACTTAAAACTGAGCAATGAACCATGAAAATGAGGTAAAGGTCAAATAAACCTGCGTGGCTGACATAGATATCATAAAATATTTCCATACACCAAATATAGTTGACCTATTGCATATAGTATTAGAGAAATTTGTAAGGGTTCCGCAGAACCCAGTGTCTCGCCTACTTTTGCTGTAAATCGCAGGCTCAACAAAAATGAGGAAAAAAATCAATTAAAATATTCCTCTTGATACTATCTCATGATTGTAAGAAGCTTCTGTCCAAGTTTGGTAAAATTCTAGGATAGTTAATGAATCTAATAAATGTAAACTGCAGACTATGTAATGTAAACTGGAAGAAAATCAAAGTCCATTTAAAAGTAAAATACAGAAAAAATGGAGTTATCTTTTTACAAAATTTACTTCTGGATACTATCTTATAATCATAAATAAGCTTCTGTCCAAGTTTGGTACAAATCCAGGATAGTTTAAGAAAGTTATTAAAATTTTTAAAAACTTTAACCACAGAGTGAATGTAATGTTTCTCCACAGAAAAACTAAGTCCTTTTAAAACCGATACATTTTTTTACAAAATTTACTTCTGCATACTAACTTATCATCATAAACAAGCTTATGTCCAAGTTTGGTACAAACCCAGGATAGTTTAAGAAAGTTATTAAAATCCTAAAAACTTTAACCACAGAGTGAATGTGATGTTTCCCAGCAGAAAAAACTAAGTCCATTTATAAGTAAAATACGGAAAAAATGGCATTTTATTTTTACAAAATTTACTTCTGGATACTATCTAATGATCATAGAAAAGCTTTTGTCAAAGTTTGGTAGAAATCCAGTATAGTTTAAGAAAGTTATTAAAATTTAAAAAACTTTAACCACAGAGTCAATATTCGTGGACGCCGCCGACAACGACACCGAAGACGACGGAATGTAGGATCACTTAGTCTCGCATTTTCGACTAAAGTCGATGGCTCGACAAAAATAGACCAAAACTCAAAATCTTAACTTTGACCACTGAACCATGAAAATGAGGTCAAGGGTAGATGACACCTGCCAGCTAGACATGTACACCTTACAATCATTCTATACACCAAATATAGTAGACCTATTGCAAACAGTAAAAGAAAAACAGACCAAAACACAAAAACTTAACTATAACCACTGAACCATGAACATGAGGTCAAGGTCAGATGACACCTGCCAGTTGGACATGTACACCTTTCAGTCCTTCTATACACCAAATATACTAGACATATTGCTTATAGTATCTGAGATATGGACTTCACCACCAAAACTTAACATTGTTCACTGATCCATGAAATGAGGTGGAGGTCAAGTGAAAACTGTCGAGGGGAATAAGGACTTTGCAAGGTACGCACATAACAAATATAGTTATCCTATTACTTATAATAAGAGAGAATTTAACATTACAAAAAATCTTAACTTTTTTTTCAAGTATTCACTGAACCAAAAATATTGATGAAAGATGCTTATCTATTAATGTTTATTCTGTCTAATCAAGGTACAAATGTAGGTTTATCAAATATATATATTCTATACATACCGTTTGTCCAGAGGAATGCTCAACTTTGTCTCTATGTGAACCAACTAGAACCACTGGAGGATCAAGACAATCATCTTTAGCGATCATTCTTTCATGCATTTCACCAGTTTTACTTTTAGCTTCGTTTTTCTGATCATCAAGTCTGCAGTAGCAATGTATTGAGTTCATCCACAACTGAAACATCTCTACAAAGTAATGACTTGTATTGCAGTTATCTATCTTAAACTTAAGGGGGGCCTAGGTTGGTCTAAGTAGTACATCTACAGTGATAACCAGCCTGTCAACACAAGTTTATCAGTTCAAACAAGGCTCGAGGTAAGGTGCCTTCAACTCTGATCTTATTTGACAAACACTGCTAGTTTTCCTGCGGATTGTTGGTGGTGCTTTCCTGGTACTCCAACAAAACATACATACATTTACATTTTCCTCAATAATTGTACCTTAGTCCTATTATGAAGTTGACTGTCATGATGTTTAAAATCTTTGCAATTCAATTCCATTGATTTAATTATTGTTTAAACTTTAACCAAGCTGTCATTCTCCATTTAAGAAACATATGATTTTTTTAGAGGCAGAGAGGTTAATTATTTGTTTAATGAATATCAATACATTTGTACTGAAAAACAAGGGAAAAAAATGGCTTCTTAACAAAAACAGTCAACTGCATGAAAACAAAAGGCTTCCAAGAGTCGAAATCACTCACCTTGTAAAAATATGTCATTGTGATACCTTTATTGAAATCAGGTATGTGTACTTATTTGTCAATCTTATTGCATGGCATTGTACAGATGTTAAATTATAAACAACCAATAGTTCGACGTGCCATTAGTCTGACATTGACATGTTTAACAATGTTATTATTTTTTTATATTAGAAAGCCAAATAAAAGGGTCGTTCAATATTAAGAAGAGGACAGTGTCCTTCTTTGGAACAGGTGATGCAAGCCAGGTTAATGTATTAGTACTAAAGTAGCAGAATTTCATCACCTCTAACTTAAAACACAAAATACTTTGTTAATTCTTGACGAATTGCTTAATAAATCACTCTCGATACAGTATCATCAAAGTGCTAACTGACGAAGCATGTGGTTACCAAGTAACCAATTATTCTGTGATAACTACCACACACTATTTAGATTTAAGAACATTTAGGGATCAAGCTTACACATCCAATAGCCTTCATTCAAAGGAGAAAAGAATAAGCGACCAGATGGCATACGTTTTTCTGTCTACTTTAAGGTAATATTCTTTTCTTTGATGATTATATACATTACTATTGTCCTTCACTCTATTTTAGTAACTATGACTTTCACCTTATATAAAGTGATCTCAAAATCAAAAGGACTTTCCTCTCATTGTATGTGACCATGTATCATAAAAGAATTGCAATTCATATGTTTTATTTCATTTAGCAAGAAACCACTTTTAAGATAGCTCAAAATCAGAGATCTACCTCTCATTCAATGTCACCATTATATCCATAATAATTAACCTCTCGAGTTCGCATCTGGAAACAAAAATTATTGAAGGGCTGACAAACTGTTAAACAAGAGCGCACATGCTGAAATGTCTCTTCTTCACTAACCATTGATTTTATGTTGATAGTTCTAAATATAAAGCTTTACTACAACTATCACATAAACTTAATAAAATCCAAGAAAATGAGGTCAAGGTCAGATAAACCAAAGTGGAAAATACATGTAAACCTTACACTCATTCCATACACCAAATATGCTTTAAATATAGTTGACCTATTGCACATCTAAGAAACAAACTTAACCAAACAAACTTAACATTGATTAATGAACCATGAAAATGAGGTCAAGGTAAGACGAACCCTGCCTGACAGACATGTACACGTTACAACTATTACATGCCTTAAATATAATTGACCTATTGCATAGCGTATCTCAGAAACACACTTAACCAGGAAAACTTAAGATTGACCAATGAACCATGAAAATAAGGTCATGGTCAGATGATAACTACCAGACAGACATATACACCGTACAATTAGTCCATACACCAAATATAGCAGACGTATTGCATATTGCATCTGAGATATGGACTTGACAACGAAAACTTAACCTTGTTCACTGATCCATGAAAGGAGGTAGAGGTCAAGTGAAAATTGTCTGACGGGCATGAGAACCTTGCAAGTTACGCAAATGTATTTATCCTATTACTCATCATGCTCATAAACAGAGAGAAAATAAGAATACTAACAAAATTTACTTTTGTTAAAGTAGTCATTGAACCATGAAAATGAGGTCGAGGACAATGGACATATGACAAACGGAAACTTCATTTTAATTTTTTGTATTTGAGCGTCACTGATGAGTCTTTTGTAGACGAAATGCGCGTCTGGAGTATATACAAAATTTAGTCCTGGTATCTATGATGAGTTTATTCATAACATAAGTCATCTATATACAAAGTATGAAGTATCCAGGTATTCTACCTTCTGAAATAATTAAGCTTTGAAGAAGTTTGTTAACGCCGCCGCCGCCGCCAACGGATCACTATCACTATGTCGAGCTATCTGTGACAGAAGTTTCAACAAAAAACTATATACCCCAAACTAATTGTTATGATAATATAAAAATGTGTTGTTGGAAATTGCAAAGGAGCCTAGAGAATACTTAAAAAAGTGAAATGCAGGTCATGATTGAGTGAATAAATATCAGGTCATATTGTGTAAGAACTTTTTTCCAATTGAATTTTAATTTTCAGATTTTAATTTTCAGATTTTAATTTTCAGATTTTAATTTTCAGAGAGCACATTTTTTTATAAAAAAAACAATTGCCTTTTAATTTAGAGAGAACATTTTTTCATCTTAACTTCATATATTTCATTGTACAGTGTGTGAACTAATGATGCAAGAACGGAAAAGAAACTCTTCTCATGATCAATAGGTTGTTTATGCAATTGCTAGTAATCACATTCATAAAATAGTCAGGGGAATAACTGAAATACATGACTTATAAATCAATCATTTAAGTAGCAAATTAGATATTCACTGATTTTGTAGTTTTACCAAAATTTTAAACTTAAAAATTAAAAATCTAATTATATGTAATTATTAGTAAAATTGAAAAAAATGGACCTTTTGCTTCTTTTAATAGCAAGGTTCATGCCTTTGGTGCAATAATTTATCTGTTAATTCTATATTTTTGGGAAAAAAATGCTGTTATGAAGGCTTTACATAATGAACGAATACTTTCTTCACAGATTTTTCCCAGCAGTGGGAGTATTTTTCCAGTAAAATTCAAGGTTTCATCTTACAGATTTTGTAATAAAATTTACTGTTCGCAACCAAAATTTTACTGCTCGAGAGTGTTGAAATTAATGGGGGTAATTTAAATATTGATTCTTCTAGAAGTGATTTTTTTTAAGAAATAGTGGTATGATACCTAAAACAAGTTATCTTCATGTTCCAGATTCAGTACAAGGTCATCACCTGACATAACCCGTCATCCTATAAACACAGATGTTGGTTCAGATAACTTTAGCAACATAATTAGGCTCTGGATCAATTTAAATAAATTTAAAGCTACAATACAATTAAATCACGTAGCCTTGTGATTATTAACGAAAGACAACTCTTACTTCCAACATTTCTGGAAAAATGTTACTTGAATCTAAGAAATTCCACTGACTGTGAAAAGTTCATTCAAAACAACAACTACACATGTTTTTTTAAACGATTACCTGTATTATTTATTTAGAATAAATTGATAATAAAACAATTGCCTTAGAACCTTGTTATACTGATTTTATATAAAAAAAAAAAAGTCAATCTTTGCTCCTTATTGAGAAAAAAAAATTGAAAAAAATCAGGCACATACAATATAATCAACTGTTATTAATTCACCAATTTTCCGAGTGTTCTACATATTCCTTTGTATAGGAAAATATCCTGAAATCTACACAGATACCACAACTGAGATTGTAACGGCAACTTTAAATGTAAAATATAATCTTTTAACATATTTAATGTTTATGTCTATTGAGGTAAAAAATTAAAGGAAAATATTTTTACCAAAAGGATTTTCTGTTAAAAGATTTAAATATTTTTTAAAACAATTCTTAATGAGATTGCTTTGATTTATTTTTTCATATGCATGCACATTCTTCTCTATGAAATCAAATAAAATGTTAACATCGAAATGAGATCAGTTTGAATTTGTCAAGGAACCTTAATTTGAAAGTGTTAAACTTTGATGCATTTCAATCTATTTTGTTGATATTTTTTCAAAAACGTCTATAGACTAGCTTCTTTTACGGATAATTGGAGTAATAAAGTTATGTATACACTCAGTTAAAAAGATAAATTGAGGTTTGTATGTGAGGTATTAATTCCATTAGCATTTAAAACCAAATTTACACAGAAACACTAAACAATAACATACTGTTCTCAATGCTTGCTATTAAGAAAGGAAGCTATAACAATATTTGGAAATTCTCTTTTTATTTAAATTTGTTCATTATAACTATATTTACCAGAACTTTTCATATAAACTTATAATAAGGAACGTCCTCTGGAAGAATGTGCAAAACATTGTAGTACTTATAAGTGTTTGCAGGAGAGGTAATTTTCTTGTCCCTAAGTTTTCAAATGAATATTTAGTAATTTCAAAGATATTTAATGAATTGTTACCCTATCATCAAATAAAGTGAGAAAACATAGCCTTTACAACTATTCAACAGTACAACAATATCAAATAGTAATATTCCTGTCAAGAAAATTGTGAATTTTCGCAGAATTTCAAATGAAAATTTTACTTTAAAAAAAAATCTCAAGAAACTAGAATTTCATGTGAAAAGGTCAGATAATGAATTCCATATTATAAACATAATGACCATGGCAGGTCAAAGAACAGAATCTCTGGTTAGCTTGAAATTCCCAGGTCAGTTGACTGCATACAATTGTGTTTTAGAATCTAGTCATCGATTGCTGTTTAAGTTTTTGTTAATGCCTAAATACTTTACAAAATTTTCATTTTAAACATGTTAAAAGCTATACAAAAATTAAACAAAATATCAGTTATCATTTTATTATTATCATTTACATTGTACCAATAAGTAAGTTATATTATAACTTACTTATTGGTCTGAATGAAATATTACCTTGTGCATTTGTGTTGTCAGCTTCATTGAGTTTTGTAACAACAAGATAAATTGCATCTTGGGACAGAAATGTTTGGTGTGTGTGGTAAAATTCTTTATCACCTGCAAAATCCCACAAAAATAATGTGGCATACTCCTCCTTGTCATTGAAATCAACACCAGATTTAAGCATGGCTTCAATATCCATTTGTGTCTGATCTAAAGATATGTTTAGTTGCTGCGAGGTTACTGGAGGTTCAACTTGAGATTCAGTTGTTACTTGAATTTTTCTTTTTTTAGGCTGCTGGGTAACTGTCTCTGATTCATCAAAACTTGTTGATGGTGTGTTTTCCTTAACAGTTTGATGGACTCCTTCTTCTACTGATGCTTCAATTCTTTCTTTGAATGGTTTCAAGAGTCTTGCATGAATTTCAGTTTCTCCATTGGTTCCTATCAATAAAAAATTACAATAATATTAAAGAAATGTGAGAAAAATTAAGTAAGATCCCAGTATAAAATAATGAATAAACTTGAACCACCATGAAACAGTGTGGTTTTTGTATCATTTTAAAGGCAAACAGTGAGTTGTAATTGTTTAAACCCTCGTCTTTTGGTCTTTGGTGGATAGCTGTCTCATAGGCAATCATAACAAATTGTATTATTAGTTACATAGTTATTTACTGACCGGGTACGGAATTTACCCTGGTCAGTAGGTTTGATACCTGGTGAGGCGAAGCCGAGTCAGGTATCAAACCTACTGACCAGGGTAAATTCCGTACCCGGTCAGTACATGACCAGGGTTTCCGCTGGCGGTCGCCATTTTCGCAATTTGCGAAAAAAAATAATAATTGTGGCGATTAAAATTCGTCCTTGGCGAAAGAATTTGGCGAAAGAAATATATAAAACGATTTTTTTTCAGCCATCTTGTTTATTTACTTTTTTCGGGTTTCTCTGACTTTACCAATCAGACAATACTCGGAATTCACCTTGAACTCGTTAAGATTTTGACAGAAAATCAATAATCAGCTGATTGCACTCATAGCTATCGACATCAAAGGACTAATTAATAAAGGTGTTGATTGTTATAATATGACAACATGATATGATTAAATGACTTCTGTCACATGTCACAAAAGGGAACTATTAACCACTTTGTGACGCACGTGTTTGAAGCAAAATTTTTATGCTGCCTCTCCTTCTTTTAATGATAGTCCAGAAAAGAAAATCGTTGTTATGACGGGAAATGTTCCAAAGCAAAAAAGATCTCTGATTTAAAACTTTATCATTTAACTTTCATATAGATCATTGATTTGAGTGGGTTCTCCAAAGTCGTTTAAGTGACACACGTATTTCAAGCATATAGTTTTACTTATTTACGATGGTCTAGAAAAGAAAACTGTCGTTATAAAGAAATATATTCAAAAGGTTGGCATGAGAGGCATGAGAGTAACCCTTCAATGTAATGACTACACCTTATTTCAATTGATTAGATGCTTCGTTCTGTTGTAAAACCATTTCTTATTTAGGGGGGGGGGGGGGCTGAAAAAAAAGGAAAATTTTAAAAGAAAAATATATTGTGTAACTTGGTGAAAAAAATAATAAAGTGGCAAAAAATATATTGTTTTAGCGAAAGAGGTGGCGAAAAAAATAATTGACCCAGGGGAAACCCTGTACATGACTATGTAACGAATTTACCCCATCGATTCACATGTTTGAAACGACAAAAACCTAATGAGATCAAATGCCAAATGATGCACAAATTTGAGACAACTTGCCAAGTATTGCACATGTTTGAGACAACAAAGGACTAGAATTAGACAACAAACAACAAATGATGCACATGTTTGTGACAACAAATGCCAATTGATGGACATGTTTGAGACGACATTAAATGATGTACATGTACGTATGCGACGACAAATGCATACTGATAGAAATCATCCATGAATATAAATAGACATGTTTAAGACGACAAACAACAAATGATGCGCATGTTTTTGACAACAAATGTCAAGTGATGGATATGTTTGAGACGACAAAACCAAATGTTGCGTATGTAAGAATCGACTGGCTTTTTTTTTGTTAAATACTAAAAATATAAGTGTAAACAAAAATTTAATTCAACAATAACAACACCATGGCATGAACAACTTATATCACAGTCTCAGTAAATTTTGACAAATTGTGTCATTGAATGTTAAGAAAAGATCATCAATGTCATTTTGAAACATTTAAATTGAAGTTAATTGTTCCAATTGTACATCTTGAAAATGCGGGAAGATTGGTTTATTTTGAACATTTGAGATATTTGCAATTGTCTCAGTTTGCAATGAACTTGATTGAAAGTCAGCAAAGAGATCAGAAATATTTAAACCCTGCAACTTTGAAATGGCGACTGAACGACAAGATGAAGGTCCATCCCCACATTTTTCAATCATCGGCACAATACTTGTACTTTCATTCACTGTTTCAGGTGGAGGCAAGACAAGTAAAGTTGAATTTTCAGGTGCTGGCAATGCTAGAACAGCAGAATTTTGGGTGGCGAGACTTTTTCCCATTGCAATTTTTTCTTCAGTGTCAGTTCTCTGATAAACAGTGAGAGACTGAACTGATTTATGTCCGGTCACTGCCATTATTTGAGATGGATTAAACATACTTTTTGTCAATATTGATGCTCCAGTTGCACGAATGGAATGATTTGTGTAAATTTGTGAAAGTTTAGCCCCCTCACTCAACTTTGTCATGAATTTTGCCAATGTTTTTTTCTCCTAATCGTGAGTTACAATACCAAATTGTATCGTCATATTGAATGATTCCTTCGGCCTCTGCCATAAACTAGTGCATAAAGGATGAAGTTAGCTGATATATGTTTCATAAGATTTGACAGGACAATAGGGTGATCCAGGGAACTCGGGCATAACGCCTGAGGTTGACTCTCTGTCATTACCTCTGTGATTTTTTGTTAGTTCATCTTCACACTTTGCCACATATTTAAGTCCATTTTTTGGATCATTTAAAACTTTAAATGTAGATTTTGTCATTCCATGCATATTTTCCTGTGATCTTCTACAAAAATATAGCCTGATATCAAATTGCACTTTAGGGATCATTATAATAGATTCATATAATTTCATACGGTCTGTTTCATTGATGACTGGGTGGTGGTCAACACTGCCTTTACCTAACCTTTTTAACTCTGCAAGCGCCGCCTTAAAACATGCATTAGCATCACAAAACTCAGGGTCCTTTATTATATCAATCTTTCGGCTGTAAGGAACCCCATGTAGATGTCTGTTTAGAGCATGTCTGGTGTTTTCAAAACGATGTAGCTTTGTAGTGTTCACCGTCTTGTTTATGTGCGTTCATGTAACAGTGCCCCAACACTTCGTTTAGCTTTCCTGAGTTATATTCCTCAAACTGTTCGTCCTCGTCTGTTGCTTTTAAATATGCTTTAAGAAGTCTTGCTGTTTTTTGGTTACTTTTGATTGTTTCTTATGAATTAATCAGCATTTTCTTTTTTTCAATCTCGTCTGCTGTCAGGGACGCAAATCATTTCGTCGCCATTTTGAAATTTTCTGTTGAGAGCAAAGAAGATTAACTCTATCGTTGACAGGGTATTGCTAAAACAGTGACCGGGTATAAAAAATACATGGTCTTTGTCAGGGTATTGCTAAAACATAAACCGGGTATAAGTAATACATGGTATTCACGTGGTGCTAATTAAGGACCTTATTAACAGTCGTCAAACTGATATGTACTGAATCAGGGATGGGCAAGATTACTGACAAAAGTAATCGATAAATACTCGATTACTTGAAGGATTATTGTGTATATGATAAATAATTGATTACTCTGATTTGTGTATGTACATGATGTAATCGATTGCAATGTATTACCTTATCAAAAGTTATTACATTACTTTTCGATTTCTCTAAATTATATGCTACAACATTACAAAAAAATCCTAAAGAAAGGTAAACACAAATATGTTATTCCACGTAAGAAGACAAATTTAAACTTTATAAAAACAGCATGTAATGCATTGTTTTCAAATTTTAAGTAAACAGTTGTTTTCTAGATGGAAGCTCTTATTGATGATCTAAAATACAGGTCTGAATTTAGATTGCAATTAAAACAATTGACACATAATAGGTCTCGGACTCAGAATAACTGAGGACATAATCTTTCAATCAGTCTAATTGACGTCTGGAGCTGGCATGTCAATAACTGCTAGTATGCTAGTAGTCTGTTGTTATTTATTTATTATCGTCATTTTGTTTATTTTCTTTCTGTTTCATATTCTGAAATCGGGCTCGGACATATCTTTAACTGAGTTTTACTGTGCGTATTGTTGTACGTTTGTTTTTTCTACATTGACTAGAGGTGAAGGGGGAGGGTTGAGATCTCAAAAAACTTGTTTAACCCCGCCGCAATTTTGCGCCTGTCCGAAATCAGGAGCCTCTGGCCTTTGTAAGTCTTGTATGATTTTTATTTTTAGTTTCTTGTGTATAATTCGAAGTTTAGTATGACGTCCATAATCACTGAACTCGTATACATATTTGTTTAGGGACCAGCTGATTGACGACTCCGGGTGCGGGAGTTTCTCGCTAGATTGACGACCCATTGGTGGACTTCGGCTGTTATCTTCTATATGGTCGGGCTGTTGTCGCTTTGACACATTCCCTATTTCCATTTTCAATTTCATTTGCAACCAAAATTACCCATTTAAATACATTATACAAGTCTTCAAATAGAAAATGACTAAAACTTCTAAAAATAAATTGACAGCTAATCACCTCAAGAAAATACAACATTTATTCATACATAATTTACAAACAGTGTAAGGGAGGTAATCAAACATACTTAACAATGTTAACGTTCTTTAAATGTGATTGGATTACCTCCCTTACACTGCTTTTAAGATGTCTTTATTGTCCATTAACCAGGAAATCCTTGTTTCCCCCTGTTTTGCCCCGAATTCCTAAAAGGTTTGAGCCATGGGTTAAACCTGGTTTTATATATAGCTAAACCTCTCACTTGTATGACATTCGCATACAATTCAATTATATTGACAAGGATGTGTGAACAAAACAAACAGACATAATACATAAACATGTTAAAACCAGATGCTCCGCAGGACGTAGCTGTATACGACCGCAGAGGTTGAACCCTGAACGGTTGGAGCAAGTATGGACATAACATTCAAGCTGGATTCAGCTCTAAATTTGGATTGTGATTAAATAGTTGACACAGCATAGGTTTCTGGCACAGAATGAATGTGTTCTAATGAAATTAAAATTTTTGTTTTCTCTTAGAGCAATTCACTATGCTGTTGAATATTATTCCTCTCAAAAAAATGTTTGAAGAAATTTTCTTTTTATTTATGAAATTTCAAATGAGAAAATTGAACCCATTTTTTTTAATCACATCCCCCTTTCCCTTATTCCAAAACTAATCTCAATTAAAATTTCTAATGGAGTTTGCAACAATTACTACTCATTTACATACATCATAAAATATTAAGATGTAAAAAAAAACTGCTTGTTATCACTGAATGGTAAAGATTATTTTAATTTATCAGTTGGTAGTAAAAAGTGAATATACATTGTATATTGTATATATAACAAAGATTTAAGTTGATTCTGGACAAAGAAAGATAACTCCAAATAAAAAAAATTCTTACAATTAGATATTTCTTGCTTACTATTCTGGACAAAGAAAGATAACTCTAATTAAAAACAAAATTGCTATTTCACAATATTTTGCAATAAGATATTTCTTGCCATTGTGCAATACTGTGCAATTGAAAAGACTTGCTATTGCACAAAACTTAATATAATAATTTTAGATCCTGATTTGGACCAACTTGAAAACTGGGCCCATAATCAAAAATCTAAGTACATGTTTGGATTCAGCATATCAAAGAACCCCAAAAGTTCAATTTTTATTAAAATCAAACTAAGTTTAATTTTGGACCCTTTGGACTTTAATGTAGACCAATTTGAAAACAAGACCAAAAATGAGGAATCTACATACACAGTTAGATTTGGCATATCAAAGAACCCCATTTATTCAATTTTTGATGAAATCAAACAAAGTTTAATTTTGGACCCCGATTTGGACCAACTTGAAAACTGGGCCGATAATCAAGAATCTAAGTACATTTTTAGATTCAGCATATCAAAGAACCCAACCGATTAATTTCTGGTCAAAATCAAACGAAGTTTAATTTTGGACCCTTTGGACCTTAATGTAGACCAATTTGAAAACGGGACCAAAAGTTAAAAATCTACATACACAGTTAGATTCGGCATATCAAAGAACCCCAATTATTGAATTTTGATGAAATCAAACAAAGTTTAATTTTGGACCTTTTGGGCCCCTTATTCCTAAACTGTTGGGACCAAAACTCCCAAAATCATTACCAACCTTCCTTTTATGGTCATAAACCTTGTGTTTAAATTTCATAGTTTTCTATTTACTTATACTAAAGTTATGGTGCGAAAACCAAGAAAATGTTTATTTGGGTCCCTTTTTGGCCCCTAATTCCTAAACTGTTGGGACCTAAACTCCCAAAATCAATACCAACCTTCCTTTTGTGGTCATAAACATTGTGTTTAAATTTCATTTTTTTCTATTTTACTTAAACTAAAGTTATTGTGCGAAAACCAAGAATAATGCTTATTTGGGCCCTTTTTTGGCCCCTAATTCCTACACTGTTGAAACCAAAACTCCCAAAATCAATCCCAACCTTTCTTTTGTGGTCATTAACCTTGTGTCAAAATTTCATAGATTTCTATTAACTTAAATTAAAGTTTTAGTGCGAAAACCAAGAAAATGCTTATTTGGGCCCTTTTTGGCCCTTAATTCCTAAAATGTTGGGACCAAAACTCCCAAAATCAATACCAACCTTCCATTTGTGGTCATAAACCTTGTGATAAAATTTTATAGATTTATATTCACTTTTACTAAAGTAAGAGTGCGAAAACTAAAAGTATTCGGACGACGACGACGACGCCAACGTGATAGCAATATACGACGAAAATTTTTTCAGTCGTATAAAAAATAGGGCTACAGCAGTCAACATGGTGTTTTAATCTTAATCAATACAACAACAAGCAAATATGTCAACAACAAAAAATACGTCTTTCTCTGCCTCTGTTTTCCGATTTATCTCAACTCTTCGTTATTATTTTCATTCTTTTTGTCTTGATTATCCGATCTTGGTGTTTTTTACCAGGTATTTATACATCTCGATAGAATTCTGATTCATTCCAAAAAATTTAAAATGACACTTTCATTAGATAGCAAATAAAACCTAATTGGTGATCTCGGGTAAATGGACACATTTACCGTAATGTTCATGAGATCCAGGTTTGCAAACTTATTTTTCTCATTCTGGTTAGTAATCTATTTCCAGTTTTAATTAATACTTCTCGTCATGAACATTGAGGTTTTGACTTAAAAAAAATATATGTTTTTCATGTGTTGAACATTGGTTTCTTTTACAAAAAATAAAACATCTTAATAAATTGTGAAATATTTAAATTTTGTCTTCAGTGTATGTTTTTACTTGTCCACGGGCAATCTTACCAACAAATTACGTGTCCTGGTATTCAAATATGTACGAGCCGGGAAAGTCCAGCCTATCATTGCCACATCCCTATCATTACACTGTTTCATGATTATAGCTCACCCAAAAAAAGAAAAAAAAAGTAAAAATTGTCACAACAACTACAAAGTGTAAACAGATGATTATCTAAAGAGTCAAATGTTGATTGCAGTCATGTTGTCTTATTTGTATATCATATCGTCATTGTAGCTGATCAGCATGGTTAGTGTTGCAGTATTTTCTATTCATTACAGTTTTCAAGGTTTTCAAGCCAAAAACTAACAACATGGGTAGCTGACTATACAATATTGGTTTTGCTCATTGTTGAGGCTGTACGGTGACCTATAGTTTCTTAAATCTACGCCATTGGTCTCTGGTGGATACATCTTTTTATTTCATATAAAAATCTTCAATAAAGGGCATGCCCAATAGCTCCTATAAGGAGTGATCGATGATTTTTTCAACTTATTTATAAATCTTTTTGCTGATAATTTGTGATTAACATTTTCTTTCTATCTATTATGAATATTGTCATAAAACATAAATAATTAAATATTTCACTGAAAAGAAATAACTCCTTTAAGCAG
Source organism: Mytilus edulis (assembly GCF_963676685.1). Classification (NCBI taxonomy): domain Eukaryota; kingdom Metazoa; phylum Mollusca; class Bivalvia; order Mytilida; family Mytilidae; genus Mytilus; species Mytilus edulis. The sequence goes on along the minus strand of NC_092355.1, from coordinate 78,462,037 downwards.
AAGAATGAACAATTTGTTTGAAGATCTTTAGCTGATAATTTTGCTATTTCCGGGTACTCTATAACTACTATAGTTTCATGATTATAGCCAGAAGCGTAAAACAATAGTTACAATTATCATTAAAGGGCAACAACTCCTATAAGGGGGGACTTAACATTTTAGCTATGTTGAAAGGCTGATCCCGTTCCTCTGTAAAAATTATAGTTGTTAACTAAAGATAATATAGAACAAATTTAAGAATCATCATTTTAAAGTGCAATATTTTCTCATCTACCACAGGTACCTTTACAGTTCACTACTACACACTGTTGATAAGATAGCTACTGCAGCTGAATTGTAGGTTAACTACCAGAGAAAATTTGCATTGAAAGAATTTTTCACAAATTGCTAAGGCTGTGTTATGAGTACTCTAATTTAATGTGTAATTAATCAGTATTTATTGTATATTTATTGAAAAATGAAACAAATACCAAATCAATGTCTTTGTTTTCCTTATCAAACTTGAAAGTTGTTGTAAACGGACGTAAGACGTTTTTAAATTATTTGTCCATGTTTGGGTTCTTTAGCCTCGGAAGACTCGCAATATTGTTCCGACAAACTAAACTTTCCCTTGCTTTACTTCTAATTTTGATTTCTAATTGCATAAATCCTTCAAATTCTTTACTTTTGCTATCCAATTTGAACAAAGAATGTTCGAGTTGAAAGATTATTAATTTGTAAAACCAAAGTTCATTGGTTCATTTCAGGATTCCCCAACAGTTTTGTCAAATCTAAAGAGTTTTAACAGTGGTATATTTTACGGAAATATCCGTCACCGGGACTGATCTAGTGTATGTTTACAGCGGATCTGTCAGTCACTGCAAAAACACGCTTGATTATGCTAGCGGATTTATCAGTCACTGCGGACAGAACGATGATGAAAACCACGTATATATCCGTCAGTGGTAGATAAAGAGATATAGGAAGTCCTCTGACAATTTTGGTCAGAAGTTTCATAATGATTTTTCAAATATTTCTGCAACTCTACATTTTTTGTATGTATAACAGTTTTCCAATCTTGTTCAAATTACATCTAATTATACTTAAAAGGGGGGAAATTATCTATTTGATGTTGTTCACCTTTGCTAATACTGCGTAAAAGTTAACATACTTAATGTTGCCAACTTAATGCACTAGATTTAGATTTGGCCAATTAATGCCTCTCATCTATTTTCCAACACGTCGAACTAATTGTGAATATTCAAGACCTGAAATCATCCAAATGGAACTTTGAATCAGATCTTGTTAGACCTATGCCTCCAGAACTGAACATCCCCAAACAAACCCAATAACATGATATTGTTCAAAAATATGTTATGTAACTAGAAACTAAAACTGTTATAAATTACTTTCTTAAGAAAAGAGCTCGAGAAACATATTTAAGCTTATGTATCATACCATCTAATTTATTCCATATGCCATCGTCAGACATTGCTTTGCATTTAATTTTATGAATTTCTATTCCATTTGTACTGGTAACATCTGTAATGTCTTCACCAAACAATCTTCTAATCAATGATGTCTTTCCAGCCCCCTTTTTTCCAACAACAACTAAACGTATGTCTCTCTTTTTCTCAGAGCCTGACTCAAGCAATTTGAGGTACACATCAATAGATCTTTTGTCAGCCATTAATTGTATTTCATTTGGCACCATATCACCTAAAACGATATTTTTTCATAAAAAAAAATTTTAACAAAGAAGAATAGCATAACTTATTTAATCAAGTATACAGAAATAACTATTCTCTTGTTTTTACTGTATATGTCTGTTTTATTAGAATTTGTAGTTTTGATTGACAGACATCAGTAGTGAAGCATTTTAAAATTATATTCTATTTACCAATAAAATTCATTTTTCTTGACTGTATGTGCTTTCCATGAGAACACCACAACAATGTGTAAGTAAACTAACGAAAAGCTTGATATGACTCAAGAAAGTTAAAGTGACGCTACCAAAATTTAAACTTGATCTGTGTGTTGTGGTAATAAGCATTGTGCATAAGATTCATAACATTTAGTTGAGGCAAACTTAACGGAAATTTTTTTTTGGATGTATGGACGTATGGATGGACGTAAAGATGGACATTGGTAACACTTAATGCAACCTCCGCTGCGATGCGGGCATAACAATATTAGCAAAATAAACAGCTATACAATTAGCACAAGATTTGTCCTTCATATTCATTTCGAAACTAGTGAAAGAATAAAACAGAATATTGAAGATTACAAATCAGACTCAGTAAAATCAAAAGCAAAAAAGGGCGCACAATATTCCCCAATTCCATATGGCCTGCATTTTTTTTTGATATAGCGTGGTTTAAGCAGTGACACATCTCATTTGAATGATGAGTATTTTGTACCACCCCTTTCAATCTTGGTCAATTGACTATTATACTATTGCTTGGTTTATACGATAAAGATTGGGACAAGTAAAATTGAGAATGGACATGGATAATGTGTTAAAGAGACAACAACCCGACACAAGAGCAGAAAAACAGCATAAGGCCACCAAGTTGTCTTCAACAAAGTTGGAAAATCTTGCACCCGGAGGCGAGCTTCGTCTTGCCCCTAAACAAAAATGTGTAATAGTTCAGAGAAACTGGATGTCACTTTAGCCTCTGAAAAATATAGATGTACCAAAATAAAAAAAATAAAAAATAAGTCCAGAAGTTCCAGACCTGGGACAAGCACAAACATGTGGCAGGGTATTTATGTTTTTTTTAGTGGTTCCCCTTAAGCTGACCTAATTATCACAAACTAATACATTGTTGACACCCCTTCTAGGAAACAGCACAAAAAAGATATGAGGTATCTAGGTCCTTGACTTTTCACATATAATGCAAAGATAATACCACAGCATACAAAGCATCTCATTTTATTGCAAGACAGAAATGTTTTCTTTGCTATTACCATGATTAACAATGATTAAAGGTTTTTAAATGATCACAGAATACAAATATATTGCAAAAGTATGGCAATTTGATAACTACGCTTTTCCTTTTTTTCAAAATACAAAACAAGAATGTGTCCATAGTACACGGATGCCCCATTCGCACTATCATTTTTCTATGTTCAGTGGACCGTGAAATTGGGGGTAAAGACTCTAATTTGGCTTTTCAAAATACAAAACAAGAATGTGTCCATAGTACACGGATGCCCCACTCGCACTATCATTTTTCTATGTTCAGTGGACCGTGAAATTGGGGGTAAAAACTCTAATTTGGCATTAAAAAAGATCTTATACTGCAATCAACTATTTTACTATACAGATAAATAAACTCATCATAGATACCAGGACGAAATTTTGTATTTACGCCAGACGCGCGTTTGTCTACAAAAGACTCATCAGTGACACATTGTATTGTAATGAAATATATCCTTTAACACAAATTTATTATTTTTCTTAAAATAACATTTTTTTGTATTCAAATGTAACATAGCACAATATATTGCACAATTGTATTTAAAAACTTCGCTTCAGCAGATGGACAAAGGTCCATTTTAGTTTCCAAAGGAATTTTCAAACATAAGAAAATAATCAAACATGTTAAAACAATCTTTAAATAGAAGACAATTAAAAGTCAATGCATGCACAATTATGACCATAATTAATATATCTGAAAAAGCAAATCTATTTTAAACTATGACTCAATTTAAAATTATTTTACAATAAATCTATATGTAGAGCTTGTTTAACTTAAATTTCTTAGACATTCATACAACTATACTTAAGCTTTTGTATGTGAATTAATTTATTTTCCACGAATCAGTGATTTACCGGTATACCACAAATATAGTTCTCTAAAATTAGATATGATGTTTTATCATTTTTTAACTATGACCCAAATTAAAATTTCTGTTAAACATGTTAAATGCCCAATAACATCTCTGTATTTAGATTCTGAGGGAAAATATGTAATAAAAGAATTATTATTAAGTTTCTGACACAGAATGAATGTGGTAAAAGTTCTCAGATAATTTCAAAAATGGACATTTAACAATTATGGTCCATGTTTTATTTTGGATACTTTTGACCTTTATGGGGTATAGTTTCAAAAACAAGCCCAAAATCAATAAAATGCTTCACTGAGCGCAGCCTGATACAACCGCAGAAGTTGAACCCTGAACAGTTGGGGCAGGTTTGGACACAATATTCAAGCTTGATACTGTCTGAATTTTGATTGTGATCAAATATTTTACATAGTATAGGTTTCTGACACAAAATAAATGTGGTCGAAGATCTAAAAAGTATATTGCGCAATACTTTGCAATTAAAGAATTCGTGTTAAAACTTTAAAAAAATGAAATTACAAAAATTTTGAAGAAAAGAAATATTGAACGCCACAAAAAAATAACCCCCCTAATCTTTTTGACCTCCCCTCGGATTAATTACCCCCTAACTCAATCCCAGTCTTCCCTTTGTGGTATGGAACCATGTAGTACAATTTTAGAGAAAGCCATATACATAAACACACAAGTAATTGTCTGGAAACTAGAAAAAGGTTTGTTTTTGCCCCTAATTCCTGCATGTTTGGGGCAATTACCCTAAAACTCTATCCCAACCTTCCCTTTGTGATATAGAACCTTGTGGTACAATTTCAGAGAAATCGATGCACTTAAAAACGAGTTAGTGTCCTGACACTACAAAAATGCTTGTTTTTTGGCGCTTTTGGGCCCGTAATTCCTAAACATTTGGTACCATAACTCCCAAAATCAATCCCAACCTTCTTTTTGTGGTATTAAACCTTCTTGCAAAATTTCATAGAGATCCATTTACATAAACTAAAGTTCTTGTCCGGACCCAAATGTGTCTTTGAAAAACGACGCAGACGACATCACAGCATTGTACGAACGTAAAAAAATTTAAAACACTGTTAGATTCTGATTACACATATTAAAGAACACCAAGGATTTTTTTTGGTAGAAATCAAACAGTCCTAATTTGGACCAAAATTAAGACAAACTTTGAAAACCAAGCACAAAATAAAAAAATCTAAAACACTGTTGTATTGACAATAACAAATAACACAAACATTTAAATTTCTAATGAAATCAAACAATGTTCAATTTTGGACCATGTTGCATACTGTGATCAAAATCAAATATCTAAATACACGCTTACATTCAGCATATCAGAGAAGTCTAACTAAATTTTTTTTTAAATCAAACAAAGTTTAATTTTGAACCCTTTTGACCTTATTGTGGGCCGGCCAGGCCCTAAATAAAAAAAATCTTAATACACCTTTATATACAGCATATCAAAGAACCTCAAGAACTATTTTTTTTTATAATTAAAAAAAGTTGTATTTTGGACTCTTTGGATCTTAATGTGGATCAATTTGAAAACTGGCCTCAAAATTCAAAAAATCTTAGTACACAATTAGGTTCAGCACATGAAGGAACATCGATAATTCATTTTCAAAAGAAATCAAACAAACTTTAATTTTGGACTCTTTGACCTTAATGTGAATCATTTCAAAAACAGACCCTTAAATCCAAATATTAAATTCCTAAATTAGATACAGCATATTAAAGACCCAAATAAATGAAGACTATGTTATCGAATTAAACACCATTGAAATTACTAAAAAAAATAGCAATTTATACAAAGTATTGGTTTGGACCTCTTTTAACTAAACCAATAAGGTTATAACACATATAAAAATCAATCCCAAACTTTAATATATGGTATAACATCTTGTGACACGACTAAATAGCAATCAATAGGCTTATACTCAAGTTATTGTCCTTGGGTTTTCAGCCCCTTATTATTAAACGGTTTGGACCATGACCCTTTAAATCACTGTCAACATTCCTTTTGAAGTATGGAACCTTGTGTGAAAATTTTATTCTGTAAAATGGAACCCTGTGCTTAAATTTTATACAGATATATACAGTCATACTCAAGTTATTGTCTGTGAACCAGACAAATAATTGTTTTTGTAAGGCTCTTTCTGGTCACTAATTCCTTAACAGCTACTATAATAACCCTGAAATAAATCCCAACATTCCTATTGTGGTATGGAACCTAGTGCTAAAATTGAATACAGATCCATACACTTATATTCAAGTTATTGCCTGCAACCCAGAAAAATAATTGTCTTCTGCCCCTTTTCGACCCTTAATTATTAAACGGTATGGGCCATGACACTCAAAATTCATTCTAAACTTATAATTTGAAGTATGGAATCTTGTGGTAAAATTTCAAAGAAATCTATACTCTTATACACATATTATTGTCCTGAAACATAAAAAATGCTTGTTTTTGGCCCCCTATTCCTAAACAGCTACTACAAGAACCCCCAAAATAAATCACAACCTTCTTTTGTGGTATGGAACCTTGTGCTCACATTTAATAGAGATCCATACACTTATACTCAAATTATTGTCTGTGAACCTGTCAAAAAAATGTTTTTTGTTAGACCCTTTTTGGCACCTAATTTTTAATCATCATGACAATAACCCCCAACATTAATTCTAACTTTCCTTTTGTGGTGTGGAACCTTTTGATCCAAAGAAATATCTCTTGTACTCAAGTTATCGTGTTAAAACCAGACAAATAATTGTTTTGGCCCCTTTCTGGCCCCTAATTACAAAACTATGACAATAACCCCCAAAATCAATCTCAACCCTCCTATTGTGGTATTGAACCATGTGCTAAAAATTCTAAGACATCCATACATATACACTAAAGTTATTTTCTGCAAACCAATTTATTTTCAATGAACTAGTAAAACTGACTGTTTTGGGTCCCTAATTAAAAAACCGCTGGACAAAAGCCCCACAAAACAATCCCAACCGTCCTTTAGTGATATTGAACGTTGTGCTAAAATTTCAAAGAGATCCATAAACTTGTAATCAAGTTATTGTCTGCAAACCAAAATGTCTTCAGATGCAGACGCAGACAACACCATAAATTTGCGGTCGTACAAAAAAATCGCAATAATAAATGCATGCAATAATTTCGGATTACAGTATGTATACGTAGTTGGCCACAAAAGTTTCAGACATGAACTCTGCCAGACAGACATATACACCAAACACTTTTAAAATACCAAATATTTATTACAAAAAAATATTAAATGAAAATTACCTTCTCTCCCTTGTCCACCAGTCACACCTGAAGATTTTTCTGACATAACAGACTGAAAAATAATGAATATGCACTGTAAATATATCTTTACTCATATCACTTGTAGAACTATTAAGTTTGCTGGAATATCAAAACCTCCAAAAATATTGTATAATACAAATATTTCACATAATATAAAATATAGTGAACAAATTTTCATTTTTTTCTGGAAAATGTGTGGCCCAGAATAATAGAAAGATATAGTTTAAAGTATACTGGATATTTTTGCATTTGTTAAATCCCCTAACAGGTATTGTTGTCCCCCAAAAATTATACAATGCAACAAGAATATTTATGTTTAATGGAAACTGTAGTCATGGTAGTCCAAAACCTGTCTTGCTGATCATTTTGGCTGAATCAAGTTTTATAGTTTTAACAATAAGAAGTGTTAACGATAAATAAACAAGAGGCTCAAACGAACTTGTATCTCTCGCCTTGCCAACACTTAAATTGATTGATTACTTATGAATGATTGATTGATTGTTAGTGATTAACACTACTTTATTGGCTTTATTGTGGCAGTCAGTTTTCATTGGTGCAGGGAGACTGAGTGCCCCGAGAGAACCACAACATTTGGCAGGTCAATCAAGACTGGAGTCAAACACACCGTACAAACATCACTATCAGCTCTACTGACTTTATTGTGGCAGTCAGTTTTCATTGGTGCAGGGAGACTGAGTGCCCTGAGAGAACCATGACATACAGGAGGTCAATCAAGACTGGAATCAAACACACCTTACAAACATTACTATCAGTAATACTGACTTTATTGTGGCAGTCAGTTTTCATTGGTGCAGGGAGACTGAGTGCCCTGAGAGAACCACAACATTCGGCAGGTCAATCAAGACTAGATTCAAACACACCTTACAAACACTACTATCAGCACTACTGACTTTATTGTGGCAGTCAGTTTTCATTGGTGCAGGGAGACTGAGTGCCCTGAGAGAACCACAACATTCGGCAGGTCAATCAAGACTAGATTCAAACACACCTTACAAACACTACCTGAGAGAACCACCACAAATATCAAATCAATATCTTCAAGCATAACCAAAAAAAAATTAGAAAAATTGATTATCTGTGTGAAGTCCAAGGACCAAAACTCTGCACAAACTCATCCGTTCAGAACACAATCTGAACTTGATCTGTAACTTGTCCTGGTATATACCAAATATCAAATCAATATCTTCAAACAAGATAAAAACAAGAGTGCACATGTTGAAATGTCTCGCCTTCTTTACTAATCATTGATATTATGTTGATAGTTGTAAATATGTGGAATAGTAAACTGTTTATACAGATTCAGGCACATAAAATGATGTCTTTGGTGATATCATTGAAGAAGAAGAAGAAGAAGAAGAAGAAGAAGAAGAAGAAGAAGAAGAAGAAGAAGAAGAAGAAGAAGAAGAAGAAGAAGAAGAAGAAGAAGAAGAAGAAGAAGAAGAAGAAGAAGAAGAAGAAGAAGAAGAAGAAGAAGAAGAAGCTATGCTGCCAATTTTTTTTATTTTTTAAACATTCTAGTCAACAAGCATATATGTCAGTGAATATATTTCTTTAAAACAGTTCTAGTCATTCCTTGTTTATAAGTGTTTCAGTATTTAAAAAGGACAATGCCTATTCATTTCATGTTAGTTTTCAGTGTTTCTTGGGTTTTTTTTTCTTAAGAAACTTGGTTTGTGTAACTGCTTGTTTAAACTTTTTGGCTGATAAAATATATTATTTTTCTACCTACCCACCCTCTAGTCTGAAGGTACAGTCGGAAAACTGCAAACAAACATATTTGTAAGGTTGGCCTCACATAAACTTAACATGATCCAAGAAAATGAGGTCAAGGTCATATAAATCAAACAAGAAATCCATGTACACATTACAATCATTCAATACACTAAATATAGTTGACCTATTGCTTATAGTTTCTAAGATACACTTTTAACCAAGAAAACTAAACATTGACTAATGAACCATGAAAATGTGGTCAGATGAACCATGCCAGGCAGACATGTAAAGCTTGCAATCCTTCCACACAAATATTATAGTTGAAATATTGCTTACAGTAATAGAAAACAGACCAAAACACAAAAACTTAACACTGAGCTATGAACTGTGAAAATGAGGAGAAGGTCAATTAAAACCGGCCAGACTGACATGTTTATCATAAAATATTTCCATACACCAAATATAGTTGACCTATTGCATATAGTTTGAGAAAATAAGACCAAGACTCAAAAATGTAACATTGACCACTGAACCATGAAAATGAGGTCAAGGTAAGATGACACCTGCCAGCTAGACATGTACACATTACAATCATTCCATACATTAAATATAGTAGACCTATTGCATACAGTATAAGAAAAACAGACCAAAACACAAAAACTTAACTATAACCACTGAACCATGAAAATGAGGTCAAGGTCAGATGACAACTGTCACTTGGACATGTACACCTTACAGTCCTTCAATACACCAAATATGCTAGACCTATTGCTTCTAGTATCTGAGATATGGACTTGACCACCAAAACTTAACCGTGTTCACTGATCGATGAAATGAAGTCGAGGTCAAGTGAAAACTATCTGACGGGCTGGCATGAAGACCTTTCAAGGTACGCACATACCAAATATAGTTATCCTATTACTCCTTATAAGAGAGAAATTAACATTACAAAAAATTTTAACTATTTTTTCAAGTAGTCACTGAACCATGAGAATGAGGTCATGGACAATGGACATGTGACAGACGTCACGGAAACTTCCACCTTCTAAAATACAAAGCTTTTAAGAAGTAATTAGCTAATGCCGCCGTCGTAGCCACCGCCGCCATATCACTATCCCTATGTCAAGCTTTCTGTGACAAAAGTCGCAGGCTCGACAAAAACTAGAGGAGCTAAAGAGCCTGTGTCACTCACCTTTGTCTTAATGCATATTCAACAAAGGACTCCCTCCAATATTGTAGACAAAAATAGAATTCATGACTTGTATTGCTGATCATTTTGTCTGTTTAGTTTTTCTCTATCTTCTTTAGTTTTTGTTCAAAACACAAAAGGGAAAAAAAAATCATTTAAGGGCAATCAACCCGAGAATTCACCCCTTACCCGTTTTTTTTTTTTAAATACCTGCTGGGTGGCTACAATAACCCGGGATTTCAGAAAATGACCCGTTTTCACCCGTATTTCTGACCAGTTTTGTTTCCGGTATTAAGAAGTCAAATATATATATACTTTCGATTTTCACGGCATTTTTCCTTTGAAAGGGTAAACAATTGAAATTAGAATTTGCTTTATTTACTGTAGCAGCTATCAAAACATTACATTTGATTGAAAAGTAACAATTCAAGGATTGTTTGTTAATTTTAACACAGAAAGTTCAAGCCAGTCAAGCTAGACATACAATTCTGTGTCCTGATTAAAAGATTTGTCTTTAGAAAATATCAAATATCGAGTAGAAATCATTTTAAAACAACTTCAACCTTTTCATACATTTCTGGTGGAGAGAATAATTTTGTTATCACTTAAATGTAAAAGCTTTAAATCAAATCCATATGCTCTAGATATTACACTGAAAGGAAACACAATAACTTCTTTCATTTATCTTCCTCCTGTGTATAGGAGCACATTAGCTATAATATTGATTTCTAATTACATGTATAGCTGGGGTTTATGACATTCATCATAATAATAAGAAGAAGTAAACTAGTGTGAATAAAACAATAAAAGGGCATTGATTTTGAAAGATATGTAATTAATGATAAATATTTATATACTTTATAACAAATACAAAAGTGATTATTTTTAGGAAACTCAGTGGTACATGTATGTTATTAAATATATAAAACCAGATGCTTCGCAGGGCGTAGCTTTATACGACCCCAGAGGTTGAACCCTGAACGTTTGGGGCAAGTATGGACACAACATTCAAGCTGGATTCAGCTCTAAATTTGGATTGTGATTAAATAGTTGACACAGCATAGGTTTCTGACACAGAATTAATGTGTTCTAATGAACTTAAAATTTTTGTTTTCTCTTAGAGCAATTCACTATGCTGTTCAATATTAATCCTCTCAAAAAATGTTTGAAGAAATTTTCTTTTTATTTATGAAATTTCAAATGAGAAAAATTGAACCCAATTTTTTAATCACATCCCCCTTTCCCTTATTGCAAAACAAATATCAATTAAAATATTCTAATGGAGTTTGCAACAATAACTACTCATTTAAATACATCATAAAATATTAAGATGTAAAAAAACACCTTGTTATCACTGAATGGTATTGGTAAAGATTAATTAAATTTATCAGTTGGTAGTAAAAAGTGAATATACATTGTATATTGTATATAACAAAGATTTAAGTTGATTCTGGACAAAGAAAGATAACTCCAATTAAAAAAAAATTCTTGCAATAAGATTTTTCTTGCTTACTATTTTGGACAAAGAAAGATAACTTTAATTAAAAAAAATTTGCTATTTCACAATATTGTGAAATTAGATATTTCTTGCCATTGCACAATACTGTGCAATTGAAAAGACTTGCTGTTGCACAATACTTACTATAATAATTTTAGATCCTGATTTGGACAAAGTTGAAAACTGGGCCCAAAATCAAAAATCGAAGTACATGTTTAGATTCAGCATATCAAAGAGGCCCAAGAATTAAATTTTTGTTAAAATCAAACTTAATTTAATTTTGGACCCTTTGGACCTTAATGTAGGCCAATTTGAAAACAGGACCAAAAATGAAGAATCTACTTACACAGTTAGATTTGGCATATCAAAGAACCCCATTTATTTAATTTTTGATGAAATCAAAAAAGTTTAATTTTGGACCCAGATTTGGACCAACTTGAAAACTGGGTCTAAAATCAAGAATCTAAGAACATTTTTAGATTCAACATATCAAAGAACCCAACCGATTCATTTTTTGTCAAATTCAAACTAAGTTTAATTTTGGACCCTTTGGACTCTGAAAATCAATACCAACCTTCCTTTTATGGTCATTAACCTTGTGTTTAAATTTCATAGATTTCTATTAATTTATACTAACGTTATGGTGCGAAAACCAAGAGAAATGCTTATTTTGGTCCCTTTTTGGCCCCTAATTCCTAAACTGTTGGGACCTAAACTCCCAAAATCAATACCAATCTTCCTTTTGTCGTCATAAACATTATATTTAAATTTCATAGATTTCTATTAATTTAAACTAAAGTTATTGTGCGAAAACCAAGAATAATGCTTATTTGGGCCCTTTTTTGGCCCCTAATTCCTAAACTGTTGAAACCAAAACTCCCAAAATCAATACCAACCTTCCTTTTATGGTCATAAACCTTGTGTAAAAATTTCATAGATTTCTATTCAATTTTACTAAAGTTATAGTGCGAAAACTAAAAGTATTCGGACGACGACAACGACAACGACGACGACGAAGCAGACGACGACGCCAACGTGATAGCAATATACGACGAATTTTTTTTCAAAATTTGCGGTCGTATAAAAACCTCTCAATACTAAAATTGGACCGAAAAAGTTTGTACATGTTATGACCCTGACATTTTCTTCTTCAATGCATGTCATGACCTGCATTTTCAGTTTTAGAGTTTGACACCTGTATGAGGTAATCACTCATATAAAGAGTGACAGTCTACTAACTACATGACTTGTTAGTAGATCTTGACTTGCTGATCATTATTGTGATTTTAAGTGTCTATTTATATTTCATATTTTATATCGTAAGACAAATCACAAAAAAATGGTGAAAATCGTCATTAAAGGGCAGCATTTCCAATTAGGAGTCGTCGGACAATTTCCTTAATATGGTCTTAACTGTAGATCTTGTCTTGCTGATCATTTTTGCTCGTTTAATATCTATAATTTCTAAAGATAAAAGGCAAAAACTATAAAAATAGGGTAAAAATCATCATCAAAGGGCAATAACTCTAATAAGGAGTGGACTGACGATTTCGACCTTCGTAAAACTTATTTGTAGAACTTGTCCCGCTGATCATTTTTGCATTTTAAAATTTCTGTCTACCTATTATAGTTTTCAAGATAATAGGCAAAAATATAAAAACAAGAGGCTCCTGGGAGCCTGATATCGCTCACATGGCTGTAATTTCAGTTTCAAGCATTTGACTTATTTGTAGATCTTACTTTGCTGAACAATTTTGTCATTTACACTTTCTCTCTTTCTATAATAATATGACCGGACTGGATCGCATGTCAATAAGAGGGGGAACTAGCTGACCTTCTGTGACCCAGTTCTGATCATATTAATTTGTAGGGGAACTAACTCTGAATAGTGATGGTAGAGCATAGGTAACGCATTGTCTGGTTTTCTTTATATAACGCACAAGAAGTCAATAAAAACTAAATCCGATGATTGTATATTAATTATTCTCAAATAGATAAGCATTCATATTTACAACACAAGTCATACATGTATACTCATATGCGACTAAGTCACCATGATGTGACAAAGCCTGAAATTCTACAATCCTCTAAATTACACAAAGTTCATATATCCAAGTCCCTTTCTAAACTCATTCTCCTTAATTTCAATAATCATTTAGTGTATATTATAGTAACTTGACCAATCAAAATACATAACTCCCAAAAAGGGGAGGGTAATTATATTAATCCTTACTGTTGAACATATGGTCCCTTAGATAATTTTTATCAATTACAAGCTAATAGTTAAAGTATAAAATTATGTAACTAAAATATAACACTTCTATTGTATTTTATCTTAAATAGGAAATAGCTAATTACAGTCTTATTGTAATATTTTGAAGGTGCTTATAGCTTTACCTCAAGTTTACCTTAATCCGTAATCCAGAATTAAGAAAGACAGTCTAATTATATTCTCTTTAAGATGTGAACTATTTGCAATAAGCCCTTACTCAGTTTTGACATGTTGATATTCTAACACTTTAATTCAACCTTAAAGTAATAAAGAAAATATAGATTTATTTATATAAAACTATTCAAAATTATTGCCAAGGAAAAATACCTCATTTTTCCTTGGTGATATACATATTAAAGATAATACATAACCCAAAACTGTAAAATTTCCTAACTAAAGGCTCTAAAGAGCCTGTGTTGCTCACCTTGGTTAATGTGAATATTCAACAAAGGACACTCTCCAACATAGAAGACGAGAATAGAACTCATGACAAAAATCTCTATTTTGTTGATCTTGTATTACTGATCTTTTAGGACGTTCAGTTTCCTTATTAATAGATCTTGCCTTGCTGATCATTTTTGTGATTTAAAGTGTAAATTATCTTTTTTATTTAAATCATATAAGGCATAACAGAAACAAAAAGTGCTCTCTCTAATGTCATAGTTTTCATGATATTAGGCAAAAATGAAAAAAAAAATTGTCATTTATGGGCAATGACTACTATAAGAATTTATCTAACAGTTTTGACGTAATTGGACAATTGGTAGAGCTAATTATTCTAAACATATTATGCTCCTTTCAGATTTTCTCTAATTATAAACGGTTAAAATATAATAGACTAAACTTGCATTTTACCCTTATGTTCTACTTTTAACCATGTCAGCTATGTTGGTTGGTAGTCGGGGTCATCTGACACAATATTTTAACTAGATACCCTAATGATGGTTGTGGACAAGTTTAATTTAATTTGTCTCAGTAGTTTCAGAGAAGATTTTTGTAAAAGATTACAAAAATTTACAAAAAAATCATTAAATATTGAATATGAAGGGCAATAACTCCTTAACGGGTCAATTGACCATTTTGGTCATGTTGACTTATTTGTAGATCTTACTTTGCTGAACAATTTTGCTTTTACAGTTTAGGCCACGTTTTTTTAATTTGTTGGTTTACGGATTTTCCCCATGAAAAAGTCGGGTCGATCTTTCGGGAAAAAAAAGAAGACAGAAAAATATGCAAAATAAATATATATTTCACCTTTCTAACAATATGTTTGTTATGCTATTTTGTCATCATTTCTTAAATTATAGTTCGCTGAAATATTCTTGCTCAGCTGTCATAAATATCGCATGACATTGTCTTATAATTTCCCGTTAAAAAGGGGTGTGTGCACGGACAAAGTCGAAATTAAATCGTCATTTCACAAACAAGAAAAACAAATTTCCGTTTTTTATCCAAATGGACATTATTTTTTTTTTATTATCTATGAAACAAGAAAATTCTAAATGATTTCTTGATATTCAGTACTTTTACTTGGTGCCTTCCACCTGTCCACATTTGGACAAGTCTATTTCTATGTGATGATGCATCTTACGGACTGTTGACAAATAAGGGAAACGAACTTATTGTGTAATAGGTTTTAAACACAGATTTCGTTCCGCAAAATTATTTGCACAAACGACATTTCAAGGTCAGTTATAATTGATTTGTCTATTTTTAGAAACGTAAACTGGAAGTTTTATTTTTTCACAACAGAAAGTGTTATCAATTTTGTTAGTGATTAATGCATTTCATTTCATAAAAAAAGAAGATTTTAATTATTTTTCAGGGATAATGTATTTGTTAGGGTCAGCGGGAATATAAAAGCATGAAAAGTCAATTTTATTTTTATTCTGGAAATCGGCAAAATTGGGTCGGCAGATCCCTAAACCAACAAATTGAAAAATCCAGGCCTTATCTAGATCTCTATCCATTATTGAATTCAAAATAATAAACAAAAACTACAAACTATCCTTAAAATTACCAATTCAGGGGCAGCAACCCATCAACAGGTTGTCTGATGTGTCTGAAAATTTCAGGGCAGATAGATGTTGACCTTATGAGCATTTTCTTTTCAGTCAGATTTGTTCTAAATGCTTTGGTTACAGAGATATAAGCCAAAAACGGCATTTTACCCTAATGTTCTATTTTTAGCCATGGCAACCACTTAACCATGAAAATGAGGTCAAGGTCAGATGACACCTGCCAGTTGGACATGAACACCTTACAATCATTCCATACACCAAATATAGTAGACCTATTATTGCTTATAGTATCTGAGATATGGACTTAACCACGAAAACTTAACCTTGTTCACTGATCCAAGAAATGAGGTCGAGGTCAAGTGAAAACTGTCTTACAGGCATGAGGACCTTGCAAGGTACGCACATACCAAATATAATAGTTATCATATTAGTCATAATAAGAGAGAAATTAAGAATACTTAAAATCTTAACTTTTTTTTTCAAGTAGTCACTGAACCATGAAAATAAAGTCAAGGACAATTGACAAATTACAAACGGAAACTTCCTAACATAAGGCATCTTTTTACAACGTATGAAGAACCCAGGTCTTCTACCTTCTGAAATATTAAGTTTTTAAGAGGTGAGCTAACGCCGCCGTCACTGCCAGATCACTATCCCTAAGTCAAGCTTTCGGCGACAGAAGTCGCAGGCTCGACAAAAACAATACATTTATCTCCCTTTTTATGCATTCTAATACAAAATTAACAAATCATTCAATTATCAACGTACTGAAATTCAAAAACTTGCTTTCTTTTGTTTACTCTTGAATGAAATAGAAGACATCTGATCATTTTGTTGATTATTAAAGAAATCACATAACAACAAATTCTTGAATTATAAAATGACGACTAAACTTAGTAAAAGGCCGGTAAAGCATGGAATAAAGTGCCTCAAACATGTATAGATTATCGGGTTTTCTACACATTGATATCGTAAAATATCAGCCGCGAGCCACATTGTGAACCTTTTTGTCGAGTGAGCGTAGCGAACGAGCTAAAAAGTTTCACATTGTGTTGAGCGGCTGATATTTTACGATATCTTTACGTAGAAACCCCGATTATCTGTTTATCGTTCTATTAATGGTCTTTTTTCCTCTCCCGAAGACAGTTTTACGCTTGACGAAAGCAAGCTTGATAACGTCTCCTCTCGCATCGTGACGTCGCTGATAACTTCTCCTCTCACATTGTGACGTCGCTGATAATGCCTGGTCTCGTTTTGAAGTCTTGATAAGAGAATTACTGAGTGACAGAGCAGGGTGATACATGTATAGGCGTAGGGAAGGACGATAAATAATATTATCCAATCAAAATCGTGATAATAAATAAATTGAATTAGAATTTAAAATTGTTTGTTCAAGACAATAAAGAATATTTATTTTTTTAAGAGAATTTTCTCCTGAAGTATTTTGGTTTTGTAATATTTGATTTCTGAGTTTTATATTTCTTTATCTTTTGTAACTTATTTTCTAATTGATTCAATGTAAGCATATGTAATTCAACACCATATGTACCTGTAAGTAGTCCATCACTTCTTTATACTGTCCCCTTTTCCATGTTGCTGCTAGATCATATGGAGTCTCACCCTGAAATACAGACAAATCTTTATATTACTTTCATGTCTTAATTTCAAAGACTTTTGTAACACATATCTGACAATTAGTAAGACCAGTAGCAGCTGAGTGTTTTATTTTATTTTTACATATGCTAACCATATCATTTTAGTTCATTAAATAAATCTCTTCAGACAACATTCAGATTATTGTTCAAAATTTTCTGAAGACTTCAAAAAGGCTTTTAACTCTTTTTTTTTTAAAGGATATGAATAAATGCTCCTTCTGTCCCCATTTGGTCTTCTTTATTTCTTTGCAGTTTAAAGAATGATAAATGCATTCTTATCTACATAAGGGGTGTGGGATTTGGGGGGGATTTCTTCCTTAACTATCTTCTTACATTTTTTGGACACATTATTGATAGATATTATTCACTATTCTTTATATTATTGCATCCAATTATTTTCTATTCATTAATTGTTTGCCTATATCTCTAGAACCCTCCACAGCCTCATATATCTGTAAACTCACACCACACCCTCCTATATCTGTATACCCACACCACACTCTCCTATATCTGAATACCCCACCCACACCCTCCTATATCTGTATATACCAAACCACACCCTCCTATATCTGAATACCCACAACAAACCCTCCTATAACTGTATACCCCACCCACACCCTCCTATATCTGTATATACCTAACCATACCCTCCTATATCTGGGACAATACCCCTAATGCGCCTTGAAATGAGGAACACAAAAGTCACGTGTAAACAAAAAATCTCTGTGTAGTGATATTTGACACATTTCTATGATAAACAAATAACTGAGCTGAACCATTAGTGTTAATTTAGAAAATACGGGAACACAGAATAAATGTGTAAAAACCATGGAGCTATGAAATGTGTTCAAAGTATTAAAATTTCAAAGAACTTATTGTGTTAAAATTGGGATTTTTTACCATGAGGAGCGACATCGCAAAAGGATACTCGGGGTTTGCTAAATTACGGAAAAATGAATCACACTTCGTACCCCGAAAATTTAACCACATATGTAAAAATGTCTCAGCTTCGAAACAAGCCATCATACATATACAAGTTTACGATATGGGCTGAGCAACAGAAGAAAACGTTACCATTACGGCCTATGGAATAACAATTGCGCATATTGCCCCATCTTGTGAGACAGGATCCAGAGATGTCTTAAGCTAATTTCACCTTGTACACCACAGAAAATTGTTAAAATGATGGTTAGTAGTTTTTTATTTATACCTAGTTATCATAAATGATTTCAGATAAATATTATTGATAAAGAACAGCAAAAATTCAATAAAATTTTCACTTTTAAATGCATTACTGGCACGGGGCTGAACACTTTTTTTAGGCACAGTCATAACTTTGTTTACCCCCGAGAGATCCGAAATGAATTGTTTATTCAATTGAAAAAGGCAAGAAAAAACTTACATGTAATATAAATAAATTGTAAGTAAACATGACACAATATAGTCTTTGTTATGCAATTATCACTCTAGTCTACAGGAATAGCTTATAATCAAGGGAGATAACACACTTCACACGAGTAAAGTGAGATACATCATACATGTGCTTTTATCCAATGATTTGACCCTGGTCAGTAGATATCATATGCAAATAAACAGAAAAAAACATGTACATGTATTAAGAAAATCACGAATTACTATTGTTAATGCACACGAGCAAAACACAAGATATTGTCATTTCTCAGTGAAAAAGGGGGAGGGTCAAACCTTCTTGAACACAATATTGCTATTCAACTACATGTATTAAGCTAGTTAGCTACTACTCATTGCTTCTAATATAAACAGTTTAAATGAAGGTGGCTAAGCCACAAGGGAGAAGCATTTTTCTTTCTTTGTGATAAAATTTTCAAGAATTAGATTTTTCTCTCTCAATAATACTTATGTATTTAAATTAAATGATAACACAGTTTGAGTTAATTGTTTTTGTCTTATTTCAGTTCCAGACATATCATTACTTTTAAATATGAGATGACAAACTAAAGGTTTTAAAAAGTCCTGAATAACTGGTAAGCATTTTGATTTATTAGGTAAGCTCTAAATTATTTATTTATGGTATTTGTGCAAGTGAAATTACAGTCGGTATGTTAAAAATATGCTTATATGAAAACTGTTGCTATGGTCTTGCTATTAAATGAAAAGGCTTGGTTACTGGTCTTTTCGACTCAACATTTCGAGTTAAATCTTGCGTCAACTGATTCTCATGTAACACTACAAACTCTATTTAGCACTATTTTGATCTGTCATTATTTAATGACGCCATAATACGTGTGATGTCACAATGTTTCCTTTAATACCTCATGTGGATTTCTCACTGATAAAGGGTTTTCACTGAAATACATGTAAAAAGCCTTTTTTTCTCAAATAGAATTATGTGAATGGACAAGTTTTGAAAATTTGCACTTCATTGCACTCTAATTACATGATAAGAATGACTTTCCCAGTAGTTTTGAGGGGTTTCCACAGTATTATATACCAGATGTCCACTAGTAAGAATAGTTATTTTGCTGGGTTTTTTTTATGAAATCTACATTTTTGCATAATTTCTCTGTCAAAATGCACTTTAAGACACAAGAAAATGTTATAGAATGCTTTAATAGGGTCTGTGTATTGTTATTTAAGGTTATCATCAGAAGTTTTGTCCTTGTTTTGACTAGTAAAGGTATACTGGAAGAAATTAATTATACATGCACGTTGTATTAAAAATAAATGAATATAGCGATAAAAGTGTCATTGCCATATAGTGCTGAAATGACTTTATTTTTTTCAGAAATGGACAAAAATACACAGATTTATTCAGAATGTCATACCGATGAAGATCACCTAAAAATATTTGGAAAAATCAGAACTATGGATTTCAATATGGGACAATACCCCTAATGCGCCTTGAAATGAGGAACACAAAAGTCACGTGTAAACAAAAAATCTCTGTGTAGTGATATTTGACACATTTCTATGATAAACAAATAACTGAGCTGAACCATTAGTGTTAATTTAGAAAATAAGGGAACACAGAATAAATGTGTAAAAACCATGGAGCTATGAAATGTGTTCAAAGTATTAAAATTTCAAAGAACTTATTGTGTTAAAATTGGGATTTTTTACCACGAGGAGCGACATCGCAAAAGGATACTCGGGGTTTGCTAAATTACGGAAAAATGAATCACACTTCGTACCCCGAAAATTTAACCACATATGTAAAAATGTCTCAGCTTCGAAACAAGCCATCATACATATACAAGTTTACGATATGGGCTGAGCAACAGAAGAAAACGTTACCATTACGGCCTATGGAATAACAATTGCGCATATTGCCCCATCTGTATATACCCACAACAAACCCTCCTATATCTGTATACCCCACCCACACCCTCCTATATCTGTATACCCTCCTATATCTGTATACCAACAAAACATCCTCCTATATCTGTATACCAACACCACACCATCCTATATCTGTATACCCCCTCCAATCCCTCCTATATCTGTATATATCCAACCATACCCTCCTATATCTGTATACCCTATCCACACCCTCCTATATCTGTATACCCTATCGACACCCATCTATATCTGAATATTCCCAACCATACCCTCCTATATCTGTAAACAAACACAACACCCTACTATATCTGTATACCCCATCCACACCATACTATATATGTATACCCTATCCACACCCTCCCATATCTGTATACCCATCAGCACCCTCCTATATCTGTATACCCCATCCACACACTCCTATATCTGTATACCCAATCTAAACCCTTCTATATCTGTATACCCTATCCACACCCTCCTATGTCTGTATACCCCATCCACACCTTCCTATATATGTTTACCCCATCTACACCCTCCTATATTTGTATACCTATCCATACCCTCCTATATCTGTATACCCCATCTACACCCTCCTATATTTTTATACCTATCCATACCCTCCTATGTCTGTATATCCCATGCACATCCTCCTATATTAGTGTACCCATTCACACTCTCCTATATCTGTATACCCCATCCATACCCTCCTATATCTGTATACCCCATCCACATATTCCTATATATGTATACCCCATCCACACCCTTCTATATCTGTATACCCAACAGCACCCTCTTATATATGTATACCCCATACACAACCTCCTATATCTGTTTACCCAACAACACCCTCCTATATCTGTATACCCCATACACACCCTCCTATGTCTGTATACCCTATCCACATCCTCCTATATTAGTGTACCCATTCACACTCTCCTATATCTGTATACCGCATCAACACCCTCCTATATCTGTATACGCCATCTATACCCTCCTATATCTGTATACCCCATCTATACCCTCCGATATCTGTATACCCCATCCACACCCTCCTATATCTGTATACCCCATCCACAACCTCCTATATCTGTATACCCAACAACACCCTCCTATATCTGTATACCCCATCCACACCCTTCTATGTCTGTATACCCTATCCACATCCTCCTATATTAGTGTACCCATTCACACCCTCCAATATCTGTATACCCCACCAACACCCTCCTATATCTGTATACCCCATCCACACCCTCCTATATCTGTATACCCCATCAACACCCTCCTATATCTGTATACCCCATCAGCACCCTCCTATATCTGTATACCCCATCCACACCCTCCTATATCTGTATACCCTATCCACACCCTCCTATGTCTGTATATCCCATGCACATCCTCCTATATATGTATACCCTATCCACACCCTCCTATCTCTGTATACCCTATCCACAACCTCCTATGTCTGTATACCCAATCCAAACCCTCCTATATCTGTATACCCCATCTACACCCTCCTATATCTGTATACACTGTCCACACCTCCATAAAACTTTTTCATATCTTAAAGTTAAATTTGAATGATCTATTGCCTTCAAAAAGAATCCATTTGACCAAACTTATATTATACATCATTTTAGTGATGCATTACTTAATAGTTAAACACAGGTCATATACTATAAAATATTACCTTATGTGTTGTAACCAAGGGACTGGCACCTCCTTGTTCTACCAGACATCTTGTGATTTGTAGATGTCCCTCCCCAGCAGCCCAATGTAAAGCTGTGTATCCATCTCTCTATAATATAACCAAATAACATGTAATTATAATGGACAATACTTTGTAATCAATATCAATAATATACAACATATCCTACAACTGACATTAAAACTTGTCTGATAAACCTGATATCTTAAAAAAATATTTTTTTCAAGAAATGTGTAAAATAATTATATCAATGGATTCAGTAGAACAAAACAAGCAAAATGAGACCCCACTTTATATGATTCTTACAAATATTTGTTTCGTTAAAACTGTCTGATTAACAACAAGAATTAGTGTAGATTCAGTATAGTCATTCATTTTAATAAAAAAAAAATTAAATTCAAGAAACATGAAAAGGAGTAATATTTTCTGATTCAGAACAATAATATGATTAAAATGAGACCCCAGATAACATACATTTGTGGTGTCGATCTTACATCCTCTATCAATGAGGAGTCTACAGATCTCCAGGTGTCCTCCCCACCTGACAGCCCACATTAATGCTGTCCATCCACTACCCTGGAATAATACAAATGACATCAAAACTAGTCTGATAAACTGGACAATGTTGTGTAATAAATATAAACAAAATATATATCACATGAATCAGTGGTCAAAACTGAATAAAATGACCAGTCACACTTGTATTTATATTGTATATAAACAACAAATAAACATGTTTTGTTGCGAAATGTCAAAACTTCCATTAAATCTGATATCTTAAAAAATTTTTTTTTTCAAGAAATGTGTAAAATAATTATATCAATGGATTCAGTAGAACAAAACAAGTAAAATGAAACCCCACTTTATATGATTCTTACAAATATTTGTTCATTAAAACTGTCTAATTAACAACAGGAATTAATGTAGATTCAGTATAATTGTTCATTTTAATAAAATATCTTTTTTTAGGAACATGAAAAGTAGTAATATTTTCTAATTCAGAACAATAATAGGAGTAAAATGAGACCCCACTTTATATGATTCTTACAAATATTTGTTCATTAAACCTGTCTAATTAACAACAGGATTTAGTGTAGATTAATAGTAATGTGATCAGACTAAGTAGATAACATACATCTGTGATGTCGATCTTACATTCTGTATCAATGAGGAGTCTACAGATCTCCAGGTGTCCTCTACCGGCAGCCAACATTAATGCTGTCCGTCCTAACTCCTGGAATAATACAACTGACATCAAAACTTGTCTCATAAACTGGACAATGTTGTGTAATTAATATAAACAAAATATATATCACATGAATCAGTGGTCAAAACTGAATAAAATGACCAGTCACACTTGTATTTATATTGTATATAAACAAAAAATAAACATGTTTTGTTGTGAAATGTCAAAACTTCCATTAAACCTGATATCTTAAAAAAATATTTTTTTCAAGAAATGTGTAAAATAATTATATCAAAGGATTCAGTAGAACAAAACTAACAAAATGAGACCCCACTTTATATGATTCTTACAAATATTTGTTCATTAAAACTGTCTAATTAACAATATGATTTTGTGTAGATTCAGTATAACTATTCATTTTGATAAAATATCTTTTTAAAGAAACATGAAAAGGAGTTATATTTTCTAATTCAGTACAATAAAACGAGTAAAATGAGACCCCACTTTATATGATTCTTACACATATTTGTTCATTAAACCCGTCTAATTAACAACATGATTTAGTGTAGATTAATAGTGATGTGATCAGACTAAGTAGATAACATACATTTGTGATGTCGATCTTACATCTTCTATCAATGAGGAGTTTACAGATCTCCAGGTGTGTTACCCAGGCAGCCCTCATTAATGCTGTCTTTCCATGCCACTGGAATAATACAACTGACATCAAAACTTGTCTGATAAACTGGACAATGTTGTGTAATAAATATAAACAAAATATATATCACATGAATCAGTGGTAAAAACTGAATAACATGACCAGTCACACTTGTATTTATATTGTATATAAACAATAAATAAACATGTTTTGTTGTGAAATGTCAAAACTTCCATTAAACCTGATATCTTAAAAAAATATTTTTTTCAAGAAATGTGTGAAATAGTTATATCAATGGATTCAGTAGAACAAAACAAGTAAAATGAGACCCCACTTTATATAATTATTACAAATATTTGTTCGTTTAACTGTCTAATTAACAACAGGATTTAAGTGTAGATTCATTATTCAACTGTCAAGTTAATTTTTTTTTTTAAGAAATGAATAAAATATTTATATTAATGGATTCATTAAAATTCTCTGAGTAAAATGACATCTCACTTTATATAATTCTAACAAGTATTTGTTAATATAATGATTAAATCTGTCTGATTAACATGATTCAGAATAATGATCAATTTTTTAAAAAGTAACTTTTTCAAAGAAATATGAAAAATAGTTACATTTCCTGATTTAGTACAAGGAGACAAACAAAATGAGACCCCACTTTATATGATTCTTGTCTAATAAACAATATAATTTTGTATATATTAAGGAATGTGGTCAAAGTGAGCAATAACATACATGTGTGATATTTGTTTTACTTCCGCTGTTAAACCTTGGTGTAAAAAATGGTCTTGTAAAGAACTTTATCAACTATAATTCAAAACAAACAAAAACAATTAACGAGAGAAAAAAAAAAACCTTTATGCATTTTTTTTCTCTCATTAAAACTGTTAAATTAAAAACAGATTTTGATTTAATATCGAATTCAGTATAATGATATAAGTATCAGTTTCCATACAGATTTATAGATTATCGTTGGTTATCTCAACAAGATTAATTTTCTCGCTTGAGCCAGTCACGGCGAAAGCGAGAAAAGCAATCGAGTTGAGATGACCAATGATAATCTGTTTATCGCTATTTTACCTATGACGACG
The DNA here is from genome assembly GCF_963676685.1 of Mytilus edulis. Lineage (NCBI taxonomy): Eukaryota > Metazoa > Mollusca > Bivalvia > Mytilida > Mytilidae > Mytilus > Mytilus edulis. The sequence continues at coordinate 78,436,551 of NC_092355.1, read as the reverse complement.
TTGTCAATTTCATGTCAATTTCATTAGCAACGCCACGCTCCTTAGTTTCTAGCAATACTTTTCCATCTCAAGCGAGTAGCATGATATGAAAATTATCACAAAAAAATATCAAAGGAAAAATGCACAAAATAGCGATAAATATTATTATATTATTTCAGAAGTAACTTGTAGTTATGTGTTTTATACTGCTTATGTACAATCTGTTATGTTCTGGAGTAACATGTAGGTGTGTGTTTTATACTGCTGGTGTACAATCTGTTATGTTCTGAAGAAACTTGTAGTTATGTGTTTTATACTGTTTGTGTATAATCTGTTATGTTCTGAAGTAACATGTAGTTTTATGTTTTATACTGCTTGTGTACAATGTTATGTTCTGAAGTATCTTGTATTTGTATGTTTTATACTGCTTGTGTACAATCTGTTATGTTCTGAAGTAACTTGCAGTTGTGTGTTTTATACTGCTTATTTATACAATCTGTTATGTTCTCAAGTAGCTTGTAGCTGTGTGTTTTATACTGCTGATTGTGTACAATCTGTTATGTTCTGATTTTATACTGCTGATGTACAATCTGTTATGTTCTGAAGTAACCTGTGGTTGAGTGTTTTAAACTGCTTATGTACAATCTGTTATGTTCTGAAGTAACTTGTTATGTGTTTTATACCGCTAATGTACAATCTGTTATGTTCTGTAGTAACTCGTAGTTTTGTGTTTTATTATGCTAATGTACAATCTGTTATGTTCTGAAGTGATTTGTAGTTGTGTGTTTTATATTTCTTATGTACAATTTGTTCTGTTCTGAAGTAACTTGTAGTTGAGTGTTTAATACTGCTTGTGTACAATTTGTTCTGTTCTGAAGTAATTTTTAGAACTTTGTTTGTTTTATACTGCTTATGTACAATCTGTTATGTTCTGAAGCAACTTGTTTTTATATTTTTTATATTTCTGTTATTATAGTTCTAAAGTAAATTGTTGTCGTGTGTTTATGTACAATATTCAACATTTTGAAGTTTTTTATAGTTTTCACTGTTTCACTGTGCTTTAATTTTAAGTAACATGTAGTTTTGTGTCTTTTTTGTACATGTACCATAAAAGGCTGTATCTTCAAATGATTTTTCTATGAATTATTAAAATAAGGTAGTTTTGAATGTGACTATTTTACTTACATCTTGATAATCAATGTCTGCACCATTCTGTAGGCTTAATTTTAAGGCTTCTATATCTCTATTCCCAGCAGCTGTAGTAAGTTTCTGTAAGTAAACCGTAATAAAAATATATTGTAATGAATGTCCTTACTGTTAAATTTGGTAATAATTATGTTTTCTTCTGTTTAGCAATGACTACATAAATCAGTAGTATCCTTCCTTCAAATAACAGACAGAGAGGAATTCTTTAAATAGCATAAAATTGTAGGGATTTATGCATTTTATATTATCAAGAAAAACACCAAGAGTGCACACACTGAAATGTCTCGCCTTCTTTACTAATCATTGATATTATGTTGATAGTCCTAAATAAAAAGCTTTATCACAACTGTCACATAAACTTAACATTAACCAAGAAAACTAAACATTGACCAATGAACCATGAAAATGAGGTCAAGGCATGTACAGCTAACAATTCTTCCAAACAACAGATATAGTTGACCTATTGGTTATAGTGTAAGAAAACCAGACCAAAACACAAAAACTTAACACTGAGCAATGAACTGTGAAAATGAGGTCAAGGTCAAATAAAACCTGTGCGATTGACATTTAAATCATGAAATATTTCCATACAACAAATAAAGTTGACATATTGCATAAAGTATTAAATAAAAAGACCAAAACTCAAAAACTGAACTTTGACCACTGAACCATGAAAGTGCGGTCATGGTCAGATGACACCTGCCAGCTAGACATGTACACCTTACAATCATTCCATACACTACATATGGTAGACCTATTGCATACAGTATAAGAAAAATAGACCAAAACACAAAAACCTTACTGTAACCACTGAACCATGAAAATGAGTTCAAGGTCAGATGACACCTGCCAGTTGGACATATACACTTTATAGTCCTTCCATACCTGAATATACTAGATCTATTGCTTATAGTATCTGAAATATGGACCTGACCACCAAAACTTAACCTTGTTCACTGATTCATGAAATGAGGTCGAGGTCAAGTGAAAAGTGTCTAACGGGCATGAAGACCTTGCAAAGGAACACATACCAAATAAAGTAATCCTATTACTTATAATAAGAGAGAATTTAACATTACAAAAAATATTGTTTTCAAGTAGTCACTGAACCATGGAAATGAGGTCAAGGACATTGTACATGTGACTGACGGAAACTTCATAACATGAGGCATCTGTAACAAAGTATGAAGCATCCAGATCTTCAACCTTCTAAAATATGAAGCTTTGAAGACGTTAGCAGCCATCGGATCACTATCCCTATGTCGAGCTTTCTGTGACTTCAGGACTTCAGTCGCAGGCTCGACAAAATTGTTAACCTTCAAAAAAATATTTTTTTTATAAAATCATGGACTAGAGTAGATTTGGCATATCCTTGAATTTTCTTTCTTGTAGTATTTTCTGGACTTTCACGTTTGTCCTTTTTAAGACATGTTATACACTTAGTCCTTTAGTTGCCCCTACTTTTGTCCTTTTTAAGACATGTAGTTGTGTTTTTCATTCACTAAGTCCTTTAATTGCCTTTTGAAGACATGTAGTTGTGTTTCATTCACTTAGTCCTTTAATTGCCCCTACTTTTGTCCTTTTAAAAAAGTGTGTTGTATCGATCAGTTAGCTCTTTATACCATAAAATAGATTGGTCTTATTCAACTCATATAAACTTAACAATGACAAGGGGAAATAACTTCTGTATTTTTATTTTTTTTATTTAGAAAAATTGTCCCAATATTTTTTTCAAATAACCCTACAGACCTACTTAGAGTTACATATTTGACATAGTAAACAAGGATTCTGAAGGTACTACATAATTAATACACTATTTCCCACCACCAACTTTTAGAATCTTCTTTTTCTCTCCAACCTACAGTACCGCCTCCCACCTCCCACCTCCTTCAGAGGTTGTCCACCCCCTCATACATCATGTACATTCATACTTGAAAAATATTCGCTTAATTTTTTAAACTGCATTTTTGTTTGTTTTGTTCAGTTACTGAATACTGATTCAAATCCTTTTTGTGTCACCCGTGTAATGAGTAAAAGTGTCAAATGTTTTCGAGTGCACCTTGCTTTGTCCCAGTTTTGTATTTTTTTTGTTTTTGGAATAAGTAGTTTGGTAGTTCACTTAGAATTCTACTAGTTTGTATCTCAAGTTATCACATACTTGTATCCAATTGTACAATAATGGGGAACAAAACTACACATGACAAGGAGACTATTAAGTAAATCTTACCTCATTCCAATCCTCCATTATAGCGGCTAAAACTAATTGTACAATAATGGGGAACAAAACAACAAGTGGCAAGGAGACTATTAAGTAAATCTTACACTATTCCAATCCTCCATTATAGCCTAAAATAGAAAAGAAAAGTTATATTCAGTATATACTGTTGAATTTTAATTGAGGTATTTGTGTTATTGCCTATTGAAAATACATGATCAATATGGGTGGTAAAATACTGACCTAATATTTTCATCTTCTTATTTCATTCAAATAATATATAATAGCATTGAAACAGTAGTTTATCTCAACTTTTCTGCACTATTTAATTTAATGAACTGAACTCAAAACCTTAAAAATCTAATCACATACCTAAATGAGGTACAAATGTATTCTACAAACAGGGTGGGACTCTTTCCATCGAACACCAGAACATCTATTGCACTTTCCCAGACCTAGCAATTTCAAAAGTTTTATTTACCAGCATTAAGACACACAGAAAAATATCTGAATATTAAATATCATTTTTCAGCTTCTCGAAACACTGTCTATAATCAACTAGAAGTCATATATAGATTATACCGTTGGTTTTCCCGTTTTGAATGGTTTTACACTAGTAATCATGGGGCCCTTTATAGCTTGTTGTTCGGTGTGAGCCAAGGCTCCGTGTTGAAGGTCGTACTTTAACCTATAATGGTTTAATTTTTAAATTGTTATTTGGATGGAGAGTTGTCTCATTGGCACTCACACCACATCTTCCTATATCTACATTAAATTCAATATTTTTTTTTATTCTTTATGTGCCTGTCTGCAGCCAGGACCTATAATTTTGTACCATATTTGTTTTTACTTCATTGTTGTAGTAGGCTGTGCGTTTTTTCATTTGAAATGTTTTACATTTTATCATACCAAGGCTTTTTATAGATGATTATATGGTATGGGTTTGGCTCATTGTTGAAGGCTGATGGACGTCCTGTTATTGTTTATAACTGTGTCCTATGGATAAGGAATAATTGTATCAATGTTAATCATACCACAACTCCTCATCATCGTATGGCATTGGTTTTGCTTATTGTTGAAGGCTGATGGACGTCCTGTAATTGTTTATATCTTTGTTTTTTTATCTAGGCATACTTGTATCATTGTTTATCATAACATGCATTTCCATGAACATTTTCTCTGTACAATCAATGTTGTATAATTTCAAACTATTGGTTAACAGAAAGAAGTTGCACTGTAGAAACAAAAATTGCTAACATTCTACAAATCAACATTACCAAGCTGCTCATCAGATATAAAAGCATTCCCTTCCATATAGATGCAAAGAAAAAGAAATGTTCATTGTACAATGAGTGTTGTATTATTTCAAACTATCAACCAACAGGAAGTGGCTGTATGACAGATGTGAAAACAGGAAGTGGCTGTATGGCAGATATAAAAACAGGAAGTGGCTGTATGACAGATGTGAAAACAGGAAGTTGCAGTATGGCAGATGTGAAAACAGGACGATGCAGTATAGCAGATGTGAAAACATGAAGTGGCTGGTTAACAGATGTGAAAACAGGAAGTTGCAGTATGGCAGATGTGACAACAGGAAGGGGCTGTATGACAGATGTGAAAACAGGAAGTGGCTGTATGGCAGATGTGAAAACAGGAAGTGGATGTATGGCAGATGTGAAAACAGGAAGTGGTTGTATGGTAAATGTGAAAACAGGAAGCGGCTGTATGGCAGATTCGTAAACAGGAAGTTGCTGTATGGCAGATGCGTAAACAGGAAGTGGCTGTATGGCAGATGTAAAAACAGTAAGTAGCTGTATGGCAGATGTGAAAACAGGAAGTGGCTGTATTGCAGATGTGAAAACAGGAAGTGGCTGTATGGCAGAAGTGAAAACAGAAAGTGGCCATATGGCAGAAGTGAAAACAGAAAGTGGCCATATGGCAGATGTGAAAACAGGAAGTGGCTATATGGCAGATGTGAAAACAGGAAGTGGCTGTATGACAGATGTGAAAACAGGAAGTTGCTGTAAGACAGATGTGAAAACTTCATTTTGAAGAAGCAGCAAATATTAATTTTCAAGTCTTTGATTGAACTGCCCACAGTTCAAACCCACCACCTCACACACTTAAGTTGAACACAATATACCACAACACCCTGAAGATCAATGAGGCGGTTTTTAGGAAATGATTTGTCTTTAAAAACATATATTATACAATACATAATATAAGATAAATACTTATGTACCTCTGAGGTCAGCCTAATTTATAAGTGAGGTTGTGCCATCATCTAAAGCATCTGTGAAAAAAAACTACAATGTATAAATCATATATAATTTACTTGTTTAAGCAGGATACATTTGAAAAATTGAAGTATGACTTTAAAATACTTCATTCGTACTTGTTATATAAATATATCAATGTGTGTGTGTTGTTTAAACCATCGAAATTCGTATGATATTGTTTTAAAACTGATTTTGAGGTAAGTTTTGCTTTATTTTCTATTTTTTTTGCATTATTTGAAGGTTATCTGATTTCAGCAACATGGCGGCTCCTTAGTTATGAAATGTCATCTTTGGATTTGACAGAAGCTTACGTGAAAAACATGAAAATAAAAATTGCAAATGTTGGGTTTGAGAATTGAAAATGTTGAAAGAATTAAAAAGATTTTTTCAAGTGGTTATTCACCAAATAATCCATGCAAGATACAGATGTATTAGAATGCTATATAGAACAAGGAGTCAAAAAGAACACACACAGGATACCCAAACTCGCTTCAGTTTTTTTATGACCGTATTTGTCCTATTAGAATTGAAATAATTCATAGAAGCCATAGATTGTTTGAAATTTACACATGGCCTACATGGCCTAGGCTTTGATATTCGAATTTTATCCAGAGTGTTAGAATCTATGGCTTCCATGAATTTTTCTTAGTTATTTCATTAACATGAATGATCTTAAATTTTATGGCCAGATTTATGAAAATGTAGGCCTTGTCATGTGAGGTTATTTTTGATTGTTGACTCTATATTGACCTGTACACATCTATTATATATATTGACCTGTACACTTCTCCATTCTTGCTTTGTTGGGTTGCTGTCTCATTGAAATTTAGCTCACTGTATTTTTCTTTAGCACAAGTTCAATGCTTAAGTTCAACCAATCTATTTTTGAAGGCAAACAACATTGTAATGATGTCATCACATTATTTGTGTCTTGTTTACTATCATACTATAAAAACATTGGTGTTATGGTATTTTGAATGTAAAAACTATATGTTGATTATCTCCCCTTATAAAGTTTGAATATTTTACATTGGAAACAAATTTCAATAGTAAATAATCATATGTGTAAGTTCACATATACTGTACACTTACCTACAATAGTAACGTGACTGGACAAGGATCACATTTACTGGACACAGATCTAATAAATACAAATAATAGATGTTCAAAATAAGAATTTGGCTAAAAAAGAAAAAGACAAACAACAGTACACAAAACACAAAATTAAAAATGTGGCACTTGTGTTGCTCATTAATGTAAGTACTAAGTTTTCATAGGTTGAATACAATGTTGACCTCTTTCATTGAATGGTTGCTGTCTCATTGACATTAACATCCAATCTTTCTTTCCTACACCACAAGTGACTTCTTAAAAATTCTTACTTTTTAAGCAACTCACATTGTAATAATTGCTGTGTTTTGTTTGGTTTGGACTCCCAAATGCAATTAATTTTATAATGATGTCATGTTATTTTTTGTTTCCAATTTTTTTCACAAAAGTAGATGAGTGTAAAATGTTAATCCTGTTTAAAAAGAATTAAAAATCAAAGTGATGAAAATGGAAAGATTTGAAGAGTAGCTTGAATAATTTTAAATCATATCTACATATGGTGCGGACAAAAAAGAACAGAAATAAGCGCTGGTGTAATGCTCCTTAGAATTCACCAGTTATTTCTTGATTATCTCCCCTTTAAGAATATTTAACATTTACAATTGAAATATATTTCTGAATTTCATTTGATAAAATAAATAACCAAACGTTCCAATACAATTTGACTATAATATTCACTTACTTTTACTAAAGTAATAAATTGACTGGACTTGAATCAAATAAAAACGAACAGTAGATCTTTCAGGCAGAAATAAAACAGTTCACTTACCTTTACCAAGTTATAAATTCACTGGATTTGAATCAAATAAAAATGGACAGTATATCTTTAAACTGAAAATATAAAATAGCTTAATTTCAGTTTCAGATAAATATCGGTTGAACCATGTCTGAACATGTATGTTATGATGGTATGATTCTAAACCCCTAACGGGAAGGATTGTGCCTGATGTTCACATGATGAAATCATAATCTTTCAGTCAGTTTAATTTAGCTGGAGCTGGCATGTCAGTTAACTGCTAGTAGTCTGTTGTTATTCATGCATTATTGTCTTTTTGTTTATTTTATTTCGTTACATCTTCTGACATCAGACTCGGACTTCTCTTGAACTGAATTTTAATGTGCGTATTGTTATGCGATTACTTTTCTACATTGGTTAGAGGTATAGGGGGAGGGTTGATATCTCACAAACATGTTCAACCCCGCCGCATTTTTTCGCCTGTCCCAAGTCAGGAGCCTCTGGCCCTTGTTAGTCTTGTATTAACAAATGTATTATTTTAATGTTAGTTTCTTGTGTACAATTTGGAAATTAGTATGGCGTTCATTATCACTGAACTAGTATTTATTTGTTTAGGGGCCAGCTGAAGGACGTCTCTAGGTGCGGGAATTTCTCGCTGCATTGAAGACATGTTGGTGACCTTCTGCTGCTGTGTTTTTTCTATGGTCGGGTTGTTGTCTCTTTGACACATTCCCCATTTCCATTCTCAATTTTATATACTTGTTTAGCTTATGACAAGTAACTTGTCGTGTAGATTGCGTTGTTAACGTTTGTCCTACTTAAAAAAAAATACTTTATACAAGAAATAATTATTACAGGATGCTGCTACGAAGTCTCCTAAACATAGCGCGCAAAATTAGTCATTCCCACACCCACGGTCGCCTGACATTGGGCAAAGTCCAATACAAATTTGTCTGGTCTAGTAAAGTGATATGCACAAGTGACGTCTAGGTATTACACCTGTATGTCATTCAAATTTTCTTGAAATCATGTACAGCAATATTCATGATTCAGGGGTGGGGATCTAGACAGTTTACAACTTCTAAAACAAGCAGGAGATAGGGGTAAGAGTGACCCTAGGGGACTAGCCTTTTATTTCATCTGATTTGTTTTAATATCCAATACAAGACTATATATGGTTAAGGGTAGGGGATGACAACCATATACAAGTTTTCAAAAAGAAGGGGGTGGAGTCACCTCTGTGGACTTCTTCTATATTTCATTTGATTTGTTTTATTGTCCAGTAAAACAATATATATATGGTTAAGAGTAGGGGATCATCACCATATCAAAGTTCTCAAACAAGAGGGGTGGGGCTGACCCAAAGGGACTCCCATTTTATTTCATTTGATTTGTTGCATCATACAAAAATGTATATGGTTTAGGGGTGGGGATCTCGATTGTTTACAAGTTTTCAAAAAGAAATGGGTTGGGTGACTGACCCCTCTGGAGTTCCTCTATATTTCATTTCATTTATTTCATTGTCCCATACAAAAATATATATTGTTTATGCCTTATGGGTGGGGATCTCAACCGTTTACCAGTTCTCAAACAACAAGGGGGTGTGAGTGACACCTGGGGATTGGCCTTCTATTTCATTTGATTTGTTTTATTGTCCAATACAATGATATATATGGTTAAGTGTAGGGGATCTTGACCATTTCCAAGTTCTCAAACAAGAGGGGTGGGGTGGGGCTGACCCAAAGGGACTCCCATTTTATTTCATTTTATTTGTTTTGTTGCCCCATACAAAAAAATATATGGTTTAGGGGTGGGGATCTTGACCGTTTCCAAGTTCTCAAACATGAGGGGGTGGAGCTGACCTTACTCCCACTTTATTTCATTTGATTTGTTTTGTTGCCATATACAAAAATGAATATGGTTTAGGGGTGGGGATCTCGATTGTTTAAAAGTTTTCAAAAAGAAATGGGTGGGGTGACTGACCCCTCTGGAGTTCCTCTATATTTCATTTCATTTATTTCATTGTCCCATACAAAAATATATATGGTTAATGTGAGGGGATCTGAAATGTTAACAAGTTCTCGAACAACAAGGGGGTGGGATTGACCCCAGGGGACTCAACTTTTATTTCATTTGATTTATTTTATTGTACTGAATAAGAATATATATGGTTTATAGGTGGGGATCTCAATGGTTAACAAGTTCTCAAACAACAAGGGGTGGGATTGACCCCAGGGGACTCACCTTATTTCATTTGATTTGTTTTATTGTACCATATACAATGTAAGCATATATATGGTTTAGGGGTGGGGATCTTGACTGTTTTTAAGTTCTCAAACATAAGGGGTTGGGTGGGGTGACCCCATGGACTCAACCTAAATTTAATTTGATTTGTTTTCTGGTCCTGTGATCATTACTGAAAACCATGTGTGTTTGTCACTTACTGTTTTCAAGTTATAGTCATTTGAAAATTTAAAAAAAAATCCCATAGGATTCTATAGACATAGTAAATTCATCCCTTCTGTTGGCCCCTCAAAATACGCCTAAATAGATCACAAGAAGAAAAATAATAAGAACTGAGCAAAAACTTTGTTCAGGAGTCTTAATAGCAAAAAGTATAATTACGAATTTTGTTATAGTCTCGATTTTCTAATGCCGAATATGAAAAAGGCTGAGTTTGTTGTGGGCCCAGATGAGATGATTTATCATGATACTCTTTAATTTTTAGGACTTCTTTGCTTTAATAGAATTTTTAACTGTCTGTCCTTTGCAGATGTCTTTACTAATCATTTAAGTAATTTCATGGCCAATTAAAATCTCATTTGTCTGTTATCTTAAGAGCACTGCTCATTTACAAGCCCCCAAGGGGCAATTTTTGAAGGCCTTGCCCTTTGCGCAATCAGTTTCTTTGTTGAATCAATGAGACGAAACATTGAAAGTTAAACAAAAATTATGAGCTAACCTGAGAATAATTGTTAAAGTCATGTTTCTACATCTCAAAACTGGAGAATTGTTGTGGGATTAGGAAAAAAAATACTTTTACAAATATTTTTTTTAGAAAATTAAGGGTAGATTATTCAAACTATTATTAACTTATATAAGTATATATTATTTACTTCTACTTGTACAAAAAAAATTGTTGTACAAGTATTACCTTTGACTGACTGTAACTTTCAGATTAAGAACAGCAATAAGAACACTGTTCCTTTGCTATTCGTGTGTGATTTTTTGCTGTGCATGTACTGATTTTGTGTCATAAATGGATACCACATATCATTTGTTTTTCTTTTATTCATTGCTCATGTTGTTGTTCAATGGCAGCTTCAGTACATCCAGTATGTGCTTTTGGTGCATGTTTTACAAGTTTTTGGTCAGGTGGAACAATTAAAGACAGCCATCCCAAACAAGTGATGCTGCAGTTAAATTCATATAATTGAATACTTTTCTTCTAAACATGGAACCATTGAACTATGTTCTTAACCTTTGGCACAACTAAACTGTTATCTTGAAGAACATATATTAAAACAATAAATACTTTAAAAAAAACTATTTGACCAATATTATAATATTATTTGTTGAATAAAAATAATAAAAATACTAATAGAAACAATAATAACTAAATAACTATTGTCATTTTTGTCGAGAATATATCGGAGAATTCAGGAAAAAAAATAAAAGGAAATTAATTATAGGGAAGCCCTATAAAATAAACAAAGATGACCCATACTGGAAAGAGTACAAGCGAGAGTGGAAAACATTTTTATTTAGAATAGGGAAGCCCTATAATATAAACAAAGGTGTCCCAGTCTGGAAAGAGTATACAAACCAGAGTTGATTATATTTTATTTAGGATAGGGAAGCCCTATACTACAAGCTCAAGGGGATATCAAAGGATATCATAAGATAACAGAAATAGCTAGGGAAGCCCTACTATACATGCAAGGACAGTTATTTTAATCTTAAGAGTAAGATAGAGAAGCTCTATCATACATCAAAAACAAATAGGTGTATAATTAGATTTTTAGGGAAGCCCTAAAATCACATTATCACTGTCACAACTAGATAATAGATAGAGAAGCTCTATCAACTATCAAGAGTAGGCGTTATAATATCTAGACGAAACAGAGGTACATCCGTTGACGTAATGAACGAAAAACCACGGGAATGTAAAATCTGCTCAACAGTATATAAAGACCTAAATGCTAAACTTCTAGAATGTCAGAGATGCAAGGATCACTTCTGTGTCAAGTGCCTTAACAAAACAAAAGCAGAATATGACCTCTTAAGCAAAACAGACTCAATGTGGTTCTGCGTCCCATGTAGAAAGATAGTAGAAGAACACATAGTTACTGATCTAAAGATAGAGGCGAGATGCAAGGAGATAATCGCAAATTATGAGCAGAGAATACAAGCTATAGAATTAGCTGTTGACACTAAATGTGACGAGTCAAGAGTTTTGGAAGTAGTAGAAGAATCAATAATTAAAAATAGCTGTCATAAAGATATGATCAGAGAAATAGCTAAAGATGAAGCTACTAAGACAGGGGCTGCTGTACATAAAAAAAAATGGAAGAAGCTGAAAATAAGGGAACAGGGCCACAAAAGAAAGCAACAGTTACAACAGTGATAGAAGAGATGAATAAAAGAAAAGCAGAGAGAATAACGTAATCATATTTGGCATTACAGAAAATAAATCTGAAGTTAAACAAGAAAGAATAGACCATGGTATTGAGAATATAAATGAACTTTTCTATTATGCAAAAATAGACCTGGAGGAAGGAAATATAGTGAAAACCAAAAGGCTAGGGAAGTACGATAGCAAGAAAAATAGGAGACCCTTATTGGTTAATCTTAAAAGTATAGACTCAAAGCTCACCCTATTCAAAAATATGCACTATATTAGAGGTATGCCAAAATATCAGAAAGTCAACGTTAGTAACGACCTGACACAAAGTGAAAGGGAACAGGAGAAATTACTATGGACAGAAGCAAAACAGCTACAAGAACAATGATTATCGGGGGAATACCAGTACAAGGTAAGAGGACCACCCTGGGCCCGAAAAGTGATAAAAATAAAGAAGTAGTGAAAAAAAGTTCCAAGGATGTAAATAAAACTGTAAAAAATAGGGAAAAGGTTTTTAACGGCGAAGATGTAAAAAAAGGAAACAAATCGCAAGCAAAAAATTACCGCCCAGTGAGTCTAACATCAGTTGTATGTAAAATATTGGAGAAAATCATAAGAGAACATATAATAAAGCATATGAAGCTTAACAGGTTATTCTCAAATAAGCAGTATGGGTGTATCTCGGGGAGATCAACATAATTGCAATTACTAGAGGTAATTGACAAATGGACAGAGGCGATAGACGATGAATATGAGGTAGATTGTGTATATACAGACTTTATGAAAGCATTTGATAAAGTACCACACAAAAGGCTGCTAAAGAAAATCGAAAATTATGGAATACAAAACCCAATACTAGATTGGATAAGAGATTTTCTTTCAAATAGATAACAAAGAGTCTCAATAAATGGTGAAGCATCGGAATGGAAGGAAGTTACCTAAGGTATACTACAAGGCTCAGTTCTAGGACCACTCTTGTTTGTACTCTACATCAATGACTTACCGAAAGGGATTAACTCAGATGCTTACTTATTTGCTGATGATACAAAAATCTTTAGAATAATAAAGGAAGACAGAGACCATGAAACATTACAAAAGGATTAAGACAAACTAGAAAAATGGAGTGATACATGGTTACTCAAGTTTCATCCTGAAAAATGTAAACATATAAATATTAGCAAAAAAATGAAAACAAGATATTGAAAAATATAATCTACTAGGAAAAGTCATAAGCAGATGCAAAGAAGAGAAGGATATAGGGGTAGTCATTGATGAAGAATTATCCTTTAAAAAGCATATATGTGAGAAAGTAAACAAAGCAAATTCAATCTTTGCGGCATAAAGCAGCTCTTTCAAAAATCTAAATGCAGAAATCTTTATTCCATTATATAAAACACTTGTAAGAACACATCTAGATTATGCTAGTTCAGTATGGGCACCTTTTAAGAAAGAATATATCGATAAAATTGAAAGTGTACAAAAGAGAGCTACGAAACAAATACCTGGACTTAACCAGATGCTCCGCAGGGCGTAGCTTTATACGACCGCAGAGGTTGAACCCTGAACAGTTGGGGCAAGTATGGACACAACATTCAAGCTGGATTCAGCTCTAAATTTGGATTGTGATTAAATAGTTGACACAGCATAGGTTTCTGACACAGAATGAATGTGTTTTAATGAAATTAAAAATTTTGTTTTCTCTTAGAGCAATTCACTATGCTGTTGAATATTATTCCTCTCAAAAAAATGTTTGAAGAAATTTTCTTTTTATTTATGAAATTTCAAATGAGAAAATTGAACACAATTTTTTTAATCACATCCCCCTTTCCCTTATCCCAAAACTAATCTCAATTAAAATTTCTAATGGAGTTTGCAACAATTACTACTCATTTAAATACATCATAAAATATTAAGATGTAAAAAAACTGCTTGTTATCACTGAATGGTAAAGATTATTTTAATTTATCAGTTGGTAGTAAAAAGCGAATATACATTGTATTGCATATTGTATATATAACAAAGATTTAAGTTGATTCTGTACAAAGAAAGATAACTCCAAATAAAAAAAGTTCTTACAATTAGATATTTCTTGCTTACTATTCTGGACAAAGAAAGATAACTCTAATTAAAAACAAAATTGCTATTTCACAATATTTTGCAATAAGATATTTCTTGCCATTGCGCAATACTGTGCAATTGAAAAGACTTGCTATTGCACAAAACTTAATATAATAATTTTAGATCCTGATTTGGACCAACTTGAAAACTGGGCCCATAATCAAAAATCTAAGTACATGTTTGGATTCAGCATATCAAAGAACCCCAAGATTTCAATTTTTGTTAAAATCAAACTAAGTTTAATTTTGGACCCTTTGGACTTTAATGTAGACCAATTTGAAAACAAGACCAAAAATGAGGAATCTACATATACAGTTAGATTTGGCATATCAAAGAACCCCATTTATTCAATTTTTGATGAAATCAGACAAAGTTTAATTTTGGACCCAGATTTGGACCAACTTGAAAACTGGGCCGATAATCAAGAATCTAAGTACATTTTTAGATTCAGCATATCAAAGAACCCAACCGATTAATTTTTTGTCAAAATCAAACGAAGTTTAATTTTGGACCCTTTGGACCTTAATGTAGACCAATTTGAAAACGGGACCAAAAGTTCAAAATCTACATACACAGTTAGATTCGGCAAATCAAAGAACCCCAATTATTCAATTTTGATGAAATCAAACAAAGTTTAATTTTGGACCCTTTGGGCCCCTTATTCCTAAACTGTTGGGACCAAAACTACCAAAATCATTACCAACCTTCCTTTTATGGTCATAAACCTTGTGTTTAAATTTCATAGATTTCTATTTACTTATACTAAAGTTATGGTGCGAAAACCAAGAAAAATGCTTATTTGGGTCCCTTTTTGGCCCCTTATTCCTAAACTGTTGGGACCTAAACTCCCATAATCAATACCAACCTTCCTTTTGTGGTCATAAACATTGTGTTTAAATTTAATTATTTTCTATTTACTTAAACTAAAGTTATTGTGCGAAAACCAAGAATAATGCTTATTTGGGCCCTTTTTTGGCCCCTAATTCCTACACTGTTGAAACCAAAACTCCCAAAATCAATCCCAACCTTTCTTTTGTGGTCATAAACCTTGTGTCAAAATTTCATAAATTTCTATCAACTTAAACTAAAGTTATAGTGCAAAAACCAAGAAAATGCTTATTTGGGCCCTTTTTGGCCCCTAATTCCTAAAATGGTGGGACCAAAACTCCCAAAATCAATACCAACCTTCCTTTTATGGTCATAAACCTTGTGATAAAATTTTATAGATTTATATTCACTTTTACTTAAGTTAGAGTGCGAAAACTAAAAGTATTCGGACGACGACGACGACGACGACGACGACGACGACGCCAACGTGATAGCAATATACGACGAAAATTTTTTCAAAATTTGCGGTCGTATAAAAACCTAAGCTACGAAGAAAGGCTAAAGAAATTAAAATTACCAACACTAGCGTATAGAAGAATAAGAGGGGACATGATTGAGACTTATAAGATCATACACAATAAATATGACCCGGAAACTAGTACTTTCCTAAAACTAATGTCGAGCACAGAGAATAGGCACAGTACAAGAACAAACAGTATTAAAATCATGCATCAAATGTTTAATAATAATCTTAGGAAAAATAGCTTTACGGTGAGAATAGCAAAAACCTGGAACAAACTACCAGAAAAAGTGGTTAAGGCACCGTCTGTTAATGCCTTTAAAACAGACTAGACAATCATTGGAAAAATGAGGAACTATATTGTTCTGATTACCGCGCAGTTATAACCGGAAGCAGCAGTAACAGCAATAACTAGATATCATTGAGATGGAAGCCATCTCTGTGGGCCCCGCTGTCAATAACGTGGGGTAAATAAGTTGTATGGATAATCTGATATGAAGCATTATTTGAAGTTATTACATAGTCTCATGTGAGATTTCAATCTAAGATTTTAAGTTAAAACTGATAAATATTCTCATCTTACTTTCATAGTATAATAGTGATATGACTGCATGATGTGAACTAATTGTTGACTACTCTAAGGTGACTTCTGGATATATGGATTGATGTTTGAACAATATGTTTAAAGGTGCTGCCCAATTGATATTTGTCACATATTTTTAGAATTATGCCTTCAATATATTATGACCCACCAAGTATAAAGTATGAAATATTAACGGTTCTCGAGAGGTAGAGCGGACACAATTTGTTAAGAACAACGAACGGATGGACAGACCGACAGACTGACCTAAGACCTAGGATGCATACATTATGACACATTCTCTGGTGTTGGTTTATATATATGTTAAGTTGAAAATGTTTGTCAGGTATAAAGTATGAATTAATAACAGCTGTCCTCTCAAAATATAGTGTGGATCAAATTTGTTAGCGATGGACAGACCAACAGACAGACAGACCTTTGACCTAGGAAGTGGTACATACATCATGACACGCCCTCTGGTGGTGGTTAAAATGGATGTCAAGTATAAACTTTGAAATCATAATGGTTATCTAGATATGGAGTGGACACGATCTTCACCACAGGACACGGGGTTGTCAACTCTAAACCAAAGTTTTTGACCTTGACCTTTGACCTAGGAAGTTGTACATACATCATGACACACCCTCTGGTGTTGGTTAAAATGGATGTCAAGTATAATATTTGAAATCAAAATGGTTCTCAAGATATAGAGCGGACACACTCTTCACCACAGGTCACAGGATTGTCAACTGAAACCAAAGTTTTTTGACGTTGAACTTTGACCTAGGAAGTTGTACATACATCATGACACGCCCTCTGGTGGTGGTTAAAATAGATGTCAACTATAAACTTTGAAATCATAACGGTTATCTAGATATGGAGCGGACACAATCCCACAGGACACGGGGTTGTCAACTCTAAACCTAAGTTTTTTTTACGTTGACCTTTGACCTAGGAAGTTGTACATACATCATGACACGCCCTCCGGTGGTTGTTAAAATGGATGTCAAGTATAAACTTTGAAATCATAACGATTATCTAGATATGGAGCGGACACAATCCCACAGGACACGGGGTTGTCAACTCTAAACCAAAGTTTTTGACCTTGACCTTTGACCTAGGAAGTTGTACATACATCATGACAGGCCCTCTGGCGGTTGTTAAAATGGATGTCAAGTATAAACTTTGAAATCATAATGGTTATCTAGATATGGAGCGGACACGATCTACACCACAGGACACAGGGTTGTCAACTAAAACCAAAGTTTTTGACCTTGACCTTTGAACTAGAAAGTTGTACATACAACATGACACACCCTCTGGTGTTGGTTGATAATCATGTTAAGTATTAAGTATGAAATCATAATGGTTCTCTAGATATGGAGCGGACACGAAAGTGTTACGGACGGACGGACAGATGGACAGACGGACGGACGGACAGACGAACAGACGGACGGACGGACGGACAGACTGATTACTATTGGGCGACCCGACTTTTAGTCGGGGCCCTAATTATGACCTTATATATGAGTCTGGTGAAAAGGAACCGTGAGGATCCTGTACCGGAAAACATCTTTAAGTATCTTTAAGTAAGTACGTAAATCACAATCGAGATGACCGTAACAGAATCAGCGATTGATAACAAGGGTGACCGTAATTGGTTTTAAGATGACCGTAATTTATAAATGATGACCATAACTTTATGACATGATTAATTGTGTTGGTATAAACTTATTTATATGCCTTTATTGGGTCATTATAAAAAAAGTGCAAATTTCGACGAGGTATTATTTTGAAAAATGATGTCATTGTTTAAAACTTTTAAATGTGTCCCGCTAATCTTAAGTATGGTAGCAACGATATTCAGAAATATGCAATGGGAAAAATGAAGAGTTTCTTCATTTTTAACAATGTTAGGTCATCCTTTGAAAGAATCGTGTCAATGTGTTACCAATTTAAAGCATACATTTAGGTTCATGTACTAAATATTATTGTTTAACATCAAACAACTGTTCCAATTTGTTGTTTAGGTTTAAATTATGACTTATTGACATTATTCATATAGCTGTGCATTCTATTTAAACATAAATTTCAGAATACATTGTCGTAAAAAAGTTGGCTGTCCTAATTATAATATGGCCGTTGTAAATACTAAAAAATACACTTAAACTGAATATATGTGAATTGTATAAGATTAAATGATAATAATATACCTATTAATCCTTCATACACGACCTAAAAACACTTTCATTCATGTAATACATGATATTGTTAAAACATTGTTAAATAAGTATTGTTTTTCATAAATAATATGATGTTTAGCTTGTTAAACATGAAAGAAACACAAAACAATGCTGATTGTCATGATATATTCAGTGGTGTTACTAAATTGGTCAATGGTGTCAGTACCAGGGACTAAACTTAACTGTTTTTCTCTAGGGGCCAGCTGGGCCCCTAAAATATTTTTTTCAGGGGCCCAACGGAAATTTTAGGTGCCCAACTAATCTTTAAATTATACTTAAAGACTAAAAGAAAATAAAACTGAGAATTACTTTTTATAATATACTTTATACTAACAGTGTTCCAGCTTGAATCTCAGGGAAGAAGAGTGCTCCTTTTCTGAAAGGGCACTTTAGCACAATAACCCAGATTGTAAGGATACTTTGTATAAATTACCTTGAATATTGCTAACTATAGGCTCAGCTGGAGAACATAAGTTGTATTCCAACCATATTCAGAAATTAATTTGTTCTTGATGTTGGTTCCAGTCAGATTTTTGTTTATCAAATTATCATACCATGAAGCAAAGCATATCATTTTGATGTTTATGTAAACACACTTGTACATTTGGTTAGGAAAATAATCATCAGAAATTTCAATGTTTTATAACTTTTATATACCATTCTTTGAAAATAAACAAGCAGTTTTGAAAGATAGAGATATATATATAAGCAAAATTTGTATTACTTGTTCAACAATTTATGTTGTTGTAAGTTACTAGATTGTCATTTAAATTGTTACAAAAAAATAGTATTTTTTTAAGTACACACCAAAGTTCTCCTAAGTAAGGAGTTTTATAAATATAACAGGTGAGACAGGAGAGGATCATTTTATTTTGATGCAACAATACATTGCAGATATTGCAGAAGCTAAAAACTGTCACTTTTTTCTCCATAATTGTTAAAAATAAAAGCATTTGTAAAGTGCTCCAATGTTAGGAGGATCATAAATACAAGAAGTTAATCAGGAGGAACAGTCTTGTTTAGGTTCAAATATAAATTTCTTTGATTCAGTTTCTCCTTTAAATGTATGTTCCTGGTATGGAACAAAACAGTTTTTCTAATAAAACTTATAATATTTGAATTATTGCCACCAGATATGTATTATAAGATTTGACAATATTTATTTTAGGTTATTTCCTACCAAAATTGACTCCCTTTAGATTGAAATAAACAATTAATTTCCCCATAGGCGACAATGGTAGCCTTTTTCGAGATACAGACTTTAGAAAGTTGATTTTTTTAACGAAACCTTGCTAGAATCAAAGAAAAGTTATTAGGACAGTATTTTTTGGTCCAAAAAATATAGGTTCGCGTTGCTTTTCTTAGCGTATTTTGTACTTATCTCCCATGCCTATCAATTTTGCCCTTAAAAATACTTGTCTTGTCCTAGCGTTGAAAGTCATCTCAGTGCCTTTAGGGCTACGGAATAATTTTTATTTTGCCTTTTGTATAAAGCAGAGTGCACTAAGTCTCTAATAATAAAAAATAACGGGCGCACATATCGACCAAACAGGATTCGCCATACTCTTAATTCTGAATACCATGTTATGCTCATAAAATGGCTGCGCCCATAAATTCTAATGGTGTATTGTAACCTTTAATTTTTATCAACTTCCTGTTGACCTGAACTTTGACAATATGGCTTTGAACAATAAATACTATTTCAATCCAAGCCATCCTCTAATAGTGTTGATCAAAATATATTTTGCAATAAGTTTTTATTGAAGATTGGTTATCAAACTAGCTATTGGGATATTTATTTTCGAGATTTTGCGTTTCGTTTTTTCGTTAATTGTTTTTGTAAATAGCGATTCAAGGACAAGTTATCGTCTAACAGGCTTGTAATAACTCCCAGGACAATTAGAAAACATCCCTTTCCCAATGCTTATTGAACAGTTTAGAAGAAAACACTCTTCAATAATGAAATAATCATAGAAAATTTAACCTAACATGCTGAAAGAAGGAAGTATAATTATATATGCCATATCGTGACCTCGGATTGAAAACATAGCTGTCCGACTGGGTTTAGGTTATTAGAAAGAACCTACTGGTTTTCGGAAATACTCTCTTTATTACTATATCGCTTTGAAAAGACAAACAGGTTTCCTATTGGGAACAGTCTTCCTTAATATCGCGGGGGAAAGGGTACAAATGGGATTTACTTCAATTTTTTTTTACAGTCGCCAGCTGGGCGATCAGGATGATAAAATATATTCGCCCAGCTGAAAATCTGGTCGCCATGGGCGACTGGGTGAGCGTTAAGTTTAGTCCTATCGAAATGGTCTCACCATTGACAATAACACCAATGATTTAAGGTGTATTTTAAGATTCAGTTACGAAATAAGTGCTCCATTCCCCTATTCTATATGTTTTTACTGGTGCATGTTTCTATAATCAATATGTTTCATTATTCAAAGTTAAGGAATTGTTTTCAAAACATGATTTTTATAAAGGGTACACCATGGACACTATTTCCAATGTTTATTATACAGAAAGATGTTGACATTTAGGGAACAAATAATAGAGAATGCACCTAAAATTTTTAAGAAAAAATAGATGGCAAATTTTGTATATATCTTATTTTGGACTTTAAATAATTGTATGGTTTGTTTGATATTATCACAATTAGATAATACAAATGCACCAGATCACAAATAAATTGCCGAAATCCTACAACACAAAATCCTCAGTGAGCCAACAGTACTACATTACTTTACTTTCAAGTCGAGTTATTTACCTTACAATATACAACGTCCGCCATATTGTTTTCAACAAGGAATTTGCATACAAGACATAAAAAATGATTTTCTGAAGATTCCGTGTACTTTTATTAATTATGAACGCCATAAACCTTAATCATTGTATGCTGTTACACTAATTGAAGCAAAAAAACACCTAAAACACCATTAAAATTTCTTTTCTCAGGATATATCATCTTGTTTTCGGGATGTTACGTTTTTCTCGTATTTCGCGGGAAATCGTGGTACCCAAAAATCAGGATCAAGTTGGTTTAAATTTTAATATCTAACATAACAATAACACAACCTAAACCGAAACACAAATAGTATTGTTACATTTGTAATTAATCTCTTACTAACCAAGCCTAGCTAGCATTACGAGAGTTAATGTCCGACGTAACAATAACTATACAGTATTATATGTCACTTGGTTTCAAGGTAATTGTAGCCAGTGCCATTGATACTCTGTACAATTTGTGAATTGTCTCTGTACAGACCGTCACATGAAAGACCCTATTGGGTAGTCAAACATAGCCTTATCTTGAAAACAAATACAAGCACTGTTAAACTCAAGGTTCTGTTTGAATTGTGACTGTTAAAGTTGAGTTTGCAAGTCCAAATACCCCCCCCCCCCTTTTGGTATGTCATGGCTACGGGCCTGAGTCAAAGATATACTAGTTAAAACTTAGAGGCAGATTTGGGAGGAGGGCATGGGGTCCATCCTCCCCCCTTTTTGTGGGAAAAACTTGGTTAGTTAGGGAATCACTGGAACATGACTGGAAGTCGCCCCCCTCTTATGCATTCTCAATGTTGGTCCTGTCTGGATTTTGAAATAAGGAGGAGGGCAAAAAAATGTCCTGTCTATAAGTTCAATGACACTCCGGAAGGCGCCTGCTACTACAAATAGTACTCTAGATAGATGCTAATTTTCCGTCTTTACTACGCATACTATGTCATGTCAATGTTGTTTACTTTTTTTAATATTTTTTTTAATGGACAATGTTTAACTATACCTAAAAAAAGGACGAATGATTTGTGCCTTAAGTTTTAATTGTTGTTTTTGTGTAGGTGTTGTCATACAGAGGAAATAAATCAATAAAAGAGAGGCGAAAGATACCAGAGGGACATTCAAACTTATAAGCCGAAAACAAACTGACAACGCCATGGCTATAAAAGTAAATACCAACAGATAAATAATAGTACACAAAAAACAACATAGAAAACTAAAGACTGAGCAACCCCATAAAAACTGAGGTTGATCTCATGTGCTCCGAAAGGATTAACAGATCCTACTCCACATTCGGCACCCGCCGTGTACCTCATGTTAATACAAATCCGGTAATAAGTCTAATTCGGTATGTCATTTGGGACATTTTTTGTTTAGGTCACTTTACTGGATCATTCAAATTGCGTGTACAATGAAATAGGAAGTTATGTATTCTTATTTAGATGGACCTTTAAATAGATTTACCTTTGTAAGCAACCCATTGAAATAGCACTGATAGTTATTTCAAATCATTCATGGGCGAGTTACACAAAGACGATTGAAATACCTGCAAGACTTGTTTATAAGTGTATTTTAAACAAAACAATATGTACATCTTACGAGGCTTTACAAGTTTTGTTATGAGGTCCAGCTTTTCTCTTTGATTTACTATGATAACTTAATAAAATAGTAACATGAATATTTGTCTTCTCATATTCCAGAATGAGGCTCAAAGGGTATACATACTTGTAACATATGACATTTAGCACCATGCATTAGCAGATGAAGGCTTTTATAGAGGGAGGAGGAAACAGAGGTGTAAAGTATTTGAAGCAGGCGCTCAATATTAAAAAGAATTAAAATAAAGGTCGAACTCAAAGAAAAAAATAAATCGGAGAGTCCCTTATCAAAAGGCAAACTCAAAAGCAAAAAACATCAAGCAAATGGAAAACAACTTAATATCATATTGATATTTTAAATAAATTTTCAACAGAGCTTACTGAAATTACCTTTAAAAGTAGTCCTGTTGGTTAAAAGAGAATTTCCATTTTCGTTTCCTTTATAAACATTGTCGACAATTCATTTCTACATACGGGTATCTAGTATGTAATACAATTCATTTCTACATACGGGTATCTAGTATGTAATACAAGACCCATCAATGCAATATAACATATATGTGTTTATTGAACCGATACCAAAGATCAACGTTTAAAAGGGGTTTGTACATAATGCAAACTAGTTTGTGATTTTTCGGTTCATTCTCATTTATACAACTTTTTAAAATTATAGGTAGTACAGGTAAAAAAAAATTGGATAGATGAGATCAAAGGTAATCAAGAACAAAGGGTTCAAAAGGTGGAACACATGATTGAATATGGAAAATTGACCTTATTGAACAGTGCTAAATTGAAGCAATCATGTCACTGTCTAGTTCCGATCGGTTGTATATGGCATGAATACATATGGTGCTTGAACTTGATGGCAAAATGTAGGTCTGATTACTAACTAATGGATATTGAAACAATATGATACTACCAAAGGCTATCCAGATTGGGAAGTAAAAATGCTATACTAAATATACATGTTACTAGTATAAATGCAAATAACGCAAAACCTCCAATGAACAAATATTACAGATGTGTGGGTTTCTTCTGTTTAAATGATGAAACATTTATTTATTATCTAAAATATACTAAATTTTATTTAAAAGTAAAATGTAACAAGTTTACTTTCGCCTATTATATATATATATATATATTTTTTTTTAAATAATATAAAAACATACAGGAACAAATCTACTGTCAAATTTTAAAAGACACCTTATTATTACTAAACAAAAAACCCTATAATCAACAAAAATAAAAAGTTGGCTAAATGAGAATACCTTATTTTAAAAAGTTGGATAAATGAGAAGACACCGATTTTTCATATGTTAGCGTTTACTTATAATGCGAATCTTTATGAAATAATGCAAACAGTTGAGTCATATTTTCATATTTAAATTGCAAAGGTAGCTGTTGTTAAAATGAAGTAAAGCTGCATGCATTAATACCTTTTATCTGTATGTTCACTTATTGCAAGTTAAAATGTTGGAGTCTTATTGATGGTATGATAATGAGAGGAACAAATACATTTAAAATCTAACTGTTAATGAGGATCTGGATGGGGGCTCTTCATTTCTGTTTTCTTTGATTTTTTTTTCACATTTATTCTATTCCTTATATGGGTCTTTTTTTTTCTTTTTTTTCTATTTATTCTCTATTCATAATGTTTTAAAGCAACCACTTATTCTCTCTTCTTTTTTGATTGCCTTTTTACTTTTTTCTTTTCTTTTTTTGTCGCCAT
Organism: Mytilus edulis; assembly: GCF_963676685.1. NCBI lineage: Eukaryota > Metazoa > Mollusca > Bivalvia > Mytilida > Mytilidae > Mytilus > Mytilus edulis. The sequence goes on along the minus strand of NC_092355.1, from coordinate 78,412,002 downwards.
TTCCTCTGCACATTTTAGTCATATTCATTATTATATATAACAAGCGGTCGTATGAGTCTTGTGCAGGATTGGTTAGATTCAACACAAGCGTTTAAATCAGCCTTTTATTTTATTGCTTAGATTCAGAACCAGCGTTTATATCAGCCTTTTATTTTATTGGTTAGATTCGAAACAAGCGTTTATATTAGCCTTTTATTTTATTGGTTATATTAAAAGAAAACGCTCGTCTGTTTAGTTGCTACACCACTGATAACCCATGTTTGTCATGACCACGAATAACATTTAAACTTTTCATTCTGAATGAAAGTATAATTGAGCAGGTATTTCTCAATCAATCACATTTTGCTGGTTTATTATGTGGAGTTTTACTGATATAAGTTTAAAGGTACTTAGAGACAGGACAAGTTTTTGTTGTGTTCTCCTCCTTTTTTAAAAAAAAATCATTTTTTTTTCTTTTCCTTTAAATTATTTTCATATTTTTTTTTCTTTGTAATATTTCAACAAACTTACTAAAACAACATTTGATGGAGAATTAACCAAAACACTAGTTCAGGGAAACAATGCGCATGTGCAAGATCGATCGGGATTTTGCGTTATCGACTAATAAGATACGAGATTTGACGAACTGGGGGCATTATCTCAGATCGGGCATCGTTATTACTGTAGTCAGAATAATGAATACTTTATTTCAAGAAGCATATACATGTATGCTATGGGAAACGAAAATATATAATATATGACAAACAAAAGACAGCAGAAGACAGAAGTTAGAGAGTATACAATCAGTGTATACAATAATATGACAATATATGTGATCTAATTTTCCAAGCTGCATTTAAACAGAGACATATGATACTATTGTATTATATGTCATGTATGTCTCTGATGTAAATAATTGCATAGTATATTTCAAAACCAAATACTAGTTTATATATACAGTTTGTCACATTTTTCTAAAGCTGAAGATTACACTGACATATAAAAACAGAATATTTTGACCGTTAATAGGCGTTATGTTAATTAATCTTAAATACAAAAGGAACGCTTTGAGTGTTACCTTTACGCAAAAATGGACAGATTCATGCTGTGATGTTCACAATGGTTCACTTAGCAGATTGTCTATATATTCAAGAAGGTACGGGTGCTATATCTGAAGCACTGATCTTAGGTCATAAAAATAAAAGTCAATCAACACCTAGGGCATATGGTATCATAAAGTTTTACCTTAAACTATTTATCTCACCAGGCGACAGTTAGCCAATGATACAATTACTATACCCTTAATAATCATAATTATGTTCTGACAATATTAGGTACCATTAAAATATATGTTCAAAATATATAAAGCCCTGATTGCATGCGTGTTTTGAATTTACATAAAGTTTATTGTGCTTAATTCCGAAATGCATCAAATATTGACAATTTTTTAAATGAGGGGGGTCTGGGTCGTTCAGCATTTTATTTTGCATATTGTAAAGCATATATAATATTGTATACAGAATGTCTAAATAATTTCAAACAGATTTAATAAGATCTTAAACAGAATAAAAGATAATTTAAATATTTGTTGTTTCTCAAGTTCAGAAAGTAAATTTTCACACATATATCATAGTTTGGCATTTGATTACATACTTTTAATGAACAGTTCTGTTATTTTATTTTTGTGTCAGAAAATTCACGTTAATATGTAGAAAAATAATACTAAATGTGAGAAAAAATTGTTATGTTACAAATACTAGTCTATAGAAAAAAGGCACACACCCTCCCCCCTGTAGACAAAAAAAATCAATTAAAGTCGTCTTGTAGAAAACACGGAGATTTATGAGTGAAATAGCTGCCTACTTGGATCTTTTGACATACACGCTTCTTTTTGACAAGTTTCACGAAAGCGATACTTAGCGATCTTAGATTCCGCCGACTACTTCAGCATTAAGTTAAGTCTGTGGTTAATGTTTTGTTTTACGTCAAAATCGTTGTCAACCATGATGGAATTTCGAATTGGGATCGAAGCTTCTTTATGTCCAAAATACAGTATCCACGGCAAAATTTTGCAAATATTTATTTTTATTTTTCCGTATTTTACTACTAGATGGACTCCGTTTTTCCTGAACAGTTAATTTCATGTTTTGTCTGAGGTTAAATATATTCCCGCAGTCATCAATAACCGTTTTGTTTAAACGTCCTGTTGTAAGTTATCCATGCAGCTCAAGATCATGCTAATGATATATGAATGTCGAAAATATTTTGTTCTACATTGCTCTGAATTTTCACTCGTTTGTTCAAAATGCAACAGTCAGAGTAAAGACATTGAATATATATCTTATTAGGGGTGCAGCTTTTTTGCTAAGAGTTTAATTCCATATGACGACTGTAGCTGTTTGATTTTATGGGAACTTATTTTTTATGGTTTGAACAAGGAACGTATATAATGCTCACAGTTTTAGCTATCAGATTATTTATACAATATTGAAAACATAACATTTATGAACTTATGGTTATTTTTTATTGAAGACATCACATAAAATCATTCATTGCGACTATGTGTGATGACCAGCAACAACTTTTCAAAAAGCTCCGTTTTACAAACGATCATAGTATTTAGATTAATGCCATTACGCCAGCATGTTATTATTCAGATCTCATTCGCCAAAAATGATATTTCTTCACATAAACTTCCTCAAAGTTCGAAACAGCCTACAGTGACTTGAAGGATCTCGTTCCTTCTTTATCAAATTTTTCGTTTTGGTTATTTGCAAGCCGTAATTTCAAATTCCTTTTCCAATTTTCTCCCGTAATTTTCAAACACCATGTATCGAAATTTTTCAAAATATTTTTATTTTACTTTATTTAATTTAAACAGAAACAAACAAGAAAAACAGATGACACTCAACGACTTCACAGGTAAACGGGAAAGCGGCGGGCGTCCTAATAAACGCCTATTAAACATCGAATATTGATGTGTACCATATATGACTTTGCCCCCAAAATTTAATGCGTTTCGCTCGGTTTTGGTTTGTTACCCCGATTTTGTTTTTTGTCCATGGATTTATGAGTTTTGAACAGCGGTATACTACTGTTGCCTTTATTTGCCCCCAGTTCGTCCAAATCTCGCATATGCTCGGATGAATTTTAATTAAACGCTTGACCCACTCAGAATTCTTGGTCGCGAACAAGCTTTCCCTGAACTAGTGTATTGTAGTAAACTTACGGATTTGCGGGTAAATAAGACGGAGGATAAGATATATGTCTTGTCGAAAAGTTCAAAGCACTACAGAAGTCGCCTACTACTGAAAGATCACTCTTAGTGATGGTTTTCTATAATCGAAATCTTAACTTAAAGCACACCATGTCATTTTAATGTTGAGTACATTTTTTTTTTATTTTGATAACTAAACTAGCGGAAACATGAATCTATATTGTTTGTCTTATTCACCTGACTGGATCATTCAAATGTCGTCAATGATACCTTTGCAAATTAAAAGAATAAGGAAGTTATGTCTACTTCCTTGTTAGATGGACAATCAAATATATTTATCTTCTTTTTAACCCCAGTTTTATTGTTATACTTCGTTGTTAGATGGACATTCAAATATATTTATCTTCTTTTTAACCCCAGTTCTATTGTTATACTTCGTTGTTAGATGGACATTCCAATATATTTATCTTCGTTTTAAACCCCAGTTATATTGTTATACTTCGTTGTTAGACGGACATTCAAATATATTTAACTTCGATTTAAAACCCCAGTTATAATGTTAAACTTTGTTGTTTGATGGACATTCCAATATATTTATCTTCGTTTTAAACCCCAGTTCTATTGTTATACTTCGTTGTTAGATGGACATTCAAACATATCTATCCTCTTTCTTACCCCAGTTCTATTGTTATACTTCGTTGTTAGATGGACATTCAAATATATCTTTCCTCTTTCTAACCCCAGTTCTATTGTTATACTTCGTTGTTAGACGGACATTCAAATATATTTATCTTCGTGTTTAACCCCAGTTCTCGTGTTATACTTCGTTGTTAGATGGACATTCAAATATATTTGTCTTCGTGTTTAACCCCAGTTCTAGTGTTATACTTCGTTGATAGATGGACATTCAAATTCATTTATCTTCTGTTTAACCCCAGTTCTATTGTTATACTTCGTTGTTAGATGGACATTCAAATATATTTATCTTCTTTTAACCCCAGTTCTATTGTTATACTTCGTTGTTAGATGGACATTCAAATGTATTTATCTTCTTTTAACCCCAGTTCTATTGTTATACTTCGTTGTTAGACGGACATTCAAATATATTTATCTTCGTGTTTAACCCCAGTTCTAGTGTTATACTTCGTTGTTAGATGGACATTCAAATTCATTTATCTTCTGTTTAACCCCAGTTCTATTGTTATACTTCGTTTTTAGATGGACATTCAAATATATTTATCTTCCTTTTCAACCCCAGTTCTATTGTTATACTTCGTTGTTAGATGGACATTCAAATATATTTGTCTTCTGTTTAACCCCAGTTCTATTGTTATACTTCGTTGTTAGATGGACATTCAAATATATTTATCTTCTTTTAACCCCAGTTCTATTGTTATACTTCGTTGTTAGACGGACATTCAAATATATTTATCTTCTTTTCACCCCAGTTCTATTGTTATACTTCGTTGTTAGATGGACATTCAAATATATTTGTCTTTGTGTTTAACCCCAGTTCTATTGTTATACTTCGTTGTTAGACGGACATTCAAATATATTTATCTTCTTTTAACCCCAGTTCTATAGTTATACTTCGTTGTTAGATGGACATTCAAATATATTTATCTTCTTTTTAACCCCAGTTCTATTGTTATACTTCGTTGTTAGATGGACATTCAAATATATTTATCTTCTTTTAACCCCAGTTCTATTGTTATACTTCGTTGTTAGACGGACATTCAAATATATTTATCTTCGTGTTTAACCCCAGTTGTAGTGTTATACTTCGTTGTTAGATGGACATTCAAATTCATTTATCTTCTGTTTAACCCCAGTTCTATTGTTATACTTCGTTGTTGGATGGACATTCAAATATATTTATCTTCCTTTTCAACCCCAGTTCTATTGTTATACTTCGTTGTTAGATGGACATTCAAATATATTTATCTTCGTTTTAAACCCCTGTTCTATTGTTATACTTCGGTGTTAGATGGACATTCCAATATATTTGTCTTAATTTTAAAACCCCAGTTCTATTGTTTTACTTCGTTGTTAGACGGACATTCAAATGGATTTATCTTCTTTTTAACCCCAGTTCTATTGTTATACTTCGTTGTTAGACGGACATTCAAATATATTTATCTTCTTTTTAACCCCAGTTCTATTGTTATACTTTATTGTTAAACTTCGTTGTTATATGGACATTCAAAAATATTTATCTTCGTTTTAAATCCCAGTTCTATTGTTAAACTTCGTTGTTAGATGGACATTTCAATATATTTATCTTCGTTTTAAACCCCAGTTCTATTGTTAAACTTCGTTGTTATATGGACATTCAAATATATTTATCTTCGTTTTAAAACCCCAGTTCTATTGTTAAACTTCGTTGTTTGATGGACATTCAAATATATCTATCTTCGTTTCAAACCCCAGTTCTATTGTTATACTTCGTTGTTAGATGGACATTCCAATATATTTATCTTCGTTTTGAACCCCAGTTATATTGTTAAACTTCGTTGTTTGATGGACATTCAAATATATTTATCTTCTTTTTAAACCCCAGTTCTATTGTTAAACTTCGTTGTTAGATGGACATTCAAATATATTTGTCTTTGTGTTTAACCCCAGTTCTATTGTTAAACTTCGTTGTTAGATGGACATTCCAATATATTTATCTTCGTTTTAAAACCCAGTTCTATTGTTATACTTCGTTGTTAGATGGTCATTCAAATGTATCTATTTTCGTTTTTAACCCCAGTTCTATTGTTAAACTTCGTTGTTAGATGGACATTCAAATATTTTTATCTTCTTTTTAACCCCAGTTCTACTGTTAAACTTCGTTGTTAGATGGACATTCAAATATATTTATCTTCTTTTTAACCCCAGTTCTATTGTTATACTTCGTTGTTAGATGGACATTCAAATGTATCTATCTTCTTTTTAACCCCAGTTCTATTGTTATACTTCGTTGTTAGATGGACATTCAAATATATCTATGTTCTTTTTAACCCCAGTTCTACTGTTAAACTTCGTTGTTAGATGGACATTCAAATATATTTATCTTCTTTTTAACCCCAGTTCTATTGTTATACTTCGTTGTTAGATGGACATTCAAATATATTTATCTTCTTTTTAACCCCAGTTCTATTGTTATACTTCGTTGTTAGATGGACATTCAAATATATTTATCTTCTTTTAACCCCAGTTCTATTGTTATACTTCGTTGTTAGACGGACATTCAAATATATTTATCTTCGTGTTTGACCCCAGTTGTAGTGTTATACTTCGTTGTTAGATGGACATTCAAATTCATTTATCTTCTGTTTAACCCCAGTTCTATTGTTATACTTCGTTGTTGGATGGACATTCAAATATATTTATCTTCCTTTTCAACCCCAGTTCTATTGTTATACTTCGTTGTTAGATGGACATTCAAATATATTTATCTTCGTTTTAAACCCCTGTTCTATTGTTATACTTCGGTGTTAGATGGACATTCCAATATATTTGTCTTAATTTTAAAACCCCAGTTCTATTGTTTTACTTCGTTGTTAGACGGACATTCAAATGGATTTATCTTCTTTTTAACCCCAGTTCTATTGTTATACTTCGTTGTTAGACGGACATTCAAATATATTTATCTTCTTTTTAACCCCAGTTCTATTGTTATACTTTATTGTTAAACTTCGTTGTTATATGGACATTCAAAAATATTTATCTTCGTTTTAAATCCCAGTTCTATTGTTAAACTTCGTTGTTAGATGGACATTCCAATATATTTATCTTCGTTTTAAACCCCAGTTCTATTGTTAAACTTCGTTGTTATATGGACATTCAAATATATTTATCTTCGTTTTAAAACCCCAGTTCTATTGTTAAACTTCGTTGTTTGATGGACATTCAAATATATCTATCTTCGTTTTAAACCCCAGTTCTATTGTTATACTTCGTTGTTAGATGGACATTCCAATATATTTATCTTCGTTTTGAACCCCAATTATATTGTTAAACTTCGTTGTTTGATGGACATTCAAATATATTTATCTTCTTTTTAAACCCCAGTTCTATTGTTAAACTTCGTTGTTAGATGGACATTCAAATATATTTGTCTTTGTGTTTAACCCCAGTTCTATTGTTAAACTTCGTTGTTAGATGGACATTCCAATATATTTATCTTCGTTTTAAAACCCAGTTCTATTGTTATACTTCGTTGTTAGATGGTCATTCAAATGTATCTATTTTCGTTTTTAACCCCAGTTCTATTGTTAAACTTCGTTGTTAGATGGACATTCAAATATTTTTATCTTCTTTTTAACCCCAGTTCTACTGTTAAACTTCGTTGTTAGATGGACATTCAAATATATTTATCTTCTTTTTAACCCCAGTTCTATTGTTATACTTCGTTGTTAGATGGACATTCAAATGTATCTATCTTCTTTTTAACCCCAGTTCTATTGTTATACTTCGTTGTTAGATGGACATTCAAATATATCTATGTTCTTTTTAACCCCAGTTCTACTGTTAAACTTCGTTGTTAGATGGACATTCAAATATATTTATCTTCTTTTTAACCCCAGTTCTATTGTTATACTTCGTTGTTAGATGGACATTCAAATATATTTATCTTCTTTTTAACCCCAGTTCTATTGTTATACTTCGTTGTTAGATGGACATTCAAATAGATTTATCTTCTTTTTAACCCCAGTTCTACTGTTAAACTTCGTTTTTAGATGGACATTCAAATTCATTTATCTTCTGTTTAACCCCAGTTCTAGTGTTATACTTCGTTGTTAGATGGACATTCAAATATATTTATCTTCGTTTTAAACCCCAGTTATATTGTTAAACTTCGTTTTTAGATGGACATTCAAATTCATTTATCTTGTGTTTAACCCCAGTTCTAGTGTTATACTTCGTTGTTAGATGGACATTCAAATATATTTGTCTTCTGTTTAACCCCAGTGCTATTGTTATACTTCGTTGTTAGATGGACATTCAAATATATTTATCTTCCTTTTTAACCCCAGTTCTAGTGTTATACTTCGTTGTTAGATGGACATTCAAATATATTTATCTTCTTTTAACCCCAGTTCTATTGTTATACTTCGTTGTTAGATGGACATTCAAATATATTTATCTTCGTGTTTAACCCCAGTTCTAGTGTTATACTTCGTTGTTAGATGGACATTCAAATTCATTTATCTTCTGTTTAACCCCAGTTCTATTGTTATACTTCGTTGTTGGATGGACATTCAAATATATTTATCTTCCTTTTCAACCCCAGTTCTATTGTTATACTTCGTTGTTAAATGGACATTCAAATATATTTGTCTTTGTGTTTAACCCCAGTTCTATTGTTATACTTCGTTGTTAGATGGACATTCAAATATATTTATCTTCGTTTAACCCCAGTTCTATTGTTAAACTTCGTTTTTAGATGGACATTCAAATTCATTTATCTTCTGTTTAACCCCAGTTCTATTGTTATACTTCGTTGTTGGATGGACATTCAAATATATTTATATTCCTTTTCAACCCCAGTTCTATTGTTATACTTCGTTGTTAAATGGACATTCAAATATATTTGTCTTTGTGTTTAACCCCAGTTCTACTGTTAAACTTCGTTGTTAGATGGACATTCAAATATATTTATCTTCTTTTAACCCCAGTTCTATTGTTAAACTTCGTTGTTAGATGGACATTCCAATATATTTATCTTCGTTTTAAAACCCAGTTCTATTGTTATACTTCGTTGTTAGATGGTCATTCAAATGTATCTATTTTCGTTTTTAACCCCAGTTCTATTGTTAAACTTCGTTGTTAGATGGACATTCAAATGTATCTATCTTCTTTTTAACCCCAGTTCTATTGTTATACTTCGTTGTTAGATGGACATTCAAATATATCTATGTTCTTTTTAACCCCAGTTCTACTGTTAAACTTCGTTGTTAGATGGACATTCAAATGTATCTATTTTCGTTTTTAACCCCAGTTCTATTGTTAAACTTCGTTGTTAGATGGACATTCAAATGTATCTATCTTCTTTTTAACCCCAGTTCTACTGTTAAACTTCGTTGTTAGATGGACATTCAAATGTATCTATTTTCGTTTTTAACCCCAGTTCTACTGTTAAACTTCGTTGTTAGATGGACATTCAAATGTATCTATCTTCTTTTTAACCCCAGTTCTATTGTAATACTTCGTTGTTAGATGGACATTCAAATATATCTATGTTCTTTTTAACCCCAGTTCTACTGTTAAACTTCTTTGTTAGATGGACATTCAAATATATCTATGTTCTTTTTAACCCCAGTTCTATTGTTATACTTCGTTGTTAGATGGACATTCAAATATATTTATCTTCTTTTTAACCCCAGTTCTATTGTTATACTTCGTTGTTAGATGGACATTCCAATATATTTATCTTCGTTTTAAACCCCAGTTATATTGTTAAACTTCGTTTTTAGATGGACATTCAAATATATTTATCTTCTTTTTAACCCCAGTTCTATTGTTATACTTCGTTGTTAGATGGACATTCAAATATATTTGTCTTTGTGTTTAACCCCAGTTCTATTGTTATACTTCGTTGTTAGATGGACATTCAAATATATTTATCTTCTTTTAACCCCAGTTCTATTGTTAAACTTCGTTTTTAGATGGACATTCAAATTCATTTATCTTCTGTTTAACCCCAGTTCTAGTGTTATACTTCGTTGTTAGATGGACATTCAAATATATGTATCTTCTTTTTCACCCCAGTTCTATTGTTATACTTCGTTGTTAGACGGACATTCAAATATATTTATCTTCTTTTTCACCCCACTTCTATTGTTATACTTCGTTGTTAGATGGACATTCAAATATATTTGTCTTCGTTTTGAACCCCAGTTCTAGTGTTATACTTCGTTGTTAGATGGACATTCAAATATATTTATCTTCTTTTAACCCCAGTTCTATTGTTAAACTTCGTTTTTAGATGGACATTCAAATTCATTTATTTTCTGTTTAACCCCAGTTCTAGTGTTATACTTCGTTGTTAGATGGACATTCAAATATATTTATCTTCTTTTTCACCCCAGTTCTATTGTTATACTTCGTTGTTAGACGGACATTCAAATATATTTATCTTCTTTTTCACCCCAGTTCTATTGTTATACTTCGTTGTTAGATGGACATTCAAATATATTTGTCTTCGTTTTAAACCCCAGTTCTATTGTTAAACTTCGTTGTTAGATGGACATTCAAATATATTTATCTTCGTTTTAAAACCCCAGTTCTATTGTTAAACTTCGTTGTTAGATGGATATTCCAATATATTTATCTTCGTTTTAAAACCCAGTTCTATTGTTATACTTCGTTGTTAGATGGTCATTCAAATGTATCTATTTTCGTTTTTAACCCCAGTTCTATTGTTAAACTTCGTTGTTATATGGACATTCAAAAATATTTATCTTCGTTTTAAATCCCAGTTCTATTGTTAAACTTCGTTGTTAGATGGACATTCCAATATATTTATCTTCGTTTTAAACCCCAGTTCTATTGTTAAACTTCGTTGTTATATGGACATTCAAATATATTTATCTTAATTTTAAAACCCCAGTTCTATTGTTTTACTTCGTTGTTAGATGGACATTCAAATATATCTGTCTTCGTTTTAAACCCCAGTTCTATTGTTAAACTTCGTTGTTAGATGGACTATCAAATATTTATCTTCGTTTTAAAACCCCAGTTCTATTGTTAAACTTCGTTGTTAGATGGACATTCCAATATATTTATCTACGTTTTAAAACCCAGTTCTATTGTTATACTTCGTTGTTAGATGGACATTCAAATATATTTGTCTTCGTTTTAAACCCCAGTTCTATTGTTAAACTTCGTTGTTAGATGGACATTCCAATATATTTATCTTCGTTTTAAACCCCAGTTCTATTGTTAAACTTCGTTGTTATATGGACATTCAAATATATTTATCTTCGTTTTAAAACCCCAGTTCTATTGTTAAACTTCGTTGTTTGATGGACATTCAAATATATCTATCTTCGTTTTAAACCCCAGTTCTATTGTTAAACTTCGTTGTTAGATGGACTATCAAATATTTATCTTCGTTTTAAAACCCCAGTTCTATTGTTAAACTTCGTTGTTAGATGGACATTCCAATATATTTATCTTCGTTTTGAACCCCAGTTATATTGTTAAACTTCGTTGTTTGATGGACATTCAAATATATTTATCTTCGTTTTAAAACCCCAGTTCTATTGTTAAACTTCGTTGTTAGATGGACATTCCAATATATTTATCTTCGTTTTAAAACCCAGTTCTATTGTTATACTTCGTTGTTAGATGGTCATTCAAATGTATCTATTTTCGTTTTTAACCCCAGTTCTATTGTTAAACTTCGTTGTTAGATGGACATTCAAATATTTTTATCTTCTTTTTAACCCCAGTTCTATTGTTAAACTTCCTTGTTAGATGGACATTCAAATATATTTATCTTCGTTTTAACCCCAGTTCTATTGTTATACTTCGTTGTTAGATGGACATTCAAATATATTTATCTTCTTTTTAACCCCAGATCTATTGTTATACTTCATTGTTAGACGGACATTCAAATATATTTATCTTCGTTTTAAACCCCAGTTCTACTGTTAAACTTCGTTGTTGATGGACATTCAAATGTATCTATCTTCTTTTTAACCCCAGTTCTACTGTTAAACTTCGTTGTTAGATGGACATTCAAATGTATCTATGTTCTTTTTAACCCCAGTTCTACTGTTAAACTTCGTTGTTAGATGGACATTCAAATATATTTATCTTCTTTTTAACCCCAGTTCTATTGTTAAACTTCGTTGTTAGATGGACATTCCAATATATTTATCTTCGTTTTAAACCCCAGTTCTATTGTTATACTTCGTTGTTAGATGGACATTCAAATATATTTATCTGCGTTTTAACCCCAGTTCTATTGTTAAACTTCGTTGTTAAATGGACATTCCAATATATTTATCTTCGTTTTAAACCCCAGTTCTATTGTTATACTTCGTTGTTAGATGGACATTCCAATATATTTATCTTCGTTTTAAACCCCAGTTCTATTGTTATACTTCGTTGTTAGATGGACATTCCAATATATTTATCTTCGTTTTAAACCCCAGTTCTATTGTTATACTTCGTTGTTAGATGGACATTCCAATATATTTATCTTCGTTTTAAACCCCAGTTCTATTGTTATACTTCGTTGTTAGATGGACATTCCAATATATTTATCTGCGTTTTAACCCCAGTTATAGTGTTAAACTTTGTTGTTAGATGGACATTCTTATATATTTATCTTAATTTTAAAACCCCAGTTCTATTGTTTTACTTCGTTGTTAGACGGACATTCAAATGGATTTATCTTCTTTTTAACCCCAGTTCTATTGTTATACTTCGTTGTTAGACGGACATTCAAATATATTTATCTTCTTTTTAACCCCAGTTCTATTGTTATACTTTGTTGTTAGACGGACATTCAAATATATTTATCTTCTTTTTAACCCCAGTTCTATTGTTATACTTCGTTGTTAGACGGACTTTCAAATATATTTATCTTCTTTTTAACCCCAGTTCTATTGTTATACTTCGTTGTTAGACGGACATTCAAATATATTTATCTTCTTTTTAACCCCAGTGTATTGTTATACTTCGTTGTCAGACGGACATTCAAATTCATTTATCTTCTTTTTAACCCCAGATCTATTGTTATACTTCGTTGTTAGATGGACATTCAAACATTTAAAAAAATGTGCCATACTGTCATGTAACGTACTAGTGAATTCGGCAAAACGAATTGTCCAGTAATTGCTGCCCTTCAAAGTCAATCCGTTCACGACACCATTTATCTTTTGCATTGTATTCAGTAAACAATCTCTACATTGTTTTTCAGTTCATCATTCGATAAGTTGAATATGTAATGATGCATGGTCGGAAAAGGTTGTTAAATTAAACACAATAAGTTGACGCACTATCGGGAAAAGTGACACTGGGACAGATAAGTAGTCTATAACGCTCATTCCATCCGCACCACAAAGTGTAAAATCATTCGCAAAACCATTCCATGTTCTCAAACCAGAGACTTTACATAGCGAGATAAGTATTAGACCATAGCAGTTTGTATTGTTGTCAGGATTATGTCTTACATTGAGGTCTATATCGGCAGAATAACCAAACATATCGTAGGTTACCTTAGCTGTATTTGGCAAAATGTTTAGGATTTTATTTGTACTATGCTCTTCAACTTCATATTTTATTTGTTTCTTGTTTTGTTTTACTTTTTTTTTAAATCCGATCGTCACTGTTTAGTCTTTTGACAAAATTTCAATCCTGGTTTCTGTGATTTTATTTCAAACAAAATATAAAATAACTTATGCAATAGGTCAAAGTACAAACATTCCTTTCTGACGATTATTAATTTTTTATTAAAGTTATTGAATTTTAAATGCGAATAATGGGTCAATAATTTATAGGTGGTGATTTATAAAATACTTCATTCAATATATGAATTGGGGTTAACATTCCATATTGAGAACACGTCCGTCTTTTTATGCATCTGTGAAAAAGAGTTTTAATAACAGCCAAAGCATAATGTTTTTGTAGAATATATTTTCATATTTTGAACGTTGACTCTCCTCTTTTCACATGATATTTGACCTAATCAATGTTCTTAAAATACATAAAATATTTCAGGTCGACCTACCATGTAGTAAGTAAAATAGTTTCTTCATTTTGTTTCACTACGATGACTATAGTAACGAAGATACTTGATATATAATGAATGTCATTAATCGTTTCAAATCTTTTGCCAAATATTTTTTTTTTAGTAGCTGTTGTCAGAAATATAGTCAACCGGACAAAACAATCATTTGATAACACTTATTGGAAGCCCAGACGGAACGACAATTGACATAAGTTGATGAAGAACAAGTAGCCAATAATGGGTAGAGCGGCACCTTTACATAATATATAAAGAAGGCATGTACCTGAAATCTGTGATTATGATATTGCCTTTACTTTATTCGTCAAAAAATACTTGAGAAGCATTTTGAATTATTTAATGCTACACGATCATACTGTTCAAGGTTCTTTTACCTTTTGTTTGACAATCTTGTGTTCGCGGATGTTATTTCAATAGTAGTTGACATTCAGTATGCTCCTTAACTCACATGTGAAATGGTTTGACCTACAATTTTTTCCTCTAGTATGCAGTCATATACTAAGTGGGAGGGGCGAGGGAGAAATAGAAGAACAATCTACACAATGGTAATCCCAAATGTCCGTTCGACATATGATTCTAAAGAAGTAAATGGAAAGGAGCGAATGCAGCTACATATGGTTATCTAAAGTTTTAACTCATTTCATTCCATTTAGTTCCTTTCTACATAAGTACAGAGGAGAATTTCTCGTGTAAACTTTTAGCATTTGTCACCAATATGCGTACATCGCAATCCGTTACTATTTCAATACTCAGGGGTTTCATGTCTAAATTCTCAAAAAAAATATTATTTGTTCTGTCTTTTTTTAGCATTGCATCAGTCTCTACTCTTTTTATATGATGCGTCTCCATCCATATTCTCGTGTAAACCACGTGGGTTCGGATCTGAGTATTGTTTATTTCTGTGCCATTTAAATTGTTATGTCACTTTTCTTTCAATTTTATTTATCTTACTCATTATTCTTTCTCTATTCTTTATATTTTAGCATCCCAATACATTTTACTTACTGATGTTGAGTTACATTACGACAATTATCTCTGATTTATATACTGGTTACCAATGTAGATGACAAATTGGTGGAATTCATGACAATTAAACAGAATCCACATGATATATCCAACCAGACTTGGATGTAATTAATATACTACAATATTACACTTTTTGAAACCATTTTATTAATTTTCATTTTCCGTTGTCTAAATTGGTCAATGTTCATGTGTTGTTTCCGTATATTTTATGTTTTATTGCCGATGTGCTGTTTCCGTATATTTTAGCCGCTTGTCTTGAGCCGACCCATTTGAATCGATCACACCCAATATAGCAATACAATTATACTTTTTTGCCATTAATTACTCTTAACATACCAATTAACAGACCGGGTTTTATACATCCGACTCATTAACAGACCAGGTATGTAATAAAGATTGATTTATGTTACGAAACTACAGAATTTCGTATAGATTTTTCACACAATGATATCAATATGCTTAATAAACATAATGGCTGTCTTTTTTTTATGTTCAATTTATTGCATGCATGTAAATTCAACCAACGTGTCATTTTGTGTACATTATGTGTTTTAAAATGTGAATAAATTTATTGATGAGTAACCCGCCTTTTCATTTTATAGATCGTACATTTAAGCTAGGAAAATAATAATTACACCACTGCATTCAGTACATTGAATGATTTTGTTAGAAATGAATTTTTTTTGTGATAACAATATATTTAATACAATGAAACATGCTGAACTTGTAGTGATTTTTGTTTATTTCTGTGCCATTTAAATTGTTATGTCACTTTTCTTTCAATTTTATTTATCTTACTCTTTATTCTTTCTCTATTCTATAGGTGTAACACCACTAATTCAGGCTCGGCCAGAAAGCACATACCAGAAAGTAGTACATATTTAACACAAAATAGTTCCTACGCATGAGTGTAACTTTCAAAATATGAAGAATATATAGGTATTTTTGGTATCAAATGAAAGCTGAAGGACTGGTGATCATTGCAGAACACTTTTGGACTTTTAATTTTGAATATTAAAAAAAATGCACCAAATTCTAAAAAGAGGGTACATTTAGTCTGTTTGTCAGATCTGAAGTACCTGTTTTGGTACATCTGAAGTTCCGGGAACCAGTTCTTTCTTATATGCCATGTAAGGTATGCTGATTTTTTCAGTAGAAGACACCATAAAGTGTTGCGTTGACATGCAATGATTGCCACTTTATTTGAACTTAAAATGAAAGAGGTGTGCCTGGTTGAAATGGAGGAATTTAACATAGAAAGTAATGGGACCATGCATTAGTGGTGTACTTCCTATTATAGAGAATCACCAGAAATCCAACTTTTAGAAGTTGTACCTATTCCAATGAAAATAAGTCAAATATGATGTTAGTAATCATGTCTAATCATCTTTTTGGGGTCAACCGTCCTGCTCATGGGAAATTTAAGCTCTTAAAATGGCATATTCAAGTATGTTAGCCTTTTATGGTCATACAACATGCATGCAGTTAAGACTTGACTCCAAGTTCTCATTTTTGCATTTTTCCTGATTGAAATCAATAAAACATGTAATTTATGACTTGTTTATGGAACAAAATAGCTCTTGGTAAAAAATAATCTCATAATTTTTCAAGTTTTTTGGTTTTTCTTATGGTAGCCTTTTACAATCTAGGCAAATGGTATATACTCATATAAGAATTCTAAAATCTCACTGTACATGCAATTTTGGACCAGTTTAGTAAGTTAGCTAGCTGAGGGATATATAAATTGCTCTTATTAATCTCTGTTTTACCACAGATTTATAATTCACACAAAAAAAAGCCTTTTCCAATTTCAAGAAAAAAGGGGGGATAATTTCTCATTTATCAATGAAATATAGTAGAAGACACCATAAAGTGTTGCGTTGACATGCAATGATTGCCACTTTATTTGAACTTAAAATGAAAGAGGTGTGCCTGGTTGAAATGGAGGAATTTAACATAGAAAGTAATGGGACCATGAATTAGTGGTGTATTTCCTTTATATTGGATGTGATCGATTCAAATGGGTAGGCTCAAGACAAGCGACTAAAATATACGGAAACAGCACATGGGCAACATCTGATTAACATACTTTAGCCAACCCGATTAACAGACCAACCGCCGATATAGCCGTATACTCAATACAGATTAACCGACCAATCTCTCGGTTATCCGAGTGTCGGCCGTGTACCCCGGGAGAAAACATATATTTGTATGTTTGCTGTTGAAAAATGTATTCACAACAAGCTCTTTTCAATTGTTTAATGCCAGATAGACATAGTTTTGGAATATACTGAGATGTGAAAAATAATAGTTTTGTCTTCTATTATATTCGTTAAGAAATACTTGAGAAGACATTTTTATGTTTGTGGTTTAAATGTTTAAAATGTACCCACAACAAACATTTTCAATTGTTTACACGGACATGGTTTTTGAAGATTGTTTTACATTTTATTCTTATCGAAAAATCTTAAGTGATATTTCAAGGAGATACATTACAATTACCGTATGACAAATTGTAGTTATATTCTAAATGTTTTGTTCAAAGCCTTACAAGTCCTTGTAAATATTAAATCTTTCGAAACAAAGGAAACAAAGATTTAAAGATTATATTTATAAACATAACAATAGTTTGTCTGAATTGCAAAATAGTTGTTTTGATGGACGACTATGATAGTACGATATCATTTAGGGACAACGGGTGGAATTTCTATATTGTATTATTCAGTCAGAAATAACTCAGTAAGTCACGTTATTGTATAACAACACCATGTTACCAGGCCAATAGTCAGCACTGCTGTGTTGACATGAATTATCATTTAAATGAACATGATTATAGATCATAGAGTATTCGGGAGTATCTTCAACGTCAATCGAAAAGTTTAGATTTAAGTTTGGATGCAGTATTTTTGTTATAACCTTTCAAATATAAAACAAACGTGCTACACACATAGCTTGCTCCTCTGTCTTTGTGTATCATGTAAACAATGAAGTACCGACCGCTGTTTCTACAAATAACCTATCATAATATCAATTATTGTTTGTGTACGTGTTCATGAACCAAATTTCAATAAAATCAAAAATAGTTGAATAGAAACTCCGACAAAGTAGACATTATATGTGTCGTCTGTTCCTGATAAGTTGATTTTTTTTATACGACTTGTCCATTAATTTGTCAACAAGAATATTGGACTTCGAATTACTTGTGCTTTTCCGTATTGCTCAGTCCTACTTGTTTTGCGGGGTTTTTTTTACCGTTGTTTGTCTCATTTTCTTTTTCATTTTAGCCATGACATTGTCGACTTTGTGATTTAAGTGTCCCTCTGGTACTTTCGCATATCCTTCAATTGTACACTTAAACAATTAATGTTATATTTCAAATACTGAGTAATTAAATTAATGCAAGTGTACATCTCATACCAATCATGTTTAGATATAATTCTTGATTAACAAACAAGATATTTTTTTGTTGTTGTGATGAGTTATTTATTCACCAATGAGAGTGCTGATCTATGTACAAAAAATGTTAACAATATGTCTAATCAGTGGCGTAGGGTTCACCACAGGTCTTTTTAAATTTGATTTGTTTAGAAATATGAACTGGTCAACAATTGCAGTCGAAATAATGTTTGACTTTCTTTCTTTTTGTTACAAGTAGTGCACACGAAAACATTCCCTCCGAAGGAAAAGACGTTGCTGGTTCTACTATAACAAATAGTAGTCTTAGAATAAACAAAATTATGTTCTTGATTAATTTTATTTAGTAATACGAAGGTGATATTTCAACGGAACTTAAGTGACTGGACATGTGAAGCGAAAATATCTCAAGACGTGTAACAGACAAACTAGTATCCGAGTACTAAAATTGTACTCGAGTACTCTTTGTCATCCCTAATATATGTACATATCTTACAGGAAGATATTTTTCCTTTCACACAACAATCGGGATGTAACCTCATAAAGTACTGTAGGTACCTGAAAAACATTCATGTCAGATCGATATGTTATGCGATGTATAATAGAGATTTGACTGTTCCATTTAATTTTGCTATGAATTTGGTAGCAGAGATACATGATTAAAACAATTAGCTAGATATAGAAAGATGTCGTGTGAGTGCCAATGAGACAACTCGCTATCCGATAATAGTTTATAAAAGTAAACCATTATAGGTCAAAGTATTGCCGTGAACACGAAATATTCGCTCACATCGAACAACATGAACAACAAGCTATAAAGGGCACCCAAATTAAAAGTGTAAAACAATGCAAAAGGAAAAACCAACGGTCTAATAGTATGATTATGGTAACATAAATACATGATTACAAAAAACAACACCAAATTACTTTTTATTGTTACTACGTTCACCTAATAATCTACAAACCCAGGAGCGTACACAGCTACTTTTGCATACGTACTATTTCTGTACAAAAAATATGTAGTACTGGAAATTTACTTTTAATATCTAGTACTATTTCTTTACTTTAAAACTATTGTAATATTAAGGTACTTCTATTTTACAGTACTTGATTTGTACTAAATATTTTGGTACAGAAATAATACAATATTCCATGTTTGAAAATCGTAATTTTAAGACATTTAAAATAGAAAATCCTTAAAAATGCTGAAAATATAACGGTAGTAACCAAACATCTGTAGTACCTAAATTTCAAGTACAAATTGAGTACTGTAAAATACAGGTACCTAAATATTACAATACGTTTAACGGCTTAGAATAGAACTGAATATACAAAGTAGATTTCCAGTACTACAGATTTTTAGTAAAGAAATAGTACCTATGCAAAAGTAGCTGTGTATATACAATCTTAACAGTTTAATATAACAGTATGCATATGCTGTCAAACTGTTAAGAAACCGTTTCAAAAGAAAGAAACAGAGTATATTGTCTTTCTCTTTAACTTTGCCTTTCTAGAATTTACTATATTACTTATATAAAACAGTCATTGTATCAATTGTAGTCAATATTTCGATGTAAAACAGTACGTTTGAAACTTTGTTCAAATTTTTAAACTGGAAATTAATTGAATAAAATGTGAAAAAATTATGATGACAGAAAAGATGAGATAAAATGATTGGTATAATATACATGTAGAAGGTGAAATTTAACAATTTGTTATATTTGATTCAAAATAAATACTTTATTCAGCTTATGTAATTTAAATCGTAATTGGAACCAACACATGTCCACTGTAAGATTATTTCAAACATTTGCCATTTAACTTTAAGGTAGATTCATGGTATACCGCCATCTTGGATTGTACAATCACAGTACAAAATCGGTCTAGTTATTTGCCCAAATCAGCAAATTTGGAAACAGATTTGCAATTTAATGGTTAGACTGTTTATTTATATAAAGAAACTTGTTAATATATAGTACTATTCAAATTTTTTAACAAATATCAAACTTTTTGGTTTTTAAAATTATTTTTTTCAAATAAGCCATTTAAGGGGAAATAACTCTTTTAGGTGTAATACCACCTTTGATTTTCCCCTATTAGTCTTTGTTAAATTTACACTTTTCAAAAAATTGTGCAGAATTTATCTTTGTTTCAAATAAAGAAATACTTGGCATGAGTAAAGTGTCATCCTGTCCAGTTCTATAGAAAAAGTTTCACATAACATTTCATTGCATATAAGAAAATAACCATCATTGGAAGTTAACCAACAAATTTCTCCCCTTATTCTATCTGTGTACAAGGTTTAGTCACCATGTAACCTCAAGATTACAAAATTTTCTATAGAAATCACAAATAAAAACATAATGGTGTTTTGAAATACCCAAGACATATGTTTATGACACAGAAATAGTTTTACTGCAATAAAATGTAGGATTAATTACCTACAACGGTCAAATTCAAGGAAATATTTTTTTAGACCTACTTTCGTATGCAACCGGATGTGACGTACCATGATTTGGTGGTATAACACCTGAAGTACAACATTTATACTGGGCTAATAGGGAAAATTCTTATTTTTACTTATGTCAAGAAAACAAGATCGGTGACACCATGTTTTCTTTTTCTTTTTTTTTTTTTTAAATATTATGAAACCTATCTTCTCACAATTATTTTTAAAATTCTATCTCATATAATTTTTGTTATGCACTCTTATGTGTTTTTTCATCAACAAACTAAACAAGTTTATGCAATTTTCAACGACTCATAACTTGAAAAATAGCACGGTGACCCATACTTATCATTATATTTTTGAAACAAGCATAGTAAATTCTTCGTATTGGCAAATTGTAAGAAAATTCTGTCTCCGAAAACATTTCCTTATGATCTACCTTAAGTGAACAAAAACCAGTCAAAGCTACATAGGACAAGCATATCATAGATCAATGCTACACTATACCAAAGGGTCATGTTAGTATCATTAGCCCAATTTTAATTTACCGACATTCATTTTTGCAACGTTGAACTGTGCGAGTTGTAACAATATTTTCCGCTTTGAATATGTTTACGTTTATGGTAAAACGGAGATTGCAATTGCAAAATATGTGATTAAGCACTGATTAAAAACAATAATTGAGATTGATAAAAGCGTATGTTCATATACACCATTAAAACTACTAGTTCAATAAGACAGGAATACAGTTCGTCTTACTTATAGGTGAATCTCCACGATTGACCAATCTACACAGAAATAACAAATTATTGATCATCATACGGCCTTCAACACAGCTCGTACTGAATAGTCAGCAATATAAGATCCCGAAATGACAAATGTATACTCTTCTCGCGATGTTGTCGCCTCGTGTGTTTAAGATAGAATAAACTTTTACATTTTAGTGACTTTTAATTCAGGATTATATAAATTCAAGTAATTATCTTGAAATTTAAGCGTGTGTGTATTGAAAGAAAAACTACTTACCACAAGGCATTTAAAATCTACTTCGTCAGATATTGGAATGCAAGTATAAAATGAGGGAACATTTCAAAAATACTCCAAGTTTAAAAGTCCAAACTATATTTAAGTGTATCCTTATACTTGATTGTCGATGAATGCGATGTTTCTTCTTTTATATGTTTATTTAAATTAGTTGCGCTCGAGTAGAAATAAACAAAACTTCGATAAGTAAAACATTTAAAAATATTTTGATCATTGTCAGTAAAACAAATTGGAGTAATTATATATATCTGTAGCAACCCCGCACCTGAAGTTATTGCGGAAAAGATTAAGGTTATTTACAAAAATAAAACACAATTCATTAAAGGAAAAATTGGTAAAAAAATATATAAGATAAAATTGAGAATGGAAATGGGGAATGTGTCAAAGAGACAACAACCCGACCAAATAAAAAAACAACAAGAGAAGGTCACCAACAGGTCTTCAATGTATCGAGAAATTCCCGCACATGGAGGCGTCCTTCAACTGGCCCCTAAAGTTTGTACCGAAATAAAACACATCACTTATTTACTCTTATCTAATTATTGATAATTGTTTTATGGACTATCAGAGAACACCAGTTAGATTTATGAGTTTGACTGTTCCTTTGGTATCTGTCGTCCCTCTGTTTATATTTATCGTTATCCTTCTGTTATGATGAAAAGTTGTCTCATTGGTGATCATACCATTCCATTTATATTTTATCGTTAGCCTTACATGCTCCTGAATTTTCGACAGACACTGACATAATGTGACCTGCCTTAAATCATACAAACCGAGTTTCTTGCAATTTTAATGTTATCGAAATTATTGAACAAATGCATGCATATGTACTTAACCTGGGAACCATATATAACTAACAATATCTGTCATATATACATGTATATTCCGGACTAAATTAAGTCTTGCATATCTATCAGTCAAAGCTACATAAGACAAGCATATCATAGATCAATGCTATAGTATATCAAAGGATCATGTTTGTATCATAGATCAATGCTATATTATATCAAAAGGTCATGTTTATATCATAGATCAATGCTATACTATATCAAAGGGTCATGTTTGTATCATAGATCAATGCTAAACTATATCAAAGGGTCATTTTTGTATCATAGATCAATGCTATACTATACCAAAGGGTCATGTTTGTATCATAGATCAATGCTATACTATACCAAAGGGTCATGTTTGTATCATAGATCAATGATATAGTATACCAAGGGGTCATGTTTATATAATAGATAAATGCTATACTATATCAAAGGGTTATGTTTGTATCATAGATCAATGCTATACTATACCCAAGGGTCATGTTTGTATCATAGATCAATGCTATACTATACCAAAGGATCATGTTTGTATCATAGATTAATGCTATACTATATCAAAAGGTCATGTTTGTATCATAGATATATGGTATATTATACTCAAGGGTCATGTTTGTATCATAGATCAATGCTATACTATACCCAAGGGTCATGTTTATATCATAGATCAATGCTATACTATATCAAAGGGTTATGTTTGTATCATAGATCAATGCTATACTATACCAAAGGGTCATGTTTGTATCATAGATCAATGCTATACTATACCCAAGGGTCATGTTTATATCATAGATCAATGCTATACTATACCAAAGGGTCATGTTTGTATCATAGATCAATGCTATACTATACCCAAGGGTCATGTTAGTATCATATATCAATGCTATACTATATCAAAGGGTCATGTTTGTATCAAAGATCAATGCTATACTATACCAAAGGGTCATGTTTGTATCATAGATCAATGCTATACTATATCAAAGGGTTATGTTAGTATCATAGATCAATGCTATACTTTACCAAAGGGTCATGTTTGTATAATATATCAATGCTATACTATACCCAAGGGTCATGTTTATATCATAGATCAATGCTATACTATACCCAAGGGCATGTTTGTATCATAGATTAATGATATACTATATCAAAGGGTCATGTTTGTATCATAGATCAATGCTATAGTATACCAAGGGGTCATGTTTATATCATAGATCAATGTTATACTATATCAAAGGGTCATGTTTGTATCATAGATCAATGTTATACTATACCAAGGGGTCATGTTTATATCATAGATCAATGCTATACTATACCAAAGGGTCATGTTTGTATCATAGATCAATGCTATACTATACCAAAGGGTCATGATTGTATCATAGATCAATGCTATACTATATCAAAGAGTCATGTTTGTATCATAGGTCAATGCTATATTATACCAAGGGGTCATGTTTATATCAAATATCAATGCTATACTATACCAAGGGGCCATGTTTGTATCATAGATCAATGCTATACTATACCAAGGGGTCATGTTTGTATCATAGATCAATGCTATACTATACCAAGGGGTCATGTTTATATCATAGTTCAATGCTATACTATATCCAAGGGTCATGTTTGTATCATAGATCTATGCTACATTATACCAAAAGGTCATGTTTGTATCATAGATCAATGCTATAGTATACCAAGGGGTCATGTTTATATCATAGATCAATGTTATACTATATCAAAGGGTCATGTTTGTATCATAGATCAATGTTACACTATATCAAAGGGTCATATTTGTATCATAGATCAATGCTATACTATATCAAAGGGTCATGTTTGTATCATAGATCTATGCTATATTATACCAAAAGGTCATGTTTGTATCATAGATCAATGCTATACTATACCAAGGGGTCATGTTTATAATATAGATCAATGTTATACTATATCAAAGGGTCATGTTTGTATTATAGATCAATGCTATACTATACCAAGGGGTCATGTTTATATCATAGATCAATGCTATAGTATACCAATGGGTCAGGTTTATATTATAGATCAATGCTATAGTATACCAAGGGGTCATGTTTATATCATAGATCAATGTTATACTATATCAAAGGGTCATGTTTGTATCATAGATCAATGCTATACTATACCAAGGGGTCATGTTTGTATCATAGATCAATGCTATACTATACCCAAGGGTCATGTTTGTATCATAGATCAATGCTATACTATATCAAAGAGTCATGTTTGTATCATAGGTCAATGCTATACTATACCAAGGGGTCATGTTTGTATCATAGATCAATGCTATACTATACCAAAGGATCATGTTTGTATCATAGATCAATGCTATACTATATCAAAGAGTCATGTTTGTATCATAGGTCAATGCTATACTATATCAAAGAGTCATGTTTGTATCATAGGTCAATGCTATATTATACCAAGGGGTCATGTTTGTATCATAGATCAATGCTATACTATACCCAAGGGTCATGTTTCTATCATAGATCAATGCTATACTATATCAAAGGGTCATGTTAGTTTCATAGATCAATGCTATACCATATCAAAGGGTCATGTTTGTATCATAGATCAATGTTATAGTATATCAAAGGGTCATGTTTTATCATAGATCAATGCTTTAGTATACCAAGGGGTCATGTTTATATCATAGATCATTGTTATACTATATCAAAGGGTCATGTTTGTATCATAGATCAATGCTATACTATACCAAGGGGTCATGTTTATATCATAGATCAATGCTATACTATACCAAAGGGTCATGTTTGTATCATAGATCAATGCTATACTATACCAAAGGGTCATGTTTGTATCATAGATCAATGCTATACTATACCCAAGGGTCATGTTTGTATCATAGATCAATGCTATACTATATCAAAGAGTCATGTTTGTATCATAGGTCAATGCTATATTATACCAAGGGGTCATGTTTATATCATATATCAATGCTATACTATACCAAGGGGTCATGTTTGTATCATAGATCAATGCTATACTATACCAAGGGGTCATGTTTGTATCATAGATCAATGCTATACTATACCAAGGGGTCATGTTTATATCATAGTTCAATGATATACTATATCCAAGGGTCATGTTTGTATCATAGATCTATGCTATATTATACCAAAAGGTCATGTTTGTATCATAAATCAATGCTATAGTATACCAAGGGGTCATGTTTATATCATAGATCAATGTTATACTATATCAAAGGGTCATGTTTGTATCATAGATCAATGTTACACTATATCAAAGGGTCATATTTGTATCATAGATCAATGCTATACTATACCAAAGGGTCATGTTTGTATCATATATCAGTCTATACTATACCCAAGGGTCATGTTCATATCATAGATCAATGTTACACTATATCAAAGGGTCATGTTTGTATCATAGATCAATGTTACACTATATCAAAGGGTCATATTTGTATCATAGATCAATGCTATACTATATCAAAGGGTCATGTTTATATCATAGATCAATGCTATACTATACCAAAGGATCATGTTTATATCATAGATCAATGCTATACTATACCCAAGGGTCATGTTTCTATCATAGATCAATGCTATACTATATCAAAGGGTCATGTTAGTTTCATAGATCAATGCTATACTATATCAAAGGGTCATGTTTGTATCATAGATCAATGTTATAGTATATCAAAGGGTCATGTTTTTATCATAGATCAATGCTATAGTATACCAAGGGGTCATGTTTATATCATAGATCAATGTTATACTATATCAAAGGGTCATGTTTGTATCATAGATCAATGCTATAGTATCCCAAGGGGTCATGTTTATATTATAGATCAATGCTATACTATATCCAAGGGTCATGTTAGTATCATAGATCAATGCTATACTATATCAAAGGGTCATGTTTGTATCATAGATCAATGCTATAGTATCCCAAGGGGTCATGTTTATATTATAGATCAATGCTATACTATATCCAAGGGTCATGTTAGTATCATAGATCAATGCTATACTATATCAAAGGGTCATGTTTGTATCATAGATCAAGGCTATACTATACCAAAGGGTCATGTTTGTATCATAGATCAATGCTATACTATATCAAAGGGTTATGTTAGTATCATAGATCAATGCTATACTATACCAAAGGGTCATGTTTGTATCATATATCAGTCTATACTATACCCAAGGGTCATGTTCATATCATAGATCAATGCTATACTATATCAAAGGGTCATGTTTGTATCATAGATCAAAGTTACACTATATCAAAGGGTCATATTTGTATCATAGATCAATGCTATACTATATCAAAGGGTCATGTTTGTATCATAGATCAATGCTATACTATATCAAAGGGTCATGTTAGTATCATAGATCAATGCTATACTATATCGAAAGGTCATGTTTGTATCATAGATCAATGCTATACTATACCAAAGGGTCATGTTGGTATCATAATTCAATGCTGTATTATACCAAAAGGTCATGTTTGTATCATAGATCAATGCTATACTATATCAAAGGGTCATATTTATATCATAGATCAATGCTATACTATACCCAAGGGTCATGTTTGTATCATAGATCAATGCTATATTATACCCAAGGGTCATGTTTGTATCATAGATCAATGCTATACTATATCAAAGGGTCATGTTCATATCATAGATCAATGATATACTATACCCAAGGGTCATGTTTGTATCATAGATCAATGCTATACTATATCAAAGGGTCATGTTTTTATCATAGATCAATGCTATAATATACCAAGGGGTCAAGTTTATATCATAGATCAATGCTATACTATATCAAAGGGTCATGTTTGTATCATAGATCAATGTTATACTATACCAAGGGGTCATGTTTATATCATAGATCAATGCTATACTATACCAAAGGGTCATGTTTGTATCATAGATCAATGCTATACTATACCCAAGGGTCATGATTGTATCATAGATCAATGCTATACTATATCAAAGAGTCATGTTTGTATCATAGGTCAATGCTATATTATACCAAGGGGTCATGTTTATATCATATATCAATGCTATACTATACCAAGGGGTCATGTTTGTATCATAGATCAATGCTATACTATACCAAGGGGTCATGTTTATATCATAGTTCAATGCTATACTATATCCAAGGGTCATGTTTGTATCGATAGATCTATGCTACATTATACCAAAAGGTCATGTTTGTATCATAGATCAATGCTATAGTATACCAAGGGGTCATGTTTATATCATAGATCAATGCTATACTATATCAAAGGGTCATGTTTGTATCATAGATCAATGTTACACTATATCAAAGGGTCATATTTGTATCATAGATCAATGCTATACTATATCAAAGGGTCATGTTTGTATCATAGATCTATGCTATATTATACCAAAAGGTCATGTTTGTATCATAGATCAATGCTATACTATACCAAGGGGTCATGTTTATAATATAGATCAATGTTATACTATATCAAAGGGTCATGTTTGTATCATAGATCAATGCTATACTATACCAAGGGGTCATGTTTATATCATAGATCAATGCTATAGTATACCAAGGGGTCATGTTTATATTATAGATCAATGCTATAGTATACCAAGGGGTCATGTTTATATCATAGATCAATGTTATACTATATCAAAGGGTCATGTTTGTATCATAGATCAATGCTATACTATACCAAAGGATCATGTTTGTATCATAGATCAATGCTATACTATATCAAAGAGTCATGTTTGTATCATAGGTCAATGCTATACTATATCAAAGAGTCATGTTTGTATCATAGGTCAATGCTATATTATACCAAGGGGTCATGTTTGTATCATAGATCAATGCTATACTATACCCAAGGGTCATGTTTCTATCATAGATCAATGCTATACTATATCAAAGGGTCATGTTAGTTTCATAGATCAATGCTATACCATATCAAAGGGTCATGTTTGTATCATAGATCAATGTTATAGTATATCAAAGGGTCATGTTTTATCATAGATCAATGCTATAGTATACCAAGGGGTCATGTTTATATCATAGATCAATGCTATACTATATCAAAGGGTCATGTTTGTTTCATAGATCAATGCTATACTATACCAAAGGGTCATGTTTATATCATAGATCAATGCTATACTATATCCAAGGGTCATGTTTGTATCATAGATCAATGCTATACTATACCAATGGGTCATGTTTATATCATAGATCAATGCTATACTATACCAAGGGTCATGTTTCTATCATAGATCAATGCTATACTATACCAAAGGGTCATGTTTGTATCATAGATCAATGCTATACTATACCAAAGGGTCATGTTTGTATCATAGATCAATGCTATACTATATCAAAGGGTTATGTTAGTATCATAGATCAATGCTATACTATACCAAAGGGTCATGTTTGTATCATAGATCAAAGTTACACTATATCAAAGGGTCATATTTGTATCATAGATCAATGCTATACTATATCAAAGGGTCATGTTTGTATCATAGATCAATGCTATACTATATCAAAGGGTAATGTTAGTATCATAGATCAATGCTATACTAGGTCAAAAGTTCATGTTTGTATCATAGATCAATGCTATACTATACCAAAGGGTAATGTTTGTATTATAGATCAATGCTATACTACCGTATAGCGGGTTATTTTCGCGGGATGCAAATTTTCGCTTATTTTCGCGCATAGAACAAAATCGCCAAAATAAATTCCGCCAAATTAAAGGTGTACATACAAAGGTATGGATAAAAGTTTTTAATCCGCAAAAATAATAAGCGCCAAAATATTTCGTATACCTTGTTCAATGAAAATCGCGAAATTTTACACCCGCGAAAATAACCCGCTATACGGTATATCAAAGGGTCATGTTTGTATCATAGATCAATGCTATACTATACCAAAGGGTCATGTTGGTATCATAATTCAATGCTATATTATACCAAAAGGTCATGTTTGTATCATAGATCAATGCTATACTATATCAAAGGGTCATATTTATATCATAGATCAATGCTATACTATACCCAAGGGTCATGTTTGTATCATAGATCAATGCTATACTATACCAAAAGTTCATGTTGGTATCATAATTCAATGCTATATTATACCAAAAGGTCATGTTTGTATCATATATCAATGCTATACTATATCAAAGGGTCATGTTTGTATCATAGATCAATGCTATACTATACCCAAGGGTCATGTTTGTATCATAGATCAATGCTATACTATACCCAAGGGTCATGTTTGTATCATAGATCAATGCTATACTATACCAAAGGGTCATGTTGGTATCATAATTCAATGCTATATTATACCAAAAGGTCATGTTTGTATCATAGATCAATGCTATACTATATCAAAGGGTCATGTTTGTATCATAGATCAATGCTATACTATATCAAAGGGTCATGTTTGTATCATAGATCAATGCTATATTATACCAAAAGGTCATGTTTGTATCATAGATCAATGCTATACTATATCAAAGGGTCATGTTTGTATCATAGATCAATGCTATACTATACCCAAGGGTCATGTTTGTATCATAGATCAATGCTATACTATATCAAAGGGTCATGTTTGTATCATAGATCAATGCTATACTATATCAAAGGGTTATGTTAGTATCATAGATCAATGCTATACTATATCAAAGGGTCATGTTTGTGTCATAGATCAATGCTATACTATATCAAAGGGTCATGTTTGTATCATAGATCAATGCTATACTATACCCAAGGGTCATGTTTGTATCATAGATCAATGCTATACTATACCAAAGGGTCATGTTGGTATCATAATGCAATGCTATATTATACCAAAAGGTCATGTTTGTATCATATATCAATGCTATACTATATCAAAGGGTCATGTTTGTATCATAGATCAATGCTATACTATATCAAAGGGTCATGTTTGTATCATAGATCAATGCTATACTATATCAAAGGGTCATATTTATATCATAGATTAATGCTATACTATACCCAAGGGTCATGTTTGTATCATAGATCAATGCTATACTATACCAAGGGGTCATATTTATATCATAGATTAATGCTATACTATACCCAAGGGTCATGTTTGTATCATAGATCAATGCTATACTATACCAAAGGGTCATGTTTGTATCATAGATCAATGCTATACTATATCAAAGGTCATGTTTATATCATAGATCAATGCTATACTATATCAAAGGGTCATGTTTATATCATAGACCATTGTTATACTATATCAAAAGGTCATGTTTATATCATAGACCATTGTTATACTATATCAAAAGGTCATGTTTGTATCATAGATCAATGCTATACTATATCAAAAGGTCATGTTTATATCATATACCATTGTTATACTATATCAAAAGGTCATGTTTGTATTATAGATCAATGCTATACTATACCAAAGGGTCATGTTTATATCATAGATCTATGCTATACTATATCAAAGGTCATGTTTGTATCATAGATCTATGCTATACTATATCAAAGGTCATGTTTATATCATAGATCAATGCTATACTGTATCAAAGGGTCATGTGTGTATCATAGATCAATGCTATACTATATCAAAGGGTCATGTTTGTATCATAGATCAATGCTATACTATATCAAAGGGTCATGTTTATATCATAGATCAATGCTATACTATATCAAAGGGTCATGTTTGTATCATAGATCTATGCTATAGTATACCAAAAGGTCATGTTTGTATCATAGATCAATGCTATAGTATACCAAGGGGTCATGTTTATAATATAGATCAATGTTATACTATATCAAAGGGTCATGTTTGTATCATAGATCAATGCTATATTATACCAAGGGGTCATGTTTATATCATATATCAATGCTATACTATACCCAAGGGTCATGTTTGCATCATAGATCAATGCTATACTATACCAAAGGGTCATGTTTGTATCATAGATCAATGCTATACTATACCCAAGGGTTATGTTTGTATCATAGATCAATGCTATACTATATCAAAGAGTCATGTTTGTATCATAGGTCAATGCTATACTATATCAAAGAGTCATGTTTGTATCATAGGTCAATGCTATATTATACCAAGGGGTCATGTTTGTATCATAGATCAATGCTATACTATACCAAGGGGTCATGTTTGTATCATAGATCAATGCTATACTATATCAAAGGGTCATGTTTATATCATAGATCAATGCTATACTATACCAAAGGATCATGTTTGTATCATAGATCAATGCTATACTATACCCAAGGGTCATGTTTGTATCATAGATCTATGCTATACTATATCAAAGGTCATGTTTATATAATAGATCAATGCTATACTATATCAAAGGGTCATGTTTATATCATAGATCAATGCTATACTATAT
Source organism: Mytilus edulis (assembly GCF_963676685.1). NCBI lineage: Eukaryota > Metazoa > Mollusca > Bivalvia > Mytilida > Mytilidae > Mytilus > Mytilus edulis. Next base: position 78,379,876 of record NC_092355.1, on the reverse strand, counting down.
CAAAGGGTCATGTTTGTATCATAGATCAATGCTATACTATATCAAAGGGTCATGTTTATATCATAGATCAATGCTATACTATATCAAAGGGTCATGTTTGTATCATAGATCTATGCTATAGTATACCAAAAGGTCATGTTTGTATCATAGATCAATGCTATAGTATACCAAGGGGTCATGTTTATAATATAGATCAATGTTATACTATATCAAAGGGTCATGTTTGTATCATAGATCAATGCTATACTATACAAAGGGGTCATGTTTATATCATATATCAATGCTATACTATACCCAAGGGTCATGTTTGCATCATAGGTCAATGCTATATTATACCAAGGGGTCATGTTTATATCATATATCAATGCTATACTATACCAAGGGGTCATGTTTGTATCATAGATCAATGCTATACTATACCAAGGGGTCATGTTTGTATCATAGATCAATGCTATACTATACCAAGGGGTCATGTTTATATCATAGGTCAATGCTATACTATATCAAAGAGTCATGTTTGTATCATAGGTCAATGCTATATTATACCAAGGGGTCATGTTTGTATCATAGATCAATGCTATACTATACCCAAGGGTCATGTTTCTATCATAGATCAATGCTATACTATATCAAAGGGTCATGTTAGTTTCATAGATCAATGCTATACCATATCAAAGGGTCATGTTTGTATCATAGATCAATGTTATAGTATATCAAAGGGTCATGTTTTATCATAGATCAATGCTATAGTATACCAAGGGGTCATGTTTATATCATAGATCAATGCTATACTATATCAAAGGGTCATGTTTGTATCATATATCAATGCTATACTATATCAAAGGGTCATGTTTATATCATAGATCAATGCTATACTATATCAAAGGGTCATGTTTGTTTCATAGATCAATGCTATACTATACCAAAGGGTCATGTTTGTATCATAGATCAATGCTATACTATATCCAAGGGTCATGTTTGTATCATAGATCAATGCTATACTATACCAATGGGTCATGTTTATATCATAGATCAATGCTATACTATACCAAGGGTCATGTTTCTATCATAGATCAATGCTATACTATACCAAAGGGTCATGTTTGTATCATAGATCAATGCTATACTATACCAAAGGGTCATGTTTGTATCATAGATCAATGCTATACTATATCAAAGGGTTATGTTAGTATCATAGATCAATGCTATACTATACCAAAGGGTCATGTTTGTATCATAGATCAAAGTTACACTATATCAAAGGGTCATATTTGTATCATAGATCAATGCTATACTATATCAAAGGGTCATGTTTGTATCATAGATCAATGCAATACTATATCAAAGGGTAATGTTAGTATCATAGATCAATGCTATACTAGGTCAAAAGTTCATGTTTGTATCATAGATCAATGCTATACTATACCAAAGGGTAATGTTTGTATCATAGATCAATGCTATACTACCGTATAGCGGGTTATTTTCGCGGGATGCAAATTTTCGCTTATTTTCGCGCATAGAACAAAATCGCCAAAATAAATTCCGCCAAATTAAAGGTGTACATACAAAGGTATGGATAAAAGTTTTTAATCCGCAAAAATAATAACCGCCAAAATATTTCGTATACCTTGTTCAATGAAAATCGCGAAATTTTACACCCGCGAAAATAACCCGCTATACGGTATATCAAAGGGTCATGTTTGTATCATAGATCAATGCTATACTATACCAAAGGGTCATGTTGGTATCATAATTCAATGCTATATTATACCAAAAGGTCATGTTTGTATCATAGATCAATGCTATACTATATCAAAGGGTCATATTTATATCATAGATCAATGCTATACTATACCCAAGGGTCATGTTTGTATCATAGATCAATGCTATACTATACCAAAAGTTCATGTTGGTATCATAATTCAATGCTATATTATACCAAAAGGTCATGTTTGTATCATAGATCAATGCTATACTATATCAAAGGGTCATGTTTGTATCATAGATCAATGCTATACTATACCCAAGGGTCATGTTTGTATCATATATCAATGCTATACTATACCCAAGGGTCATGTTTGTATCATAGATCAATGCTATACTATACCAAAGGGTCATGTTGGTATCATAATTCAATGCTATATTATACCAAAAGGTCATGTTTGTATCATAGATCAATGCTATACTATATCAAAGGGTCATGTTTGTATCATAGATCAATGCTATACTATATCAAAGGGTCATGTTTGTATCATAGATCAATGCTATATTATACCAAAAGGTCATGTTTGTATCATAGATCAATGCTATACTATATCAAAGGGTCATGTTTGTATCATAGATCAATGCTATACTATACCCAAGGGTCATGTTTGTATCATAGATCAATGCTATACTATATCAAAGGGTCATGTTTGTATCATAGATCAATGCTATACTATATCAAAGGGTTATGTTAGTATCATAGATCAATGCTATACTATATCAAAGGGTCATGTTTGTGTCATAGATCAATGCTATACTATATCAAAGGGTCATGTTTGTATCATAGATCAATGCTATACTATACCCAAGGGTCATGTTTGTATCATAGATCAATGCTATACTATACCAAAGGGTCATGTTGGTATCATAATGCAATGCTATATTATACCAAAAGGTCATGTTTGTATCATATATCAATGCTATACTATATCAAAGGGTCATGTTTGTATCATAGATCAATGCTATACTATATCAAAGGGTCATGTTTGTATCATAGATCAATGCTATACTATATCAAAGGGTCATATTTATATCATAGATTAATGCTATACTATACCCAAGGGTCATGTTTGTATCATAGATCAATGCTATACTATACCCAAGGGTCATGTTTGTAGCATAGATCAATGCTATACTATAGCAAAGGGTCATGTTTGTATCATAGATCAATGCTATACTATATCAAAGGTCATGTTTATATCATAGATCAATGCTATACTATATCAAAGGGTCATGTTTATATCATAGACCATTGTTATACTATATCAAAAGGTCATGTTTATATCATAGACCATTGTTATACTATATCAAAAGGTCATGTTTGTATCATAGATCAATGCTATACTATATCAAAGGGTCATGTTTATATCATAGACCATTGTTATACTATATCAAAAGGTCATGTTTGTATCATAGATCAATGCTATACTATACCAAAGGGTCATGTTTATATCATAGATCTATGCTATACTATATCAAAGGTCATGTTTGTATCATAGATCTATGCTATACTATATCAAAGGTCATGTTTATATCATAGATCAATGCTATACTGTATCTAAGGGTCATGTTTGTATCATAGATCAATGCTATACTATATCAAAGGGTCATGTTTGTATCATAGATCAATGCTATACTATATCAAAGGGTCATGTTTATATCATAGATCAATGCTATACTATATCAAAGGGTCATGTTTGTATCGTAGATCTATGCTATAGTATACCAAAAGGTCATGTTTGTATCATAGATCAATGCTATAGTATACCAAGGGGTCATGTTTATAATATAGATCAATGTTATACTATATCAAAGGGTCATGTTTGTATCATAGATCAATGCTATACTATACCAAGGGGTCATGTTTATATCATATATCAATGCTATACTATACCCAAGGGTCATGTTTGCATCATAGATCAATGTTATACTATACCAAAGGGTCATGTTTGTATCATAGATCAATGCTATACTATACCCAAGGGTCATGTTTGTATCATAGATCAATGCTATACTATATCAAAGAGTCATGTTTGTATCATAGGTCAATGCTATACTATATCAAAGAGTCATGTTTGTATCATAGGTCAATGCTATATTATACCAAGGGGTCATGTTTGTATCATAGATCAATGCTATACTATACCAAGGGGTCATGTTTGTATCATAGATCAATGCTATACTATATCAAAGGGTCATGTTTATATCATAGATCAATGCTATACTATACCAAAGGATCATGTTTGTATCATAGATCAATGCTATACTATACCCAAGGGTCATGTTTGTATCATAGATCTATGCTATACTATATCAAAGGTCATGTTTATATAATAGATCAATGCTATACTATATCAAAGGGTCATGTTTATATCATAGATCAATGCTATACTATATCAAAGGGTCATGTTTGTATCATAGATCAATGCTATACTATATCAAAGGGTCATGTTTATATCATAGATCAATGCTATACTATATCAAAGGGTCATGTTTGTATCATAGATCTATGCTATAGTATACCAAAAGGTCATGTTTGTATCATAGATCAATGCTATAGTATACCAAGGGGTCATGTTTATAATATAGATCAATGTTATACTATATCAAAGGGTCATGTTTGTATCATAGATCAATGCTATACTATACCAAGGGGTCATGTTTATATCATATATCAATGCTATACTATACCCAAGGGTCATGTTTGCATCATAGATCAATGCTATACTATACCCAAGGGTCATGTTTGTATCATAGATCAATGCTATACTATATCAAAGAGTCATGTTTTTATCATAGGTCAATGCTATACTATATCAAAGAGTCATGTTTGTATCATAGGTCAATGCTATATTATACCAAGGGGTCATGTTTGTATCATAGATCAATGCTATACTATACCAAGGGGTCATGTTTGTATCATAGATCAATGCTATACTATACCAAGGGGTCATGTTTATATCATAGTTCAATGCTATACTATATCCAAGGGTCATGTTTGTATCATAGATCTATGCTATAGTATACCAAAAGGTCATGTTTGTATCATAGATCAATGCTATAGTATACCAAGGGGTCATGTTTATATCATAGATCAATGTTATACTATATCAAAGGGTCATGTTTGTATCATAGATCAATGTTACACTTTATCAAAGGGTCATATTTGTATCATAGATCAATGCTATACTATATCAAAGGGTCATGTTTATATCATAGATCAATGCTATACTATACCAAAGGATCATGTTTGTATCATAGATCAATGCTATACTATACCCAAGGGTCATGTTTCTATCATAGATCAATGCTATACTATATCAAAGAGTCATGTTTGTATCATAGGTCAATGCTATATTATACCAAAGGGTCATGTTTGTATCATAGATCAATGCTATACTATATCAAAGGGTCATATTAGTTTCAGAGATCAATGCTATACTATATCAAAGGGTCATGTTTGTATCATAGATCAATGTCATAGTATATCAAAGGGTCATCTTTTTATCATAGATCAATGCTATAGTATACCAAGGGGTCATGTTTATATCATAGATCAATGTTATACTATATCGAAGGGTCATGTTTGTATCATAGATCAATGCTATACTATACCAAGGGGTCATGTTTATATCATAGATCAATGCTATACTATATCAAAGGGTCATGTATGTATCATAGATCAATGCTATAGTATACCAAGGGGTCATGTTTATATTATAGATCAATGCTATACTATATCCAAGGGTCATGTTTGTATCATAGATCAATGCTATACTATACCAATGGGTCATGTTTATATCATAGATCAATGCTATACTATACCAAGGGTCATGTTTCTATCATAGATCAATGCTATACTATACCAAAGGGTCATGTTTGTATCATAGATCAATGCTATACTATATCAAAGGTCATGTTTGTATCATAGATCAATGATATACAATTTCAAAGGGTCATGTTAGTATCATAGATCAATGCTATACTATATCAAAGGGTCATGTTTGTATCATAGATCAATGCTATACTATACCAAAGGGTCATGTTTGTATCATAGATCAATGCTATACTATATCAAAGGGTTATGTTAGTATCATAGATCAATGCTATACTATACCAAAGGGTCATGTTTGAATCATATATCAATGCTATACTATACCCAAGGGTCATTTTCATATCATAGATCAATGATATACTATATCAAAAGGTCATGTTTGTATCATAGATCAATGTTACACTATATCAAAGGGTCATATTTGTATCATAGATCAAAACTATACTATACCAAAGGGTCATGTTGGTATCATAGATCAATGCTATATTATACCAAAAGGTTATATTTGTATCATAGATCAATGCTATACTATATCAAAGGGTCATATTTATATCATAGATCAAGCTATACTATACCCAAGGGTCAAGTTTGTATCATAGATCAATACTATACTATACCCAAGGGTCAGGGTCATGTTTGTATCATAGATCAATGCTATACTATATCAAATGGTCATGTTCATATCATAGATCAATGCTATACTATACCCAAAGGTCATGTTTGTATCATAGATCAATGCTATACTATATCAAAGGGTCATGTTTTTATCATAGATCAATGCTATAATATACCAAGGGGTCATGTTTATATCATAGATCAATGCTATACTATATCAAAGGGTCATGTTTGTATCATAGATCTATGCTATATTATACCAAAAGGTCATGTTTGTATCCTAGATCAATGCTATAGTATACCAAGGGGTCATGTTTATATCATAGATCAATGTTATACTATATCAAAGGGTCATGTTTGTATCATAGATCAATGCTATACTATACCAAGGGGTCATGTTTATATCATAGATCAATGCTATACTATACCCAAGGGTCATGTTTGTATCATAGATCAATGCTATACTATATTCAAGGGTCATGTTTGTATCATAGATCAATGCTATACTATACCAAAGGATCATGTTTGTATCATAGATCAATGCTATACTATATCCAAGGGTCATGTTTGTATCATAGATCAATGCTATACTATACCAAAGGGTCTGTTTGTATCATAGATCAATGCTATACTATACCCAAGGGTCATGTTTGTATCATAGATCAATGCTATACTATATCAAAGGGTCATGTTTGTATCATAGATCTATGGTATATTATACCAAAAGGTCATGTTTGTATCATAGATCAATGCTATACTATATCCAAGGGTCATGCTTGTATCATAGATCAATGCTATACTATACCCAAGGGTCATGTTTGTATCATAGATCAATGCTATACTATACCAAAGGGTCATGTTTGTATCATAGATCAATGCTATAGTATACCAAGGGGTCATGTTTATATCATAGATTAATGCTATACTATATCAAAGAGTCATGTTTGTATCATAGATCAATGCTATAGTATACCAAGGGGTCATGTTTATATCATAGACCAATGCTATACTATATCAAAAGGTCATGTTTGTATCTAAGATCAATGCTTTAGTATATCAAAGGGTCATGTTTGTATCATAGATCAACGCTATACTATACCAAAGGGTCATGTTTGTATCATAGATCAATGCTATACTATACATACCAAAGGGTCATGTTTGTATCATAGATCAATGCTATACTATACCAAAGGGTCATGTTTGTATCATAGATCAATGCTATACTATACCTAGTTCAAATCCACTAACAACTAATAAAAAAATCATGATACTAAGACTTAACAATCAATCCGTACACATCCAACATAAAATGGAATTAGTGTAAAGACATTATAAACAGGCAGAGAAAAACATGACCTCGTACAATGCCACGTAACAGGTACCGACAGATTGTAGATCTATGAAAATGTTTATGTATATAACATTCTAGCAATATTTAGTTAGCTTTTAATCTACTGATAACAAAATCAATATTTATACCAATAAAAAGTGTTTGTTATGCTCGTTGCAAGTCCTGTTTTTGTTGCTTTTATCAATTTATTTTTTCAAAACATTTATCCTTGTCCGTCTTTGGTTATCAAAATTGACTTCTGGTGTAGCTTTTATTCTTCCTAATACCTTTTACCTACAATCACGTAATGCTTCTGTGATATATTTACAACAAAACCTTATCCTTTGAACAAAGTGCAAATCTAGAACTTGCTCTGTTAACTAGGGGACACCACATTTTTTTTATAGTGCTTAATTTTCTGCGTTCTTTTTCAAGTTTTTAAATCTGATAGTATTGCTTGATTATGAATATAATGCAACACGTCACTTATGAATGACGATGAATTTAAGAAGCAGAATGAAGGAAGACATTACTGAATGGTATCTGTCAAACTAAAAACAATTGTTTTCCGACTCGCGCTTTGTTCGTACTGACCGTTTTATAAAAGGAAAAACAAGAAAGATGTTTTTTTTTCAAAATGAAATCAATAGACAAAATTATCGGTAACATTTGAAAAACACAAGTTATATCAATAGACGACAAAAAAAGTCACACGACCTTAAAGAACGAAAACAGGAAAATAGGGGGTAGAGTATTCTTTTGGTACCGTTTTGGTAACAACACAAGTTATACCAATACACAAATACACGGCCAAAGAGCGACACGGTCATATAGAAATAAAACAGGGAAAAGGGGATTGGGATATTATGTCGGTACCGTTAGGGTAAAAATAGTCTCTTCAAAATTATGATGAACAACAAAATAATATAACTGGTTTCATCACGTTATCACTTTTTTAGTTTTTTGCATTAAGAAAAATCTTCATCACTTATCCATTTTGAAACAAAAAACGCATATAAAGTTATGCACGGAAAATATGAGCGGAACATATAATTAGTCCTTGCGCACGTAAAAATCATGATACGCATATTCTGTATCTTATTCTTTATGTACATGATGTAGCATTACATGTTGTTTACCTTCAGCTGTACTTTCTTTTTATCTATTGTTTAAATAACTTGTACCTGCCTATTAGGATCACAGAGCAAGTAGTTGTGATCGATATCGTCGACAATGACTTTTACCTGTTTATTAGGACGTTATATATAACAAATGTTTGTGATCGATATCGTCGACAATGACTTTCACCTGTTTATTAGGACGTTATATACAACAAATGTTTGTGATCGATATCGTCGACAATGACTTTTACCTGTTTATTAGGACGTTATATATAACAAATGTTTGTGATCGATATCGTCGACAATGACTTTGACCTGTTTATTAAGGCTGTATACAACAAATGTTTGTGATCGATATCGTCGACAATGACTTTTACCTGTTTATTAGGACGTTATATATAACAAATGTTTGTGATCGATATCGTCAACAATGACTTTGACCTGTTTATTAAGGCTGTATACAACAAATGTTTGTGATCGATATCGTCGACAATGACTTTTACCTGTTTATTAGGACGTTATATATATCAAATGTTTGTGATCGATATCGTCGACAATGACTTTGACCTGTTTATTAAGGCTGTATACAACAAATGTTTGTGATCGATATCGTCGACAATGACTTTTACCTGTTTATTAGGACGTTATATATATCAAATGTTTGTGATCGATATCGTCGACAATGACTTTGACCTGTTTATTAAGGCTGTATACAACAAATGTTTGTGATCGATATCGTCGACAATGACTTTTACCTGTTTATTAGGACGTTATATATAACAAATGTTTGTGATCGATATCGTCGACAATGACTTTGACCTGTTTATTAAGGCTGTATACAACAAATGTTTGTGATCGATATCGTCGACAATGACTTTTACCTGTTTATTAGGACGTTATATATATCAAATGTTTGTAATCGATATCGTCGACAATGACTTTGACCTGTTTATTAAGGCTGTATACAACAATGTTTGTGATCGATATCGTCGACAATGACTTTTACCTGTTTATTAGGACGTTATATATAACAAATGTTTGTGATCGATATCGTCGACAATGACTTTGACCTGTTTATTAGGACGTTATATATAACAAATGTTTGTGATCGATATCGTCAACAATGACTTTGACCTGTTTATTAGGACGTTATATATAACAAATGTTTGTGATCGATATCGTCAACAATGACTTTGACCTGTTTATTAAGGCTGTATACAACAATGTTTGTGATCGATATCGTCGACAATGACTTTTACCTGTTTATTAGGACGTTATATATAACAAATGTTTGTGATCGATATCGTCGACAATGACTTTTACCTGTTTATTAGGACGTAATATATAACAAATGTTTGTGATCGATATCGTTCACAATGACTTTAACCTGTCTATAAAAAAAACCTACCGCACTAATTGTTTGTGATCGATATTGTCCATAATCATTTGTACCTGACTATGTAAAACATACAACAACAAATGTTTGTGATCGATATTGTCGATAATGACTAGTACTTGTCTATTTCGACATACAACAACATACCAAAACAAATGTTTGTGATCGATATCGTCCCACTAACTATTAAAACCCTACCACACCAATTGTTTGTGATCGATATTGGCCATAATGACTTTTACCTTTTTAGTAAGACTTTATACAACAAATGTTTGTGATCGATATCGTCGACAATGACTTTTACCTGTTTATTAGGACGTTATATATAACAAATGTTTGTGATCGATATCGTTCACAATGACTTTAACCTGTCTATAAAAAACCTACCGCACTAATTGTTTGTGTTAGATATTGTCCATAATCATTTGTACCTGACTATGTAAAACATACCACAACAAATGTTTGTGATCGATATTGCCGATAATGACTAGTACTTGTCTATTTCGACATACAACAACATACCAAAACAAATGTTTGTGATCGATATCGTCCCACTAACTATAAAAACCCTACCACACCAATTGTTTGTTATCGATATTGGCCATAATGACTTTTACCTTTTTAGTAAGACTTTATACAACAAATGTTTGTGATCGATATCGTCGACAATGACTTTTACCTGTTTATTAGGACGTTATATATAACAAATGTTTGTGATCGATATCGTTCACAATGACTTTAACCTGTCTATAAAAAACCTACCGCACTAATTGTTTGTGTTAGATATTGTCCATAATCATTTGTACCTGACTATGTAAAACATACCACAACAAATGTTTGTGATCGATATTGCCGATAATGACTAGTACTTGTCTATTTCGACATACAACAACATACCAAAACAAATGTTTGTGATCGATATCGTCCCACTAACTATAAAAACCCTACCACACCAATTGTTTGTTATCGATATTGGCCATAATGACTTTTACCTTTTTAGTAAGACTTTATACAACAAATGTTTGTGATCGATATCGTCGACAATGACTTTTACCTGTTTATTAGGACGTTATATATAACAAATGTTTGTGATCGATATCGTTCACAATGACTTTAACCTGTCTATAAAAAACCTACCGCACTAATTGTTTGTGTTAGATATTGTCCATAATCATTTGTACCTGACTATGTAAAACATACCACAACAAATGTTTGTGATCGATATTGCCGATAATGACTAGTACTTGTCTATTTCGACATACAACAACATACCAAAACAAATGTTTGTGATCGATATCGTCCCACTAACTATAAAAACCCTACCACACCAATTGTTTGTTATCGATATTGGCCATAATGACTTTTACCTTTTTATTAAGACTTTCTACAACAAATGTTTGTGATCGATATCGTCCACAATGACTTTTATCTGTCAAGGTTAAGTTTTTGAGTTTGACTAACGGCACCAGATTTAATACGTTCAATTAATTCAGCATTTTTGAATTTCCTTGTGGCTGGGAATTTGTCATCATAATGCATTCCTTAAAATTCTCCTTTGTAAGGTTGCATAAATTCATGAATGTTAACTCCTTTCTCAAGCCATTTCAATTGTTCACTATTAGGATCAGCAATTATAGAACGCAACTGATTAACATGACTATTTCCAGCAACAAAGTATGTTGGATCATAAACAGCAAAGGGATCTTGGAGAATCATATTTACATCCAACGGATATAAGGTAGCACTCTACAGCTAGAAAATAAAATAAAAAATGAGCCACAAAATGTTTTATCATCTCCTATTCCTGGATTTCTAATACAATATCTAACTGTTTGTGCTGTACATGTGCATTTGTATGTAATCAGTATCTTCCATAGATTTGATTTTCAAAAGTTAAAAGGGTGAGAATTAATTTCTTTTATGTGTATCCATAGCAACATTCTGCATTTACTTCCCATAAAATATTGCAAAAAGGGGGGTTAACATGTCACATTTTCCCCAAAAAATTGGATCAAACTAGAATTTCAATGCCTTTGAGTGATACCTTTTCAGAAACTGTTTCCCCGAAATCTTCCAAATTATCAAATAAAAAATGGGTGTTTTTTGCCTCATTTTTTTGTAAAATCCAATCAAAAAGTTCGTGCGATAAAAAGTTGGAAAAAAACATTACAATAATTGACGTACCAATTAATGGTAGAGACAAGCAAATACGGACTGTCATACAGAAACAGCCTATATTACATACACTATATAACCTTGATGTTCATATAAACCCAATACAAAGGATATTTTAATACTCAGCTATCCAAAAATTAATTTTATTGCACACTAGCTCTCATATTTGAAAAACTCAGGAGACAAAAATGCGAAACTACACACCTAACTAAGGAGTGCTACCTAAGTTCGGTAAATAATCGACAATTTTATTATCTTCAGTTACTAGTCTTAGAGGAAGACACCGCTACACTACTGTCCATGGTTGAAAAGTATGCATATATTCCCTTTCATTCGGTTTTACAGTCCTTGATCCCGATGAAATCTACAAAATAAGTCGTCACTACGTGGACAGTCAACTCTAAAATGAAACATATCGCCACAAATATGACACCCACTATAATTGAGACCAGGCCTCGTTCTTGAGTCACCACCCCTTCCTCTGTTTAGGTTATAATATGACCTTGGATGTGCTGAGTTGGGAAAACGAGGCATACATTTGGAACATACATGTAGGTGTGAACTGATCTTAAGAATTAAAAGCATTTCCCATTACATTATTTCCTTCAGCCTTTGATGTTGATTCATTTTCTTGATTGATATTTCCATTTAGTTTTAAAAATTTCTGTTCTTTTTCGTATATTTTTGATTCCGCTGCGAAACAGAAGAAGGATGTAACAAGATGGCTAATTCTGGGTTGCGATTTATTGCACAAAAAACGTTGCAATACCAGAGAATACAACTGTTTGTTATTGTGGTCCTATCTGCAACCCATCTCACCTAAATGCAAGAGTTTCATTTGCAGACTATCAACATGTATCTCTCCTGCTCTAGTGGCGTACTCCTTAACTTCACGTAACATTTCCGCTACTGTGTCTACACTTTAACTCTTTTTCATCTCATCAATTTGCTTCTTCAAATCAGACTTCTAAAACGAAACAAATCTGATGTTTGATAATAAGCTTCACTTTTTCATAAATTTAATCAGTTATATTCTTGAATTTTGAAAAATCCTTGAAACGTTCCAAAGTTGATTATAAAGAAATGATCTTTCGTGGCTATAGCCTCTGTAAACTTGCTGCACATCTCGTTACCTAATGTATATTGACGCAACATTGAATCTGATTTCCAACCTACATGAAGTTTAATTGCATCTTTATCTAACAATGCCAATTCCAATGCCCAACCACTGCGGGTGCTTATAAGTAAGGTACACTTTTAATCTAGCATTCGCTGCCAACGGCGAAGAAAACTGTTTACTGCTTAATTTATGATGTTAATTTGAAGGACGAAAAGCATAGCCCAACTTTAAATTAAAACCTATGGTGTCACAGAGCTTTACATAATCTTGTAACATTTTGACTGGACAAAATTTAGAATGAGTTTTTTAAACGACAACAACTCTTGGATCATGAATGTCAACAGTTTGCAATAGCATGCATCATTCTATATAATAGTGTTCTTATCCCGGGAATAAAAACAATGCCGTATTTGGCAAAACCTTTTCAACTTTTGATCTTCAGTGCTGTACAACTTTGTACTTTTTTCACTTTCGATCTTGTATATCTGGGCGTTATGTATTCGGGTTTATTTTTCCGTAATTAGTTAATACTTCAGTTTCATTATGTATATCTCTTTCACATTCATTTGATAAAATTTACTGTTTGCAATAGCATGAATTGTTCTATATAATAAGAATGTTCTTATCCCGGGCATACAAACAATGCCGTATTTGGCAAAACCTTTTCAACTTTTGATCTTCAGTGCTGTACAACTTTGTACTTTTTTCACTTTCGATCTTTTATATCTGGGCGTCACTGGTGAGTCCTGTGTGGACAAGACGCGTTATTGGCGTATTGGATTTTAAACCTGATGCTTTTTGTTATCTATTAATCATGCTTTTTATTTTGTCTAATATGTTCTCCTTTTTATTTGTATTGTAGTCCTGTAATATTATGTTGTCATTTCAATGTTATATTTAACTTTGCCATTAAAGTGCGAGGTTTGGCATGCCATAAAACCAGGTTCAACCCACCACTTTTATTCCCCTTTAAAAGTGTCCTGTACCAAGTCAGGAAGATGGCCATTGTTAAAATATTGTTCGTTTCTGTGTGTGTTGCTTTTTAACGTTGAGTCGTTTGTGTTTTCTCTTATTTTTGAGATATTGAGATAAGACCTGGCACGGTACTTGTCTATCCCAAATTTATGTTTTTGGTTTTGATTTTATATTTGTTATTCTCGTGGTGTTTTGTCTGTTGCTTTGTCCGTTTCGGTGTTGTGTCGTTGTTCTCCTCTTATATTTAATGTGTTTCCCTCGGTTTTAGTTTGTTACCCCTATTTTGTTTTTTGTCCATGGATTTATGAGTTTTGAACAGCGGTATACTACTGTTGCCTTTATTTACCTTTGGTAAGTTAAATTACAATACCATAATTCACCGGGAGTACACAAATCTGATTTGTTAATAACAAACCAAGATATATCCCCGGTGCTAGCAAACAATTCAAAAACGTCAGATCTCTTTGGTAAATATATTTTTGTGCGTTCGAAAGTTCTGGGTTACAGAGTTTGTATAAATATGTCTGGAAATTTTGAAAAGTTTGTTTTTAAATAAAGGCGGTGCATGCTTCGGAAGTACTGGATGATTGTTCTAGTCTTATTGCTGATAAAGGTTTTTTTTTATAACAGAAGCTTATGCATGGTTTTCAAAGCCTGTGCTATTATTCCAGTCAGTACCTCTGCCATAATCCCGAAAAATTGCCCTTAGTAGACCAATAAGACTATCTGCTTACCCTGTAGATCTTCTGAAAGGACATTCACATGACTTGTCACATTTTCAGTATATCCCATCGGAGAACACCCTGATTTATGCACTTGTGTTTTTTTTATTTTCCATCTTTAAAAATCAAAAACCATTCTTATATCTAATGGCAGCGCGGACGATAAATCTTTTTTTGATTATTCAAATTGTTTAGGAAAGTGATCAGTTCTAATTTTAAAACCTTTTTTCTGTTGGGAGTATTTTTTACTTTGTAAGAGTGCATTCATTTTATGTAACCTTTGGTTAATACTGTCGTGATCAATGTGTATTCCAGTGGATAAAGGCGTGTCACTCTATAAAAGGATAAAGGAAAAACCTTAACGAACAAGGGAAATCTAACCATGCTAAATGCAAAAATAGTTATTATTTTCTGTTTTTTTTAATTTGTTTAATTATTGTCATACTTATTATAAATCTAATATTATAATCTTAACTCTAAGGTTCACCCCAAACCATACATGTATCAACCAAGATCGATATCCAATACATCAAATACAAAGGTTCGACTCGTAAACTTTCGTAGTCTGATCCGGCTCTCCCCGAATCGTATCCTTAATTAATGACACTCTAAACAATTCCAAGGTTTGTTCCGAACGAAGACCGAACACAGTCTATTAGCACATATTTTTTTCATTCGCCCTGTACCACTTCTATCAAATTTAATGAACTTAGGATTTAAGGTTTGACGCAAACCAAACGCATGCAGCCTAAAATGCAAATATCAAAATTAGTTTTCACTCTCCCTTATATCTCTCTCTCCCCTATCCGAATCATATCCTTAATACCACTCTGAACAAATTCCAAATTTTGCCCTGAAGCAACCTAGCATAGTCTATAATCGCATGGTTTTTCTTTCGTCCCGGCTATAACACTTGTATCAAATTTTAATAATTTTAAGCTTCGCCCCGAACCAACGGATGCAGTCTAATATATAAATAATACTAAAACTGAATATATGTCACTCTCCTATAGCTCTCTCCCTATCCACAGGTATCAAATTAAAAATAAATCAAAGGTTCGGCCCGAACCAACGCATGCAGCCTAAAATACCATGGCTCCCGTTCACAGCATGCCCGCCATGGACTTTTTATTCCTTAACTGCATTACAATTATTACTTTTTGAACGATGCATTGCATTTTAGATGTCACAGATCCACCTGACGTCCGAAACTAAAAATCAGTCTGACAATATTAATTACATTATATATGTATAATGACAACTGCTGCTTTGTAATGCTATTGATACATATACCATGTGGATTTTACTAAGATACTAGACATTCTTATCTTCATATAACCCCCTTCTTCATCAAACTAAATGTTAATACCGTCTGCGTACCAGATAAATATCAAAGTAATCCTCGTCTAACCTTCTCCACCTAATTCTATGTCTACTCTAACCTATCCTCAGATAACCTCATACTTCATCAAACTACAGGTTAATACCCTCTGCGTACCAGAAAAATATCAATGTTATTCTCGTCTAACCTTCTCCACCTAATTCTATGTCTACTCTAACCTATCCTCAGATAACCTCATACTTCGTCACTCATTGTCATTACCTCTATGTACCAGATAGAATAACCCAGCTGTAGTATACACATTATTCTATGTCTTATCTAACAAAATATGATTTAACGACCGACACAAATAAATAAAATTAAATAGCTTACCGATTGTTCATTTGTCTTGCATGTCATGCCATGACCCGCCTGATTATCTCCTTCGCACTTTCGCTTTTTATTTGAATCAGCTCTATTAACTTGTTCGTTCGCTAGTTCTATAGCACACTGAGGTAACTTCATGTAACTCTTCCACATGTGTAGAATTTTGAAACTTTATGATAAGTTCCATTAACATATCCGAATTAAACTCAATGTCACGAATGAGTTTCATCTTGGTAACAGAATGAGATCATTAAACATTAGCACACTGATAACACGGCACAGCCTCTGAGTCAAACTGATGTCCAGCTAAAATAATCTTATCATTATATATGCCTATGGTCAACCAATGAGCGTAGCTGTTATTCGTGTGTTTCTTTGTCAATTGTGTTTTCCTATTCATGTGTATTGTAGTCCTGTAATGCTGTGTTGTCATTTTAATGTTATATTTCACATAGCCATACAATAGGGAGGTTTGGCATGCCACAAAACCATGTTCAACCCAACATTTTTTTCTTTAAAAAAATGTCCTGTACCAAGTCAGGAATATGGTCTTGTTATATTATAGTTCGTTTCTGTGTGTGTGTTACATTTTAACGTTGTGTTTCTTTTGTGTCGTAAGTTTCATCTTATATTTGAGTGTGAATTCACATTAGTATAAGACGTGTCACGATACTATTCTATTCCGAGTTCATGTATTTAGATTTGATCTTATACTAGTACTTTATATTCGCATCGGATTTGTTTGATGCTTAGTTTGTTTCTGTGTGTGTTACAATTTATTGTTGTGTCGTCATTTTCTTGTATTTAATGCGTTTCCCTCGGTTTTGGTTTATGACCCAGATTTGTTTTTTTGTCCATCGATTTATGAGTTTTGAACATCAGTAAACTACTGTTGCCTATATTTATCTGTATATGAAGGACGAAATATTAAACATGACACCAGGTAATCTGTGTTCTAAGACTGGTTAAATAAAAATGGCATCAGGTAATCTGTCTATAAAGACTGGTTTAATAAAGGTGACCTCAAGTAGTTTGTCGATAAAGATCGAATGAATGAAGGTGAATTCAGATAACCTGTCTACAAAGACTGGATTTATAAAGGTGACCTCAGGTAGACTGTCTACACAGACTGTATTGATAAAGGTGACCTCAGGTAATCTGTATACAAATACTGGATTTATAAAGGTGACCTCAGGTAATCTGTCTATAAAAGCCCAAGTAATAAAGGTGACCTCAGGTGATATGTCTATAAAGACCGGATTAATAAAGGTGACTTCAGGTAATATGTGTAGGAAGACTGGTTTAATTAAGGTCAAATCAGGAAATCTGTTGTATTTATATACTGGTTTAGAAAGTTACCTCAGGTAATCTGTCTATTGTAATCTGTCTTTTCAGACCTGTCTATTTAGAGCTGACATCAGGTAATCTGTATTGTATAGAAAAAATTTTAGCCAGTCTGCATGCACACATTATGTGAGGTTACCTTAATTTCAGAAGTTTGAATATTAAACAGATTACCTGAGGTGACCTGTATTAATCCAATCTGTATAGACAGATTACCTGAACTCATCCCTCCTTAACAAATCTCGTTTATTAAACGAGTGTCCATGCACAACAGACTACCTGACGTCAACAACATCAAACAAATCTCAAAACGCTTCAGATTTCCTTAGGCCACCTTCATACACAACTTATTACCTATGTTCACATTTATTTTACCAATCTGTATACACAGATTACCTTACCTAACCTAAACGCTCCATATTTACTGAGGCCACCTTTATTGAACCAGTCTGCATACACGACAGACTACCTTAGGTCACCCTTATTAACAAATCTCAAAATGCTCCATATTTACTGAGACCACCTTTATTGAACCAGTCTTCATACACGACAGATTACCTGGGGTCACCATTATTAAATAAATCTCAAAACGCTCCATATTTACTGAGGCCACCTTTATTGAACCAGTCTTCATACACGACAGATTACCTGAGGTCACTCTTACTAAACAAATCTCAAAACGCTCCATATTTACTGAGGCCACCTTTATTGAACCAGTCTTCATTCACGACAGATTACCTGAGGTCACCCTTATTAAACAAATCTCAAAACGCTCCATATTTACTGAGGCCACCTTTATTGAACAAGTCTTCATGCACGACAGACTACCTGAGATCACCCTTATTAAACAAATCTCAAAACGCTCCATATTTACTGAAGCCACCTTTATTGAACCAGTCTTCATACACGACTGATTACCTGAGGTCACTCTTATTAAACAAATCTCAAAACGCTCCATATTTACTGAGGCCACCTTCTTTGAACCAGTCTTCATTCACGAAAGATTACCTGAGGTCACCCTTATTAAACGAATCTCAAAACGCTCCATATTTACTGAGGCTACCTTTAATGAACCAGTCATCATACACGACAGATAACCTGAGGTCACCCTTATTAAACGAATCTCAAAACGCTCCATATTAAATGAGGCCACCTTAATTGAACCAGTCTTCATACACGACAGATTACTTTAGTAGGTTCATATGGGTCGTCTAGGTTTTCATGATGTTTTATCGTATTAGCTCCTTAATTGAGCAACTACTTATGTTGGTGTGCTAGGCTTCCATGTTGGTTTATCGTGTTCTATGCTTAATTGAGCAACTACTTATGCTGGTTTGCCAGGCTTCCAT
Source organism: Mytilus edulis (assembly GCF_963676685.1). Classification (NCBI taxonomy): domain Eukaryota; kingdom Metazoa; phylum Mollusca; class Bivalvia; order Mytilida; family Mytilidae; genus Mytilus; species Mytilus edulis. Next base: position 78,360,422 of record NC_092355.1, on the reverse strand, counting down.
GTTGGTTTATCGTGTTCTATGCTTAATTGAGCAACTACTTATGCTGGTTTGCTAGGCTTCCATGTTGGTTTATCGTGTTCTATGCTTAATTGAGCAACTACTTATGCTGGTTTGCTAGGCTTCCATGTTGGTTTATCGTGTTCTATGCTTAATTGAGCAACTACTTATGCTGGTTTGCTAGGCTTCCATGTTGGTTTATCGTGTTCTATGCTTAATTGAGCAACTACTTATGCTGGTTTGCTAGGCTTCCATGTTGGTTTATCGTGTTCTATGCTTAATTGAGCAACTACTTATGTTGGTTTGCTAGGCTTCCATGTTGGTTTATCGTGTTCTATGCTTGAGGGCATACGATACAGTTTTGATCCTGTATTTACAAGTTCATGAAAATTTGCATATAGGCTATTTTATACCTGATTAAATCAAATATATAATAAAAAATATACCTTCATGTGCTACTTTTTTAGTAAAATGAGGTCGACATTTTGTATAATTGCTCGAAATTCAGATTTGTGGCCGTAATTTCTTTTCCGAAAGAAAGACATAACTTTTTTGTTATAAAAGATAAAAACAAATAGTTTTTTTGTTAAATAATCGGTAATTTCTGTATTTTATAAATACCTTTAAAAAAAATGCAATTTTTTATACCTTTAATGAACCAGTCATCATACACGACAGATAACCTGAGGTCACCCTTATTAAACGAATCTCAAAACGCTCCATATTAAATGAGGCCACCTTAATTGAACCAGTCTTCATACACGACAGATTACTTTAGTAGGTTCATATGGGTCGTCTAGGTTTTCATGATGTTTTATCGTATTAGCTCCTTAATTGAGCAACTACTTATGTTGGTGTGCTAGGCTTCCATGTTGGTTTATCGTGTTCTATGCTTAATTGAGCAACTACTTATGCTGGTTTGCCAGGCTTCCATGTTGGTTTATCGTGTTCTATGCTTAATTGAGCAACTACTTATGCTGGTTTGCTAGGCTTCCATGTTGGTTTATCGTGTTCTATGCTTAATTGAGCAACTACTTATGCTGGTTTGCTAGGCTTCCATGTTGGTTTATCGTGTTCTATGCTTAATTGAGCAACTACTTATGCTGGTTTGCTAGGCTTCCATGTTGGTTTATCGTGTTCTATGCTTAATTGAGCAACTACTTATGCTGGTTTGCTAGGCTTCCATGTTGGTTTATCGTGTTCTATGCTTAATTGAGCAACTACTTATGTTGGTTTGCTAGGCTTCCATGTTGGTTTATCGTGTTCTATGCTTGAGGGCATACGATACAGTTTTGATCCTGTATTTACAAGTTCATCAAAATTTGCATATAGGCTATTTTATACCTGATTAAATCAAATATGTAATAAAAAATATACCTTCATGTGCTACTTTTTTAGTAAAATGAGGTCGACATTTTGTATAATTGCTCGAAATTCAGATTTGTGGCCGTAATTTCTTTTCCGAAAGAAAGACATAACTTTTTTGTTATAAAAGATAAAAACAAATAGTTTTTTTGTTAAATAATCGGTAATTTCTGTATTTTATAAATACCTTTAAAAAAAATGCAATTTTTTATTCAGAAATAACTAATATTTATCAAATGTTCATGAATGAGGAAAAAACGTATTTTTTTACTGCATGTTTATCACAATTAAAAAAAATATTTACAGTTTTATAAAATTTGGGTCACATAATCTCCCTGCAAAATGAAACCAAATGCCGTTTTGAAAAATAGGGGTCCATAAACTCGTTTTCAAATTAAATCAGTTTGAATGATAAAAATCGGTCGAAAAATGCATCTTTTCCCGATATGTCACAGTTTGACGTCGCGAAAATAACAAATTACGTTAGCAACGTCATTACCTTCCCTGTAACTGTATCGTTTGCTCTTAATTGAACACCTATGTATGTTGCAAAACACAATTAACAGTTATCCAAGGCCTTAACGATGAAAATCACACCTTGTATAGACCTATAGTATGCTCAATTTGGTGGCTAGGGTAAAAAGATCCGGGGTCGGTTTGGTCAATATTAACGTCTGGCTATCCAAAAAGGGGATAAGGGTCTGTTAAATATTTGTCTGGCTTACGTTTACATTTCAGTATGAGTCAAGACTCAGGCATGCGTATTGCTACTTAAATTATAAACTTTCAAAAGGCCGCCAAAGTATGACTTAAAAAAAGTAAGATTCAACAGAAAACGAACTCTTGATGTGTTTTTTGTCCTAGTTTATTATATATAACAAATAAATGATCAATTAATCTTTATTCCTACTTAAACTGTAAGTTGAAACACTCGACCACGTTTGTTTTTTTTGTTGTCTAAATTAATGGACGATGATCCTGCTTCTTTCCACAGTGGCTCTTTGTGGTTGTTGGATCTGATGTAGTCGTTGTTGGATCTGCTGTAGTCGTTGTTGGAACAGTTGTTGTTGGGCATGCTTTTGAGATGGTGTCACTCTTATCACAAACTCCACCAGGCGGGGAACATGTTGACGGTCTAGTGCAGTTAAGCGACAGTGTGGAGATAGCTGAAAGTACGTTCGAAAGATGTGCTTTCAATGTTGTTTTACTACGCAAGATTTGAAAACAGAATTAGCAATATCAATTATTTTAATATAATAATCATAATATTTAGAACCGTTTAATCATTTTTTCTATGATATTTTTTTTTTACAAATGTTATTTGGAAAATAAAATAACTGATAATAATCAAAATATTTACAAAATAGGATGAACTTTGAAGTATATTAGAAATATTTGTCAAGGGGGTTATATTTTCAGACAGTCAAACACATATGTTGGTCACATACTTACAAGGTGGTCCCGTTGCTGCAAAGAAATTTGTACTGGTCAATGAAAGTAAAAACATTAAACAACATTTCATTTTCCTTTCGTCAGCTTCGATGCATAATTTATACTGATTAATATATTTTTACATTTGCCAAACTAACCGATTCAGCAAATAGATAAACAAACAAGCTACATGTAGTCGTTTATTTTCCATATATCTTAATGTAATAATTTTATTTACCATAGATCTTAATTTAATAATTTTGTTTACCATAGATCTTACTTTAATAATTTTATTTACCATAGATCTTAATTTTATAATTGAATTTACCATAGATCTTAATTTAATAATTTTGTTTACCATAGATCTTAGTGTAATAATTTTATTTACCATAGATCTTAATTTGATAATTGTATTTACCTTTGATCTTAACTTAATAATTTTTACATGGTGATTTGGATTACTAAAAGCATTAGTCGTTGTGATCATCTTTTCTTCGACATTTTATTGGAAATCTTAGTAATGACGATAACTCTAAAACTCATGACTTATAAAAGAAAAGAAATAAGAATTCATTTTGAACAAGAATAAACAAAGGAGAAACACAGAAACTGAAGAAGAAAACAAAACAGTGGGTGATGTAATTTGTTTTAGTACGTGATTTCCTACAAAGGGAAATGTTTACTTTACATTACACAAACACACTAAAGTATTATAGTAATTAACGCAAAATGACAAGAAACAAGCAACAATATACAGACACGGCATAGAAAAAAAACTACACCGACATCTTTTAAATGCGTTAGAACGAACCTTTGTCACCATCTACATAATCTACATAGATAGCTAACGAATGGACCTTCAGTCGTATAACAATGATCTACATAGATAGGAAACGAATGGACTTTCAGTCGTATAACAATGATCTACATAGATAGCTAACGAATGAACTTCCAGTTTTATAACAGTTGCAATGTTCTGGACTGATATTGAAATCATTACCAACAGATTAGAAATTCATAAGTAATCCATTACATTTATATACGATAGTATGTGTAATTTATTCTGTTTAAAAAAGAAGGCGTTTTTAAGACAATTATAAATGAAAAATGTATACACAATAACCGAACAAAACTGCCAAAACATGCAAACTTTGTTTTTAAACTATAAGAAATTAAAACTTTGGGCTGTTACCATTCTCGCTAGATTGGTCAAACTGTTGATACCTTTCTTTGACAAGTAGAAAAAAACATGGATTTTATAAGATTTTCAGAAACATGAAAAATATGAGAAAAAGGGAGGTAATGGGTAAAATATTAAAAGCATCATATAGCTAAGACTAGAAAATTCCTATATGCTGATCAAATGTCAAAAGCAAGATCAGCGAACATGTTTTAAAAAGAGTATACTCATAAAATTTTCTTACCAGAAAGTGCCTGAATAAAACGTGGCTCTTTACAAAAATCACATAAATTTGTAAATTCTCCCGTGTGGTTTGTAAAACGAAATCCATCTAAAAAGTGTACACATCGGTTGTTATTAGGTACATGTATTTCATGATAGAGCGAACTTTTTTGGCAAAAGGGTTTCTACAAAATAAATTCGAACATACATAATTAAATATGCTAGATATACTTATTGGAGATGTGATTAGACGATCAACGCAATAGTTTTTCTTCTTAACTACATCTATGTACGTTTCGGCAAACACAAATATTGACAGACAAGTATTCATATGGTTACCAAGTGAGATCATTTAATTGCAGACTTGTTCGTTTACTCTTATACATCAGTTTATGGACACACTCAATAAAGAACCGTCTTAATTTCGTTTAATTGATAAATTCAACAACACTTACCGTTATCTTGATGTTTTGTAAGAAAATAATAGATGTATTTCTATTTGTATCCATCTGATGAGTTTAGCCTTTTTTAATCGATTTGTATAGTAAACTGCTGACATAAAAGAGGCAACATAGACCAAGGGGACATTCAAAACTCAAAAGTGTAAGAAAAAACATCAACGCCATGAAAAATAATTATTAAGAAACAAGACTTATCATGGGCAAAACGAACCCGTTCAAAATCCGATGTAAACTTGCGTGCTCCGAAAAGTTGAACATGTCCTGAGCTACACAAGGTTTCTATGGTAAGTACAAATTTAGTAATACATCTCATTTGTTGATGTGACAATATGAAAAAGTAAATTAACAAAGCTTCCCACGAAAGTACATAACGGAAGGTCCCCTACCAAATGTCAAAATCAAAAGCTCAAACACATCAAACGACTAGTTAACAATGTATTTCTGACTTTGTTAAAGCATTTTCTAATGTGGAAAGAGGTGGATCAAACCTAATGAAAGAATCTTTTGACGCTGAAGTATAGTCTTTGCATCTGTATCATTGAAAAACTTGGTTTTATATATCTCGGAATTACAGTATCGTTTAAATGCAAATGTGCTTTAATTATAAGTATATCCAAGCAAATCACTACCTCCCAGTGAGTCATACTATTTCATTAGCCAACACTTTATATACAGGATTTATATGAACATTTGTAAGTAAGCATGTCAATCGAAAATGTTTGGAGGAAACTCAAATGATTTGGTGAATAAATATGTAATTAATCATATTATTGCAAAGCAATATAATTTTTCCCACAGAAATTCACAAAATTTAGCGTGCAATAAATTCCCTTATTCCCTTATTGCACTAGTGCAATACATCTTCAAAATTCATGACGTCATCAACTTCAAAATCTTAGTTTGAACAGATTCTTACTTTCAAATATTATATTGCTATATAATAAAAGGGTTATTGCATGAATATTGGGGAATATTGTCCCTCGTAGAACTCACATTGCACTCGCAAGATCAAATTCTACTCGGGACAATATTTCCCAAAATTGATGCAATCACTCTATATCATTAATAACATTAGTTGTACAAACTTTACTGTACCAGACGATTTGTTCGGGGTCAAAATGCTTTAAGATCCAAAATTGTAAGCAAAGAAGAGCTTATAAACAAAAACAATCATCATTTTTTTAGTCGTCAACAAGTTAGAATTTTGTATGAGGGAGATCTATATGTCTTTTTGTAGATGTTTCTAGATGTAAAAATCAATTTCAAAGATGTTTGTCATATCAAAAAAACGCTGACTAAGTTTGATTAAGAATACGAATGCTAATAGGTGATTGACCAAATAAGCAAAAACGCTGGTCAGGTAGTATCTTGTAAGTGAGAAGTATCAAGCAAACTATTCTGGGACATTATTCTTAATGAAAGAAGAAACATTATTGTAATGATCTCAGGTGTAAGCATATACATATATAATGATGGTAGCAAAAGGTTTGTATAAATAGCTTAATTATGTCCCAAAACGGATAAATCCTAAGATAGAATTAAATATCAATTATTTTCATTTTTTGTGAAAGGTGTTATTGATGATAATTATTGAAAGATAATTGGCAGATACTTAATTGATATGAAAAATACTTTTGATTATATTCTTGAAATTTAAAGAAATCTTTTCTAAAATAAGTGTGTTTTTGATAATCTTTTGATATAAACAAGTATCATACGAATATGCTAATGCAAGTACTCAACTTAGAGTGTCTAAAATATGAGACTTTAATAATTAGATCAACACAATAAAAACTTACTCCAACCTCCCATTATAAACTCAAGAGGAATTTCAGGATCATAATAAATCGGGAAGCATCTAAAGTCGTCAGAATCGCCCTCCCTAAAAAGATGGAAGATATCATTAGTTTATTTGGTTCAAAGTATAAATTACCTTACTTGCTTTTTGATCATGTACATTATCTTTTATTTCATGTTATGTTTTTTTTTTTTTTACCCTTCATTAAATGCTCTACATGAGTCTACATCTAGCATATATATACATGCACACATATAACATTGCGGTTGTTATCCAACGCAATCATAGGTTTGAACGTAGTTTTCAATTTCGACTCGTTTATATTTTTCCGTTTTGGCTTGTATCATATTTTCCCTGCGATTTATATCACCCGTTCATCCTATATTGACTCTTAAAATTCAGAAGTTTATCTAAAATTGAGGGTTCTTTGTATATGGCCCTCCAAATTCTGTTTCGACCCCTAACATCACTGTAGAGACATTTATTGTTGAATTCCGGATCTTGTGTACTAAAAAAAATATTGACACCATATGTTTTTGGCATAACATCATGGCCTCAAGTGAATTTTTTTCTGTTTAGTATTTAATTTATATTAAGATCCATTTTGTTACATCTTGTTATCAATTTTATTCGGTAATCGCCAATGGCAGTCAGCAGGGTTAAAGAACATCAGTTGTTCGACATGTTAGTCAAATGCGTTTTGTTTAAATATACTTTTTCACTTTTTTGGTCTTTTGGAAAATGTTGTTTGTGCTATTTTGAGACCCTTTTAAAAATTTGTTTTACATGCACACGTATACAAAATGAGGTTTTTATCCAACGCAATCATATGTTTGAACGTAGTTTTCAATTTAGACTCGTTTATATTTTTTCGTTTGGGCTTGTATCATATTTTTCCTTCGGTGTATATGATCCGTCCATCCTATATTGACTCTTAAATTCAAGAGTTTATCTAAAGATTCAAGAGTTTAACTAAAAATGAGGGTACTTTTTTTTATTGCACTCCAAATACTGTTTTGATTCCTAACATCACTGAAGAGACATTGATTTCTGAAAATCCGGATCTGGTGTACTAAAAAAAATTATTGACACTGTATGTGTGTGGCATAACATCGTGGCCCCAAATTGATTGTTTTCAGTTTAGTATTAAATTCATATTTAGATCCATTTTGTTACATCTTGTGATCAATTTTCTTTGGCAATCGCCAATGGCAGTCAGCAGTGTTTCAGAACATCAGTTGTTCGACTTGTTAGTCAATGCGTTTTGTTTAAATATACTTTTTCACTTTTTTGGTCTTTTGGAAAATGTTGTTTGTGCTGATTTTAGACCCTTCTACAACGAAATTTGTTTTACATGAACACGTATACAAATTGCGGTTGTTATCCAACGCAATCATAGGTTTGAACGTAGTTTTCAATTTAGACTCGTTTATATTTTTTCGTTTGGGCTTGTATCATATTTTCCCTCCGGTTTATATGATCCGTTCATCCTATATTGATCGTTAAAATTCAAGAGTTTATCTAAAAATGAGGGTACTTTTTTTCTAAAAATGAGGGTACTTTTTTTCTAAAAATGAGGGTACTTTTTATATGGCCCTCCAATTACTGTTTCGATCCCTTACATCACTGTAGAGACATTGATTGTCGAAATAAGGATCTGGTGTACTAAAAAAGTATTGACACCGTACAGTATGTTTGTGGCATAACAACGTGGCCACAAGTTATTTTTTTTCTGTTTAGTATAGAATTTATATTAAGATCCATTTTGTTACATCTTGTGATCAATTTCTTTGGCAAGCGCCAATGGCAGTCAGCAGGGTTAAAGAACATCCGTTGTTCGACCTGTTTGTCAAATGCGTTTTGTTTAAATATACTTTTTCACTTTTTTGGTCTTTTTGAAAATGTTGTTTGTGCTGTTTTAGAACCTTCTACAACGAACTTTGTTTTACATGCACACGTATAAAAATTGTGGTTTTTATCCAACGCAATTATAAGTTTAAACGTAGTTTTCAATTTAGACTCGAATATATTTTTCGTTTGGGCTAGTATCATATTTTCCCTCCGGTTAATATGATCCGTTCATCCTATATTTACTCTTAAAATTCAAGAGTTTATCTAAAATTGAGGGTACTTTTTTCTAAAAAGGAGGGTACTTTTTATATTGCCATCAAAATACTGTTTCGATCCCGAACATCACTGAAGAGACATTTATTGCCGGAATCCGGATCTGGATTACTAAAAAAAATATTGACACCGTAGGTTTGTGGCATAACATCGTGGCAAAAGTTAATGTTTTTCTGTTTAGTATTACATTTATTTTAAGATCGATTTTGTTACATCTTATGATCAATTTTCTTTGGCAATCGTCAATGGCAGTCAGCAGGGTTAAAGCACATCAGTTGTTCGACCTGTTAGTCAAATGCATTTTGTTTAAAAAAAAACATCCCTTTTTTTGGTCTTTTGGAAAATGCCGTTTGTGCTGTTTTCATGGTTTTTAGACCTTTCTACAACGACATTTGTTTTACATGCACACGTATAAAAATGGCGGTTTATATCCAACGCAATTATAGGTTTGAACGTAGTTTTCAATTTAGACTCGTCAATATTTTTTCCTTTGGGTTTGTATCATATTTTCCCTCCGGTTTATATGATCCGTTCATCCTATATCATGTATATTGACTCTTAAATTCAAGAGTTTATCGAAAAATGAGGTAACATTTTTCTAAAAATGAGGGTACTTTTTATATAGCCCTCCAAATACCACGAAGCAATGCAATAGAAAAAAGACAAACATGTATCATGACAAAAACGATAAAAAAGATGTAAAAAGTCCAATGAATTTATAATAAAACAACATCAGTACATCAAACAGAAAAAGCACGTAACCAATATTAAAAGACATAATGCAACAAGAATGTGTCCAAAGTACACGGATGCCCCACTGGCACTTTCATTTTCAATGTTCCATGGACCGTGAAATTGGATCAAAAGGCTTATTTGGCTTTAACATTAAAAAGGTCATATCATAAGCTTCAAGTGTACTAAGTTTCAAGTTTATTGGACTTCAGCTTCATCAAAAACTACCTTGACCAAAAACTTTAACTTGAAACTCCCGCTTTCATTTTCCATGTTCAATAGACCGTGAAATTGGGGTCAAAAGTCTAATTTGGCTTTCAAATTAAAAAGATTATATTATAAGCAACAAGTGTACTAAGTTTCAAGTTGATTGGACTTCAGCTTCATCAAAAACGACCTTGACCAAAAACTTTAACCTGCGGAAGAACGAACGAACAAACGAACAGAGCCACAGACCAGAAAACATAATGCCCCTCTATTTTCGTAGGTGGGGCATAAAAACGACCACAGCACAACAGCACATTATAGGGATGCATAAGTTCTTATGATTCTTAATATCAGATTACATTATGCGTTAAATTTTGAACAGTTACATACCTAACAATTAGAAATCGTTCTGTAATTTGATAGCATTTATATAAAATATATGGCGGTTCATCGCTCATCAGGCTTGTTTGACCATCAGCGTAAAATTCCCATGTCCTCCCAGCCGCCTCACCAGAAAAGTAAAAAGTAAATGTTTTATTGTGCCATGGACAGGGAAAATGACATGGAAATTCAGTCATTCCTGCAAAGACAAGTAAACAATTAATTCCAAAACACATTATAGAAAAAAGCTTAAACAAATAAAATGTATGTTGTGCCATTTCCTTTACAACATACTGTAAATTCATTATTATTCGTTGGATTTTGTGGTTTTCTCAGGTACAGGTGAACCACGAATTCAAACGCTCAACGGATTGCACATTTATATAAGATATGTATGCAGACATTCACAATTCCGAGAAATCAAATACCCAAATGCTGGTTTTCCTCAATCCACGAAATGTTATAGCCACAAAAATAAATGAATCAACAGTAGCTATATAATATGTAAAAACAAATGTATCAGGCTAAGGAACATTTTTAAATCTTAGGCTGTTGTTTACGAGTATCCGTCCAGGTTTAAATCGAGAAGAAATACAATAAAAATTCCAAGACAATGAATGTTTTCACAATTAATCCTGCACCTGTAATAACTTTTCCAAATATGTTTTGTTGGTATTGTCACCTATACCATTCCAACAAAATTAAATGATCACAAAAAACAAATATAATGCACCGACGATTTTGATATACATCTGGTCGGATATTAATAATATAACAGTTATAGCTTTTCTACGAGGTTAATACATTATATAACGACCCACAGAAGTATGTTGATCTCTGACTTCGCCCTCAGTCAATACACTATTTTAAGGTCAATATATCCTCGTAACAAACTCATACAAAAGCTATAAGTGTATAATATCATTTATCACACACATCAGCATGCCCAAATTAGGACACACGTTTTTACGATATTCATTTTATAACAATATATGCATTTTATATCTGAAGTATTTTTCATAAAGAAATACGTGGATGCAATACATAGATCGAAGAAATATTGTTTCTATGTGACAACAACTATTTTAACGGAAATTTGTGAATTATAATTATAATAAGGCGTTCTTCTTTCGCTTCGGAAACAAAGACATGTTCTAATTCTATTAAAACAAGGACTGCAAGTTATAACCGTCATAATTAACATTGCTGTGTTTTGAACATCACAAAAAATCAAGACGGACATTTGTTTTGTTCGTGGTCGCTTTGATTTTAAATAAAACCTTTACAAAAGTAATGTTGCATACACCTGTGTATGTGTTTATCGTTTAACTGATAATTTTATATAACATTTGGACTGATAAAATCAATATGCATGCCGTTTGAAAGCGTATAATAGATGGAATTCATTATGTTGAACAGTCATAAGGCATTAATAGAATAACAAAGGGACCACGTATATGTAATTTCGTAATTAACTGTTTGGCTTCACGGATTTATTTACACAGGAACGTTACTAAACTAAACGACACAAAGGTGTAGGTCCGTTTACCGCCACAAATTTCAAGTTCATTTGACGAAAGATTTTTGACACTTTTTAAACACTTAAATGTCAATTTCAATTGATTCAGTTATTTTTTGTGAAAGATTTAAACTGTTTCACTCATTAAAAACTCTCCGATTCTAGCTTAAATATGAAAAATCTATCAAATATGCTAAAAACTGTGACTTTTCAGATGGTTTTTGTTAAAAATGAAAGTGGCCGCATCCGTGTTCATTCTCGACCTTTATACATGTTATGTAATATCATTAAACACAACTTACATTACAATATAAAGAATGAACACGAATGCGGCCACTTTCATTTATGACGAAAATGGTCTAAAATTTAACTAAAATGCTGAAATTTTGAAGATTTCAGTAATTTAGCATGATTTACTGATGCAAGTACCCTATATATGTGTATGGAAATGCCAAAAACAGCCCTTATGTATGTAGCAGAGGCATTATACTTTCCAAAAAATAACTAAAGGTTTACATTTAAACAATTTTGTAAAACTGCTATATTTTGGGGCCAAAAAAGGGTCTTACTGAACCTTCTCCTTTCAAAATGTTGAAACACAAAAACATTTAATCAAGTTATTTGTTCTGTCAATATTACAGTAGAGTAAACAACATATGTTTTTATTAAAGTTATAACATAGAAATAATCGATTAGTATTACAATGTATGAGAAGCCCTTAAATCTAACCAGTTTGTCTATATGCAAAATAACAAATATTTCGATACGATTCGTTTGAATTCGTTATCAACTCATCACATAATTTTAAAGGTCAATAGTCACAGTGTGGGAACGGAATTATACGGCTTTATAATGATTTGGTCATTCGGGAGACTGTCAATTGGGGCTCCGACATTCGTAATAATAACAAGTTGCATGATGGAATGTTTGATGAACTCAAGTTTTCCTACAAAACGTTTCTGCTTCAAGATTTTGTAATCAAGACGTTTTATACGTATGTCATTGTATATATGAACCAATAAAATTATAAAAACAACATATGCATCAAATTGGATTGCAGATCATCAGATAGGTGGACCTCCGAGTAAGTCGTTCAAAACTGTGACGGAGAGCGATCAAAATTGTTTAGTAAACATCGACAACCCCATCGTTACTATCCGAATTTTCATATGTATCTTTTCTGATATGTACTCCTACCTGTGTGAAATTTTGAAAGCTTTTGTTCAAGTAGAAACCCTAATATCTTCATTTTCCAAATGTCAGAAATTTAATTGACTGTACAATCGCTTGGAGCCCTTCTTTACAATTACTCGGAGCTTTCCTTAGCCAAATTCATTAATAACATAACATATGCGTTTATTGGTTGTTCCTTGTCTGTCCCATTACATTCATCTATGGTATTTGATATAACAATGAGCACGGAATCTGTTATTTTGCCGATTAATAAAGATATTATAAAAATAAAATATACTTGAAGGTGTATATATCAGAGAGAAAATTAGCTTTCGAACAATAAGCATACAACTCAAAATAAAAGGACAGTACAAATGTAAATAAATCACTAAAACGAAAAAAAGTGCTCGTACAAAAATAAGTAACCGAAAAAATTACTAGGTGCTCTGGAAGGGTAATCATATTTTTAAGTTCCCTTTAGTTATTAATCCAAATAGTTTAAAGAAATATATATACGTATTCTAACAATACAATAAAGAATTTGCATGGAGCGAATGACCGTTTAAACCGAGAACTTTCTGAAAAATGACCGAATTAATGTTTTAAAGGATAAAAAATACAACAGTAGTATACTGCTGTCCAAAAGTCAAAAATCGATTGAGAGAAAACAAATTCGGATACAAGCCAAAACTCGAGGGAGACACATGAACTATAGGAGAAAAAGAACGATCAAACAACAGAACACTAAAGTGCAACAAAAACAAACTACAACGCAACATACATAGACACAAACTATTAGATAACAATTGTCATAATCCTGACTTAGTACGGAACATTTTTAGAATCAATGGTTGGGTGCACGTAGTTTTGTTGCTAGCCAAACCTCATGTTTAACTGTAATGTTTAATATAATGCTAAACTGAAAACATTGCATGACGGGAATACATTACAAATTGTATGCAAGAACATCCAAGACAGAGAAATACATTAACAAAAAATATAAAGGTACATTGCAACATGATGACCACAGAACAACAGCACATAGCTAACAATAATGTAGGACAGTACACAGAAATAGCTTAATAGAATAACGACTATTTGAAATATTTTATAACAATTACAAGAATGTTAATGTAGAATTGTGTAACTAATTGTTCAGCTTACTATATAAAAATGACAAAAATAACGAAGTCGAGGAAAATTCATAAGGGATTAATACTAATCAAAGGTTAAAATTAAACGCTCAAAACAACTTATGGTGGTATGATTATGCAGGGAAAACACCTTTTTTTATATTAGAAACTAATCAAAATAAAAGACCTGTAAAATAAATAAGGAAAAGAAAGCTATAGCTTTCAGACATTAAGGTTGAGAATATAAAAAGAACAGATAGGGTCACCGTACGTTTTTTCCAGCTAAATTACAAAATAGGAAAATTCCATGTAGATTCCATCAGAAAATGCACTGCGTTGGAGTAACTTCCCCTAAAATTGGCAGTTTCAAAAAACATTTCAAACAACCGAAAATAATCTACACTTATATATAGTAACTTTTATAAGTTACATTCTTATAAGTTAGTTTATTTTAAAGGAAAATTAACATTAAATATCAGAATTCCAGCATGAAATTTTGCTAACTTGATACATAAACTGGTCCTTAGATTCTCTGATTTTTACAATCCAAAATGGCGGTGGACACCCATATCACCTTAAACGAATTGATAACAACTCTCATACAACTGAACTGAGACAGTCATATTCTAATGTAAAAATATATGACAGTCGTATATTATAAAGACAACAATGCCTCAACAGGACAATCATACATAAAGTAAAATGGTCAAAAATACGGGTACAGTCGTCAACAATGCGTCAACAAGAAAAACATACATAAAAAGTAAAAACGTCAATAATACGGGTACAGCAGTCAACAATGTATTATAATCTTTATCACAATGAACATTTTTTAGATAGCATGGTAAAAGGACCACATGCCTTTCTATATTGAGCTGAAATATTAAGGAAAATATTGTGACTGTTATATAGCTTTTAAAATTGTTTTCTAATTTTCGTGTTATTTTCTCCAATTCTTAATTTGTCGATAAGTAAGGGAAGCAAGATTCTTACCTGAAGAAAATTCAAAAAGTGACAACATTAAATAAGTCACAATTTTCTTGAGATTGTGCATGATGTCTGCTCAACGTCTGTCTATTATGTTCAATTATATATACAATATCGTATAGTATACATATCTTTAATTTTTACCAGCTGTGGCGAGTAAAAACCTCCTTGTCTAAAAGGTAAGAAATCAATGAACGCAAATATCTGATGACATGTCTACTGTGGAATCAATTATCTTTGTGTGTATCTATTTTGTTGGTTAAAGAACGTTTGTTGTCCATTCGTTTGACGTGTTTTTTAGTATTAGATTTTACCATCTGGTAAGGGACTTTCCGTTCTAAATTTTTCCTCGGAGTTCAGTATTTGTGTGGTTTTACTTTTTGCATATTTGTGGATATTTAACTACGTGGTTCTGATAAAGTTTGCCTTCATTTCTTAAGAAACATTTTAATTCCTTGACCATTTGAAATCGTTTCTCCTGTATCCACGAAAATTAGTATCCAACTAATATTTATGAATTAATGTTATAAAAGTCTTTGTGGCGTTTTGTATGAACTTTTTTATCCAACTACATGGAGGTATTGATATTTAAACTACTTGTGGTTGTCTGGCACAACAGTGTTAACAAAAGTATAAAAGATGATTATCCGTTCTGAACTGCTTACATGAAGAGAACTTTTTTTTAGTTTTATCTAACTTAATCTTCCCTTCGTGAATTTTACGGACGCCATCACGAATTGGTTGACCGTTATGGAATAACCGTTTCACAAATGATATCGGATATGTTCATTACGTCCTAACTACAAGCCCCTTCCCTTTCATGAATGTGACCTACCAAATTATACTATTTAACCGGATCTGTAATCACATAAGCAACCCGACGGGCGCCACACAGGATCTGCTTACCCTTCCGGAGCATATAGCAGTGGCGTTGTCAGTTTGTTTTAGATTTATGAGTTTGACTGTCCCTATGGTATCTTTCGTCCCTCTTTAATAATAATCAGTTTTTACAAAATTTTGTTGTGAAAGATGCATTTCTTTTAACATTTCTGATTAATCACTGGTACATTTTCTTAATGAAATACACCTTTCAAAAAATGCAGGTTCAAATTTGATTCAAGAAAATAATCAGTTTCCTTGAAAATAATTACTATTTAAAAAAAAAAGATAATTGTTTAGACTCTCTCCTCTATATGTTATAACGGTATTCAAAATACTTAAACGGTGCGTTTTGTATTTGAACCTAATACTATTATCATTTTAACTCCCTCAGGCAAAGTTATAATTTTTGGTTTTATATATCCTTAACTGTTAAGGTTTTTTTTACATCCTCGGCTTTCTAGTAGTCGGCTTTGAGTGTTCCCGGTGAAGGTAGACACAGATAATCATTTCATGTGCATACAATTTACAACGCATTGTTTTCATTTTTTGAAAAATAGGCACCAATACATGTAACATGTTTCTTTTAACAAGTCCTACATGACAAAAACGCCACCACATTCTACCGTTAAAAAACAATTTTCATTTTTCAAAGATTGACGTTTCAATTTCATGAATTTCTTAAAAACAAGAGTGATAAAGAAAATAGTTTTCAGGTATTTGTGATCCAGTTTGCATTGTAGAAAGAAATTGATTGATAGGGTGTTACATCATGGAAAGTACAATACATTCTTCCTTGTTGCAATTTTCAAGGGACTTCACCGATCATAGTCAATCTGTTACACTTGTTATCTTCCTTGTTCTAAAAAAAAGCTATAAATTGTACTTTCTAAAATCATAAAAAAAGCTGGTAAATGTTTTCCATTGGAATTGTAAGAAGAGACATGCACATTGCGATAAAAGCAAAATTTAAATTTAACAAGAATTTATTTCACAAAAGTCTTAATGTCTGAATAATATCATAATAATTAGGTACAATTACAGCATGTCCGCTTTTTACGGTATTTGAAATATTTTAAGAAAGTTTTAGAACTTGTTTGGAAATATTTTCAAGTGATAAAAGAAAAATAAATAACTTAAAATTATATCTGTATAATTGGTCTGTATAATTACATCTCATGCAGACATGTATGATATATATATACTATGATTGATTTAAAAAAGAATTAGGAATACAAATTTCGGACGGAAAATGAAACAAATATTTTGCTTTAATTAAAAATTAGAATTCTGAAAACTGTATTCGAAACTTAAATTGAAATTTTGAATCTTTTTGGCAAATATCAAACCAATCTCATGGCACTCATAAAACTAATTAGTTCTTATATTTTCAAAACCGTGCAATTTTCAACATTTTATTGATATCTACAAAAAATACAAAATGGCAGCTTTCAACATGTTCAAAGTTAACACAAAAACATCTTTTAAATGCTAACAAAATATTTTGTCAAATGTTATTTAGATATCGCAGAAAATATCAAAATCATGTTACAAAGTATGTCATCAAAAATGTTTTCCAAATATTTTCCAAAACATTTCAGCAATATTTGTAAAACGTCATTAAAATGTTATAAAATTTGGAAGACAATGTTATAAAAATGTTTTTGAAATTTTTTTAATTCTTGTTTTATGAGGTATGTTTAAGGAATATCATTAAAATATTTAATAGAAATTAAAAAAAATAATTTTAGAACATAATTCAAACATTTTCCTGGTCTAAATTGAATAATTTTTGATAAATGTTATATTCTAAAAACATCTTTGAAATATTTTCCAAACATTTTTCAAAACATGTCAATATCTTTAAAACATCATTAAAATGTTTCAGAAATTGTAGCCAATGTTTTAAAAATGTTTTGTATCAATGTTTTGTGTGTATGTTTATAGAATATCATTAAATGTTTGATCACATTAAAAAGATATTTTTAAAACATAATTCAAACATTTCTTCTGGTTGTACTATTCAGAAAATATAATCAGAACATTAAATAAAATGTTTGATAAATGTTTTCACAAGTAATCTGCACATCTAGATTGTAATAATTTTTCAATATCTTTCTAGTGTTTTTAAATGTATTTGTTGAAGAAGATTGTCCATTCACCTATCGGAGTCAACTTCTATGCTGTTTGGTTCCTAGTGGTTAATTGTCTCAGTTGTCAATGATAGCAATTCTTCTCTTTCAGGGGTGACTGGGGTATAGAAATATGGTCACTTGGTCTTCTCCCGACCGGAGGTAAAACGCTTGCCGAAGTGGGGCGTCCGTTTGTCTGTGCGGGATGTATCAAG
Source organism: Mytilus edulis (assembly GCF_963676685.1). NCBI lineage: Eukaryota > Metazoa > Mollusca > Bivalvia > Mytilida > Mytilidae > Mytilus > Mytilus edulis. The sequence goes on along the minus strand of NC_092355.1, from coordinate 78,342,486 downwards.
TTCGCAGTCACGTCCGATCAGAAGGGGGACGTTAAATCCGATGCCTCGTGTAAAGAGAGTGCCACGCTCTTTGCACGTTAAGAACCCTTGCAACAACTCTTTGAGTGGTCCGTAGGTGGCCTGTTGCAAGGCAAAATTTCTGTTCCTATCCAAGATACCCTCATTTTCGAGTGGCAGTCCAAATTTCCCCGACCATCATCCCAGATGGCCTCTATCGTATCAACCTACATAATGCATTTATTGTGAACTTGTTCTCGTCCTGAATATGCATGAAGTATTTGCAACTGGACGTTAAGCAACCAACAATCAATCAAAAATCAGGAAATTAAAGATAAAATGAGCTTAAAATATCTGTCTTTGTCAGTTGTCTCTCGTTTGTTTTAATGTTGTTGTTTGATTGATGTCTCATTAACATATCTCCCATACTGTTTTTTTTCTGTTTTGAATTAACTGCCATTTAACTTATTGTGCATTCAATTAGTATCCCCCTCCCCAAGATTTCAAATGTTCTGTTGGTTTTACAGCTGATATCAATAAGTATATAGCTAAAGGTAATATCATTGGTTAGCTGTTTTGCTAGTTTAACTGTGAATTCATTGTAAGGTTAGATATAGCACCCTCCTTTCGAAGTAACTTGTACTACAGACAACCAGATCAGCAGGAGGGTGTTATATCTTACCCTTTGATCTTTAGTTTTCATTATGTTTGGCATGTCATTGTTTCTTAGATGACACAATCAACAAAATAAAAGATTGCAACAATAATTAAGGGAAGATATTGATTTATTTTATTTCATGATAATCAGTTTTCTTTTTCCTCCTCAACCATTACTCTTTTCCTTTTGCTAGCTACATTCTTCTGAAATTTAAATATATTATATAAATATCATTCGTGCAAAAACTATTGAACATTTGTTTAATTTCTAAACCCAATAGACCAGTTATGTTCATATATATTAGAAAACATCTAATCAGTTTCAATCAGTGGCACCTCACAAAATCAACCATTATATTTTATACAATTGAAGTGTCAAACATACAGTGGGCATAGGATATTTGGGGAAATAAAATATGAACATGTGGTCATTTGAGTGCTGACATCAAAAGCCATTTGCCTTAATATAACCTTAATATTTTTTTTAAAAAGGACTTGAACAGAGACAATTTTAAGTTTAATGACAGTTCTTTTTTTTAACACTTAAAAAGATGTTCAAAATTGTGTTATGAACTCAACATTTTATTAACTACAACAACAGGGGTAACAGATTAGATGTCATGAATTCTTTCTCATACTATTTTATTTGTCATCAAATGCCCTATGTGATGAGTTTATGCTGCTCCTTACAAATTTACACTTTGTCGATAAATGACATATGTGCCATACAAAATTTTCAAATATTTGATAAAATATAGGAATAAATTGGTCCATTATATTTAAGAAGTCATACCTTCACATAATTTGCTCCTCCAGGGTGGTTTGGAGCATTTCTCAATAATTCTGCTACTTCATATTCCAGGTCTTTTATCTTAAAGCGATCTTTTGTTGCTCTTCTTATTGATCCTGTAACAGATGTTAAAGTCCATTAGAAATATTACATTCAATACAAGAAACAATGAAATATACATATTTTCATATCAATGCAGAATTCATGGTCATCAAAGTTTTATTAATGATTAAGCACATCAGAAGGAGAGATTAGTTTAAGAAGGTGTTTTATTGCTATAAAAATCTATTTGAACATAATTGTTCCAATATTTTCAGGAATTAAAAATAGCAATAACTTACTAATTGAGATAATAACAAAAAATCTTTTTTAAACTTACTTAAAATAGTTTTGTATGAGCTTGTTTCCATAAAGCACAGTTTTCCCTTTTGGCCAGTCAAACTGTACTTTGACATGAGTCCATTTGTAAAAACGGACCTCATTTGGGCTCGGATTACCGACGCCAAGTCCACCCCTCCTCTTAATTTGGATAGTATGTTGATCTGAAATAAAGAGACATTTGATCAAAAAGAGTTTTATTTATAATTCTCTTTTTTTAACCAAATTTTTCAGTTGTCATAAATAGATCAAAATATTTTTTCAAGAGAACATTAAATAAAAATAACAATGGAATATGATAACATTAATAGTAGTAATAACCTTGTGACAAAATGGTCTCCCCATGTTCTTTACGACCAGGTCTTTTGAGTGGTGGCCAACCCTCGTCTGGTCTTACTTGTGAATTTCTTTGCATGCCTCGAGACTGTTGTTGTAGATCTGTAATACATAAATGCAATTGAAATACAGGTTCTTTTTATTCTAGTTTTAAAAATCCTCTTTTTATCAAAACTCATTACGATAAATCAAATGAGCAGGACTCGACATCACCCTTTGATCAGGACAAGTGGACACAGGTGTAGGGCAAGTAGATTCACCATACTACTTGTCTGATGTTTAATAAAATAAAATTCAAGACATGTACATTCCCACAAAATTGAGTGATTGTTTTATTGATCATACAAAATAAAATTAATATTCATTAATTGAACACATTTTAACATGCTGGCAGTGGCTGACCAGTGGAAAGAAACCTATGTAAGTGCTCCTTCTGAGTATAAGCCTCCTTTAATTAGGAGGTCCTTCATATGGAGTTTTGCCTTAGCTTTCATATTTTAAATAAAAGTTAGTTTCATTTGTCTTTCAGAAAGGGACAAGTTAAAAAACTGATAACGTAGAAGCCTGATGAGCCTGAATTGCTTGCTATATTACTCTCAGGTTGGTGGAAGAATATTTGAGGCATCCGAATAGTATAAAAAAATCTTGAATAGATAATGACCAATTATTTTATATATCACACTTATTATAACTATTTTCTATAGTTAAATTTTGCTTTTAATTATACCCCACCCTGTGAAAAAATGTTCTGATTTGAAAAAAAAAGAAAAAATGCACAGAACTCCTTCACACACCCCTGAGAAATGGCTTAAAAGAAATAACATATCCTCACCATACATGGGAGATTTTGCAAGTTCATATGTAGGAGATTTATGGAGTTTATTTTTTAGGAGTCTTCTGCTTAGGAGTCTTTTGATGGTTTTCTTCACATGTTTCTTCATTATTCTCTCCTTCTGAAATAAAATTTTAATTTTAATAACCATTATTTCAAATTATCTTTTCATTTAACATATGATACTTGACTGCATTCCTTGATTTTAAGTAGAATATTGATTCAGTCTGTACCATTAGCCAATTTTATTTAGACTTGTACCTTTTAGGCATCATTTGTTACACAAAAGAAACACTAGTAGTCAGAAAACATTTTGGTGGAGACTGATGATTTCAACAGGATAAAAGTTGTTAACAATTGTAATTAGTTTTTGATGTACCATTGCAGGTTTCTTTGTTTTCCAATCCTAAAAACATGCATGTAAAAGTGTTTAGATTACTATTACATTTTGTTCTCTCCTTTAAATTGCTGGACTTTTCTGCTAATATCTATATCTTTTGAAAGACATGTATGCTTACATTATTTAAAAGACTTGTCCAAATAACAGCCCAACAATGTACATTAGCAAATTTGTTGTTCTTCCTTGGCTGGAATTCAAAATCATGAGATATTGTGGCACTAAATGTCATAGTAGAGTTGTCACTTGTTCAGACATACTTATATATGTATATATATACATGTATATTAACCTTCACTGGTATCACTTGATTCATGATCCCGGCAACTTGCAGGAATATTTGTAGTCCTTGTGCTTCCTGCTTGAACAATTAAGGAATCTTGTGGCAAGCTCGCTTCATCTTCCGATTCTACGTTTGAGGTAACTTCTCCCCTTTGTGATGGTTTCCTTACTTTTTTATAGTCTTGGTATACTGTTAAAATAAAAAATTACAAAACAAAATTATTGACTAAGGTCGATCAGCTGCAAGTTGATATATTGGAACAGAAGTACTTTTAGTTTAAAATATTATCATTTCCTTCATATTTCTTTTATGGTCAACAAAAATATACTTTCATGTATACCTGAATTTTAGTAGTAACAAATAGTAATGCACTTACCAACATCACTGATCACTCTACAATCATGTCGGGACCACTTTCTTTTGTCAGGAATCTGCTGATCCTTTATTTTTGTCTGATATTTTTTAAAGGCCAGTAACATGTACCCAGTAATAGAATTGTATATATATATAATGGTATTCCACTTGAGCAATAATTCGATGTACACAAAAATGGATTTTTCTAGTAGTCCACAACGTCCGGTATTCAGACCCATTCATTATTTTGATACTAAAGTAAACTGTTATGCCTTGCTATTAATTTTAAAAACAAAGAAGGTGTAGTCCTTACTTTACTATGCGGTATGGACTTTGCTCATTATTGAAGACCATACTGTGACCTGTAGTTGTTACTTTGGGTGTCATTTTGGTCTCTTGTTGAGAGTTGTCCCATTGGAAATCATACAACATCTTCTTTTTTATATGTCATATCAGAATTAAATTTAAAGCGCATTTTATATATTTATAATTTAATGTTGGATGCAACGCGTCTTCTGATTGGCTGAAGTAATTTTATTTATCAGCCCAAAGACATTATTAAGGCATGGGACTGTGACGGCATCAACATTTTTAAAAACACTGAATAACCAGCAATGCAGGCTATTTTACGTTGTGCCCCATTTTTTTTATGTTATTTCGATTAGACAGACGAAAATATTACAGTCATTCCTTAAATATTACTAATAACTTGTCATAATCTAAACCATAAAGTGCATAACTCCAGTTTTCTTACCTTTTTCTCAACCTCATCTTCAATGCTGATCCATGAAGTTGGAGCAGTATCTACAGAGTTGTCGCTATCAAAGACTACTACTGAATATGGCATGTTTTTTTCAGGTTAAACTGAAATAATGAATTACAAATATCTTAAGAATAAATCAATATTATATATTGTCCTTCAAAATTATGGTAAATTAAAATAAAGAATAACATTATGAGGGTTAAATATAAACACAAATCAATAAATAAAATTCACTTCAAACTGTGTTTCAAATGATTTTGATACAAAATAAGGTATTAAAACCTTATTGTCAAGTGTTCTCATGCTCACCTTAAGTTAAAAATTAAAACAGGCATTCAAAACCATGCATTGTTAGAATTCAATTTTGTCAGTCAGTAAATTGTTGACCCTAAAATATTTATCTTGGACCATTTGAACATGTGCATACTTAAAATTAAAACAATTCTAAATCTAATTACCTTGAAAATCATGCAGTAGCGGAAGAAACACTACATATCTTTCCTGCTTTACCATAATGCATCTTTGTGTGAGAACATCTTTTCTAAGGCTTTTCATTGCATAGTTCAGATGATTAAATCGTGTTACTCCAACGATACGGGAGTCACATGGTATGATACATTGTGCTTCTTGTGAATGATATATTCTGCACATAAATGTTTCAGAGGAATCTGCATAAACAACTTCACAAAATTTGGAATGACTGGTTTTAAATGCATTATTTGGCTCTTTGCAATTGATTTTTTGTTCCTTCGGTATTGGTATACTTGATTCAGAGAGTGTTAGTTCTTCCTGTACCCTTTTGACAAGCTGTGCAGCTGGTAGATTTCCTCCTCTTATTTTTCGCTTTAAATGTTGCATGTAGCTTTCAAATTTCCATGCTGTACAGTTTTCTAGACATGCAAACTGACATGCATCATCTTTAAGATGAACTAAACTGTGTACATTGTACACAATGAATTCCCTTCCATACAGCTCTCTGCCTTTATTTACAAAATATTCAAGTAAATCTTGAGCATATTCGCTATGTAAAGCAGTTAGTTTCTCACTTACTAATATAGATATGGCTACACTCAATGCCATGAAATGTTTGTAATATGGAGGTGACAATACTTCTTTGAGAGCAAACTGACCAGTATACAACAAAAACTGTCGGAACTCTGTTGCCTTCCAACGATCTATCTCTGGTAATGGTCTGGGCTTACGTGCAAATTCTCTAGGCACATTTTTTTTTCAATGCTACCAAGTTTTCACTTATCGGTCTGATTTGTGCTCCTGAAAGCCTGAAATCTCCTCTAGGTCCCCTCATCCAAGTTACAAGTAATCGTTTAGTGACACATAAACATAATTTGCGCATATAATCAATAGGGAAACATTTTATCATATCGATAGGTAACTGAGTGATAGGTGAATTTCCTTTATGGTGTTGGACCTGTTCATGTTTTCTGAAAGATTCGTCAGTTCTCTGTGTTAAATTAGAAACCTGTGGATATGTCATTCTTCCTATGTATTCACCATTTTGATTGCATCTATCACAGCTACAATAACTAGAATATTGTTTAATGTTCTTAACCAAAGCTTTAGCAGGTGCGTCACAAATTATGCAAGAAATAGAGACTATAAAATTTCTTCCATCAAACTCAAATCCATCTCGACAAATTTCTAATAGATCTCGGACAGTATCATTCAGAAAATCCAGGTTTGCAGGTTTACTAGTCCCTAAGGCGAATGAGATGGGGAACACTTTACTTTCTTTGATGTTGTTAATTAAATAGAGAATTGGCCAGACACTTGTATTACTACTTTTAAATAATGGCAAGCCATCAATATTAAAAGAAAGATTAAGGTTCTGAACCTGGTCAAGATTAAAATCTTTCGATATTTTTTTCATATTTTGATCGATCATATTCCTTAGTCCAACATGGTAATAGCTTATTTCTGAAACTGTCTTTAATTCCACTATTAAGTACGTGCACAAGAGAGTAACTCATCTGTAAGTCCATTGTTCTTTAAAATCATAAGTAGAGCATCATGACAGTTTTGCTTGACTTCAAACTGGTTTGTCCATGTCTTTAAGTCACCAGCTAGTGATTTTTCACCTTTATCAGTATCAAATTCACTAATCGGTAACATTTTCTCTGTTGAATCTACTATGTCCCAATCATTTTCCTCTAAAGAAGGTGTATAAACCTTTTCAGAAGAATCGGTTTCAGTGTTTGTTTCAGATTGAGCATTTGCGATTGTCTTCCTACATTTCTTTTGTCCAGAATGACACTCTAGCTCAGGTTTAGAATTTGCATAAAACTTTTGAATGGAATTGAATGACTCTATATCTTCATCTGAGCTTTCAGTATTTTTTTAAATGCTTTGTTTTTGAACCTTTCTCTTTTCTGAAATCCATTTTCTGTTATACTCCAAACGTTTTAACCGTTTTTTACATGCACTACTTTGGTTTGGACTTGAACTCATTACGTACTCTAAAATTTTGAAAAAATAAATAAAAAATAAAAGATACATGAATATACCATTAACATGCATATGACAACCCCTCTTAATACTTAAAATAACAGATATATGTTATAAGTTCTTGAATGTATATGGTGTACGCCTAAAATTCATATGATACACGAATCGTCCTTTTTTCTAAAAAAAAACAACCCAAACAATCGTAACATAAGTAGTTTAAGGACGAGCAGGACATTACTTCACGTGATTGTCATGGTAAATATAGAACCGAAGTTTCCATTGTTCGTTACATATTTAAGGATGAAGACCTATTTAGAATGAATTTTAATCAATATAATATACATAGTAATGCATTCTATTTCTAATAAAGTTTAGTAAACACATCAATTTTACAGACAGTTACTGTTGTTACGCATTTACAAAAAAAACTAAAACTAGCGTGGAGTTAAACCAATTCACTTATCAATTGATTAATAAGAAGCTTAAGTATCTCCTTTATATTTAATTTGTATGCAAACTATAACCATCTGTGCAATGGGAGACAACTCAAATTTACTACCGGCAGATGAGTGATTTACAAGGTATTATAAATAGCAGCACAGGCCCTAATAAGCCAGATATATTGCTTAACGTGGCAGAAACCACTTTTTTTACAATACATTTTAAAAATTTCATAGATTTTATGACTTTATTTTCAGAAAAAAAATCATTCAAGCTTATAAACAAATAAAATATATGGTTGCAAGTAACTATTAAAGATGTGTGCTTTTTGTGCTACATTGAAGACCAATTGGTGGCCTTCGGCTGTTGTCAGCTCTGTGATCGGGTTTACACATTCCCCATTTTCATTCTCAATTTTATTGCTTATGTTAATATATATAGGAAACCTTTAACTTTGATTATCTGTGTCCAGCATGGATATTTTTTTAATATATAAGTAGGGAAAAACATGTGATGCATTGATACAAATCTTATCCTCACCTTCAGAGTCCTGCAATTGAAGACAATATGTGTAGGCAAAATTCAAGAGATAAATGATATATGGTGAATTAAAAAAGTTCATTGGAAGGTACCCAAGACCATAAATATTCCGTATCCACTTCACAAATAATACATGATGGTCTTAATGTATAGATTATGCGTATTGATGTTGTTTATCATCTTAACAACGTGTTATATTATTCTTTCATTTGTCTTTGTTCTATTATTAATATTTATGTTACTATTGGATTGTTGTATGTGATATCCATTGAACGTGGGTCGGTACTTTATATCCCGTCATTGTGTTTGTATATATTTATTTTTATTTTTTGCTGGTGAGTTTTGTATATGAGACTTTTTGTGTTTCTTTGGTTCTTATAACGTGACTCTGTATTTTAAAAAAAATCCCGTCAGTATGTTATTGTTCTATAATATGTTAATATTAAATATATTTCTATTATAAACTAGAAAATATGTTGAATTAAAAACGTCAAAATTATTCAATCGCGTAGTGGAATGAATTTTTTTTTAATCCTTTCAATTCTATAGATCTTTTGGATTATTACAAATCTCGGTCTATTTCTGAAATTAATTCTTTCAAACTTTTGTTTTTTAACCCTGTATGCTAACATTGCCCATTTAAAATATTTAAATTATTTGTATAAACATTGAACGACAAATATATGTGACGTATACATTTTTTTCTGACGTCAGACACGCGAATCAATGAATGTGTTTGTAGATAGAAGTTTTGTGTGTTCTGTTAAAATGTTCCTTTTGAAAGTGTTACGCGATGATGACTGCTGTACCCATACTTTGACTTTTTTTTTATTATGTCTGTTTAGTTCACGCATCACTGTAAAAATATCGGAATTTGATGATACTGTCATCAAAGAAAGAGGTTTAGCGCTATAAAAACTAGGTTTAATCCACCATTTTCTACATTTGAAAATGCCTGTACCAAGTCAGGACTTTGACAGTTCTTGTCCAGTCGTTATTGATGTGCTTTGTCATTTGATTTTGCCATGTTATTATGGACTTTCCGATTAGATTTTCCTCTGAGTTCAGTGTTTTCGTGATTTTACTTCTTAGTACCTTGTCAGAACATATCCTTACCATCAAAATCTTAAGATATGTGTTTCCATACAACCAATTACCCCATTTTGATAGCTGTCATGTGAGAAGACCATTTTTTTAAAGTCTAATTTGATCCATATGTGATGAAAATTAATCTACACAATGAACCGCATATACAAAGTCACGAATGTAACAGTTATTTACCATTCCTCTGATGTGTTTGAACTTTTATTTTGACATTTTATAAAATGCATGTACTTTTCGTATGAATTTCTTTTGGTGATTGGTATTTTTGCTATTTTACTTTATACAGAAGAATAATTTCTGACCCCAGTATCAATAAAAGTGCGAGAAAACCTAAAACAATCAAAAACTAATTAAAAAGACCATTAAAACAGAAAATTCCAAAAAACCTATGCAACATACGACAGTGCCAATCTACATTCTATACATAAAAGTGTAATGTACTTATGTATCTAGTTAAAATTTGTATATGTTAAGCATATTTTTTGTGCAATTCATGAGCAGTTATTGATCACATTATAAACTGTTAAGAGTTTTGAAAGATAGTTTGTTACTTGTCGAGCACATATTTTACTCTACAAAATTACTTGAATAATAAAGCTATGAAAACAGGTTTCAAATGTCAATATTTAAACTTGGTTCGAACTGAATTATTAGTTTTTTTTTACCTATTAGTTAAACTCAAAGAATTATATAATTTAAAGACATGCAACTGTCTGACCTTAGTCCAAACTAAAAACTCTAGCTAATTTTACTTTTCAATTAAAATCTAACATTTTGACAGCATTATTCAAACTACCAAACGAGCAGGAAATTTGTATGCTTTATATATAATATAGATATATGGGCTGACTTAGACCAGTCGCGACTAAATCTCAAATTCGAGACTAGTCAAGACTAATCGAGTCGGGTCGAGAATTGATCGAGTACAATTTCAGATTAGTTATTTATCAGCCTCGTAGGTAAATCTAGACCAAAGTCGAGTACAGTTAGGTACAGTGTAGTTCAACGCAACCATACTAGATTGATAAATAATAGTTCTACATTAATGAACCAAACATCATATCGAACAAAGAAAGAAGTAATCAGATACCATCACTGAAAATGAATTTATATTTCTTAAGTCCATGAACACAAATGTATATAATAATGTACATATATTTAAAGTGTAATAATGTACATGTATTTAAAGTGTTGAAGGCCGTACTTTATCCTATAATGGTTTACTTTTTAAATTGTTATTTGGATGGAGAGTTGTCTCATTGGCACTTACACCACATCTTCCTATATCTATATATGCTTAAATACAAAGCTAAAAATACAAAGTATATAGAGCACATATATTCTTAAAATTTAAAACTCATCGAATATTCTACACAAAACTAAGAACAGCAACAAACAAACACAATTATATTTTTTTCAGATTTATTCAACGATACTAATACGATTTAAACAGTTACAAACAAGGTGAAACTAACTCGTTTTGAGCAACATTTCGAAACAACAAATGGTCTTCATCAATGTAAGTATTTAATTAAAATGCCTGTACCAAGTCAGGAAGATGACAGTTGTTATCCATTCGTTTGATGTGTATAAACTATTGGTTTTGCCATTTGATTTGGGACGTTCCTTTTTTTAATTTTCCTCGGAGTTAAGTCTTTTGTTTTTTTACTTTTTACATTTGTTTCATGAGCTAAATCATTAATACAGGTGCCTTTTTTATAGATAAATTATTCGGAATATATACTAAGCTACATGTAGCAAAAAGCAAATGTATGTATCTTTAACTTTTCCCTTGTGCTTTAAATGTTAGACTTTGATCCACGTCCGTTCCTTTAATCAAAATTCATTGTTGGGTCTCTTTCTCAAACCTGATTCAGATATTTCAATCAGAATGGAATGATTTTTCTACAAGAAATACAATGAATAAACATAAATGTAATAAGAAGTAAAATCACATAAAGACTGCACTCCATGGAAAGTTGAAAACGGAAAGTCGATAATCAAATGAAAAAATAAACAGCGCCAACTTATTAAACAAATAGCTAACAACTGTTATATTCCTGACTTGGTACATGTATTTTAGACATCAAGAAAAAAATATTCAATATCAAACAATAAATAGAATAAAAACATACAGCCCGAGTGTTAATGTTTTATATTTTGACTCTAATTTTCAGATGAGGGATTCGGGGTACAAATTGATTTTTTTAATTAGTTATATGTACTTCCCAATCTATTTTTACTGTTCATGATTTTTCACTGAGTTTCAAAATATATGTTTACATATATACATAATTATGTTATGCACAATGTGGACAAACTTTATAACCTTTCAATATACATACACGTACACGTATATATGTTTTAACTACTTCTTTTAGTGCAATTTTGAATTAATTCTTTATCTTCAGATTTAACTTCTGTGTTATGTATTAGTTTTGCGAGTTCTTGATATTCACCGAATGCGTTCAAAGCGTCGAGGAATTTATCATAATGGTCTTCTCCTCCATTCAAAAGTATTTCCATTAGTTTCCTGTTCTTTTCTTCATTTGAACTCCGTTTCTTAATCTTTTTACTTTCTTCGTTTTTCAACATACCAAAAAACGTTAGGTGATCTACTATCCATTTAAACGAAGGAACTTTATAGAATGTATCAGGCCACTGTGATAAACCTGCAAACATAACCAATTTCATTTATCAAAAATACCGTAATACATCGAATAACAATTTCACGTCATCCAAAAATATGACTATTCATTGATTCGAATTATGGCAAGATACAACTATACACAGCTAATCAGATACATGAAGTTGAAGGGAAAAACAGAAGGGAAAACTACAATGACTGACTGCTCCATACATATTGTTTATTGTTGCAATCTATCCCATTATGTTTTTACTTGCAATTAGTATTTCTATAATAAAGTACACCGTGTTTAAATTACCTTGTTAACAATTTCTGGACTTGATAGTATATAATATCTAGACCGGAGATATATCAAAAGTAAGTTTGTTTTTTTGTTATGTTTATCACCTTGTAGAATATAAATATATATATACTATTGTTTTTGATTCAAAGCCGAATATGTGAAAGCCGAGGTTTTATAAGTACCAAAACAGTTAAAGAGCAAAAAATACCTACAAAATAGTCAAATCAATTTAAGACCAAATTAGCGTCAGGGAGTTGAAACCTTAGTTTTTTAATAATTTCATATTTATCAATTTTAGAAAGATTTATGTTTTTTAGCATATTGTTATTTTTATTGTTATTTTTATTGTCTTTTTGATCGATTGCAGTGTTTGATATGACTTTGTTTGTATGTTTTAAACTTAGAATTTAGAGAAAAGATAACTTTTTGTTCTTTGTGTATCACTTTCTAACTGATAATTGCATGACATCTACTTTCATCTGACTTAGAATATATAATTACCGTATATTGGTAAACCAATGGTCAAAACAATCAACAATGCTACGGTAAAGTAAATACAGTTTAATTTATAAGTTCTACCTGTAAAGAGAAATAAAGGTTTAAGGTTTACAGTACACGATATAAAAAGAAGGAAATATGGTATGACTGCCAAAAGAAAACTTTCCAACATACCCCACATGACACAACGGTTAAACATTATACGTCTTTAAGGTAGCACATTACAAAGATTTTTCATCCCCAATCAGACATCTTTAAACTGATGTAATTCCACTCATCCTTCTTTAAATTTTATAAATGAGGTACCAAAAGAAAGAAGAATGATTAATCTTTCAAATCAATAGAACAAATGTTATACCACATTGAATTTAGTGATCTCTTATGAATTGATGTTGCAAACTTCATTTAAGATTTATGAGAGAATGAAATACAATAGGAAAAATCTGAGACATAGTTTTGGAGATCAAGCTGTGTTGTACAAGAATCTATAAAATATTTTGGGATGCTATGAAGAACAAAGACGCTAAATTCATTCAAGTGTGGACATCAAAATATAGCAACTAATTACTTACCAATTGATTATGTAATAATTATGTCAAAATGAAATTATCACAATTTGAAAGATTAATCTTTCTTCTTTCTTTTGGTACCTCATCTATAAAATATAAAGAAGGATGAAATGAATTACATCAGTTTAAAGTTGTCTGATTAGAAGTGAACAAATCTTTGTATTGTGCTACCTTAGTTATGAGTCAAATTGATAGATAGCCCCTAGTTGACAAATGTACAATAATTCAAACGAGAAAACTATTTATGAACCATATTATAAAGGTAAAATTAGTATGATATACATACTTGTTTATGTTTTAAAATAGCATTTTTTTTCTGACCGACCAACCGGATTAGATGATGAGAAACATCTGTAAACATGTTTATTACAGACTTCCAGGTGTCCAAGTGTTCCCGTGGTGAGGGGTTGGGCCAACTTGAGAATTGTTTTTCCCTGGTTGTGGGTGTGGTTTATACATATGTTAGTGACACATCTTTATTCAGCCTGTAACGGAATGTTCATGGATACCACTGTAATCGCACAGCTTTGGTGAAAGGAGAACACCAAAATCCAGTTTAGAAGTTAACTGACAGTAAATGTGCAATTCATGAACATTTCAGTCTCGATTATTTGGGAGTTTTTACAATTTAGCTATTTTGTTGTTTTTAATCACAAGTAATTTGATGCAATGTTGATGGGTTTTTTAAGAGGCTAACATATGATACTTTCCATACAAATGCAAACATACCTTCGTTATAATAATTTCTGACATCTTTAAATCTGTTTTCTAATGGAGAAGACAAGTTTTTTGGTTGTGACCTGTTTGAGGATATTAGGAAAAATATCAACAAGACAATAGCCAATGTAAAAAGATACACAAGTAATGACAATTTAAAAAGTATAAATAGCTTCAGATCATACAGACAACAATGGACCTAACTATTTAACGCGCTTATTATTTAGATGAGCATTCCCATATAGACTTGTTGCTGTGATAATCTGTTTAATCTGAAAATAAAGTCGTGCAGTCTTAGGAGCCAACACAGTGGGAAAATATACTAAAACTCTGTTGGTTTCCTCACTTAACAACCATTGGTTCAGTTTGATATTTTTACTTTATATCTTGACACGTAATGAACTCGGAAACCTTAATTGATAAATACTGGTAGGTAGTTAAGAGTGATGCATATTACATATGTCAGCAACCTTGAGGTATTAATGATAAGTAGAAACATATTTCATGTATTGAGCTGTTACGTCATCATGTTTATATTATAATAATATAATCAGAAAAAACTAACATTTTTGTTTTACAAGTTTAAGGCTCCAGAAATGTCAGACATAGGATTTGGGTCCTAGTGTCTTCTCCATTAAACTCTTATAACTGTTTTTTGTGTATTTCGAATTAGGGTATATCAGATCAAATTTTATACGACATATTTTCTTGTTTTGCTATCACATTTAACCATATTAATTAGGAGACACATTACATAATGGGTAACTTTTCATAGATCCGCACAACTGATCATAAAATTATTAAGGTTACAAAAATATTTCAAGTTGTAAAACTAATATCACGTTTCGAAATTTGCTAACAGAACCGAGCACTTCATATCTTGATTATAAAAGCTTCCTGGAAACAAACAGAAATTTGAGGTATTCCTTTTTTCAAACTTTATGTTTATGCTCTAAACTATTTTAGGTAATTGTTAAGCATTGCTGTTATTTATGTGTGCAACAGTAGTATATAATATCATGTATGCATTCAACACTCTTACCAGAATTAAAAATTATTCTCGCCAGACGCACGTTTCGTCTACATAAGACTCATCAGTGACGCTCGAATCATAGAAAAGTGAAAAGGCCAAACAAATAAAATTTTGAACTGCATTGAGGACCAAAGATTCCTAAAACTTTTGCAAAATACAGCAACGATAATCTATTTCTGAGGAAGAAAAACCATAATTGTTGTTCGAAAGGTAATTGCTCGATGGAGAGTCAAAGAAATTCAGGTTGAAATTTTAAACCAAAGTCATCAACTATAAGAGGAAAACAACGGAAAAAGAAAAACAAACGCCAAAATGGGAAGAGACGAACTATTTGATAACACCTGCAAATTCTGACTTTATACAAGAAAAAACTTGTGGATTGAAACTTGTATTATGTCTAGCCTAACCCCCAGCTTATAAGGTAATCATAAAAAAGGGCAACAGTAGTATACCGCTGTTCGAAATTCATAAACTGATTGAGAAAAAAAAAATCTGGGTTACAAACGTAAACTGAGGGAATACATTAAATCTAAGATGAAAACTACGAAACAACAAAAACACAACACTAAAATGTAACACACAGAAACGAACTATTATATAACAATGGTCATGTTCCTGACTATGTACGGGACATTTTAAGAAAAAATATGGTTGGTTGAACCTGTTTTCGTGGCTACCCAAACCTCCCTCTAAAAAAATAACGTTACAATGACAACACTATATAACAGGAAAATAGTACAAACAATCACATGCACAATTACAGGGAAACGCATTGATAAATAATAGGATATGACAGTGCATTACATTACCTTTAAACAGCATAATGACAATATACATCTTTCTTATCTTTCTTTTAATAAAACAGAAGTCGTGCTGAAGTCGAAAAGGGTTGTTAAAAAACTGAAAGAGTTTCAAAGTGGCAAATTACTTACGTTCTGACGATAATTTCTTGACATGATTTATTCCGAACAGCAGTACCAATAACATGATTAAAGGGACACGGATTTTCTGTAATGACACCAATAACATGTAATTCATTGAAGTACACATCCTTTAAGAATAAGTATGTTTCATCAGTTGGTTGTTATAAGTTTGTTTTTTTAATAATTGGCATGCACATTTATATATACAGTTCGACAAGTGAAATCAACTAAGATTACAATTTCGTTAATAGAAAGGTAAGATGTTATATTAAAATGGTGATAGAATTACATGTGTATCGGTATTGAAGGTTATAATATTATTTTTCACAAGACAGATATTTATCAGTAAAAACTATTATCTTTGTTTTCGGCTATAATTTATCATTTGCATTAGCGGTTTGTGTTTTTCATGAATTACAATACCGAAATGTTCTAAAATATAGATTGTCGCAGAGGAACCAGTACATTAAGCAATAGGTAAATTAAAATGAAAATACAATAAATATTTTTTTTTTCTCGAGCTTTACTTAACATTTACTGGTTGTTTTTTTTAAGAAAGAAATCAACACAGATACAGCAGTAACATAAAGTGGAATGTACGAAGTAAGGAATATGACAGTTGTTTGACATTTGTTCGATGTGTGGGAGGGTTTTGATTCTGGACATTCCGTTTTTAATTTTCCTTTGAGTTCTGTACTTTTGATTTTACTTTTTTACATCGGCATTACATAACGGTATACATCAGTGGTGTGAAGTAAAATTTTATAAAATTAACCAGAAATATGAAAGTTGTTTTCAATTCGTTCGATGGGTTTAATCTTTTATTCTCGCAATTTGGTGAGAGATTTTCCGTATTGTAGTCCTATCAAGTACTGTTGTCATTTTAATGTTAGATTTTACAATGCCATAAAAGCAGGTTTAACCCACCAATTCCTTGTTAAAATGTCCTGTAACACGTCAGGAAAATGTCCATTGTTATATTATAGTTCGGTTCTCTGTGTGTTACATTTTAATGTTTTGTTTATGTTGTGTATTATTTCTCCTCTTATATTTGATGTGTTTCCCTCAGTTTTAGTTCGTAACCCCGGATTAGGTTTTTTCTCAATCGATGTATGAATTGCGAACAGAGGTATACTTATGTTGCCTTTTTTAGTTGTTTTAATATTTACATCATAGGTGTGAAGTAAAATATAAAAAAGAAGATGTGATATGATTGTCAATGAGACAACTATCCACAGAAGACCAAAATGACACAAACATTAACAACTATAGTTTACCGTAGGACCTTCAACAATGAGCAAAGCCCATACCGCAGTGTCAGCTATAAAACTCTCCGAAAAGACAATTTTAAAACAATTCAAACACTAACGGCACTATTTCTGTAAAAAAAAATGAACGAAAAACAAATATGTATCACTTAAACAAACGACAACCGCTGAATTACAGTCTCCTGACTTGGGACAGGCACATACATAAATCATGTGGCGGGGTTGTTTATTCAAATTTACCTTCATTACCACAAATGAGTTTGTGACACGAACAGTCTTCCTCTGAGGGTGTACAATAGCAGTTGTGTTTAGGCGTTGTAACAAATATGTACCCTTGTGAAGAATCGCATCCACAAGTTGTATCATTTATCATTATTCCTTCACGGTGGACGATTTGACCCTCTTCATTACAAAATGACTTTTGATACACACACTTATTGTTACCATCAGTTGAAAATGGGAAAGGCTGATACCGTTTATAGCTGCATCCTGCTTTATTGAAATATGGTTCGAATATAAGTTTGCTGCCTATAGTTAATATAAAAGAAATTAGAAGAGGAATATGTTGTAACATAGCGCAGTTAATTTTTGTAGCAAAATCCTTAATTGATAGATACAATCATCATAGATACTAAGATTGTAATTGTGTAAACCATGTTAATGTTGTATATACTTTTACAAAACAACAATAATCACAAAAAAGGTGATAAATTTAAGCACGAAAAGGGGGAAAACTTTAAATTTGTAATAGTGTTAATACCTTTGTAATTCTAATTAAATGCATTGGCCAATACAATATTATTATCAAATCGTTTTAGCACCCTGCTAAAAAAACAATAAGTCGGACATGGATACCCCAGACTCTTGCGTACCAGCCAAGTAAATATCTTCTACACTAGTACTTTCCTTATCTGTCTATATGAGTATTGAATAAGTACAGACTTTTGATTTAAATAATCACTTACTGTCTTGGTACCGATTCCACATGTGGAGCAGGGTCTGATTATATTTCCGGAGCACCCATTCTTGATGAGATTTGTGGTGCTTATCCTTAGTTTTCTATATTGTGTTTTGTGTAATATTGTTTGAGTGTTAGTCTTTTAGTTTTTAGCCATGGCAATGTCATGGTTTTTTTCGATTCATGAGTTTCAATATTCCTGTGGTATCGTTTGCCCTGTTTTGATGACTGCTACGGTTTGGAAGGGTGTAAGCATAATATCTATAAATACCTAGCCTCGCGACATTTGCATGTGCCTGTCCAAAGAAAAGGAAATTATCAGAGGTAACTATACATTGACTTCTAATGTGGAATGTGTTTGATATTGTCCGTTTTTATATATTGGAAATATTGCTGGAAAAAAAATTAAAAAAAATGAAAGATACAGTATTACTTCCACCCTCCGTATGACTAAATTTATTGGCTTGATTACTTAAAATCGAAAAGGTAAGCAATTGATCAAGGCAGAATGTTGTTTCATTGAAAAGTCCATCACGATAGGGGGAATATATCAAATATTTCATTTTACAGTATTACCTGTGCTACTATAATCCAGTCCATCGCAGGTCTCTCGATACGAATTCTCTGGAGAACGCAACAAACACACATAGCTTTGACCGCAATAAAACTTTCTTGCTCTGAGACGCCAATGTCCTGGCGCTGGACATTTTAACTCATATACAAACGTAACAGCAATAACCTTGAAAATATTAAAAGTTCGGTGAATCGGTCAACAAATGGTAAGATAGAGGCCACAGATACTACAAAGAGTATAACAATAGTCTTAGCGATATTGAGATGTGTACAACAACAGTCCTTACAAATGCTGGTCGGATTGGAAAATATCTTTCAACTAGTCTCTTGCCTTGCAGTTTTATATATTTTGTAAATAGTTATAGTTGTGTCTGAGCCGTAGTCCGCATATATTTTTGTGTGGTCCTCTTATATCATTTACAACCACATTACATCAAATCTCCTTATTTTCAAATTAAGTCTTCAGTTGATCAATTTATTTTTGAGTATCAATCTGCCACTCCAGTTCTACAAGGTCAAAACTCCGGTGAGGTGTGAACAAAAGTGTACGTATTCTACATAATAAAAATGTACTTATTTGATAAAACACTGAAATGTACTTACTTGAAGAAACCAAAGTAGTACTGCTGATTTCATCATACAAAGATAAAGGAATCACTTCAATCTGAAAAAAAATAAACAAAAAGCTATTGCGTGTTATATGCATATTGGCACATTTTTGTTTTATAATTCAGTATTCATTCATGATTAGCTTTTCTTTTTTTACAATGTGTCCACATTATTTTATAATTCTGATGAAGCTTAATCATCTCATGTTATTTTCGACGATTATATTGTTAACGAGATTGGAATCATTAAAAAAAATCAAACAAGCAGACAAATATTCAGTTATCAAATTTGACTTAAGGTGGTACCCAACACTTTCACTTAAATTAATTTGGCTCGTTTAATTTTCATAAAATTTTGACAAAGTATTTACTTTGATCCTTTTACAAAAATATAAAAAAATCAAAAAATTTGAACCAAGCGCTTTATCAGAAAAATTACACTGGTTATATAGCAGTTTGACAAACATTAATTTTGATCATTGAGAAGCTTGATATTCCTTTAACAATACAACGTAATTAAAACGTTAAGCTGATTTTACAGAGTTATCTCCCTGTAGTGTTAGGTACCACCTTAAGTTTATTTTTTTGTTTAAAACATAACAAATTTGTATCAACCTAAAAAATGAATAGAACAGCAATCATAAGACCTCTATCAATTTTTAAAAAAAAACTTTTCTTAACTAAGTGAGCGATCCTTCTGGATGATTATATGAAAATAATTCGCTTACATGTGTACGATATCAACATTTGTGTCATCATTGAAGATTCTTCCACCTGAACATGAATCAAATATCAGTTAATGGAATCAGGCCAACCGTTAGATGTTACTACAATTGTTTTTTTTATATATATATTTATGATCGTCCTATGATCTCTTGAACAGCGGTAAACTAAGAAAACGCTGTACCAAGTCCGGAAGAGCCAGTTGTTATCAATTCGTTTGATGTGTTTGGGCTTTTGATTTTGCCATCTGATTAGGGACTTTCCGTTTAAAATTTTACCCATAGTTTAGTTATTTGTGCTTTTCGTCATAATACTGTTGCATTTATTTATGTAGGTAAAGGATATAAGCCGATAACTGTCCATTTCGTTAAAATATTGGACAGGTTTGAGGCAGCAGACCGAATACCTGTTTAATATTTTACAAAATGGACTGTTAGAGGCTTATATCTTACTTTAAATATTGTTTCACGTTTAAACCATACCGAGTGCACCGCAGTTTTTTTTTTAAATTTCAAATATAAAATTAATATTTACAAATGAAGAGATAACAACTTGCAGTCATTTTGAATTCTTTTGTTGTTCATCTGAATTTTCGACAGACTGTTATTGTTTACCAAAAACTGTACCAACTCAATATACTCCCCTTTCTCTGTTTTTTTCCCTTGCAGTTTGTGTATTGATGTCCCTTGTGGTTTTTTAATGTTACAGAAACATAATTTTTTATCTCGTATTTCTATTGCAAAAACAAGAGTGCAAACGCTGAAATGACTCGCCTTCTTTACTTATCATTGATATTATGTTTAAAGTCCTAAATTTAAAACTTTAGTACAACTGTCTCATAAACTTAACAGTAACCAACAAAACTAAACATTGACCAATGAACCATGAAAATGAGGTCATACCACGCAGGCATGTACAGCTAACAATTCTTCTATACAACAAATTAGTTGAAAAACAGACAAAAACACAAAATCTTAACACTGAGCAATGAACCGTGAAAACGAGGTCGAGGTCAAGGTCAAATAAAACCTGCACGACTTACATATAGATCATAAAATATTTCCATACACCAAATATAGTTGACCTATGGCATATAGTATTAAATAAAAAATTTAATTTGACCACTAACCATGAAAATGAGGTCAAGGTCAGATGACATCTGCCCGCTAGACATGTACACCTAACAATGATTCCATACAACAAATATACTAGATAACCACGTCATACATTTTTACTCTTTGAGTATGTTTGTTTTGTTCATACATCGTTGACAATGTAATGGAATTTCATGCGACTGTCATACAAGTGACAGGTTTAGCTAGCTATAAAACCAGGTTCAATCCACCATTTTCTACATTAGAAAATGTCTGTACCAAGTCAGGAATATGACAGTTGTTATCCATTCGTTTGATGTGTTTGGACTTTTAATTTTGCCTTTTGATTTTGCCTTTTGATTTTGGATTTTCCTTTTTGAATTTTCCTCGGAGTTCGGTATTTTTGTGTTTTTACTTTTTGCATAAAGTATAAGAAAAACAGACCAAAACACAAAAACTTAACTATAACCACTGAACCATGAAAATGAGGACAAGGTCAGATGACACCTGTCAGTTTGACATGGACACCTTACGGTCCTTCCATAGACCAAATATACTAGCCCTACTGCTTATAGTATCTGAGATATGGACGTGACCACCAAAACTTAACCTTGTTCAATGATCTATGAAATGAGGTCGAGGTCAAGTGAAAACTGTCTGACGGGCATGAGGACCTTGCAAGGTACGCACATACCTATATAGTTATCATACTACTTATAATAATTCAACATTACAAGAAATCTGGACTTTTTTTTTCAAGTGGTCACTGAACCATAAAAAAGAGGTCAAGGACATTGGACATGTGACTGACGGAAAGTTCGTATCATGAGGCATCTATATACAAAGTATGAAGCATTCAGGTCTTCCACTTTTTAAAATATATAAAAAATTTAAGAAGTAAGCTAACGCCACCGCCGCCGCCGGAACACTATACCTTTGTCGTGCTTTCTGCAACAAAAGTTGCTGGCTCGACAAAAACCGTCTTTCTTATTTTCTTTAAACATAAAACATATCACTACGAACAAAATGCGACTCGGACACACGGCTGATTTGTTTCACATATAACATTCGGTAATGGCCTCCATTATTCTACTTCCTATATTCATCGTCGTTTATAAGCGAAGTGTTGTATTATATTCATAATCAAGCAATACTATCAGACTTGAAAAAAATTGCACTTTGTACACAGGGTGAAGTTTATGTTGTGTATGGCCCTTGTATTGCGGCATCATCTGTGTAATGTTAGGGGCACCTCAGATAACCCCTAGTTTTGGTGGGGTTCGTGTTGTTTATTCTTTAGTATTCTATATTGTTGCATGTGTATTATGGTTTGTCTGTTTGTCTTTTCATTTTTAGCCATGGCGTTGTCAGTTTATTTTAGAGTTATGAGTTTGACTGTCCCTTTGGTATCTGTCGTCCCTCTTTTAGAAATAAGAGAAACAACAGAGGTCAATTTTGATATCAAAAGACGGACGAGGATAACTCTTTTGAAAAACGAAATGCATAAAAGCAACAAAAACAATACTTAAAACGAGCATTATCAACCGATTGATCATTGCTAAAGGAAAAATCCCAAAACATGAGAAAAATGGCTGTGATGTTATTTTTGGTAGTGTTACACAATTTGAAAGTGATTTCTTTCTCAAGAAACCGTTTTAATGAGTGACAAAAATTATTGTATTGGAAGGTGACTTTAATCAAATGTTTTTTGAAATTGTCATTTGTTTTTTTTTGGTTGTACTTTTTTTAAACATGTCGAAAACAATTGGCGGAATTGATAGTTTTTTTTCCAAGTGATTCGACTATCATTTACCTGTTATGCTATCTTAAGCTTCAGCTGTCCAATATTTATAAGAAAGAGCAGTTATTCTCTTCAAAATATTGGACGCTTAAAGGTAACATAATGGTTTCTTACAGCGAAATGATAGTCCAATCACTGACAAAAAGAACGGGTACATCAATATAATGACGTCACAACAATGTTTAAATAGCAGTTAAAATGATTTGTGGTTTATATATTATGAATACCTATCAAATAACAAATATCGACATTGCTTGATATCAATACAAAACCTTGTACCTTGAATTAGAGGTTTGTTAACTCATATATTGACTGATTGTCTTCCCTTATATCTATTAATACTATGTAAATGGTAATATCAAGCATCAAACACTAACAATATACTCGTCTAGCCTTGTGGTCAATTTAATATACACAAAAAGGTAAAATCACAAAAATAATGATCTTCTTTGAAAATTCAAAAAGGAAAGTCCCTAATCGAAATTGCAAATGACAAAAAAATATCAAACGAGTTGACAACAACTGTCATATTCCTGACTTGATACAGGCATTTTAGAATTGTTGTTACAAAATAAACAATTATAAATCAGACCATTATTATAACCATAATGTCAGATCTTCAGTTTTGTTGGTCTAAAAGGCTGGATATTATCGCACATGTCTGTATGAGTGAATATATACTGAGTGCCAATAAAAACGCAACACTTTTGTTTTTAAAAAAAAAATCTTATAATTTTTATTTCATTTATATTAGAACTTTGTATAGTTGTATAAAAATGACTTTTAAGACAATTTTCGACAACTTTACGGTTGAGTGATTTTTTCGGAACAAATGCGAAGTAAGGAATTTTGAACTGGCATAAACCGAGTTCACAGCTTTTGAACATACGCACCATTTTTACGATTTTGTAATTTGAACCTGAGGTAATGTCATGAATTTGCCCGCCCTTATTGTTAAGAACCTGCAATTAACATCTAGGAAAATGTCAGCACTTTCTGCCAACCAGCGACATGCAGTTTTTGGCATGATTCAATGAAGCCTTTCACAGCAAACAATTACGAGAAGACTGAAGTTGTAGCGTCTACAATAACCCAAATCATCCACAAATTCAACTAAAATGGATCATTTAATGATAAGCCACATCCTTGGGTACAAAACGCAAGAAATGCTCAGCAAGACCGATACATTTGGTCTTTCACATATCCAAAATCGACTCTGATGGCTGTCCAAAGGTCACGAGAGTTCAATGGTGATCACGGTAGAACTTTTGTAGCAATTTCAGTAAGCTCCATTTGCGCAGAAATTGTCGAAGAGCACCACAGTCTTTCCTTAGTGACATATAAAGGGCCGTTTGGCGTAAACATCGAATTCTGTAAACTAAAAAGGATTCATTTTGTAACAAAAACCGTCGGTGGTGGTTACATAGACATTTGACACCTGCCTTGGCCAGAAGTCATGCTTTTCCCCGGATTTTGACCGATCGAGAAAATTTTTGCTTCAATTTTGAGATTGTTTGGACGATGAAAACCACCACCAATATCATAAAGTCAGCTTGAGTTTGCTTTGAGAGACAAGTGGAATAACATTCATCGGGATCACATTAAACGTCTGGGGTGATCAATTCCATGGCGCTGTCGAGATTGCGCTACACCACGGAGTTGTAACATATTTTGTTACCACTGTGAGTTGATGATTCGACATTGCATGTTTCGTTTATCTATTGCGCACGAAAGATGACAAGGACACATTTTTGTTTGATATTGATCTATTATTAAAATTGTATATCTTCAAGAACAATTTATTTTGAAAGATTATCATTTCTGATACAATTTTATTTTTGAAAAACCAAGTGTGGCGTTTTCATTGGCACTCAGTATAATAAATTAATGTTCTATCCGTATAATTTCACAAACTGTGTTATACACTACTGAACACGAAAAATACACATTAGTATCTATTAAATAACCTTTGTAGGGAAACCTATTTTTAGAAAATAAACATACATTTAAAATGTGTCAGATTACATTCAATTTTATTGAGGGTATTGTACACTTTGTTGAGCAGCGATTCGCCATTATAAAAATATGTGAATGATTGCATGAATTCAAGGACATCAATCTTAATGTCAATAATGGTTGCATGTTTGTTCATTGACATAAATGATAATTTAAGAATGCACTTTTATTTTGCAGTCATCCACTTTTATTTTATTTTAATTTAAATAGGAAAGACAGTGTCACTGCATTATTATTATGCAATTGTTTAATTGTTTGTTTTTGATATTACTATACTCATTTAATCTCATTGTGTTTGGGCAAATGAATAGTGTATTGTACTTTCATCAAATGTAAATTATATAAAGTTATCTCTACCTACATTATATTCGACTATGCTACTTGTTTAATCAGTAGATCTTTTATTCCTTAATATCTTCAGCCAACATTAAATATACTTATGTTCCAAGCATGCAGAAATCTTTTCGTCGGTGTGTTTTGTCAACATTTTTCATGTGTATGTAGACCGGTTCATATCAGGTAAATAAACAAATATTGAGTGAATTATCGTCCCTTGTCTTTCAAGTCCATTTGGAATATAACTATTTTATCAAGTAACCAGCACAAAATTATAGATGTCCTTTTATAACAATAAAAAGTTTAGTTTTCCAATTATTTTTGATTTTCATGATAAATATCCACCCCCTTTATTTGGACTTTTGCTTTGAAAATAGAGCATTGAAGCTAAATTTTAAATGTCCAGTATTTAGAGATTATTAATTGTCGCTTTTTAAGATTATCAAATATATTCCCAACCCAAATTGAAAATGTCAACTCATCGAAAATATTAAGCTTCCACATTTGCAATTTTGTGCCGCATCAAACCGATTAAAGGGTCAACGTAAATTCGAAATTAAAGCATATCAACAAAACAAAACAAAAACAGAGAAATTGTGTTTAATAAGCATAATAAGGCAAATGCAGTTCGTGCATTTGGGGAAGAAAATCCGAGACTTTAGATTGATTCAACATTTTATTTTACTTCTAGATTAGCAGAAAATGTATACATGTACACAATATGAGGTGAAGTATGGATATAGTAAGACAAATTTTCACCAAAAAAAACAACAAATAAAAGAGCATGAAAAAGTTGAATATGTTATAGAAACAACATACCGACCAAATAGCAGAAATCGACATAAGGCCACCTACATGTAATGGGTCTATGATACAGCTAGAAAATCCTGTACATGGAAGCGGAATTTAGCTTGTCATTATACAATAATGTAAAATAGTTCAAGGAAATAAACGCCACACTTTAATCTGAAACATACTCTGATAAGGGATTTTCCGTTTTTTCTTAATTTTCCTCGGAGTTTAGTGTTTTTGTTATTTTAATTTATACATAGAATTTTAACAACTAGAGATGTGTGATATCTTTTGTAAGCCGTAAAAGACACTAACGCATGACAAAATAATAATTGACATAATTCATACGAGAAATAAACTGCATGAATGATTAATTAAATTACAAACGAAAGATAAATAAGCAAACAACAACCAATTATAACATTTGAAAAAAAACTCCTGACGTATTGACACAATTACACACTAATGTGGTTTGGTTACACATGACTATGTATAACCCTCTCATCACCTGGATCAGTTGTGCAACAACACACCTTTATTTGTTTTGTAATCTTTGTTGAGTCGCACTTGTATCAAAGTATATCAACGGAAGAACTTCCCGTAATCTTATCAGCTTGAAATGAGAATCCATAGTTTTTTGTTTCAGTATATTCCTGTTTGTAATTCTATAAACACCTATTTCTGTTACATTTGAAGAAGTAACGTAATTTCGACATATATTTATATTTATAGGTTTATTGGTTCTGTTTTTCAGTTACTTTTAACTGTATTTATATAAAGCAAGGCGTAGTCCGCCACAATCTGTATGTATGTTACCTTCCAAATTCAGGAGTCTGTAATTCTTTGATTTTCGTTTGTTATGATATGCTATTTTGATATGAGCGTCACTAATGAGTCTCATGAAGACGAAACGCGCGTCTGGCGTACTAAATTATAAACTTTTTTGTTTGTTACTGCGTTTCATATTTGTTTGTCGTTCATTTTCTTTGTACATATTTTGTATGAACTGCCCTTTGTCATTTCTGCGCTTTTTATAGCTGATTATGCGGTATGGGCTTTACTCAAATTTGAAGGCTGTAAGGTGACCTATGGTTGGCGTTTTTACGTAGTTTTTCTTCTGGTAAAGAGTTGTCTCATTGGCAATCTTACCATGTCTTCTTTTCTTTTTATATTTAGCCCAATGTCTTTGAACCTTCTAAAAGACAAAACGAAAAAGCACCTTGTGCAATTCTTCAATTTTACTTTCAGATACATTGATGATGTATATATTATCACTTAATATAAAAATGGACATCATCACGAATTGGTTGATTCATACGAAGTGTCTAAACTTACTAAGGAAATGTTTACCACGTCGTAAATTTGTGGTCTATTAAGTACCGAACATGACCTTTTCCCGAATATGACTGTTTTGCTGAATGTGAATACACATTGCTATAAGCCGTGTCAAAGTGTTTGTGTATCTGACATTCATGTATTAAGATATGATGCTGTATTTATAATTCTGGTCGGATATTGTGATATGTTTTATCATTTGTAGTGATAATTCTTTTTAGGGATGTCAACAAGTACTCGAATATCGCTCGGTAGTACCGAGTATTGATTACCACAATGATACTCGACTAATCGGTTTCCTGATAGAAAGTTGTTGCTTTCTTACAATAAAATTATTGAGAGCACCTCCCGGGAAATTATAAATTAATCAATTTAATAAAAATTAGAATACGATTCGAATGTTTGCATTCAACTGTAATTAAAAATCTCTCCAAACAGAGGTACAAGTACAACCCAGGACTAATGCACTTTACGAGTTTGACTGTCCCTTTGGTATCTTTGGTCCCTCTTTTACAAATGATGCATCGATACAGTCTCTTCAATATACTGACTTGTCAGTATAATTTGTGATGTAGCTCTTTTTCGTCTTTTCAAACTAGTAAGATTTCACCTTTACATGAGAAAAAGATGAAATTCCTTCTTGGTCCTTTTACCAATAGAGGAATTGATGCAATCAACATTTGCAACGTTCTATATAACAAGGAAATCTGAAATTCCTATTTGTTTTCAAAATTATTCTATTATTGTATCCTACAGTTACACTTGCAAAACCATTGCACCCAACGTATTTTACTTTAAACAAGCATTGCAGGACATTGACTTGGAACAATACATACAAAACCTTCTGAAATATGAATGTTCCCACTTGCCTTATAATAAGAGGCATTTGGTCATGTAATGACTGGAGATCTAAACATAATTCAAAATGAGAATCTTCAAAAAGGTGATTAATTATGGTTCTAAGTTTAAAAACCCTAACACATCAATTGGAACCATAACTTCAAAATACTTTTGGATTCCATTGAGGACTACATATACGCCCAAGCATGGGCTAAATGAGAAGTTGAACTGAACACTTTGTAAGAATAGATCAAAACTATTAGGTCTTTGATAAAACGTCGCATTCATAATTTGAAATGTAAATGATCGATCGAAGTCTGTGTTTAGGGACAAAGAGGTCGTGAAATGTATATAATTTCTTTATGATTAGTATGTTGTTGTTCTTGCGGACAAAACTTCAAATAATAGTGTCGTTGTATGTAAATCGTATTGCTACGAATGTCTTGTCAAGGAATTAAAAATAAATGAGCACTCAGGTAACACAAGCATACAAACATGACAAAGACATATCATTTGACAAGGATGAAATTTTAGCAAATCATTAGTCCTTCATGGCTTCAATGAACAATACATTGAACTACAAATCGAAGGACTATCCTTGTTTGTATTGGATACCTAAGCTTCACAAAATTCTGTACAAGAAACGGATCATTGCCGGGTCATCTTCATGATCCACTAGAGAATCGCCCATTAGATAAACTAAAAGCCTGTCCGCAGTGAAAGAGGTTCGTCAAAAATACTGTGAAACTGTTAACTTGCGTAGTGGTATTATCTATTATGTGGATTTAAAATTTTTTTAGATAATTTTAAATCTCGGTATTTTTCTGAAATTAGTTTCATCAAAACTTAAGATTTTTCAACCCTGTAAACCACCATTCCCCATGTGAAATTAAAAATTCGTCTAAAAGAAATAATCACCACAATGTCTTTTGATATAAAATGGTAGCATACGCTCTGAATGTATTACTTTTGTATAGCTTAAGGCATATTTTTTTAATAGTGAACAAAAGGGTAAAACATGCTACATAGAGGAACAAGTGATCAGAATGCTTGAGTTTTTTATCGACAACATAGTTGTTGAATTTGTATGTAAACTTTTATAGCAAATTGTCGACATTCCTATTGGACCGAACTATGTGCCTCTCCTAGCCGTCATTTTCTCATTTTCATACGAATCGGAGTTCCTTCAGACACTTGTCAAAGACAAGAAGATCAAAGAAGCCAGCTTATTTCATATGAATGTCAGAGATATTGATGATGTTCTTTCCATAAACAATTCGAACTTTTCAGGTTGGGTTCCATTAATATATCCCAAAGAACTAGAAATTTAAGAAACAACATACACGGCTTCCTCCGCCTCATTTTTAAACTGATACCTCGAATTTGACATACAGTCATCTCAGTACCAGATGCTATGACAAATAAAGGCAACAGTAGTATACCGCTGTTCGAAATTCATGAATCAATTGAGAAAAAACAAAACAAATCCGGGTTACAAACTAGAACTGAGGGAAATGCATCAAATATAAGAGGAAAACTACGACACAACAGAAACACAACATTACAATGTAACACACACAGAAACGAACTATAATATAACAATGGCAATTTTCTTGAAATGATAAAAGACATTTTAGGAAGAAAAATGGTAGGTTAGACCTGGTTTTGTGGCTTGCCAAACTTCCCACTCTAATGGCAATGTTAAACATAACATTAAAATGACAACATTACATGACAGGACTACAATACAAATAAACCGGGAACGATATAGGACAGAGAAACACGTATTATAACCAACAAAAGGTATCGGGTTTAAAATTGAGACGATTGTAATTTTGTAATTATGCATTTCTCCCACGTAAGTAGCATATAACAACATCAACTGCTTATGGGATATACATTTCCGAACTTATTCGATATCAAAGAGCATGTAGCTCCTACTAAGACTGTGTAAACGTCACCATGTGTCTGATCAGAAAGTTAATGAACTAGGGATAAGTCAAATAAAGACTCGTCATTTTTCTAACAAAAGTTCATATGAAGTATAGTTATCAAAGGTACCAGGATTATAATTTAGTACGCCAGACGCGCGTTTCGTCTATATAAGACTCATCAGTGGCGCTCATATCAAAATATTTATAAAGCCAAATAAGAACAAAGTTGAAGAGTATTGAGGATCCAAAATTCCCCAAAGTTGTGCCAAATACGGCTAAGGTAATCTATGCCTGGGATAAGGACATTCTTACTTTTTCGAAATATTCAAAGTTTTGAAAACAGGAAATTTGTCAAGATGATGACCACGTTATTGATATTCATGTCAACACCGAAGTATTGACTACTGGGCTGGTGATACCCTCGGGGACGAAACGTTCACCGGCAGTGGCATCGACCCAGTGATGTACCAGAATTATAATTTAGTACGCCAGTAGCGCGTTTCGTCTACATAAGACTCATCAGTGACGCTCATATCAAAATATTGTTGGTATCAAGACCTTGTTGATACATATTCCATATCAACTTTACAAATTATACATGGTGGTCTTGATGCGTAGATTCTGCGTACAGACGTTGTTTATCATCTTAACAACGTTTTAATAGTTATCAAAAGTACCAGGATTATAATAAATTGTTCTTTTATTTGTCTTTGTTCCATTAAATTATTACGTTTACTGTTTGGTCTGTTTTCTGTGATATCCATTTGACGTGGCTCGGTACTTAGACATCCCGTCAATATGATTGTATTGTCTTTATCTTAATTTTTGTTGGTGCACGTGTTTTGTACGTGTAAATTTTTGTGTTCATTTGGTACATATGACGTGATTCTGTACTTTTAAAGAACCGCCTTTACGTTATTATTCTATTATATGTCATTATATTATTGTT
The DNA here is from genome assembly GCF_963676685.1 of Mytilus edulis. Taxonomy (NCBI): domain Eukaryota; kingdom Metazoa; phylum Mollusca; class Bivalvia; order Mytilida; family Mytilidae; genus Mytilus; species Mytilus edulis. The sequence goes on along the minus strand of NC_092355.1, from coordinate 78,311,254 downwards.
CTATTATAAACTTGCAAATACTTTTAACGACAAAATAGTTTTACTTGCGTATGTTTGAAAGTCGAGGGTTTAAACCTGTAAATAACATGAAAGAGGAACCATCTCATAAATAATATTTGCATGAGAGTCGATGATTTAAACCTGTTTATAACATAATTGAGGGACCATCTCGTAAATGATAAGCGAGAACTGAGATATCAAGTCCGAGTTTTTGATTTTTCATCCCTGTATACCTGCTGTCTCGATATGAAATAGAAAATCGTCTAAAAGAAATAATCCACAATGTTATTCAATATAAAAATGGTAGCATACGCTTTAAATGTATTCCATACATCTCCTTGTCGAACAATTATTACTTTCACATACTAGTAAATCAAAGTTTCTTCAACTTCTTGTCAAAAAACAAGAAATTCAAAGGAGCCCGTCCATCTTATTTCACATTCAGATATAATGATGATGTTCTTTCAATTAACTATGGAACCTTTTCTGATTGGGTTACATTATTTTAACCCTAGAACTAGAAATTAAAGAAACAGCAGACACGGCTTTGTCCACCTCATTTTTAGACTTACATCTTGAATTTGACAAACACGGTCATCTCAGTACCAGTACTTATGACGAATGAGACGATTTTAATTTTGAAATTATGAAGTTCCCCCATAACTTAGTAGCATAGTACATCTTCAACTTCATATAAAATATATGTTACCCATTGTATTCGGTTGTCAAGAGCTTGACACTCCTGAGCACTGTCTGAGCAGAAATTGAGGAAGCAAGGCTACGTCAAAGAAATTCTCTCGTCCTTTTTCTAAAAAGCTTCATCAGAAGGTACCAAGATCATGTCGATAAATATTCCGTATCAACTTCAAAAATAATACAGGATGGTTAACATATAAATTTTGGGTATTGACGTTGTTTTATATTGGTTGATTTGTCTTTATGATTATTACTCTTACTGTTCAGTCTGTTTTGGTGATATTCATTTGACGTGGCTCTATATTTATACGCCTTGTCATTGTGTTATTATTCAATGGTAAAATATTTGTATTTCTGTCTTTCATTTTGGCTGATGGGCTTTTTCTTTATGCCTTTATTGTGTTTCTTTGATACATTTGACGTAGCGTTGTTCTTATATATCCCGTCACTGTGTCATTGTGCTATGGACAATTTTTGTATCCCTGTCTTTCAAATTAACTTTGTCTATAAGCCTGTTTGTGCTTTTCTGTTATATATCATTTTGTTTAATAGTGATTACGATTATATCACAATGTTGACTGATGTCTCCCTATTTTTGACATTTTTACCTATTATGTCTGTTTGTTTTGTTCCCGCAGCGTTGTCAATATAATGGAATTACATATGGCTGTCATACAAGTAAATGGTTTAGCTAGCTATAAAACTTGGTTTAATCGACCATTTTTTTCTTTAGAAAATCCATGTTCAAAGTCAGGAATATATCAGCTGTTATCCATTCATTTGAAGTGTTTGAACTTTAGATGTTTCCATTTAATTAGGGACGTTGCCCTATAACCCGCACTGCTCTTATTATTATTCTAAAAATCGGGATTTGAAAATCTATTTATTTCATACTTAGCACATCTGTTTATAGTTTTTAAAAGAAAAAAGGGTGTCATTGTAAAATCTAGAGAGAATCAATTTCTGCAAACAATAGACTACTTTTGGAGTTTCTTTACCGGTAAAATAAAACTCGTCAACAAAGCGCGCTTTTATGACGTCATTTACCAAATATAGAGAATCGTCTGTATCTCTGCATTATTTACGTTCTCAATCGTTTAATTGATATATACTGAGTATTCACATCATTTACTTGTAAAAGTTTACTGTCTTATTCGTAACATATCAATAGTATAACAATGCCATAAAAAATATCATGTTATTCACTTATGCATTGTAAGAATGTATGTATGCACTGTAGTTTGAACACCAAAAAGATCAATAAAATTTAAAAAAAAAAGCGTTTAGTTGATAGCCATTGTGCAGGATAAATTAATAATTACAAATGATGTTTGTTGTGTAATTTCCCAATGACAGCAGTGCTGATTGATAAATATGACACTTTAAAAAGTAATTCGTGAAATATCAGCATCATACTTTTCTAACCACTTGCTCAGCATGGGAACGCATATGACCATGCCCCTGACAAATTACGTTCTCGGAAAGGCATCGAACTCGATTGTTGTCTATACAATAGTTATTTTCAATGTTTGTCTGCTTTTGAAGTTTCGTAATTTATACAAAACCAGTCTACCAATAATAATTTTACAAACTAGTTAATTTGAAAAAGAACAGCAACCATCATAAGCGATATTTTCCAATTAATGAAGGACAATAATTGCTTAACGGAAAGACCGATAATCAAAGAACTAAACCCCAATTAAAAAACATGGTTACTTATAAGAGCTTTGGATCAGCTGGTTATAAGTAAACATTCTCACTTTCAATCAACCCTTAATTTTTTCAAAACATACAGTAACAATAATTCAAAATGTTTTAAACCATCAAACGACTCAGGAATCTTCATAAAATGTTCCAATATTCAAACTGAAGAATGTTAACAAGAATGCAATGCACGTAACGAGAACCAACATTGAAATGCCATGAACAATTTAGCGACTTAACCATCAAAAGTATCATGCCTTCAAATAGTCCGACATATATGTCATACGGATTAAAACATATGTCAAGTTGGTTCAACATTCAACATTCAATTCAATTTTATTTATTTATTTGTTTTCTTGCATCCATTTTCAACATTCAATGTTCAATAAACTCATCATCTTTTAACGTTTGTTTTTAACATTTAACATTCGTTTTCAACATTCAACATTCGTTTTCAACATTCAACTCTCGTTTTCAACATTCGATTTTCAAATTTCAACATTCAACTCTCGTTTTCAACATTCGATTTTCAAATTTCAACATTCGTTTTGAACATTGAACATTCGTTTTGAACATTCAACATACGTTTTGAACATTCGATTTTCAACATTCAACATTCGTTTTGTTATCAACATTCAACATTTGTTTTTAACATGCAACATTTGTTTTCAACATTCGATTTTCAACTTTCAACATTCGTTTTCAACATTCAACATTCTTTTTACATTCAACATTCGTTTTCAACATTCAATTTTCAACTTTCAACATTCAAAATTCAATTTCAACATTCCACATTCGATTTCAATATTCAGCATTCAACATTCATTTTTTTTTTTTAATTTTCCCCTTGTATCCATTTTCAACATTCAACATTCGATTTCAATATTCAACATTCATTTTTTTTTCCTTGTATCCATTTTCAATATTCAACATTCAACATTATTTTTTTTTTCCTTGTATCCATTTTCAATATTCAACATTCAACATTATTTTTTTTTCTTGCATCCATTTCAACATTTAACATTCGTTTTCAACATTCAACATTCGTTTTCAACATTCGATTTTTCAACTTTCAACATTTAACATTCGGTTTTGACATTTAACATTCGGTTTTGACATTTAACATTCGTTTTCAACATTCGATTTTCATTTTTTAACATTTGTTTTTAACATTTAACATTCGTTTTCAACATTCAACATTCGATTTCAACATTCAACTCTCGTTTTCATTATTCGATTTTCAACTTTCAACATTCATTTACAACATTCGATTTTTAACTTTCAACAATCGTTTACAACATTGGATTTTCAACTTTTAACATTCGTTTTCAACATTCAACAATCGTTTTAAACATTCAACATACGTTTTCAACGTTCGATTTTCAACATTCAACATTCGTTTTGTGTTCAACATTCAACATTCGTTTTTAACATTCAACATTCGTTTTCATCATTCGATTTTCAACTTTCAACATTCGTTTTCAACATTCAACATTCGTTTTTTACATTCAACATTCGTTTTCAACATTCAATTTTCAACTTTCAACATTCGTTTTCATCATTCAACATTCGTTTTCATCATTCAACATTTGTTTTCAATATTCTATTTTCAACTAAACATTCGTTTTCATCATTCAGCATTCGTGTTCAATATTCAACATTCGTTTTCAATATTCAACATTTGTTTTCAACATTCGATTTTCGACTTTCAACATTCAACATTCGTTTTCATCATTCAACATTCGTTTTCAACATTCAACATTCGTTTTCAGCATTCGATTTTCAACTTTCAACATTAGTTTTCGACATTCAACATTCGTTTTGAACATTCAACATTCGTTTTCAACATTTGATTTTCAAATTCCAACGTTCGTTTTCAACATTGAACACATGTATGTGCCTGCCCAAGTCAGGGGTCTGTAAGTCACTTGTTGTCGTTTGTTGATGTATTACCTATTGTTTTCGTTAATTTGTTTTGCAGAAATAAGGCCATTAGTTTTCTCGTTCGATATTTTTTACATTTGTCATTTCGTGGCCTTTTTTAGTTGACTATGCTGTATGGACTCTGCTCATCGTTGAAAGCCGTACGGTGACCTATAGTAGTTAATTTCTGTGTCATTTGGTCTCTTGAGGAGTGTTGTCTCATTGTCTGTCTTACCACATCTTCTTTTTTATACATACTAACGGTAGTCAGGTATCGTGAAAGCTCTGGTATATGATCTTGCGGTGAAATCTTATCGAAATGGCATTTGCTACGTCAATAAGTAATATAATAGAAAGAAATATACGGACAAATTTATTTAAAAAAAAGGCTGCCAAAAGGTTAAACATTATGATAAATAATTCAAGAAAAATCAAGGTTGAAAAGTAAACTTATTTTACAAAACTACAAAAGGCAGACTGCTGCTCGACATTTCTATTACATTAAATAAAATGACCCATTCAGGTTAACTTTTTTGGGGTGAATAGGGCTAGTATCGTTCATTTAATCCATTAGATCTGATAGTACCGCAACGACTAAGTGCTTTATAGCAATATTAGTCTATTTGTCCGTCCTTCATAAGTTTTGATTTAGCATACAAATAAAGATTGAGAATAGAACCTAATCGGCAAAATTACAGTTTGAACTGGACATCATGCTCATTCAATCGCGAATGTCCCAAAACTGATACAATGTAAGATAATCAAAATCTAATTTTTGCAAAAGCTTTCACGTGAAATTACTTCAAATCGTTATGGAACCAACGGAACATATCAAAATATACATGATAATACAAAAATAGCACAACTTGCAGTGTGGTTGACAATAACACGACAGAAATTGATCCAATGTTCTCAAGTGAGCATACACGAGTTGTGTTGATTAAGGAAGATAATCACATAAAAAGTATCTACGGAAAGCATGTAAAAATGTTCCAGAACAAAATCCTTTTTTGTAGATGTAGGATTTCGGTATATTTTTCTATTAATGAACTTTATCATAATTATACTTAATAGAAAAGAAAAGAAAAAAATGGGGTCACCGTTCACTGAAGCTCACAATCCATGCTGTCTACGGAGCATGCATGTTTGTTCTTTCATCTGTTGAACTAATAGGAGAAGTAGCGGTAATATCGAGACTACAAAGAACTAAATTACAGAAAATGCTTAAATTTGACATTAGTGTTAAGCTTAAATAAATAAAGAAAATATATGTACCCGATGAGTAAAAAAAAAGATACTTCAATTCCAATACCAAATGCAGATAATTTAGAGCTTTTTAAATGATATAAACATTTAAAAATTCATCTGGGGCCAAAACGTATCAATTTTGTTGGTTGATTTTTGTACCATATCATACAGTAACAAGTAATAGCATAGTAAATAAAATTTGTAATGATAAAACAAAAGGTTTAATTTTTTGCTGAAACTTTTGTATCCCCGAGCCTCCTTAAGTTGATATAATGAGATATATAATAGCTAAGATGTTCGCTTGTCATGCTATGGCATTTTTGTCAGATTTTACGGAATCCTCTGGTTTTATCTAGTTTAAACATATTTATTTACAGTGGATTGGGAAACAAGTTTTACAACTTATATTACTCTCTTCCCACTTTGCAGGTGCGAGTGCTGCCTTGTAGCCTGCTCTTGTTCGAAATCTGCAATGGTGTCTTTAACGTGCAAAACATATGGCTCTCTCTTAAAATGGGTCAGCCATTTGTCGTCCTCTCCAACGGACTATCATCGTTTCCTCAGGACCATATTTGAAAATGGTGTCAAGGGAAAGCCGAAAATTCAGTTTTATCTATTAGCCCATTAACCGCAATTTTTCTTTTTATAGTGTAAAATTGTTACGTAAGCCATCTGTAAAAAGCTCGTAAAATTTTATTCATTTTTTTAATACTTTTTGAGAACTTAAACTTGTCAATGATAAGGCTATGAAAAGTTAAGAAAGAACATTTCCCGCAAAAATGTCAACAGCTTATATCTCGAAGACAAGCACATTGACCATATATGCTCTTTTGATTCCTTTATTTATCATCTATCAATGTTAACTTGTGTTTTGAAAAGCTTATTATTTTGAAACTGAGAAGCAAACTCCCTTAACAGACTGAGGTGATCGAACAATTGAGTAAAAATAGCGTCCATATTTAATTCATATTAAATATTTTAAAATGCGAGTTTAAATTATTACGGTTACAACTCTGTCGCATTTATCTTAATAATAAAAACCTCGCAATAATTTCTGAATTTACTGTATGTCAGCGCAGTCACGATTAAGCCCAACATTGTCATACGATATACACACGAAGAACGCTTATTTAAACTGAAGGTAGCAACCCTTTAAGTATAAAAAAAATGTGGTATGATTGTCATTGAGGCAATTCTTCACAGAAGAACAAATGAATCTGAAATCAACAACTATACGTCACGGTATGGCCTTCTACAATGAGGAAAGTCCATCCGCATAGTCAGCTATAAAAGATCCCGAAATGACAAATGTAAAACAATCCAAGTGATAAAACTAACCCTTTAAATTTATGTAGAAAATAATAAACGAAAAGCAAATATGTATTGTTGTGTGTTAGTTTTCCTACATGTGCTAGATGTTAAGGTGGAGAGTTGAGATCTAAAAAACATGTTTTACCCCGCAGCGTTTTTGCGGCTGTCCCAAGTCAGGAGCCTCCGGCCTTTGTTAGACTTGTACGATTCTTGTATATATTTCTGAATGTATTATAACGTCCATGCATTATCACTAAACTAGTATACATTTCTGTTTATGACCAGGTGAAGAATGCCTGCGGAAGAGAGAGTTTCTCGCTGCAGAAAAGACCCGTTGGTGGCCTTCGGCTGTTTTCCGCTCTTTGGTCGGGTTGTTGTCTTTTTGACATGTTCCGTATTGCCATTTTCAAATTTATGTAACAATCGACAACCACTGAATTACAGGTTTCTGACTAAGTTAAAAACAAATGCGTACACATGCAATTATATATACATGAGGGATGCATTAAGCATTACAGATACACATATACTTTTACTTACAAAAAGTTACGCTACTGTAGGTACTGTAAACTCAGAAATTATTGCGATGTTTTTATCATTGCGAAAAAACGACAGGTCATAATCGCAATAATTTAACTCGCATTTTGAAATTTTAATATGAATTCAACAGGATTTTTCTCAATATCCTAAAAATTAGAATTGCATTTTAGTCTAAAATGACAAAATCGCAATGATAAATGCACGCAATAATTACTGAATATACAGTAGTTTTATTTTGAAATCTACTTATTTAGATATTTAGAATTTTTGAAAAACAAAATGAAAGCATTAATGTCTGTTCTTATTAATTAATAACATACTTCAACTAGTTGCAAGTATATCAATTGGTTAAAGAAATATTGTTTTCTGACTCTAAAAGTTGGTCCGTGTTGGGACGTTTACGCTTTTTTATTTTCAATTTTTTAGTGGTTATATCCGCTTAGGATAAGACATTTGGATTGTGATTAATTTTGACATACATGTAGTTTAGGATTCTGACACAAAACGAATGTGGTGAAAGGTCTAAAAAATTGTAAAATGGGTTAAAATATTTGTATCAATTTTCAATTGAAGATTTATTGATATTGCGCAATACTGTGCAATTAAAGACATCTTGCTTTGGTGCAAATATTGTGCTATCACACAATACTGTGCAGTTGAGAGATTTATTGCTTATGAGCAATACTGCCCTATAGCGCAATACTATGCAATTGAAGATTTCCTGCTATTGCACAATACTTTATATAATAATTTACACATAATATTTGGCGTGTATCTCCTGAGTCATATCAGTATTAATGCTTGTTTTGACCCCTCATTCCTGAAAGTTTGGGGCACTTACCCCCAAAAATTCAATCCCAACCTTCCCTTTGTGTTGGGATAACTTGCATTACAATTTTAGAGGGACCCATACACTTCACAAATTATTGTCTGGAAACTGGAAAATTGCTTGATTTTTGCCACTTTTAAGCCCTTAATTTCTGAACCTTCAGGGTCCCAAACTCAATCCCATCATTCCCTTTATGATATGCAATCTTTTCGGGTACTATAACCCAAAAATCAATCACAACCTTCCTTTTGTGGTTTCAAACCTTGTGTTTTAATTTCAAAGATATTCATTCATTTAAACTAAAGATATTGTCCGGAAACTAAGTGTCCGGACGACGACGACGACGACGAAGTGATACCAATAAACGACCACAATTGTTAGCGGTCGTATAAAAAAATCTAGAAAGTTTCGAGAAGCAAGTCACTCGAAAAGAGATCTGGAATTCGTTGAGTAGCGATCGAATTGATCGAGAAAGGATCGTGTAGAGGTCGAGTTTGGTCGGAATGCAAATATTTTACCGATCATTTTTCGATTATTTCGATCTTTGCTCGACTAATCCGATCGGTAACCGATCATCGAAATCTTGTTTGATCTGTGATCCAGATTAACTCTACCAATTTCTGATCGCTTTCCAATCAAAACGACTAATACTATATTGTATCCCAGACAAACTTGACAAATACCCGATCTCTATTTGGTTGAATTCGACGATTTTTCTACCTTTTACTCTGTTATACACTAGTGTACAGGCCTACTACAAGTTTCTTTAACGAACGTTTCAGATCTAAAACATCATAACTTGCTTCTGCAAGATAGGATTGTGTGTTATGCCCCCGCATGAATGTCGTGGGGCATACTAATTTACCCCATTGCGTCCGTCCTTCTGTCCACCGTTTGTCCGGGCAAGGATACATTGTTTGTCAAGCAACCTTCTACTGCAGCTTAGAGGATGTTCAGACACATGCATAATGAAGGTTTGCATGGTCACAGGATAATGATTTCTTTCAAATATATTTTGAAAATGACAGTTACTTGGACTAAGTAATACTTTTTTGAATATTGAAAACGAATGTTGAATGTTGAAAACGAATGTTGAATGTTGAAAATGAATGTTCGATGTTGAAAACCAACGTTGGAAGTTAAAAATCGAATGTTGAATGATGAAAACGAATGTTGAAAGTTGAAAACGAATGTTGAAAGTTGAAAATCAAATGTTGAAAACGCATGTTGACTGTTGAAAACGAATGTTGAAAGTTGAAAATCCAATGTTAAAAACGAATGTTGAATGTTGAAATCGAATATTGAGTGTTGAGAAAGAGTGTTGAATGTTGAAAACGAATGTTGAATGTTGAAAACGAATGTTGAAATTTGAAAATCGAATGTTGAAAACGAATGTTGAATGTTGAAAACAAATATTGAATGTTGAATGTCGAAATCGAATCATGAAAACGAATCTTGAAAGTTGAAAATCGAATGTTGAAAATGAATATTGAATGTTGAAAATCGAATGTTGAAAACGAATATTATATAATGAAATCGAATGTTGAATGTTGAATGTTGAAAACGAATGTTGAATGTCGAAATCGAATGTTGAAAACGAATGTTGAAAGATGAAAATCGAATGTTGAATGTTAAAAATGAATGTTCAATGTTCAAAACGAATGATGAAAGTTGAAAATCGAATGTTCAAAACGAATGTTGAAAGTTGAAAATCGAATGTTGAAAACGAAAGTTGAATGTTGAATGCTGAAAACGTATAATGAAGTTGAAAATCAAATGTTGAAAACGAATGTTAAAAGTTGAAAATCAAATGTTGAAAACGAAAGTTGAATGTTGAAAACGACTGTTCAATGTTGAAAACGAATGTTGAATGTTGAAAATCGAATGTTGAATGTTGAAAACGAATGTTGAAAGTTGAAAATCAAATGTTGAAAACGCATGTTGACTGTTGAAAACGAATGTTGAATGTTGAAAACGAATGTAGAATGATAAAAGTTAAAAATCGAATGTTGAAAACGAATGTTGAAAGTTGAAAACGACTGTTGAATGTTGAAAACGAATGTTGAATGTTGAAAACAAATATTGAATGTTGAATGTCGAAATCGAATCATGAAAACGAATCTTGAAAGTTGAAAATCGAATGTTGAAAATGAATATTGAATGTTGAAAATCGAATGTTGAAAACGAATATTATATAATGAAATCGAATGTTGAATGTTGAAAACGAATGTTGAATGTCGAAATCGAATGTTGAAAACGAATGTTGAAAGATGAAAATCGAATGTTGAATGTTAAAAATGAATGTTCAATGTTCAAAACGAATGATGAAAGTTGAAAATCGAATGTTCAAAACGAATGTTGAAAGTTGAAAATCGAATGTTGAAAACGAAAGTTGAATGTTGAATGCTGAAAACGTATAATGAAGTTGAAAATCAAATGTTGAAAACGAATGTTAAAAGTTGAAAATCAAATGTTGAAAACGAATGTTGAATGTTGAAAACGACTGTTCAATGTTGAAAACGAATGTTGAATGTTGAAAATCGAATGTTGAATGTTGAAAACGAATGTTGAAAGTTGAAAATCAAATGTTGAAAACGCATGTTGACTGTTGAAAACGAATGTTGAAAGTTGAAAATCCAATGTTAAAAACGAATGTTGAATGTTGAAATCGAATATTGAGTGTTGAGAAAGAGTGTTGAATGTTGAAAACGAATGTTGAATGTTGAAAACGAATGTTGAAATTTGAAAATCGAATGTTGAAAACGAATGTTGAATGTTGAAAACAAATATTGAATGTTGAATGTCGAAATCGAATCATGAAAACGAATCTTGAAAGTTGAAAATCGAATGTTGAAAATGAATATTGAATGTTGAAAATCGAATGTTGAAAACGAATATTATATAATGAAATCGAATGTTGAATGTTGAATGTTGAATGTCGAAATCGAATGTTGAAAACGAATGTTGAAAGATGAAAATCGAATGTTGAATGTTAAAAATGAATGTTCAATGTTCAAAACGAATGATGAAAGTTGAAAATCGAATGTTCAAAACGAATGTTGAAAGTTGAAAATCGAATGTTGAAAACGAAAGTTGAATGTTAATGCTGAAAACGTATAATGAAGTTGAAAATCAAATGTTGAAAACGAATGTTAAAAGTTGAAAATCAAATGTTGAAAACGAATGTTGAATGTTGAAAACGACTGTTCATTGTTGAAAACGAATGTTGAATGTTGAAAATCGAATGTTGAATGTTGAAAACGAATGTTGAAAGTTGAAAATCAAATGTTGAAAACGCATGTTGACTGTTGAAAACGAATGTTGAATGTTGAAAACGAATGTAGAATGATAGAAGTTAAAAATCGAATGTTGAAAACGAATGTTGAAAGTTGAAAACGACTGTTGAATGTTGAAAACGAATGTTGAATGTTGAAAACAAATATTGAATGTTGAATGTCGAAATCGAATCATGAAAACGAATCTTGAAAGTTGAAAATCGAATGTTGAAAATGAATATTGAATGTTGAAAATCGAATGTTGAAAACGAATATTATATAATGAAATCGAATGTTGAATGTTGAATGTTGAAAACGAATGTTGAATGTCGAAATCGAATGTTGAAAACGAATGTTGAAAGATGAAAATCGAATGTTGAATGTTAAAAATGAATGTTCAATGTTCAAAACGAATGATGAAAGTTGAAAATCGAATGTTCAAAACGAATGTTGAAAGTTGAAAATCGAATGTTGAAAACGAAAGTTGAATGTTGAATGCTGAAAACGTATAATGAAGTTGAAAATCAAATGTTGAAAACGACTGTTCAATGTTGAAAACGAATGTTGAATGTTGAAAATCGAATGTTGAATGTTGAAAACGAATGTTGAAAGTTGAAAATCAAATGTTGAAAACGCATGTTGACTGTTGAAAACGAATGTTGAATGTTGAAAACGAATGTAGAATGATAAAATTTAAAACGCAAAATCCAATGTTAAAAACGAATGTTGAATGTTGAAATCGAATATTGAGTGTTGAAAAAGAGTGTTGAATGTTGAAAACGAATGTTGGAAACGAATGTTGAATGTTGAAAACGAATGTTGAAATTTGAAAATCGAATGTTGAAAACGAATGTTGAATGTTGAAATCGAATGTTGAATGTTGAAAACAAATATTGAATGTTGAATGTCGAAATCGAATCATGAAAACGAATCTTGAAAGTTGAAAATCGAATGTTGAAAATGAATATTGAATGTTGAAAATCGAATGTTGAAAACGAATATTATATAATGAAATCGAATGTTGAATGTTGAAAACGAATGTTGAATGTCGAAATCGAATGTTGAAAACGAATGTTGAAAGATGAAAATCGAATGTTGAATGTTAAAAATGAATGTTCAATGTTCAAAACGAATGATGAAAGTTGAAAATCGAATGTTCAAAACGAATGTTGAAAGTTGAAAATCGAATGTTGAAAACGAAAGTTGAATGTTGAATGCTGAAAACGTATAATGAAGTTGAAAATCAAATGTTGAAAACGAATGTTAAAAGTTGAAAATCAAATGTTGAAAACGAATGTTGAATGTTGAAAACGACTGTTCAATGTTGAAAACGAATGTTGAATGTTGAAAATCGAATGTTGAATGTTGAAAACGAATGTTGAAAGTTGAAAATCAAATGTTGAAAACGCATGTTGACTGCTGAAAACGAATGTTGAAAGTTGAAAATCCAATGTTAAAAACGAATGTTGAATGTTGAAATCGAATATTGAGTGTTGAGAAAGAGTGTTGAATGTTGAAAACGAATGTTGAATGTTGAAAACGAATGTTGAAATTTGAAAATCGAATGTTGAAAACGAATGTTGAATGTTGAAAACAAATATTGAATGTTGAATGTCGAAATCGAATCATGAAAACGAATCTTGAAAGTTGAAAATCGAATGTTGAAAATGAATATTGAATGTTGAAAATCGAATGTTGAAAACGAATATTATATAATGAAATCGAATGTTGAATGTTGAATGTTGAATGTCGAAATCGAATGTTGAAAACGAATGTTGAAAGATGAAAATCGAATGTTGAATGTTAAAAATGAATGTTCAATGTTCAAAACGAATGATGAAAGTTGAAAATCGAATGTTCAAAACGAATGTTGAAAGTTGAAAATCGAATGTTGAAAACGAAAGTTGAATGTTGAATGCTGAAAACGTATAATGAAGTTGAAAATCAAATGTTGAAAACGAATGTTAAAAGTTGAAAATCAAATGTTGAAAACGAATGTTGAATGTTGAAAACGACTGTTCATTGTTGAAAACGAATGTTGAATGTTGAAAATCGAATGTTGAATGTTGAAAACGAATGTTGAAAGTTGAAAATCAAATGTTGAAAACGCATGTTGACTGTTGAAAACGAATGTTGAATGTTGAAAACGAATGTAGAATGATAGAAGTTAAAAATCGAATGTTGAAAACGAATGTTGAAAGTTGAAAACGACTGTTGAATGTTGAAAACGAATGTTGAATGTTGAAAACAAATATTGAATGTTGAATGTCGAAATCGAATCATGAAAACGAATCTTGAAAGTTGAAAATCGAATGTTGAAAATGAATATTGAATGTTGAAAATCGAATGTTGAAAACGAATATTATATAATGAAATCGAATGTTGAATGTTGAATGTTGAAAACGAATGTTGAATGTCGAAATCGAATGTTGAAAACGAATGTTGAAAGATGAAAATCGAATGTTGAATGTTAAAAATGAATGTTCAATGTTCAAAACGAATGATGAAAGTTGAAAATCGAATGTTCAAAACGAATGTTGAAAGTTGAAAATCGAATGTTGAAAACGAAAGTTGAATGTTGAATGCTGAAAACGTATAATGAAGTTGAAAATCAAATGTTGAAAACGACTGTTCAATGTTGAAAACGAATGTTGAATGTTGAAAATCGAATGTTGAATGTTGAAAACGAATGTTGAAAGTTGAAAATCAAATGTTGAAAACGCATGTTGACTGTTGAAAACGAAAGTTGAATGTTGAAAACGAATGTAGAATGATAAAAGTTAAAACGCAAAATCCAATGTTAAAAACGAATGTTGAATGTTGAAATCGAATATTGAGTGTTGAAAAAGAGTGTTGAATGTTGAAAACGAATGTTGGAAACGAATGTTGAATGTTGAAAACGAATGTTGAAATTTGAAAATCGAATGTTGAAAACGAATGTTGAATGTTGAAATCGAATGTTGAATGTTGAAATCGAATGTTGAATGTTGAAAATGAATACAAGAAAAACTAGAGGCCCTAAAGATCCTGTGTCGCTCACCTTGGTGTATGTGAATATTAAAGGACACATGACAAAATTGTGTTTTATTGATGGTGATGTCTTTGTAGATCTTACTTTCACAGTGTAGATACTATTCTGTACGCTATCCGGAAGTCGCGATTTTCGAAGCGAGAACTTTTTGGATCACATTCTAAATTTGTTGGATATACTATATTAAACGGTAAGATGTTCATCTGTACATTGCTTAATGCTTAATTCAGCTGACATCGATATTCACAAATGGTTTATAATTAAATTTAGCACATTCATTATTCGTATCTTTGCCTTAATCAAGAGATTTTCAAGTGCATCACTAAGGAAAATCAGTCGGTGAACCTAAAAACAATCTTTTGGCACCCTTACTGTACAAATTAACGTAAAACCCAGACTTAATTAACTAAATAAAGTATATTTTAAGTGGTGGTAAAAGTTTCAGCCAGATCTTTGAAGCCAGAAATAAGAAAATTACACTTGTTTGAATTTCTCACTGTACGATCAGTCTCGCTTGTATATTTTGAAACTGTATGATCAGTCGTTATTTCACTGTATTCTAGTGGTGATTTCAAAGTTATTTACGATACATTAGAAGGGGGCAATTTTTATAAATAACACAAATATATTTCACTAAATTCACATCCTAAAAACTTATGAATCATGTTTAAGCTTGATAGGGTGTACTCGACTTACTTCATTAAGTATAATGATGTTTGAATGTTGCTGAGATAAGAGGAAGTTTTGTTTGTTTATATAAGTTCCAGAAATGTCCTCCGTTATACTTAAAATTGTACAAACACACAGATTTAATTGTTATACAAACATTCGAGGCCGTAATGTAGCCTATAATTGATTACAGTTCCTTCACTTTGTTTTGGATGTAGATCTGTCTCTTTCACACGCAATTGTACACTTCTTTGTAAAGCGGTGGTTTATAGTGATAATGAAGTCCGTCTTTCCGTTCGTCCGTTGGACCAGTACAACATGTTTCGCGGTTTTGTAAGCGCATCTCCTATAAACCACTTAATATACATTTGGGTTTCCAGACATTTTTAAATGGAGAGGGTGTCCAATCCAGGAGAATAGAGGATTACAAATATATGTTCACATACAAATGCATTGAAAGTTAAAAATGATTTTCAAACCGCCGGATCCCAATTGTCAATAAAAGACCCCGAAATGACAATGTTAAACAATTCAAACGAGAAAATTAACGGCCTTATTTATATAAAAAAAAGGAATGTATTTCGAATTTTATTAACAATCTTTTATGGGGTTTCTTTGTATAAGATACGGACTTGAACATTGCATTATATGGGGGCACCCAGCAGGTATTTCCAACCGTGGCGTCACCCCAAAAACCAATTGTTAAACTAATCTAAAATTGCTCCATTTTTAATCAATTAATGTATTATGGACCTTCTATTTCGAATTTTTGGTTAAAATATTTTTGATGTTTCTATATCTAAAATACGGACTTTGTCATAACCTTATATTGGGCGTACCTATTTTATATCCACAACTTCCTTCAGACACTTGTCATAACTTAATTAATCTTTTTCATTTTCCTTATCATTTAATTAAATTGTGCACCTCTTTTTTTTTATTTTTCGAAAATTCAGCAGTTTTCTAGTTCCATGATAAGGACTTTTCCACTACTTTATTGGGTGATACCAATTTACTATACGCAACTTTCAAAAACTTACCATATATTAATAAAACTTCCACATATTCGTTTTTGAATGATGCCCCTGTGCACCTATAATTTAGTTTTTTTGGTGGTCTATTTTTTTCCAAAACATGGACTATAGAAGTGGCGGGATATAATTTCGTCAATTCTTTGCTCAATACCTAAAGTTTTTAAACAAAGCTTTCTCTTTCTATTTTTTGTCATTTTAAAAGAGAAAAGCTTGATGTATGTTATCACCAATTGGTCAACGGCAGACGGTGTCTTTAAAAATGTAATAGTTAAACAGATTACTGCAACGACACACTAATACGAAGTCCACAAGCGAATCATGTATCGCTTTTTATGTATTTGATTTTAAATAAGACTGACGGAACAAAATATAATTATTTTGCAGTCTACAAAAATCATCAGAAATATATTTGTATTGTCTGATGAAAGAAATTACACGTTATAGTTCCATGGACACAATCATAATATCACATAGACACGTATATACCTTCAAAATGCCTTTGTTTTTTTTTCTTCAAAATCACGACTGGTCATACAGACAAAAAATATGAAATCGCTACTAGAATACAGTTACTTTTAGACTGATCGTACAGTAATTTATTTTGGGATCCTCACGGAAAGCATATTTTTTATTTGAAATACGAACATTCTACTTATATACGGTAAGAATATTGAAACAGTATATATTTAACTGTAAACTGATGCAAATATTTGCAATAAAAGATCATTTGATTTGTACTACGGGAGCAAAATTGTCCATCGATTTCACTTTTTTCTATGAAGTTGGTGTGATGCACACGTATACTTTATATTCTACTGCATGTTTTTGTTACAGTTACTAATATTTATGATGCTATACATACATTTAAGATGTGCAAAACACTTTATAGATATAGGAGTAAACAAATGATGAGAAAATGCACCAAAACAAAACCGTTCTGTTAGCCAGTTTGAAATCCTCGCTTCGAAAATCGCGACTTCCGGATAGCGTACAGAATAGTATCTACACTGTGACTTTACTAAACATTCTTGCTGCTTACAATTATCTCTATATATAATGAACTTGGCCCAGTAGTTTCAGTGGAAAATGTTAGTGAAAATTTACAAATTTTATGAAAATTGTTAAAAATTGACTTTAAAGGGCAATAACTCCTTAGGGGGTCAATTGACCATTTTGGTCATGTTGACTTATTTTTAGGTCTTACTTTGCTCTTTATTATTGCTAATTACAGTTTATCTCTTACTATAATAATATTCAAAATAATTTAAAAAAACGGCAAAATTTCCTTAAAATTACCAATTCAGGGGCAGCAACCTAACATGCGGCCATCTTGGTTGGTTGGCCAAGTCACGCCACACATTTTTCAAACTAGATACCCCAAAGATGATTGTGGCTAAGTTTGGATTAATTTGGCCCAGTAGTTTCAGAGGAGAAGATTTTTATAAAAGATTACTAAGATTTACGAAAAATGGTTAAAAATTTACTATAAAGGGCAATGACTCCTAAAGGGGTCAACTGACCATTTTGGTCATGTTTACTTATTTGTAAATCTTACTTTGCTGAACATTATTGCTGTTAACAGTTTATCTCTATCTATAATAATATTCAAGGTAATAACCAAAAACAGCAAAATTCCCTAAAATTACCAATTCAGGGGCAGCTACCCAAAAACGGGTTGTCGGATTCATCGAAAAATTTCAGGGCAGATAGATCTTGACCTGATAAACAATTTTACCCCCATTGTCAGATTTGCTCTAAATGCTTTGGTTTTGAGTTATAAGCCAAAAACTGCATTTTACCCCTATGTTCTATTTTTAGTCATGGCGGCCATCTTGGTTGGTTGGCCAGGTCACGCCACACATTTTTTAAACTAGATACCCCAATGATGATTGTGGCCAAGTTTGGTTTAATTTGGCCCAGTAGTTTCAGAGGAGAAGATTTTTGTAAACGTTAATGACGACGGACGCCGAGTGATGAGAAAAGCTCACTTGGCCCTTCGGGCCAGGTGAGCTAAAAAAAATGAATGTTGAATGTTGAATATTGAAATCGAATGTTAAATGTTGAAAATGGATGCAAGAAAAAAAATGAATGTTGAATGTTGAATGTTGAATTTTGAACCAACTTGACATCCGTCAACTACTCGTGTATTTACATTTTAACTCGATTCCAAATTAAGACATATCAGCATCGATAAAGAAACCAAAAATAAAGCTTTGTCAGCAAAAATAAAAGAAAGAAAAGAGTTGTTGAAACAGGAAATTCAAACAATTGGATTTTAGGATGAAAACAGGTGTTGTAAATGCTAAGTTAAAGAAAACAGCAACACGTAACGCGTTAAAGGCTCCGATCAACTTAAGAATCACCATTTACAACACTCAACAAACAAAATTAAAAAAATACCACTTCAATAAAAGAAATAATATACATCATTAATGTCAGAAAAGGTGCTCTTCGAACTGTTTTGTACTGTACACTTGGCTTTAATCATATATATTAAAGCCAAAACAAGAGGGATACCCTTTCACTTTCTATTTTCATTTGTTTATAACCAACCAACAATGCCGTATTTGGCAAAACCTTTTCAACTTTTAATCTTCAGTGCTGTACAATTTTGTACCTTTTTCACTTTCGATCTTTTATATCTTGGCGTTATGTATTCGGATTTAGTTTTCTGTAATTAGTTAATACCTCAGTTTCTTTATGTTAACTCTTTCATATACATTTGATCAAATTTACTGTTTGCAATAGCATGAATTGTTCTATATAATAAGAATGTTTTTATCCGGGGCATAAAATCAATGCCGTATTTGGCGAAACCTTTTCAACTTTTGATCTTCAGTGCTGTACAACTTTGTCCTTTTTCACTTTCGATCTTTTATATCTGGGCGTCACTGTTGATTTTTGTGTGGACAAGGCGCGTTTTTGGCGTATTGAATTTTAAACCTGATGCTTTTTGTTATCTATTAATCATGTTTTTCTTTGTCTAATATGTTCTCCTATTTATTTGTATTGTAGTCCTGTAATATTATGTTGTCATCTCAATGTTATATTTAACTTTGCCATTAAAGTGCGAGGTTTGGCATGCCACAAAACCAGGTTCAACCCACCACTTGTATTCCCCTTTAAAAGTGTCCTGTACCAAGTCAGGAAGATGGCCATTGTTATATTATTGTTCGTTTAAGTGTGTGTTGCAATTTAACATTGAGTCGTTTGTGTTTTCTCTTATTTTTGAGATATTGAGATAAGACGTGGCACGGTACTTGTCTATCCCAAATTCATTTATTTGGTTTTCATGTTATATTTGTTATTCTCGTGGTGTTTTGTCTGATGCTTGGTCCGTTTTTGTGTGTGTTACGTTTCGGTGTTATGTCGTTGTTCTCCTCTTATATTTAATGCGTTTCCCTCGGTTTTAGTTTGATACCCTGATTTTGTTTTTTTTCCATGGATTTATGAGTTTTGAACAGCGGTATACTACTTTTGCCTTTATTTATAACAATGTTGAGGAAAAATATTTATAAAATTACCGTTAAACTGAATATCCCCGAACTACTATAAATATATAACATCAACTGATAAAAAATCAAATTCAGTTCATGTCCTGCACGGAAGAAACAAATCTCAGATCATAATGCATACGTAATTCAGTTTAATTCAAGTATTAAGGGTACATTTCTTTTTATTCAAATTGAACACTTCAGGGGCGTAGCTACCGGGAGGCACGACAGCACGTGCATCCACGTCGTTTTCACAAAAAAAAAAGAAAAAAAAAAAAAGAAATGAAGAGAGAGAGAGAGAAATGTCCAATGAGTTGTCAATCGGAATCGGACAGCGACGCGTGATGCATGTAATATCTTAGACTATTATGATTATAATATTTGTTTAACGTCGGAGACTGTTGGTGTCCCGGATATTAGTTTGACAACCCATAGTTATAAGTGTTGATGAAGCTGTTCGAGTCATGTAGAAAAAAATCGTGGCTCCATATACACTTACACGCAGTTGCGTGTACATTGATTTGGCATGCAAAAAAGAAATGGCAAATCAAAATTTATAAATTGAATGTTAAAGGAAACAACTATGTTGTCACCTTTTTAATTAATGAAATATCATTAAATAACGACATTTGGTTTCAAAATAAAAAAAATGACAAGATCAGGAGGTAACTTGTATCTTTTACAAGATTTGAATTTATATTCAGTCTAAGACATGTAGTTTTGGAGAATATTTCACAGTGTACAGTTCATCCGTTTGGAATGAAATGTACCAATCGGCATTAGAATTATTAGATCCCTTCGATATCGTTGAAAATATGCCGAGGCGAAGTGGTCGACAGACTACCGGAGCCAATCACCCTGCAACCACGCCAAAACAGTATTGGAAATTCTTATGATTATTTGCGTTTTTAGACCATATGATAAGGGAACTGGAAAGTCGAGTCGCTTCAAGTATTATCTTCTTTGCGCTGTATCTGCTTCATCATAATGTAGGAAATATCACAAATCTCAATATTGTCTGAGACATCCGAAACTGACTTGTCATGTAATTTTGATGAATTCAATTGGGAAGGTCGCTCGATGCCGGACACGTACGCTGGTTTATAACATCTCGCGAGTGCTACCATACCATGATGGAGATCTTTCAGTCACGGTACTACATATGTAATTGAAAACAAATATACGATCAACAATGAACAACGACAGTTACATAGCATTACTGCATATTCATCGGGATTTCAGTGAGAATATTGACAAAGTAATAGTCTAAGAGAAGTTTCTTTCTTCCAAGACCCAAAGAGCAGATTTTGGACAATTTTGAGTAAATTCTTATCAAAAATATGAGTTGTTTATTTGTTACTCTATTCAGAAGATTTATTAATAGTTTTACATTCATAAATTTTTATCTACATATACATGTAGCTCCTCTTTCAGCCGTCCTATGACCAAAAACCGAAAAGAAACATTTTTCTGCAAAATAGGGTCCTAAAATTTTTTCGCATCGCTCCGCTCGGCAGAACTTGCTTCCACGTCGTTTCTTTCTAGCTACGCCCCTGCACTTTCCCGAACAAGTTCTCATGGTGAAGTACTAAGTGAAAATTAGCTGAAATTGTCTTTTTTTAATCTGTATCCAATTATTTAACATTTATATACAATAGATATATAACATAACATTAAAAAATATTCACAAAACAATGGTTAAAAGTAAAATGACAAAGACATCATCACAATAATGAAAAAGTTAATGCAATGACACCTTTAGTTGTGTAAAGTGTATTTAAACAGTTTTATAAAATCAATATTACTATTTACATTTCTAAATAAATTACTTCTTGTGAAGATATATCTCTATAGATAACTTGACTTTAGTGCTTGGGTCATGTATCATAAAGTGCAAACTATACTTACGTATAGGGGTTTTAAAAGTTCTTTACTGGCTCTAAATCCCTCGCACTGTTGACCAAACAGAATTGCTGATATTAACATTTAATAAAATAATTAAGCATTTATAGGAAGTAGAGATAAATAAAATACTTTTCAAAATGTTTTTTTATTGTTCTCGGATAGAAAAATATGTTGGTATGTATTTATACTCAATATGTTATAAGACTTGATCTCTATCAAGAAGTTACTCTAATTTATTGTCAAATTACTTTAAAGAGACAAATTATGTATGACCTTAAGCTAAGGTAGTTATTGTTAATTAACAGTGTATTTGACACTAAAACTGTAAAGTGAACCAGGCTTTTAATTTGACAATTTACACCAACTGAAAGCCATTAATGCAGCGAGAAACTCCCGCACCCGGAGTCGTCCTTCAGTTGACCCCTAAACAAATATGCATAAAAGTTCAGTGATAATGGACGTCATATTAAACTCTGAATTATACACAAGAAACTTAAATCAAAAATCATACCAGACTAACAAAGGCCAGAGGCTCCTGACTTGGGACAGGCTCCTGTCTTTGGACATTGTCACATACATACATATGTACGTTGAAATTATCTGATAAAAACCATTTCACTAGAAAATCATTTTTAGACTGTACTGCTACCCAAAATATTTCATAAATTTACATGTCATTAGAAAACAAATATTAAAGTATCAACACTGAAATGCACTGAACAATCACATTCGACGGAACAGTATCAGAATGTTTGGAACTTCAGCATGAAGCATCAATCTATTGGTGAAAAGTCAATTGACCTAGAAAATGTACAAATGTGCAAAAACATACAAACATCTACAAAAATTACATCTACCTATACCATTACAGATGAATCTATATCTAAATCATTATCATAAAATGAAACTGCAGTTTGTAAATATCCTTTCATTGCACTTTTCACATTGATTGAAAAATGTCTCAAGGGTTGATAGATTCATTTTTCTATCTTATCATTCCGAGCCTATCTGTTAGGTAATATTTGTTTATGGAAAATAAAAACAATATTTAAAGCACATGTTCTTCCTCCTTTTTTTTGTTTGCCTTTTTTCTGTACTTTCACTTTCACCGTTGTTGTAGATCTACTGGTCGTGGTTTAACGTCTTGATTATTTCTAGGTAATTCTTCTGTAGACGTATTTTATAATCTGGAACATCTTGTAATTCTAAAATAATATACATATTTATATTATACATCAGTTCTTCGGTGATAATGTTTGCTGTCTAATTCACTACAATTAAAAATAAGTTCCCATTATAAATTAAACCAATTACTATTTTAACCAATGACATTTAAGGGGAACATTTCTGCAAAAAAAAGGAATTGTTGCTTTTGTCATGTTTTTATTTTAATAGTATCTATCTGATAATGCATAATGTAAGTAATCAATAATATTTTTAAAACCATTTACAAATTTATGTCATGTTATATAGTTCAATAGATAAGTAATATGCCATCAAAGAAAGCATTCAGTAGTTTAAATCCTAATTTTGTTTTCATTTTTGATATTCCTGAATTATTTAATTTTGGATGTAAGGCGTCTTCTGATTGGCTGACGTCGTTTTGTTATCAGCTCATAGACATAATTATGTCATGTGACCGTGACGTCATCAAAGTTTTTTCGTGATTTTCTACGGTTCAAAATATAATTAAGAACTAAATTATAAGAAATGACTGTAATATTTTTTTTGCGTATTCGAAATAACATAACAAATGTGGCGGGTTATTCAGTGTGCCCCACATTTTGTATGTTATTACTTCATAGACAGAAAATATATTACAGTCATTCCTTAATTATTTTTGTGGTTTATAAAGATGCTATCAATATAAAAAATCATCAACCATTAATCTATCAAAAGGTAAAATCACAAACATACTGAACTCAGTGGAAAATCCAATCGGACAGTCACTAATCACATGGCAAAATCCAATGACAAAACACATCAAAAACGAATGAACAAGAACTGTCATATTCCTGACTTGGTACAGGCATTTTCAAATGTAAACAATGGTGGATTAAACCTGGTTTTAAAGCGCTAAACCTCTCACTTTGATGACAGTCTCATCAAATTCTGTTATATTTTCAATGAGGTGTGAACTAAACAGACATGACAAATAAAATAGCCAAAATATGGGAACAACAGTCACATCGTGTAACAATTTTAAAAGGAACAATTTAACAGAAATGATTGTCGGAAATATTGAAAATATTGATGTCAGTAAAAGAGTTGTAATCAACAATTCATTTGTCCTGTCGTTTTATCCATCGTCTTGACCCATCTAGAGTGTTTTATGATTTAGGCCACAAATTGGTCAGTCAACCTATCTTTCCTACTGTCTTTTAATGCAAAATATGCAATTGTAAGATGTCTGTGCAAACAACATTTGTTGCTAGAAAATAAACCAGCAGCTGAGACCATACAAATGAACTAGAGGCTCTAAAGAGCCTGTGTCGCTCACCTTGGTCTATGTGCATATTAAACAAAGGACACAAATGGATTCATGACAAAATTGTATTTTGGTGATGGTGATGTGTTTGAAGTTCTTACTTTACTGAACGTTCTTGCTTCTTACAATTATATCTATAATGGACCTTGCCCATTAGTAACAGAGAAAAATATTTGGTAAAAATTTACATAAATTTACCGTGTTCATGAAAATTGTTAAAAATTGACTATAAAGGGCAATAACTCCTTAAGGGGTCAACTGACCATTTAGGTCATGTTGACTTATTTGTAGATCTTACTTTGCTGAACATTATTGCTGTTTACAGTTTATTTCTATCTATAATAGTATTCAAGATAATAACCAAAAACGGCAAAATTTCTTTAAAAATTACCAATTGGAGGGCAGCAAGCCAACAACCGATTGTCCAGTTCATCAAAAAATTTCAGGGCAGATAGATATTGACCTGATAAACATTTTTATCCCATGTCAAATTTCCTCAAAATGCTTTGGTTTTTGAGTTATAAGCCAAAAACTGCATTTTACCCCTATGTTCTATTTTTAGCCGTGGCGGCCATCTTGGTTGGTTGACCGGGTCACGCCACACATTTTTTAAACTAGATACCCCAAAGATGATTGTGGCCAAGTTTGGATTAATTTGGCTCAGTAGTTTCAGAGGAGAAGATTTTTGTAAAAGATTACTTAGATTTATGAAAAATGGTTAAAAATTGACTATAAAGGGCAATAACTCCTAAAGGGGTCAACTGACCATTTCGGTCATGTTGACTTATTTGTAAATCTAACTTTGCTGAACATTATCACTGTTTACAGTTTATCTCTATCTATAATAATATTCAAAATAATAACCAAAAACAGCAAAATTTCCTCAAAATTACCAATTCAGGGGCAGCAACCCAACAACAGGTTAACCGATTCATCTGAAAATTTCAGTGCAGATAGATCTTGACCTGATAAACATTTTTACCCCATGTCAGATTTCCTCTGAATGCTTTGGTTTTTTAGTTATAAGCCAAAAACTGCATTTTACCCCTATGTTCTATTTTTAGCCGTGGCGGCCATCTTGGTTGGATGACCGGGTCACGCCACACATTTTTTAAACTAAATACCCCAATGATGATTGTGGCCAAGTGTGGTTTGATTTAGCCCAGTAGTTTCAGAGGAGAAGATTTTTGTAAAAGTTAACGACGACGGACGACGACGGATGACGGACGCCAAGTGATGAGAAAAGCTCACTTGGCCCTTCGGGCCAGGTGAGCTAAAAAGGTAGAATGAGCAGCATTCTGGATGCAGTAGCACTTACTATCAATTAGTGAACAAGGTTCCTTTTAATATTGTAAATTTGTTGGCCACACAATTGGGGAACAGTACTACATAAACAGTGATAAATAACACTGTTTTAAAATAGTCTGAAATATGCTACAGAAAATGCATTGTACCATGAACAAATAGTGTACACATGAACAAATGCAAATTGATTTTATTTTAAAAAATATTCCAAATCTGGTAAAATATTATAAATTGCAAGCCGAGATGAAATATAATTTGTAGGATGTTACAATAATTCGACTCTTTTTGTATTGTCATAAGTGTAACAAATAAACAGCTATTTCTAATGTTGATGAAAGGATCAAATGCACACCAGGGATCTCTAATGTTTAATGATGACACATACAGATCTTACCTGTTTTATAAGGTGGTGGCACTGAGCTGGATGAATCAGACATCAATTTTTCTGCTAGATCTTCGTATCCAGTATTTTGCATTAAAACATCAATACACATAGATTTATTAGGCTCTCCCCTTTTGATCACTATATCTAGCATGGTGTTTTCCTGATCAGTATTTTGTTCAATGCTGCGTCTGTCATCCACTGATATCACTAACTTTGTCATCATTTGATCCAAAATATCCCTCAGGTCTAATTTGGAATATGAAATGATATAAGATAACACATTGAAAATTAATGATAGATATGATAGAGAATAAGGAGATGTGGTCATATGTGTTAATATGACAACTATTCATCGACCAAAGGACAAATAGATAAAAAATTACAGGTCAAAGCAAGGCCTTAAATACAGGTAATTAACAAAACAGAAAAGTATAAAAAATCCCAAAAATCAGAAGATGTGAAACTATTCAAAAGAAGAAAATTCAAAGTCCTGGTACCTACTTTAAACATAAACAACACGACGGGTGCCACATGTGGAGCAGGATCTGCTTACCCTTTCGGAGCACCTAAGATCATCCCTAGTTTTTGGTGGGATTTGTGTTGTTTATTCTTTAGTTTTCTATGTTGTGTCATGTCACCGACTCATGTGTACTATTGTTTGTCTGGTTTCAAGTTACTTGTGATAAGCAAATTTCTTTTTAAATAAGTGTATATTCTTGTCTTAGACATGATTTGAACAGCATGCTTACATGATTTGTATCACAAAGAAGACTACTTTTGGGGCAACAATCCAGCAAATATTTGGTAATGCTAAAAAAAATACTTCTGATCTGACCATTAGAGCAAATATTCCCCCTATTCAAATTTCATATTATGCAACTATAGACTTTTGATGAGGTTGACAATGATTCCGAAAAAAACAGAGATATGATGTTCACTGAAGCAAAATAGACCGTTAATAATCTCGTTTGCACGACTAAAATTTGATATGTTTAGCCCTTTTGTAGCTTACTATGCGTTATGGGTTTTGCTTATTGTTGATTTTGCGTGTTTCATCTACTTAAGACTCATGAATAACGCTCTGATCAAAATAGTCAAAAAGACAAACATGTTCAAAGTTGGCAATACTGTACTTGCAAAGCTTGAAATACACGCTTATATTTGTGAATCTTTTTATCTATACTATTAAATGAGGAGACCTCATTTTGTGTGTCATTTCTCTTCCTTCCACACTAAATTTATCGTTATACCTCTATGTCCTATATGTACCATCCATAGTCGCATTTGTCATCCTTGCTTATGATAAGTTCCGTATGGGTTATTTTGGGAGGAAAACGAAAAAATGTGTCTGGATAGTTTTTCCGTCATTGGACGGAATTTTAAGTGAGATTAGACTTCCAGTTTGCATTTTTCTGTGTTTGAACATACCTATACTAATAAAGTGCATTTGCTATCTTCTATGAATTTCAAGGTTACCAACCACGGCGATCACAGAGTTGATTATATAGAGAGGTTCTCTACAATATATCTATGACCGCCGTGGATTGATTAGTAAACGGGGAATTGATAGTAAAAAGAAAATATATTTATAGTAATGAATGTTCATAATATACAGACAAACGCTAGCGTTATTGAAATGAATAAAAAAAAACAAGAAACAAGGGCATTTTGGAAAAGAAACAAGAGGCTCTCAAGAGCCTGAATCGCTCACCTTAATTCTTTTGGTTAAATTTCTCATCAATGATTATTTTGGCTTTTCAATTTATTTAAATGTTTTTTGGATCGTCCTATTTTCTCCAAAAGCCAAAAAAAATAATCATTTTCTCCTATGTTTTATTTTAGCCATATGAGCTATGTTTCTTGACATACAAGGAAATAAAATATAAAATTTATACTAGATACTCTGAAACTCATTTAGCCTAAGTTTGGCTGAAATTGATACAGAAGTTTCAAAGGAGAAGATTTTTTTAAAGTAAGTCAACATGATGAACAAATTGTGAAAAAAGTCTTTAAAGGGCAATAACTCCTTAAGGGGTCAATTGACAATTTTGGTCAAATTGACTTAATTGAAGATCTTACTTTGCTGAACATTATTGCTGTTTACAGTTTATTTCTATCTATAATTATATTCAAGATAATAAACAAAAACAGCAAAATTTCCTTAAAATTATCAATTCAGGGGCAGCAACCCAACAACAGGTTGTCTGATTCATCTGAAAATTTCAGGGCAGATAGATCCTGACCTGATAAACAATATTACCCATGTCAGATTTGCTCTAAATGCTTTGGTTTTTGAGTTATAAGCCAAAAACTGCATTTGACCCCTATGTTCTATTTTTAGCAATGGCGACCATGTTTATTGATAGATCATAACTTCGGATACAATTTACAAACTAGATACCCTAAGGAACATTCAGTTAAAGTTTGGAAGTATTTTGCCAAGTAGTTTCAGAGGAGAAGAATTTTGTAAAAGATTACTAAGATTTACGAAAAATGGTTAAAAATTGACTATAAAGGGCAATAACTCCTAAAGGGGTCAACTGACCATTTCTGTCATGTTGACTTATTTGTAAATCTTACTTTGCTGAACATTATTCCTGTTTACAGTTTATCTCTATCTATAATAATATTCAAGATAATAACCAAAAACAGCAAAATTTCCTTAAAATTACCAATTCAGGGGCAGCAACCCATCAACGGGTTGTCTGATTCATCTGAAAATTTCAGGGCAGATAGATCTTGACCTGATAAACAATTTTACCCCATGTCAGATTTGCTCTAAATGCTTTGGTTTTTGAGTTATAAGCCAAAAACTGCATTTGACCCCTATGTTCTATTTTTAGCAATGGCGACCATGTTTGTTGATAGATCAAAACTTCGGATACAATTTATAAATTAGATACCCTAAGGAACATTCAGTTAAAGTTTGAAAGTATTTGGCCCAGTAGTTTCAGAGGAGAAGATTCTTGAAATAGTTTACGACGACAGACGACGGACGACGACGGACGCCAAGTGATGGCATAAGCTCACTTGTCCCTTCGGGATAGGTGAGCTAAAAAGGAGGAGCCGGGCTAGAAAAACAATTTTCCTGTTTCAAAGTACCCATGACTATTGATACCTTTTTCTGAAATTCTTAAGTCATAAAATCTTTCACAAAACTTCATCGTATCACGAAATATATTTAATAGAGAGGGTCTATATAAATAAACAATGACCACCGTGGATTGATAAGTAAACTGAGGTTGAT
This sequence comes from Mytilus edulis, assembly GCF_963676685.1. Classification (NCBI taxonomy): domain Eukaryota; kingdom Metazoa; phylum Mollusca; class Bivalvia; order Mytilida; family Mytilidae; genus Mytilus; species Mytilus edulis. Next base: position 78,282,170 of record NC_092355.1, on the reverse strand, counting down.
AGTAAAAAGCAAACACACTTTATTTATAGTAATGAATATAAAAAAGAAGATGTGGTATGATTGCCAATGAGACAACTATCCACCAAAGACCAAAATGACACAGACATTAACAACTATAGGTCACTGTACGGCCTTCAACAATGAGCAAAGCCCATACCGCATAGTCAGCTATAAAAAGCCCCGATAAGACACTGTAAAACAATTCAAACGAGAAAACTAACGGCCTTATTTATGTAAAAAAAATGAACGAAAAACAAATATGTAACACATAAACAAATGACACCCACTAAATTACAGGCTCCTAATTTGGGACAGGCACATACATAAATAATGTGGCGGGGTTAAACATGTAAGCGGGATCCCAACACTCCCCCTACCCTGAGACACTGGTATAACAGTACAACATAAGAACGAACTATAAAAATCAGTTGAAAAAGGCTTAACTCATCAGATGACCAAAAACACAAGAGGAAGTTCGTAATATACTTAACGTATGTTCATATTGAAATTAATAGAAAACACAAAAATGGGATTTGGAAAAAAAGGAAGAGTAGAAAACAGTTTTCCTCTCCCCAAGTACCTATGACTTTTGATATGTTTCCTGGATTTCTCCAGTCATTATTTGTTTGTACAAAAAATCATTCTACAACACTAAACATACTTTCAACCGCGCTCTGAATGACCGTGATTTTGCATGCGTATTCTAGTATATTACATTTATTAATAACAATGAAAATTACAATACTTATTAATATCAAATTGTGGTGGTAATTAGAGAATGAATTGTATTATCTAGCTATGTCGATGTTTCTTCTGAATCAAATTGTAGACCAAATATAAATTTCGTTGAACCAAACTAAAATCAAAGAAATTAAATAAATAAAATGTCAAACTTACCTGATAAACTAGGGTCAAACTGCTTTTTTTCCTGTTCCTGTAGAATAAACAAGCATACATAGAGTTTGACCCAAGACTCCTTAATGTGTTTTCTACTATAAAACTTTGATAGACCTAAATATACAGTTTTACGACAAGTATCCCATAACATTTACATGAACCAAGAAAATGAGGTCAAGGTCAGATAAACAAAGTCGGAAATACATGTTCACTTTTGAATCCATACACCAACTATAGTAGACCTTTTGCCTATAGTATACCTATAGATTATTACATTGATACCAGTGGATTATAGGATTTATCCAATTGAGATAGTTAAATTGTCAATTTTAAAGTCCAAGCCTTGGCGAGGACTTTAAAAATTAAAATTTAACTATCGAGATTGGATAAATCCGATAATCCACGCGTAACTATGTAATAATCTGTTTCTCTAATGATTACATTTTCCTTTTTTTTCTGTAAAAAAATCCCCTTCTACTTTCCACGAAGTTGTCAATTTCATTAACACCTATTAGAACATTTTCATTCGTTCAATGAGCTGAGAAAGGTTATGACCCTAAAACTCAGCCAATCATCTTCTGAGATCACAGGCAACCACACATTGGTTAATTTGTTTTATACAATTGGTTTGGAAAGGGATATATTTCCATAGAATTAGAGACAAGAAATTATTTCTAACCATAAAAACTTTATATCAAACAATGAACCATGACAATGTGGTAAAGGTCAGATGATATCTACCAGATAGACATACCGGTATACACCTTAAATTAATCTCAACAAATAAAGGTGAGTATGCTTGTAGACCAAAACACTAAGACATAACTTTGGGTTTTAGGTTAAAGTTAATAATAATAATTGAAAGTTTGGCAAACATAAATTTATTTACTAACTATCGATAACACATGGGTTTGTTGTTATATTATGCATATTTATTCATGTTTACAATAATATTTAAATTAATTTTGCATAACAATAAGTCACCTTAATAAAGTTAAGAGTTTAAAGTTCTTTATATGACAACACAGACTGGTCATTCGCGGTAAAAGTTTACGTTGAAAATCCATTTTTGACTATTTTATTTATCATGTCTGTTTAGTTCACGCATCATTGTAAATATAACGGAATTTGATGAGACTGTCTTCAAAGAGAGAGGTTTAGTGCTATAATACCAGGTTTAATCCACCATTTGCATTTGCAAAAGGCCAGTACCAAGTCAGGAATATTACAGTTCTTGTCCATTCGTTGTTGATGTGTTTTGTCATTTGATTTTGCCATGTGATTATGGACTTTCTGATTAGATTTTCAATTTAGTTCAGTTTTTTTTGTGATTTTACTATTTTCATAGCTTGACCTTTGGAAGCTCAGTCTTAGTGCAGTAAAGTTTTAATTCCCTCCACCCTGTGAACATGTTTTGTATAAGTATATAATTACTGTATGTTTTTACGCATTACGTTTTTTCTGCAGATCTTAAAAAGAACATTATGCTTGTTTCTGATTTAAAAGATTATATTTCATTATTTTTCATTGTAGATATGTTTGTAAGACATGTAAGCTGCAGCGGTCTTAGTGTGCTGGCAAAGCGATTTGAAGATAGTTGTATTATAAGATAATGGAACTTTGCTGCACTTGTCTAGGCGAGCTATTTCTCATGTTTGAGTTTTTGTTCATAAATACTTTATGTGCGTTTGGACCACAAATAAGAAAACAATTTAGAACGGGCACATCACAATTTACATATATGATGAGTTAAAAGTGCTATATTTCAAGGTAAAGGACAGATAAAGGTTAACTTGCTCATTATTGAAAGCTGCACTTTGCACTATATTTGTTAAGTATAATGTCATTTAGTCCCTGTTGGAGAGCTGCATCATTGGCAATCATACCACATAATTTGAAGTCATCTAAAACAGCAATCAATACATGTTTTATGACCTTTTGGAGTTATTGAGTACTAAGAATACGTCTATGTACCTCTTAATGTTTTTTGTCTGTAACTGATAGTTTTTCTGAACGTATCATAGCAAGATATGAGTGCAGATATTTTATGATTTTTTTACTAGTAGTAAATGAATTTATGAAACATATGAGATCAAGCTTTATAGTATAAACAAGTCTTGCAGATAAATTTCCAAATTGCTTTGAATCCCTGATATAACCTTTTCCATTTCTATGGGGATATTAATACACATTTTTTGCTAATTTCACCAATTTAAGACTCTCCTGTATATGTGTTTATCTACTTACCAAACTGGCATTAATGTTTGGCTCAACATCATACGTTTTCATCACATAAGCTAGTCCATCAGACGCTTTAACATTTTTCAGTGCTACCATTAGTCTGTAGATTGTTGGCTTTACCTGGCCAGATTTCCATTTGATGAGAAGATCATGAAATTGACCATAAACATCCCTTGGATTGTTTTTTATTGTCGCCTTAATGCTATTAATGCTTAGTTTTAATTCAATGCCTAAGTGAACAATGCAATCACCTATCAATTGTTTTTCTGTCAAACTATTAATTACGTCATCTGAAGGTTCATCTTGTAGGCCAACATTAGCTATTTCTGTAACAAAAAAAGACAGAAAGAAACTGGAATTTTTTGAATGTCATATCAAAACATGATATTATCATGTGGAATAGTCCATGGGACATAGATGATACCCCATTTGCATATAGCATTATAAAGCATTATAAAGGGACATAAATCAAGAACGTTAACAGTAACACTACCAAAATTTGTTCCTGATTTGAGTTTTCTAGCATTCTATACATGAAAATGGCTTATAACATGTTGAGGGAAACTGAAGTTAGAGAAAGGAAACAAAGCATTTGGCAATGTATCTTCTTTAACGGAACATAACTCTTAATCAGCAAAAGTAATGCCAAAACAAATAACCCATTTCAAACTTGATATGTGTTTTGTGGTACATGTAATAAATATTCGGTTTCATATCATTTGGTTGTGGCACAGTAAAAAAGAAAACGAAATGCAAAACTTTTAAAGCTTTGTATGCATACGTTGGTCACCAAAATTCAAAATTGATTTTTTTAGTGGTAATGAGCATTATAAATAAGATTCATAACATTAAGTTAAGAGAACAGAAACCATTTTTGGAACGTGCGGCAAAGACATAATAGTTATTAAAGGTACCAGGATTAACAATCTTTTATCCTTATTTTGAAGTATTACAATAAAAAATGATCGAATATATCTAGTTAATAAATCAACATACATGAAACTTAAATGTAATGATTCATTTTGTTTGTGTGTAGTAGAAATAAATTCACCATATATGCAATGATTAAAATAACCAGAAAGGCTCTAATAAATTAATAAGAGCAAATAAAGTATGGAGTTGAAGTGCATTGAAGACCAAATAATCCTTAAATTTTGCCAAATGCAGGTACGTTAATCTATTACTGAGGAAATTATATAAAGCAAGATTCGAAGCCATAAATTAAAGATAAATATTTTTTGTAATGAATCAGCCACTCAATTATACAAATACACCTACTTGTTAAAGTTTGATCCTCTCTGTGTACCTGAAATATGTCAGAGGTAAAATTGAATTAAAGTCTTTAATAGTATCAAAATCAAATATAAAACCAAGAAAAACCCGATACATATTCTATAAAAATGTAAATTGTCATGTTGTCCTGTGATGCCAAATAGGAACATTGGTGTTATAGGATTCAAGGCATATTATTATTCATAGGCAAACGCATATATGTATTGAAATGCAGGAACATAATGACATTGCATATAATGCAGAAATAATTGATGTACTTTTTTGTAAAACACTACACATATATGAAGATATTATTGTTGCTTTACTGTTGCAAGGACTTTAATTGTTACATTTTTACCTTAAGTCTATACACTATTCTTAAATCAAGTGCTTTAGAAACACAATTAATAAAGTGTAATTTATATTTTCATGAAATATAAACACATTGTACCAGTCTTGCATTGTTTAGCTTTATTACTTCATTGCAGGCGGTGTGATGTGTTTTATACAATATGTATTTACCTGACGTTTCGATCTTTTTTTTTCCTTAGCATTATCTTATAAATGTTTATGTACCATCTACTTAACCATATGATTTGATTGGTGAAAAAGTCTTTATTCGTCACAAACAAATATAACAAGTGAATCTGTGAGCTACCTCTTACTATTGATATCCTGCCACTAAAAGAACATGGTAAACATAAAATTTGTTCAGCGGAGAATCACGGTATACTAGGTGACTTAATAAAATTTCATAAATCCTTGTATTGTAGTTTCCGAGTAAAATGTGACAAACATTTTCAAATTGGTTAACATCTTTAAATGATACAAATGATCGATAAACAGGAATGTATAAGTTATTAATCTGAAAACACATCACACAGTATATGTGACTTACATAAAATATGAAACCAAATTTCAGAAATCCTGGTATTGTAGTTCCTGAGAAACATGCAACAAAAAATGAACGTCATTGGAAGGGCGGATGAATGTACACACAGAAGTAACACAACAGTGTAACAAAATTAAGTCAGACAAAAAAAAATGATTTTATTTATCCAACCTGACACAGATAGTGCTGTCTTTTAATAGCCGTCAGTGCCATCTGCAGTTTTCTGAATGTTGCATTCATTTGGTTACTTTCTGTTTTATCCCTCCATTCAAAGAGCCCCATCAACATAAAATCCATAGGATTTGAAAAATAACGAAAATTTAAGTTCTCCAGATCATTTTTTTCCATTCCAAGTTTTATAAAGAAGTTGGAGAAGTCCCCAATACCGATTGTTCTTGCTAGTTGCACGAAATGATGATTATCTGGTTTCAAGTCCAGTGTTTTTGTTTCAGGACCTGGAAGAGTAAATTAGTTGTTTAGCTAAATGAGGATACAATAGCTATAGTAATAATGTTGACATTGTGTCTTTATTTTACTTTTTTTTTCATTATTTTAGTAAAATGTTTTTAGCTGAAAGTTGCTCTTTTTGCAAAACTTGTTTCATCAGTAGTACATGCAGTGTTTTGATTTAAATATTTTTCAAACCAAATATAAAAAAAAATCAAAAATCATAAAAAAATCAAAAACACCAAAATAAGAAAATGCCTGTGCATCAAAGTCATAACAACACTGTTACATAATTAATAGAATTCAATTATTTATAAAACGACAGTTTTTCAATAATATGAACCACACCAAATATATCTTATATCTTGCTTTATTATTTATATGGTCCGAGACCACAATTGTCGTCCCTTGATTTTCGTTGTCTACAAATATAGTACCTAGAGTTGACAGAGAGTTACTTGCCATTAATTTTTATACACCTTCCAAATTAATTTGTCCATGTGTAATGCCTCAAATTGCAAGTAAGGGGGTGAAATTAAACTGTAAAAAAAATTTGGTCCTGAATTTTTAAGGAAAGTAGTGATTTGGTCCAGCTGAAAAAGGTTAAATATTACAACTTCGGAAGCTGTCAAAAGATTGCAAGACACCTTAAACATAAAATTGTCTTTACTTTGAGTTAGAGCCGATGAAGTTTTCATATAATTTGTCCCAAAAGTAGTACAACACACTGTCAAAATTTCATTGAGAAAGGGTAGGTGGGATTTTTAAAATTTTCATTGATGTTCTAAAAGATATGCACTACGAAATAATTGTGGTCTCAGACCATATCTAGAATAATGTTATCTTTTATTGTTTATTCTATTACCTTTACAATTTGAGTCACAATGCTTCTTATTCTGAAAATAAACAAATACACTTGATCAGCTTTTAGTTTGCAACCAGCATGTTTTGGTAAATATTTACTCAACCCTTTGATTTTCAATGGTATCCCTTGTTTCATTAGTATTTTTTGTTGCAGGAATACAAAACTTTAAAGTTCACACATACCATTTTCATCATCCAGCTAGTTATGTTAACCACTGTTTTTGTGACAAGCTGGATTTCCTTAATCTAATAAAGAAGCTTTTGATTTGATGATGACTACTGCAGTTGTATGCATACTGTACTGTAGATTATAGAGTGTTTTGTTCACTTTCAACTTTGATTAAAGCAACTCTCCCCATAATTTACTTATTTTTTTAATATTAAGTGCCTCACATATCTATGCATAACGAGATATGATCAGTAAATATCAACAAGATGCTCTCGAACCCAACAGCACAAGTGATCAGACAAATCGTATTCTTGAAATCATGAGAGCATATACTATTAGTGCTGTCATTTATTACATCAAAACAGTACTGAACACAAATTAGAATTAATACTGAATACTGGCAAGTAAAACTAATATTGGTAAAACTATTATCAGGAACCATATGGAAGCTTCATTAGTTTGTCAGACATGATTAATTAACTTCTAAAAAAGGAGGATGCATAAAGATATTACTAACCTTTTCAAAAACCCAATTCAAAGGACATTTTGTTTTATGTATTTTCTTGTTCTTGCATATCCAATTTTCTTTTGTTCTTGCATCTGTCAAAGGTACTAAACACGTTTTACCGTTGCACATTTCTCCAACTTCTATTTCAAACAGATCTGATATGGAATGGTGACTTTGTTTACCAAAACAACGTGGGTAAAACTGAAGAATTCGTTCAAGTGCCAAAGTCAGGCATTCCTGTGTTGTTGTTGCTAGATCTGGTGATATGAGCTGTTTTGACACATCATTGACGAGGTATGCAAATAATCTCTGACCTTCAACCTTAATATGAAGTTCATTTCTGTTGTCAGCATCCATAATCGCAGATTGAAAATAAAGACAAAAACGATTGTCCTCTTCTTTCAGAGACCAGATATTTATTGCAGCCCCTATAAGTTTGAACGACAAAGCAGATGGAACCACTGTCTCCTTAAGATGATAAGCTATGCACAGTGTTCTGTCATCTGTTGCATTTCTCTGCATTTGTTTTGGAATCTTTTGCTTCACAATGCAGGGTACTAGAAATAAGTCTGCAGCAGCGTCTTTTTCAGTGTAGCGTTTAGGTTCTACAAGGATATCTAGATGAAGGAGGACTTGGATTATATATTCCTTAGTTCTGACATCCGTCAAAATTTCTTTGAAAGCTGGTTGTGACCAAAGAGTAAACAGGTCTGTCTTCTTTAGAACTCCAGTAGATGATAAATTTTCCAGTATGTCTCGGACGGGTCCTTTTTCTGGCCAAAACATTTTGTCTGTAACAAAGGCTCTCAGGATATTGACCATTGCTGAAGGTTGAATGACAATGAAATCTCTTAAAGCAGGTTCATCGAAATACAACAGCTTTCCGATTGAGTGCTGAACAAGTAAGAAATCGTCTACTCTTCTTTCATTCAGAGCAAATTCTTTATTAGATTTGTTTCTCTCTAAAAGTTTTTCTTTTGTTATCAGCTTTACTCCATCTGCTCTCATATCTGATATTTGTAAATCAAGAGGCACCCAAACAATCGGCATCTGTTGTCCCCATGTTGACTGCTGAAAGGCGATATCAACTAATGTATCCTTCAAGTGCTCAATATCTTGATCTGCTGCATCGGTTGCATTCATGAAAAAGACATTGTCATACATGATATGTTCATGAAGCTTGTGTAAGGAAAACATTTTCTGCAGATCTTCTTTGAATTTAAGGACCAGTTTCTTTTTCTCATCCTGTCAATCATAACAATGAAATGAATACATTTTTTTATTTCACGAAAACAAAAATATTTTTGGACAGCTCTGAATTTAAAAATTAAAATCACAAAAATAAATATAATATTTTCAAACACTGTAAACAATTAAATAAAATATTTTAACCGATGAGTCAAAATCTTCAGTTTTAGCTCTTTTAAAACGTATTTCAGATTCTAGACTATGCAAATGAATTTATTTTATCCTCTTGAATGCTGAATTGGTTACTGCAAACTATTTTGAAATGAATACTTTTTCTTCTGTTTCCCGCCGATATAACCAAAAAGTGTCCCACAACAGAAACCTTCTTATATTTAATGCGTTTTCCTCAGTTTTAGTTTGTTATCCTGATTTTGTCCATGGATTTATGAGTTTTGAACAGCGGTATACTACTTTTGCCTTTATTTGTCTTATCAAAGTGGAAAAATTAAAGCGAGAATTCGTTTCAATAACCATAACTTGATCGAAGGACTAAGTTTTCAATGCAAAGTCATGTTTTTTCAAAATATTATTTTATAAGTGTTTAGTGTTTTCGTCTAAACTGTTAAATCAACATTAGTAGTTAGTTTGGGGCCCTTTATAGCATGTTGTTCGGTGTGAGCCAAGGCTCCATGTTGAAGGCCGTACTTTAACCTATAATGGTTTACTTTTTAAATTGTTATTTGAATGGAGAGTTTCATTGGCACTCACACCACATCTTCCTATATCTATTAATTCAGAGTATTTTAGTACTGTTTTCACTGGAATGTATACAAGAAATTGGAAATTTTAGATCAAAGTTGTAATGTATGCTTAAGGATGATTGCCTTCTGATGTAGTTCATGTAGTTCTAATGGCATTGACTTCGAAATTTTAAAATTATTACAGATTATCTTTTTTAAGGCTTAAGGGCTTCATATATATATAGTAGTTGTCGTTTGTTTATGTACAATATATACGTGTTTCTCGTTTCTCGTTTTGTTTATATAGATTAGACCGTTGGTTTTCCCGTTTGAATGGTTTTACACTAGTAATTTTGGGGCCCTTTATAGCTTGTTGTTCGGTGTGAGCCAAGGCTCCGTGTTGAAGGCCGTACTTTAACCTATAATGGTTTAATTTTTAAATTGTTATTTGGATGGAGAGTTGTCTCATTGGCACTCACACCACATCTTCCTATATCTATATATATATATATGATTACATAAAAAGGCTGTTTTTGGTATATGAAAAGTACATTTAAGTATTATTTAATATGACCAATATAGGTTGGGCCCTTAACTTAAACTTGGTCCTTGAAAAACAAGAATTAAGTTTAGTGCCTGATTGTTTCAATTGTTAAATATTTAAAAATAGGGCAGGAGAAACAGTTTTGTCACTGAAATTTTGCATATGTGTGTTGAAAAGTAAGATGGGAAAATGAATAATAAAGGCAGACAAACCTCTGAGAAGCTATCACTGTGAGTGGCAGCAAACAAAATTCTTGGCATTTTATCTTCAGTTTTGTTACAGTATGTCAATACAGAATTAATCCAATGCTCCAGAATAGCTACAACAGTAAACCAAGTAATAAAATGTTTCCAAAAGATTCATTTTATTTCAAATTGCTTGAATTTTCATGATTAACAGTACAGAGGTTTTCCAAACCTATTTTCTGATTTTTCTGCAGACTTCTCAATAATATATTTTATCATGATGGATATATATAACTGTATAAAGCTTGCCATTTTAACCATGATTACATTGATTCAAATTCATGTTACTTTTCTTCTCTTAAAAACTAATCAAATAATTGGTTAACTATAGTATTGAAATACAAATATTATTGATTGCTGCAGAAGCGCTTTATTCTTAAAATAACATTTTGCTTATCATTCTGGATACAATACATTTGTTTTATATACAGATATAGTTTGAAATTTGACTTAAAATAGCACAAATAAATTAAATGATGTTTCTTGTTTTGTAATGTCTTAGGACGGAAATATTTTACAGCCTTTAACATTAAACTTTTGATTATTATCACTGTTTCATTTCCGTAGATCAATCATTATCAGAATGCAGTGGAATAAATGGTTAAACTGTCTGAATTATTCTTTTCATCTCCTTTTAATTTGCTAGACACAATCTAGCTACTCTAAGACTGACGAATTTGGACTAGGAATCATGAATGACAACACTGTTGACAATATATCAATCGTGACTGCGAAAAGTGTGAATCAAACTCATTTAATAAAAGTTTTATGAACTCGGTGTTTCTGTATTGTAAATGTTATAGATTCTCGATCTCCTATATTGGCCCTTCAGTATCTTGTTTACTACACATAACTTCGAATCTATATCAGGGTCAATACAGAAACGTCCAATTAATTACATTATATTATAATCTCTTAGAGTATTTCAAAATCCAATTGTCTATTCAAAGCCACTTACATGCTGCAGTAACATCTCCTTGCGGATATTCTTCTAATTCTGTATAAAGGCCTTTACGTCCATCAAACATCAGAATGAACGTTCCCCTGTGCTGGATAAATAACTGATGGGTCATATCAAATGATTTTTGTCCACCAAAATCGACCAGATCTGATGGTGCTATATTCATGATATTTGTACCTTTCTTAATCTTTACCAATAAGTCATCTTGAATGGAATTAGCAGTATGGATTGGTTGTTCCTTGAAGTCTTTTGATGTCTCCTGATTGGATTTCGATGACATGTGTTCCTGATTTGAAGGACCCAGATTTACATTCGATAGATTTAATTGATTTCCCTTTGTTTTAACATGAGACTTTGGATCACCTGGATTTTTTTCTATACTCTCATCTTGCAGACTTGGTTGTTTCTTTAATTCTGGATTCCCGAGAAGTAGTTTTGCTAAAACATCACCACTACCTAACAAGGTTAAAAATATAAGGAAGAGGCATGAGAAAAGCAATAATTTGACCCTGGACATTTAAAAATAAATAGATGTCAACCTATTCTTGAAAGCCTTACAAAATAATTTTATTTTAATGACACCTAGATATTAGAATAACTGAGTTCAAATGTCCACTGTGTTGCACATAATTTATCTATCCAAGGGAATTTTGGATCCTCAATGCTCTTCAACTTTGTACTTGATTGGCTTTATAACTATTTTGATATAAGCGTCACTGATGAGTCTTATGTCGACGAAACACGCGACTGGTGTACTCAATTTTAATCCTGGATCTTATTTACACCACTGGGTCGATGCCACTACTGACCGACGTTTCCTTCCCGAGAGTATCGCCTGCCCAGTAGTCAACACTTCGGTTTTGATGTTCCAGAACATATGAGTATTTTAACCATATGTGATTGGTCAAGTCCATATGCGTATAATGATATGGTCCGACCATACGCATATGTTCCAACCATACTTGTATGATCAGACTATATTAGTATATACTTGTTTGTTTATTCACGGATTGGACCATATGAAATTTTAGCCATACAGGCATTTTTTTTCAAATATGCATTAGTATACATATTTGTTTAGGACCCAGCTAAAGGACTCATCCGGGAGCAGGGGTTTATTGCTGCAATTAAGATCTGTTGGTGGCCATCAGCTGTTGTCTGCTCTATGGTAGGGTTGTTGTCTTTTTGACACATTCCAAATTTCCATTCTCAATTTTATAAGAAACGTTTCAATAATACAATTTACTTTATCTAAAAAATAAACCAATGAGATTACATGAAAATGTATATTATAATGCAAAGGCAACATAACACGGTGACCAAATATTGATGCCACAATTATTTTTCATCGCTAATTGTATCTTGCATTTAGGATGACATTTACTTCCACATGGTACTATAAAATTTTCTGCAGGTCTTGATTCTGCACGATCCTTTGCAGTTAAACCTTTTGCTTTCGAGTAAAAAAAAAGCATTTTAAGGATGTGTAGCAGCTTCGTGCAGTGGTACTTAGGTCCTGAGACATACATAACAGTCATTCGGAAATTTTGGAAATATCTCCCCAAGTCGACATATTGCCATTCAATTGTCATAACAAATCGGTAATGTATTAAGGGTGTTTACTATAGTGACTAGAGAGTAAAATAAATACATAAAACTGGTTAATTTTTATCATTATAATATAATATTCTGACCCTTGATATTGTCTTTTTATTGACGTGACAACCAGAAGGTTCATACCTTATGAAGAGATAAATATTAACTGTAAACTTGTTGATTATCCTGACCATATGCGTACGGTCGGACCATATGAGTACTACGCCTATGGTCGGACCATATGCGTACTAGTATATACCAGTACAGTCATTACCATACGCGTATGGTCCAAATACTCATATGGTCCTGAATATTGACATGAATATCAATTATGTGGTCATTTTTTTCAAATTTCTCACAAAACTAAGGATTGTCTTTTTCCAGGCATAGATTACCTCAGCCATATTTGGCACAATTTTTTTGAAATTTGGATCCTAAATGCTCTTCAACTTTGTTCTTTCGACACTGATGAGTCTTACGTAGACAAAAAGCGCATGTGGCGTACTCAACTATTATCCTGATACCTTTGATAACTAATAAAGATGAAATTTGAAGGTAAAAAAAAAGCTTAAATTTAAGTTTGGTTAAATTTAGAGAGGTACATGTACCTATAATTATAATATTTAAATTTGACAGCAACAAAATAAACTACCAAAATAACCTAGCAATGTGTAAGATCAATAGATAATTAATAGATACCGGTAATAAATATACATGTAGCTGTAGATTTTGCTGAGAATTCAAGTTGAATTGAAAAAAATATAGAAAGACAATATAACAATCAAAACCAAGGAGTAAACAAAGACTCATAAAACAAAAGGACATTTACATCAACAGTTATAAATAATAAATAAGAAACAACACGAACTCTACTAAAAACTGGGAGTAAAATCAGGTGCTCTGGAAGGGTAAGCATTTCCAGCACCGTATACAGCACCCGTCATGTTATTTCTTTGTTCAGTTCGGTAATGACCTAAGGTTACTATGACTGAGGATGAATATCAGATATGATTTCTGACACACTTTTGTCATAATGGCCAATCAGCTCATAATGGCCAATCAGCTCATGATGGCGACCATAAAATTTCTCGAGTGATGACCTTAATTTGAGTGATTCATAGCCCTGTCTTAGCAACTTTTGAGAAAGTAGTATTCCTAATTCAACAAAATCAACGTACTTTGAGCTAGCTCTAGAGTAACCTATCAATTGAGACACATATACTCTATATGCCGATGCTGTGGGAATGTTGCTACACAGAAATGGAAAGTTGACTATAGGAAAATTAAAACCATCGCGTTTGTCTGTGTCCGTAGTATCTTTAATTTCAAGTTCACTTGGATATATTAAATGTAAGTGATCACTGAATCTATTATTATTAAGAGACAGTACATCATCAATATACCGAAAGGTGAAATTAAAAGACTGGGCCAATTTCTTTTCTCCTTTCTGTACAAGCACTTGGATAAATTCTGCTTCATAGGAGTATAAAAACAAATCTGCAAGTAGAGGGGCTCAATTTGTACCCATTGGGATTCCAATAGTCTGTTGGAAGAACAAACCTCCAAATTCAACAACAATAATTAAACTGAGACGAGACATGTCGAGGCAGGACGAAAAAGGCCAAGACTGGTCGAGAACATATTTAGACTTTACCACAATTATCAAGTACCTAATTAGATTTATTAAGTAAAGTAGATACTAAAGTTCAGTACTGTCGATATTTTGTCAAGTCATTGATTGTCAATGAGCACAAAATATGGTCTTTTCAGACTGTGAGCAAATTGTTTAGTGGTTAAACATATAATACAGACCTCTTTCCAATGGAATCATCTTTCGTTGTTGTAAGTCGATGCCATTTCTTCCAAAATGAATAATTAGTCCATCAGTTGAAAACCACTTCTTTGGAATTTCCTCGCCGATAAGAATACTTGCAAGCGACGATTTCCCAATGTTACAAGGCCCAGACAAATAAACCCTGTTTTCATAGGAAGCAAATGTTCCGAGAGCTACAAGATCCTGGAACTCATTTCTATTTAACTGTCTGAGTTTGGTCAAAATTGGATTTGATAGTTCCTATTAAATTAAGAAACGTAATTAACAGTGTAAGTCTATTAAATTATTCTTATGTTGGTATTGAGTAACTATGATAAGTCAATATGAAAACATTGTAGCTGTCCTATAATATTGTTTCACAAAAAAGTTAGAATCACAACATGCACAGTAAGCTTTAATTATTTTAGGTCCTTTTTGGTCATAAACCTCTTAAACTGTTTCGGTTCCTAAATACAACCTTGGCTTTCAACTATTTGGCTTTGAAATTTCCTGATGAAGATAAATCCAGCAAACAGCTGCGCCATGAGCGCATGATACGCCCGACATCTTGTGTGGAAGTTTTATGCAATAATCATAAATAGTTTCTGAGAAAGTTTTAAGCAATAACCATTTATTGTTTTTGAGACACGGTGGGATATGTGAACCCCTCAACCCTCCCCCCTCCCCCCCCCCCCCCACCTTGTTTTTTTTTTTACAAAAAACTAAATATCACTAAAATAAAATTTTGAATCAAACCAAAAAGTATACCGATCTTTAGATTAATATAACAAAGAAGTGTGTACAGTTTCAAGCAATAATCATAAATAGTTTTTGAGATACGGCGTGATATGTAAAAAAAAACCTCCCCTTTTTTACAAAATACTCAATAACTCAAAAATAAAATTTTGAGTCATCACCAAAAAGTATACAGATCTTTAGATTAATATAACAACGAAGTGTGTAAAGTTTTAAGCAATAATCATAAATTGTTTTTGAGATACGGCACGACATGTAAAAAAAACCTCCCCCTCGTTTACAAAATACTCAATAACTCAAAAATGAAATGTTGAATCATCACCACAAAGTATATAGATATTGAGATAAATATAACTAAGAAGTGAGTAAAGTTTTAAGCAATAATCAAGAATCGTTTTTGAGATACGGTGCAACATGTGAAAAAAAAACACCCCCCTGTTTTAGTTACAAAGTGCAGTAACTCAAAAAAGTTTAAATCTTATTTTCACCAAAAAGTATACAGATCATTTGACCATCATAAGTTTCATGAAATTTAGATAAGTCGTTCTCAAGTTACGGTGTGACATGTTTACGCCAGACAGACAGACGGAAGGACAGACGGACGGACACCGGACATTTGTATACGATAATACGTCCCGTCAAAATTTTGACGGGCGTATAAAAATTGCCTGCAATCCATGAAATTTATGAAGTCATGGAAGTGTTGTATTTAATTTTTTCTAATCATTATGTTCCCAATGTGAATAACCTATGCTCAGGTTTCCTTTTATCTATTTAAGAAGATAAAGTAAACCTTAAGGTGACAACTCCATCAGGCAAAGTTATCAGGATTTTTTCACTGGCAATTTAAACCTTTTTTAATCTCCATACTTTCACACATTTTATAGTTTTAGGTTTTCAACTTTTAGTAATGGGCTATGAAGTATCAATATATAATGTGTGGTGTGAACAGAAAATACTATCAAATAATAGAAATTGACGTCATAAAACTTAAGAACTATTAAAATGTTAAGTACATTTACTTTATTCCTGATTCTGTTCCTTGTAAAACATTTTTCAACAAAAAAGATATTTACTTGGTTTAAACAGAATAATTTTCAAGAAAAAATAAAGAAGGCACCGATTTATTTTAAAGATTAAGATTATTTATCCTTTGTAAAGATGAGCTTGGCTGTTGTTTTACGGGTCCTATTGATTTTCATTCACTCAATTGTTTAAGCTTTCAGAAGTTGTATTGCCTGGCTTACCTGATGAAGGCAGAAAAGAAACATATCTTTGACACATGGAAAACGGTATCATGTTGTTTTATGAAGGCCTCACAAAGTTTGTTTTTTTATTATTCTAAAGGCTGCAAAAGAATCCGACTTAAACAAATGGATCAGTTCCTTTTAGCTTCCTTTTGCCCCTATCTATCAAACATTGTAAGAACTTATTTATGGAAAGCTTAAGCTGCTTCTAATAAAATTCTTTTTTATACAATTTAAACTTTTGGGGTGTGGACCAATTAATTTATATTCTATTTCTATATCATGTATATAGGATCAAATATAAAAATTCGTAAGGGTTCCACGGAATCCAGTGTCTCGCCTACTTTTGCTGTTAATTGCAGACTCAACAAAAATGAGGAAAAACATCAATAAAAAATTTCCCTCTCGATACTGTCTTTTGATTGAAAGAAGCTTCCAAATTTGGTAAAAAAATCAAGGATAGTTTATGAATCTAATAAATGTTTTATAAACTTTAACTGCAGACTGTATGTAATGTTAACTGAAAGAAAAACTAACAATTTGGAAATTACTATGGCGTTCATTACTGGACTAGTATATATTTGTTTAGGGGCCAGTTGAAGGACGCCTCTGGGTGCGGGAATTTCTAGCTACATTGAAGACCTGTTGGTGACCCTCTGCTGTTGTTTTTTATTTGGTCGGGTTGTTGTCTCTTTGACACATTCCATTCTCAATTTTAAGTCCATTAATAAGTAAAATACGGAAAAAGTGAATTTTTTTTTCACAAAAAATACTTCTGAATAATATCTTATGATCAGAAACAAGCTTTTGTCTAAGTTTGGTAAAAAATCCAGGATAGTTTAAGAAAATTATAAAAATTTTAAAAACTTAAACCACAGAGTGAATGTTTTGTTTCTGGCAAAAAAACTAAGTCCATTTATAAGTAAAATATGGAAAAGTGGAAATTTATTTTTACAAAATGTTCTTCTTGATACTATCTTATGATCATAAACAAGCTTCTGTCCAAGTTTGATACAAATCAAGGATAGTTTATGAAAGTTATTAAAATTTCAAAAACTTTAACCACAGAGTGAATATTTGTGGACGCCGCCGACGGAATATAGGATCGCTTAGTCTCGCTTTTTCGACTAAAGTCGAAGGCTCGACAAAAAGGAAAGTCATTAAAAAAAGAGGCTTAGCATCAGTATGTTGTTACTTTTTCACTGCAGTGTTAATAGCCACTGTTTGATGACTACCAGACCCAGAGATACCTCAAATATCATAAAAAAAAATCTAGTGTACTTTGAATTCGTCTTTTAATTCGGTAATGAGAAATTTTGACTATCAAATGTAAAATTTCTAAGTTTACCCTTCTATTGCACCTAAGATGGTTTTGTGTGTCTTCCCTTTTTATGGTATTTAGTTTTTTATCTCTACATTTTGTAAATCGCTTTATATTGTTTTATTCTGAGTGTAAGCATTTGTATTTCTAAAGCATGTGTACCTGTAAGTATTCCATCATTTCCTTATACTGCCCCTTTTCTTCTTTTGCTGCTAGATCGTATGGAGTCTTACCCTGAAATACAGACAAATATGTATATTACTTTCATCTGTTAGCAACAAAGAAGACTTCTGTAACAAGTATCTTACAATTAGTAGGACCAGTAGCAGCTGAGTGGTGTTTTACTTTATATTGACAATATTCAGACGGTGTTCATCAGTACTTTATATGATTCGGCTAAAATGTGCTCTAAATACAAATCAATGGAAAGTTGGCACCGTCAACAGATGCTGCAAATACTGCGCAATTATTGACAAAAAATAAAATTAACTGTGAAATTGCCTAATTCCTGTTGAATTGTGACATGGTTAAAATGACCACATGCAGGAAAGCTGTTAACACATTACAGTTCCAGAAGACAATAAATCACTTGCACATTCTATGGTGTTTCATTTGAAAAAAATATAAAGGAGATCAATTTACAACATAGTTATGACTTGTTTCCGATGGAACAAACATTCCGAACAAACTTTCCTCTGAATTCAGCACAATATCTTCGTAACCCTGAGAGATTTTATTTAAAGGTGGTTATACATAAATTTGCAAAGGCGAAGCTGAATTTAAGTTATAATTTTGATTTGATTTTTGGTGTTTTAACACCACTTTTAAGCACCGCTTTTGGACTATTTCGTGGCGGCCAGTTTTTATTGGTGGAGGAAGCCGGAGTGCCTGCAGAAAACTACCGACCGAATTTAAGTTATAAGATATTGGTATTTTTTAATATTCAATTAGAAATAGCATGGTCATTGTGAATTCAAAAGTCAGCTGATTGTGTTGTCGGACTTTTACATCAACCTACACTTATTTTCTGTATAATTAACAATTCATATACAAACTAATTTAAAGTCTTTTATGCAATCAAAAGGGAGGTGATTGAAATGTGTGTGGGTAGTATTAGCGACAAGATTGATCTCCACTGTATTATGAATGCGCGGTTTTGTCACCTTTTATGTACTGCTGCAAAAAATCATTGCTGTTTTAAATTCATTTCTACAATATGACAAATTATAAATTTGTCAAAATTTTCTTGACTCTAAAATGTATAAAAAAGATTGATAAAAAAATGTACAAAACTCTTTAAAAATATTAGACTTAGAACTCTGGAGATAATGACAAAAAAGAATAATTTATTAATTGTTATACAAGACATCTAGCATGTCTAGAAAGGAAGAATTAATTTTGCCTTCAGTTTCATGAAAAATGACATTCCTTTTATGGTATGGAACCTTGTGGTATAATTTCATTGTGACCCATAAACTTATACTCAAACTATTGTCCAAAAACAAGAAAATCCAAGTTTGTTCTTCTGCCCCTTTTTGGCCCCTAATTCCTAAGCGGTTTGTCCATGACCCCCAAAAATCAATCCCCACATTCCTTTTGAGGTATAGAACCCTGTGGAAAAAGCGACAAATTTTCGGCCCCTTTATGACCCTTAATTTCTAAACAACTAAAACAATAACCCCCCAAATCAATACCATCCGTCCTATTTTGGTATGGAACCTTGTGCTATAATTTCGTAGAGATTCATATACTTTAACCTCAAGTTATTGTCATTTTTTAAAATGGAAGGATGAACTGCATACTAACATTGAAAAATATTTGTATAATTTCCAATATAAATTTCTACATAGGATTATTCCTACAAATACATTTTTATTTAAGATTAAAATCAGAGACACAATTTAAGTTATGTTTGTTTTTACATCCGGCGGTGTATTCGTTGTTGCCACAGACATTTCTACTCACGTGACTGTCGTCTTTGACTGTTAACATAACGCAAAATATCATTCCTTATCGCTTGTTATATTATTATTATATATGTCAATTTCATGAAAATAATTTTTATTAACATAGATAAATGATATGAAAATGTTTTGTCGTGAGAAATATATATATAATATATCAATAACAAATCAAAAATACCGAAAATTTGAGTTAATGCATGTGAAAGAATATCTAAGAACGTTTCGCAGGAAAATATGAATGCCTTGTACTCAAATTCAATCTATTAGAACATTCGAATTATTACAAAAGAGTGTTCACTATGCACTTGCACTGCACTATTATTAGAATATTAGAATAGAATGATAAACAAATGGATGAAAATTATATAAATATGTAACTGTACATGTTATATACAAATATTAATATAATATATAACAACAACAAGTACATGGATGCCCCACTCGCACTTTCATTTTCTATGTTTATTCGACTGCACATTGGGGTCAAAACTCTAATTTGGAATTATCATATCATAGGGAACATGTGTACTAAGTTTCAAGTTGATTGGACTTCAACTTCATAAAAAACTACCTTAACCAAAAACTTTAACCTGAAGTGGGACAGACAGACGGTAGAACGAACGTATGGACAAAAGGAAGCAGAGACAGAACCAGATGCTCCGCAGGGTGCAGCTTAATACGACCGCAAAGGTTGAACCCTGAACGGTTGGGGCAAGTATGGACACAACATTCAAGCTGGATTAAGCTCTAAATTTGGATTGTGATTAAATAGTTGACACAGCATAGGTTTCTCACACAGAATGAATGTGGTCTAATGAACTTAAAATATTTTTTTTGCCTTTGAGCAATTCACTATCCTGTTGAATATTAATCCTCTCAAACAAATGTTTGAAGAAATTTTCTTTTTATTTATGAAATCTGAAATGAGAAAAATTTAACCCCCCCCCCCAATTTTTTTTTTCACATCCCCCTTTCCCTTTTTCCAAAACTGATCTCAATTAAAATTTCTAATGGCCCCTAACAATAACTACTCATTTAAATACATAAATTTAAAAAAAGTGCTTGTTATCACTGAATGGTAAAGATTGTTTTAATTTATCAGTTGGTAGTAAAAGTGAATATACATTGTATATTGTATAAAACAATGATTTAAGTTGATTCAACTACTATTCTGGACAAAGAAAGATAACTCAAATTTTCAAAGAATATTGAAAATTTCTTGCTATTGCATAATATTGTGCAATTGGATATTTCTTGCCATTGCGCAATACTGTGCAATTGAAAATACTTGTCATTGCACAATATTGTGCAATTGAAGATTTCTTGCTATTGCACAATAGGTCCGGTGAAGTTGTACATACATCATGACACGCCCTCTGGTGGTGGTTAATAAACATGTAAAGTATAAAGTATGAAATCATAATCATCGGACGGTCGGACGGACAGACTGATCACTATAGGGTGACCCGCCTAAAGGTGGGGCCCTAATTAAAGGATTTAGTTTCATCTGAACCAAACATTCTTTTAAGAAATAGAGAATGGAAATGTGGAAGCTGTAAAAGAGACAGTAACCATGTCAAAATAGCAGAAAGCAGACAAAGGCCACTAATGGGTCTTCAACAAAGCGAGAAAATCCCTCGCCCAGAAGAAGGCTTCAGATGGCCCATAACAATATGTGTACCAGTTCAAACTCCAAATCATAAAAATTAACTTACAATTAAAAACATACAAGACTAACAAAAACCAGAGACTCCTGACTTCACGTCAAAGTAATCATACCAAGAGACTCACCCAATATGCAAAGGTCAAGAGTCAAAAAGTCATAGTCTGGTCAAGAGATCCTTGCCAAAAAAACCAATACAAAGCGGATTTTGAGAATAGGGTCATCGTGGTACACAAAACTATCAATATATCTATATATCTAATATATATATAAGAAGATGTAATACGAGTGCCAATCATACAGTTAAATCTCCATTTAATTCAAACAAAATATACAAGTTTTACATTGAGGGCAAAGGTCAAGCTCTCATGAAGTTTCTCGTGCCAATAGACTCATCATCTTATGACAACACATCTACATGCCACATATTCAAAAGCAAGGTCAATTGAAAACTATATTTTGAGGTCAAGGTAATATACCGAGAAACACACTGCAACATGATGACACACCCAACGTGCATACATGTAGGTCAGGAGTCAAAAAGTCAAAGTCTGATCAAGAGTTCCATGTAAAATATACACACAGCAGTCCTGCACGAAAGCTCATTATGGTACACGTAGCAATGTCTTATGTCATGATGCACTACACATGCAAAATATAGAAAACCTAGGGCAAAGACAGAAACAGAAGACATATTACTAAACTCAATTGAATGGTACTTGTATTGCAGGTCACTACAATTGCCTTCAACAAAGAATATAAACTCTCGCAACAATGCAAAGTTAAACTCGTCTTTCACTTAAGTTTGAGCATGATTCTTTGCAACGATTATCTTACCACTGTTAATTGAGAATCGAGTCGTGCAGTTATGTCAATAAATGAAAACAGTAAGTTTAGACATTCAAACACTAAAATCTAGGGTTTACCATTAATTTTTAACCCAACCATATGATAGTACTATGGTAAACTTATGGAAACACATGCTACAGTCATGAAATTGAATATTTGAATTAGTACGACCAGAACAATACAAGACAGAGTTGTAAACTAAAGAAAGTAATGATACATATCGAATTTTTAATCCCAATGCACAAATTAGAAACCGTAGTTTTCATTCAAATTATTTATCTAAAATGTACGCTTGGGTTAAACAATGGAAATTAACACTGTATATTTATATAAACGATCAATCTTGTAAGGAAATAAATAAATTATGACAAAGATGACATTTATCTCCGCCACTAGACAGCTTGAAAAATATTGCAGTCTCCATAGGATCATCTCTTTCAAATTATCCACCCTCCCATATGTGTATACCCCATCCACACCCTCCTCTATTTGTATACCCTATTTCTACCCTCCTATATCTTTATATTGTTATTTTACAGCATTTTATAGTTTTTAGAGTTATCACTGATATTGTTAAAATAAGGAAATAAATAAATTATGAAAAAGATGATAGGTATCTCTGCCACTACACAATTTAAATACAGAAATTTGAAGAAAAAAAATTATAGTGTTTATAGGATCATCTCTTTCAAATTATTTTCAAAGTGCCAACACAATATAGAATTATTAAACAATTTTTATTTCCCCGTTATTGAACATACAAATATTGTCTAGTAATTAGTCTTTGTTATAATTGTCATGACAACGGATTGGTGTAAGTTTTGTTTAAACACGTTCTCATCTAAAATTAGAAATTCTCATATGCCACTTAACTTATTTTTGTGTGAGAAGGCTACAACATTTGTGATTATTGATATATTTCGCGTTAAAAACTCACTGTATAGCATTAATGATATTTGTTTGTCATCTTTTGGCAAGATTTGTGATCTTTCTTTGTAAATGCGAACCAAAATTTCATTATTTTATCATAAACCTTTTTCATAGGATGCTAGAATGAATTTTTTTAACACCAAGGAAATAGTTCAAGTAAATAAACCCTAAAAAGATACTCATTCTGCATTTTTGTTATACTTTTATGTCATTTTTGAAATATATACATAACATAGCATTTACCCATCTTTATTTCAGATGTTTCAATGAAAAGAATGCTAAATTAAGTCTTTTTTCTCTTACTTGTATTTGTCAGGTCTGTATGCCTGCATACAACCCTGGTGTATGCTAAAACCTCACTGTATGCATATACAAGTATTTTTCAGGTCTGCATACTAGCATACCGACCTGGTTAATGCTAAACTCTCACTCTATGCACATCCTAGTATTTGTCAGGTCTGTATGCTAGCATACCGACCTGGTGTATGTTAAACTCTCACTCTATGCATATACTAGTATTTTTCAGGTTTGTATGCTAGCATACCGACCTGGTTAATGCTTAATTCTCACTCTATGCATATACTAGTATTTTTCAGGTTTGTATGCTAGCATACCGACCTGGTTAATGCTTAATTCTCACTCTATGCATATACTAGCATTTTTCAGGTTTGTATGCTAGCATACCGACCTGGTTAATGCTAAACTCTCACTCTATGCATATACTAGTATTTTTCAGGTTTGTATGCTAGCATACCGACCTGGTTAATGCTTAATTCTCACTCTATGCATATACTAGCATTTTTCAGGTTTGTATGCTAGCATACCGACCTGGTTAATGCTAAACTCTCACTCTATGCACATCCTAGTATTTGTCAGGTCTGTATGCTAGCATACCGACCTGGTTAATGCTAAACTCTCACTCTATGCACATCCTAGTATTTGTCAGGTCTGTATGCTAGCATACCGACCTGGTGTATGTTAAACTCTCACTCTATGCATATATACTAGTATTTGTCAGGTCTGTATGCTAGCATACCGACCTGGTGTATGTTAAACTCTCACTCTATGCATATATACTAGTATTTGTCAGGTCTGTATGCTAGCATACCGACCGGGTGTATGTTAAACTCTCACTTTCTGCGTATATAAGTATGTGTCAGGTCTGTATTCCTGCATACAAATCTGGTGTATTTAGAACCTTATATATATTTTTTTTTTGGTATAGTTAAGGTCTGTATGCCTGTATACGAACCTGGGATATGTAAACCGATTTTTTTATAATGTTTGCCTGCATGGATTCTAAAATTTTATTTTGGATTGTATTGGCAAGACTGTATGCCTGAATGCTAAGTATTTTCTGAGTAGTAACATTTATTATTACTTATGTTTGCATACCTCCCTTAGAAATAAGGAGATGTGTATGATAGTGAAATGAAAAGGTCGAATTCCATGGATGTAAGGAATTACTTATGTATAGCCTTCGACTTCATTTGAATTTGAATTTGAAAGAAAGCTCTTAATTCTTAACTGCAACACTCAGGGGTTTATTCTCGTATACCAACCCGCTTTTCAATAAACCCTTGTAAAACAATGGATTTCATGAGTTTGATTGTCGGCATAACAACATATAATCCTATACCCATTGGAACATAAAAGTTTGCATATTTGTTTGACATTTTCAGTTCACGTTATTCTTGCATACAACACTGGTGTACGGTGAAAAAATTTTTTTTTTTTCTTGCATGGAAACATACAAGCTTTAGTTGCTTGTATACCAATCTATGTTTTATTGAATTGCAGTTTTACATACATTCTAGTATTGTCAAACCAAGCTGGTGTTCAGTAAGCTTGTGTTATTGTGTATGGTTTGCCCCCAGTCTTAAATGTCTGCATATTTGGTGGCACTTATTAGATATTAAGCAAGCTGAATGGTTTGCATTCTAACCAGCCTTATATTGTATTCATATTTTGAATTGCAAAACTATCATTTTTCATCATTCTCAAAGTTATAGACTGCAAGAGGGGCGAAAGATACCAGAGGAACAGTCGAACTCATAAATCGAAAATAAACTGACAACACCATGACATGAAATATACAAATTAAAGTACACAAAAAACAGCATAGAAAAACAAACAAAGTCTGAGCAAAACGAATCCTAACCAAAAACTATTATCTCAGGTGCTCTAGAAGGGTAAGCAGATACTGCTCCACATGTCCAACAGTGGCACCGTCGGGTTGCTCATGTTTTTACAAACCCGATAACTAGCTTTTTACAGTAAGTCAAATTCATGAAAAGGGAAGGGGATTGTAGTTATGACGTGAGAAACATATCCGATATCATCTGTGAAACGGTTATTCCATAACGGTCAACCAACTATATACTATGGTAACAATTGTGTATACACTGGAGTTGTAAAAACAAATCCTTCAACCAGGAAAGCCAAAGAATTGATGCCTTTTCTTGTGAAGCCATGCATACATTATTAGCAGGAACAGCAAAAAGACTGGTGTTGTTCATTGGTGTCATAGTTTTCTAGGAAGGCATTGGTTTAACCTCTCCAGTCACTCATACCTGTCAACCTGTGACGATGAAAATGCAGGTCATGACCTGCATTGAAGAATGAAATCTCAGGTCATAGCGCGTACAAACTTTTTCGAGCTGAATTTCAGTAATTAGGGGACATTTTTTTTATAATTTAAATAAAAGTTTCCAAAACATGTTCACCTTATTAATCATTATTTCATTGCACTTTGAAAAGCTTTTGATAACTTTGTGACACTTTCTCCTCTTCTTTTGGTTAATGTAATTATTGACATTTCTACATTTTCTATATGCAGTGGCGGATCCAGGGGGGGGTTCCGGGGGTGCGCACCCCCCCTTTATTTTTGCCGATCAATGCATTTGTATCGGGACATATGTTTTGCACCCCCTGCACCCCCCCTTTGCCCTGGGTTAGCACCCCCCCTTTCGAAAATTCCTGCATCCGCCCCTGATATGTATAGTATTTCACCCTCATATTTTTAGAAAGTTGTGACTGGCTATTTAGTCTTTGCTCATCAGCTGTTCCCATTATCCTTCATAATTAGAGTATAGTGAAAAAAAAGTTAAACATTTAAAAGAAGTATAGATGAAAAAAATAATTTTAAACTTTTTTTTTATAATTGTATTAAGGTATGAATTGAATGAAAAGTTATATTTCAATATGTATTTAAATTCTATTTGTAGTAGATTTTATATTTTTTACCCCAAAAAACGTAAATATAAGGAACAATTTTGAATGGTGACAAAAAAGGGGAAGTAACTCAGTTGAAAATTTTTTGTAAAACGTGACGACAGTGAAATTTATTTACGACCTAAAGCTAAGGTAATTGGTGTTAATTAACAGTGTGTTTGACACCAAAGCTGTCAAGTGAAGCCATGCACTTGATGAGTTACTTAATTTGACAGTCTACACAGTTGGCTGAACTTCTGTTGATGAAAGAATTACGAATTTGCCGGTATTTCAAAGAGAATCACTTATAAAATCATTCTCTAGGGTTAGAAATCCAGGTGAAAACGGGTCACTTTCGGAATTCCCGGGTTATTCAGTGACCCGGCGGGTGTCCCGGGTGATCCCTCAGAATTGTGAAAATCTCGGGTCACACCCGCAAAATACGGGTCAGTTGACAGGTATGGTCACTAAGAAGTGTTACAATTAAATTCATAAGCAACACATAAATAGTTACATGAAAGGTATAGCCAATGTTTGAAAAATGCTGAAACGAGAAATGGAAACTACATATTATATACATATATATATGCGAGTAAATATTTTACACTTCACAAATTTAACATTGATGTGGCGTGGTCAACTACATCAAAGATTTGATGGTCAATTATACTTAATTTGTTGAATGATCTTGCATCTTGATTATTAAATGTGACAGTTTGTACGGTACATGAGTTGCACAGTAGAAATGTAATAACATTTGGACGTTTATCAAAGCAAGGTTTAATCTAATTTAGCTTTAAGGACAGCGGTTCATAGCACGATTTTGTAAGAAACTTTTTGTATTGATCACTTATATTGGTGTAGTAGCTTGAAGTAACAATTAAGTTGCGATATAGATTGTAATGAAGTAACATGTTGTTTTATAGAGTTGGAACTAAGTAACGTTTTGTATTGGAATTTATAACTGTGAACCTGGGTTGTGAACCTTTTAAATATATCATATATACATGTACTTTTATATGATTAAACATGTGAACATTAAACAGACTTCGTTACTAGTATATAGACTGAAGTGAGCCTATATATACATATATGGTGAAATATTTAATAGCTATTTCCTTATGTAAACGGGCAAGAAGGATTAGATCCCAGATATATATCCAAAGTAATGACTGTCAAAAATACACAGAACAAAGACCCGTTTAGCGTTACATTTATATCACAATTACTGATTTTAAAAATATGTCATTTCCTTAGTAACATTCATATTTCCAATTTGAACACTCTTGAAATGTGCTGTTCTAATCCTTTTGCAATAAATTTATGTATAATTTGTTTGAATTACATCTTTTCTAAAAAAAACTAAAAAGCTAAACAAAAGACGGTCAAAGCTACGTTTTCTTTTTCATTGTATACATGCTAGTAGTCAGCTATTAAAATTGTAACTAACACGTAATAATATGTAGATTTATAAAAAGTTTGCCAATGAAATCTCCTTGTTTTATTGGTCATTAACAATACAGGGATGAATCTTAGTGCTATTGTTGTAACATTAAGGGGGCCTTATCACAACTATTAGTGAAATAAAGTATCTGAAGTATCTTAAAAAAAGATGGTCATAAATTACCCTGTTACAGTATTGATTTAAACAGTCTAGTGGCGGATTAAGATATTTTCATAAAGGGGGAGGGGGTTCCAGCCAAGGTTCAGTAATTCCTATATAATCAACCAAATGATTCCCACAAAAGCGGGGGGAGGGGGGTGGGGTCAGGTACCCTTTGTATCCGCCTATGGGACCCAACATGAAAAATAAGAAATGTTAATGTATAGCAAAACAATTTACGAAAAAGAAAACCCGGAAAAATATGAACCAATGAAAACTTCAATAGTCAGGCATATAAAGACTACTATAGTGTGGCCGGTTTTAACATGTGAGCGCTCAGCTTCCCCCTTTTTTTTTACCTGGGACAGTTGTTTCCCTAAAATTTGTAAGAATAAGGCATGAATATCCAGAAGTTTCATAAGGGGGATGAGATAGGGAGGGCACTGCATGACTTCTTTAGAGATGGACGCTTCAGTACTGTTTCCCTCAATAAATCAACTAAAGTTTTTCCACAAAGCACTGGCATAGCACCCCCTCAGATTCTACCTCTTGTATGTGTACGGACTGTACGTACTACATATTCAAGCCGACCTCCAAAAAAGAGGGAAATAGTGAAAAATGTACAAAAACAGCTAGGTTTACGTACCATAAATACATCCGACATTCTGGTTTGCTTCTGGTTTATTCAAATCAAGATAATAGAGCGTATTTTTGTCCATTTTCTTCTCCGTGAGGGGAACTCCTTCATTGATCATTCAAATTGTATACATTTATAAATGACGTCATCTAGATGGAGTGCGTGACTCCGCAGATAAATAGTCCTTTTTCTTTGACTTTTTAATAATTACCAATACCAAGTATAAACAAAACAGGTTGTTTTGTAATCAATTGCTATTATTTTAATTAAGTGTACTGGTAAAGTAACTTGTGTAAGTCAAGGCTATCCGTCTATATCCCTCCGCCTTACGTCAGAAGGTCCCTGACGTCATATAAATTTTTGTCAACAACTTCGAACCTTGTACAAATTATGATCGCCTCATTTTCCGTAATTTTAATTTGCAAACAAAACAGATAACTGTCAGGTCAATAAAGCGATCATAGTCATGGAACTTTAGAATTGGTTTTCATTTATAGATTTACAACAGTGAACGCTTTACCGGTTTGCCTTGCAAATTAACGCTTTTCTGTTTACCAACGTGAACGGGAGAAAATAAAGAGGTCAGTGGTAGGCTTTTAGTTTTTTTTAAAACTCGAAATCGGCAATAAAGTAAAACCACAACTATACTGACGCAAAGGATTTTTTTGAACACCCAGGTTCGTATGCTATCATACAGACCTGTGAAATACAACATCTGATTCAATATTTGCTGTTCTGCATACACCAGGTGCGTATGCTAGCATACATACCTGAGAAATGCAATGTATTAATTAAATGTAGACATTAGCATACACCAGGTACGTATGCTAGCATACAGGCCTGAGAAATGCAAGTTAATTTATTACAATTCAGTTTAGCATACACCAGGTGTTAAATATGCCAGATTCACGATTTCCAAGTGCTTGATAAAAGAAAAATGTGTTTTTTCCTTTATTTTTCTCTTTCTTGCATAAGATTGTCTTATGAGCAATAATTCGACCTATTTGAGTACGAAGTATGACAAATTACCGTTAATGAGAATTTCTAATTTTAGATGAGAACGTGTTTTTAACAATTTGTTTGTTTACACTGACTTTAATTACAGCCAGTATGATAGTCTATGTGTTTTATAGTAAAATTTAGCCATTCAAGTCTATAAAACTTTTTCATATTTTAAGTTTAATTTAAATAATCATATGACTTTTAACTATAGCCTTTAAATAGAATCCAACCATATCTCGTACATCATTTTAGTGATTCATTACTTAATAGTTAAACACTGGGCATATACTATAAAATATTACCGTAAGTGTTGTAACCAAGGGACTTGCACCTCTTTCTACCAGACATCTTGTGGTCTGTAGATGTCCATTCACAGCAGCCCAATGTAAAGCTGTGAATCCACTGCTCTGTAATATAACCAAATAACATGTAACTATTATGTACAATACTTTGTTATCAATATCAATAATATACAACATATCCTACAACTGACATCAAAACTTGTCTGATAAACTGGACATTGTTGTGTAATAAATATAAACAAAATATATATCACATGAATCAGTGGTCAAAACTGAATAAAATGACCAGCCACACTTGTATTTATATTCTACATTAAAAATAAATAAACATGTTTTGTTGTGAAATGTCAAAACTTCCATAAAACCTGATATCTTAAAAAAATATTTTTTTCAAGAAATGTGTAAAATAATTATATCAATGGATTCAGTAGAACAAAACAAACAAAATGAGACCCCACTTTATATGTTTATTACAAATATTTGTTCATTAAAACTGTCTAATTAACAACAGGAATTAGTGTAGACTCAGTATAATAAACATTTTAATAAAATATTTTTTTCAAGAAACATGAAAAGGAGTAATATTTTCTGATTCAGAACAATAATACAAGTAAAATGAGACCCCACTTTATATAATTATTACAAATATTTGTTCATTAAACTTGTCTAATTAACAACATGATTTAGTGTAGATTAATAGTAATGTGATCAGACTAAGTAGATAACATACTGTTGTGATGTCGATCTTACATCCTCTATCAATGAGGAATCTACAGATCTCCAGGCGTCCTCTACTGGCAGCAATCATTAATGCTGTCATTCCTCTACCCTGGAATAATACAACTGACATCAAAACTTGTCTGATAAACTGGACAATGTTGTGTAATAAATATAAACAAAATATATATCACATGAATCAGTGGTCAAAACTGAATACAATGACCAGTCACACTTGTATTTATATTGTATATAAACAATAAATAAACATGCTTTGTTGTGAAATGTCAAAACTTCCATTAAACCTGATATCTTAAAAAAATATTTTTTTCAAGAAATGTGTAAAATAATTATATCAATGGATTCAGTAGAACAAAACAAGTAAAATGAGACCCCACTTTATATGATTCTTACACATATTTGTTCATTAAAACTGTCTAATTAACAACAGGGTTTAGTGTAGATTCAGTATAATTATTCATTTTAATAAAATATCTTTTTTAAGAAACATGAAATGTGTAAAATAATTATATCAATGGATTCAGTAGAACAAAACAAACAAAATGAGACCCCACTTTATATGATTATTACAAATATTTGTTTATTAAAACTGTCTAATTAACAACATGTTTTAGTGTAGATTAATAGTAATGTGATCAGACTAAGTAGATAACATACATCTGTGATGTCGATCTTACATCCTCTATCAATGAGAAGACGACAGATCTCAAGGCGTCCTCCACTGGCAGCCTCCATTAATGCTGTCCATCCTTTACCCTGGAATAATACAACTGACATCAAAACTTGTCTGATAAACTGGACAATGTTGTGTAATAAATATAAACAAAATATATATCACATGAGTCAGTGGTCAAAACTGAATACAATGACCAGTCACACTTGTATTTATATTGTACATAAACAACAAATAAACAACTGGTTTTTTTTGTGAGATGTCAAAACTTCCATTAGAACTGTCATGTTAATTTTTTTTTTTTTTAAGAAATGAACAAAATATTTATATCAATGGATTCATTACAATTCTCTGAGTAAAATGACATCTCACTTTATATAATTCTAACAAGTATTTGTTAATATAATGATTAAATCTGTCTGATTAACATGATTCAGAATAATGATCAATTTTTTGAAAAGTAAATTTTTCAAAGAAATATGAAAAATAGTTACATTTCCTGATTTAGTACAAGGAGACAAACAAAATGAGACCCCACTTTATATGATTCTTGTCTAATTAACAATATAATTTTGTATATATTAAGGAATGTGGTCAAAGTGAAGCAATAACATACATGTGTGATATTTGTTTTACTTCTGCTGTTAAACCTTGGTGTAAAAAATGGTCTTGTAAAGAACTTTATCAACTATAATTCAAAACAAACAAAAACAATTAACGAGAGAAAAAAAATACCTTTATGCATTTTTTTTCTCTCATTAAAACTGTTAAATTAAAAACAGATTTTGATTTAATATCGAATTCAGTATAATGATATAGATATCAGTTTCCATACAGATTTATAGATTATCGTTGGTTATCTCAACAAGATTAATTTTCTCGCTTGAGCCAGTCACGGCGAAAGCAAGAAAAGCAATCGAGTTGAGATGACCAATGATAATCTGTTTATCGCTATTTTACCTATGACAACGTTGTCAATTTCATGTCAATTTCATTAGCAACGCCACGTGGTTCCTTAGTTTCTAGCAATACATTTCCATCTCAAGTGAGTAGCATGGTATGAAAATTATCACCAAAAAATATCAAAGGAAAAATGCACAAAATAGCGATAAATATTATTATATTATTTCAGAAGTAACTTGTAGTTATGTGTTTTATACTGCTAATGTACAATCTGTTATGTTCT
Source organism: Mytilus edulis (assembly GCF_963676685.1). NCBI lineage: Eukaryota > Metazoa > Mollusca > Bivalvia > Mytilida > Mytilidae > Mytilus > Mytilus edulis. The sequence goes on along the minus strand of NC_092355.1, from coordinate 78,249,709 downwards.
GGAGTAACATGTAGTTGTGTGTTTTATACTGCTGGTGTACAATCTGTTATGTTCCGAAGTAACTTGTTGTTATGTGTTTTATACTGCTTGTGTACAATCTGTTATGTTCTAAGGTAACTTGCAGTTGTATATTTTATACTGCTGATGTACAATCTGTTATGTTCTGAAGTAACCTGTGGTTGAGTGTTTTATACTGCTTATGTACAATCTGTTATGTTCTGATGTAACTTGTTATGTGTTTTATACCGCTAATGTACAATCTGTTATGTTCTGAAGTAATTTATAGTTGTGTGTTTTATATTTCTTATGTACAATTTGTTCTGTTCTGAAGTAATTTTTAGAACTTTGTTTGTTTTATACTGCTTATGTACAATCTGTTATGTTCTGAAGCAACTTGTTTTTTATTTTTTATACTTCTGTTATTATAGTTCTAAAGTAAATTGTTGTCGTGTGTTTATGTACAATATTCAACATTTTGAAGTTACTTGTAGTTTTCACTGTTTCACTGTGCTTTAATTTTAAGTTACATGTATTTCTGTGTCTTTTTTTGTTCATGTACCATAAAAGGCTGTATCTTCAAATGATTTTTCTATGAATTATTAAAATAAGGTAGTTTTGAATGTTACTATTTTACTTACATCTTGATAATTAATGTCTGCACCATTCTGTAGGCTTAATTTAAAGGCTTCTATATCTCCCTTCAAAGCAGCTGTAAGAAGTTTCTGTAAGTATAACATAGAAATTACATTTAATCTTGATAATCAATGTCTGCACCATTCTGTAGACATAATTTTAAAGCTTCTATATATATATTCCCAGCAGCTGTAGTAAGTTTCTGTAAGTAAACCGTAATAAAAATAGATTGTAATGAATGTCCTTACTGTTAAATTAGGTAATAATTATGTTTTCTTCTGTTTAGCAATGACTACATAAATCAGTAGTTTCCTTCCTTCAAATAACAGACAGAGAGGAATTCTTTTAATAACATATAATTGTTGGGATTTATGCATTTTATATTATCAAGAAAAACACCAAGAGTGCACACACTGAAATGTCTCACCTTCTTTACTATCATTGATATTATGATGATAGTCCTAAATAAAAAGCTTTATCACAACTGTCACATAAACCAATAACAACTAAACATTGACCAATGAACCATGAAAATGAGGTCAAGGCATGTACAGCAAACAATTCTTCCAAACAACAGATATAGTTGACCTATTGGTTATAGTTTAAGAAAACCAGACCAAAACACAAAAACTTAACACTGAGCAATGAACTGTGAAAATGAGGTCAAGGTCAAATAAAACCTGTGGGATTGACATATACATCATAAAATATTTCCATACAACAAATATAGTTGACATATTGCATAAAGTTTTAAATAAAAAGACCAAAACTCAAAAACTGAACTTTGACCACTGAACCATGAAAATGTGGTCATGGTCAGATGACACCTGCCAGCTAGACATGTACACCTTACAATCATTCCATACACCAAATATGGTAGACCAATTGCATACAGTATAAGAAAAACAGACCAACACACAAAACCTTACTGTAACCACTGAACCATGAAAATGAGTTCAAGGTCAGATGACACCTGCCAGTTGGACATATACACTTTACAGTCCTTCCATACACTGAATATACTAGATCTATTGCTTATAGTATCTGAGATATGGACCTGACCACCAAAACTTAACCTTGTTCACTGATTCATGAAATGAGGTCGAGGTCAAGTGAAAACTGTCTAACGGGCATGAAGACCTTGCAAGGTACACACATACCAAATATAGTAATCCTATTACTTATAATAAGAGAGAATTTAACATTACAAAAAATTTTTTTTTTATTGGAAATGAGGTTAAGGATATGGACATGTGACTGACGGAAACATCATAACATGAGGCATCTGTAACAAAATATGAAGCATCCAGGTCTTCAACCTTCTAAAACATGAAGCTTTTAAGACGTTAGCCGCCATCGAATCACTATCCCTATGTCGAGCTTTCTGCGACTTAAGTCGCAGCCTCGACAAAATTGTTAACCTTCAAAAATATTTTTTTTTATAGAATCATGGACTAGATTTGGCATATCCTTGATTTTTTCTTTCTAGTAGTATTTTTTGGACTTTGACCTTTGTTCTTTTAAAGACATGTGTTACACTTAGTCCTTCAGTTGCCCCTACTTTTGTCCTTTTTAAGACATGTAGTTGTGTTTTTCATTTACTAAGTCCTTTAATTGCCTTTTAAAGACATGTAGTTGTGTTTCCTTCACTTTGCCCCTAGATACTTTCTCATCCTTTTTCATATCAGCTAGTGGAAATCTCTCTATTAACTTAAAGAGATACATATATATAAATGTATGTAGACTGAATAAATGTAGATGTGGGATATAATAAGGCAATGAGAATGTAACCTAACAAGACAAAAAGTGTGTTGCATCAGTCAGTCTTATTCAACTCACATGAACTTAACAATGGCAAGGGGAGATAACTTCTGTATTTTATTTTTTTTCATGTACAAAAATTGTCCCAATATTTTTTTTCAAATAACTCTATAGACCTACTTAGAGTTACAAATAAACAAGGATTCTGAAAGTACTACATAAATAATACACTATCTCCCACTTTAAAAATCTCCCCCCCCCCTTTCCCACCTCCCTCAAAAGCTGCCCATCCCCTTCTACATCATGTACATTCATACTTGAAACATATTAGCTAAATTTCTTAAACTTCATTTTTGTTTGTTTTGTTTAGTTACTGAATACTGATTCAAATGCTGTTTGTGTCACCAGTGTAATGAGTAGAAATGTTTTTGAGTTCACCTTGCTTTGTCCCAGTTTTGTATTTGTTTTTGTTTTTGGAATAAGTAGTTTGTTAGTTCACTTAGAATTCTACTAGTTTTTATCTCAAGTTATCACATACTTGTATCTAATTGTACACTTAGGCCAAATAAAAAAGTATGTATGGTTCCAGTTACATCTGAAAATAAGTTAGGGTAGGTAGGCAGGGTTTTTTTTTTATTTTATGTTTTTTTTTACATTGAGTCTATGGGAGCAACATTCTGACTTTAACAGTGCTTAATGAAAAATGACAATAAAATCTTTAGAGTAGGCTATTTTTAAGCCGAAAAAGTAGGGACGGCAGGGTTACTGGAACCACACATATATTTTTGTTTGGCCTAATGGGGAACAAAACTACAAATGACAAGGAGACTATTAATTAAATCTTACCTTATTCCAACGTTCCATTATAGCCTAAAAATAGGAAAGAAGAATTATAGTCAATATATACTGTTGAGTTTTAATTGAGGTATTTGTGTTATTGCCAATAGAAACATGATCACTATGAGTGGTAAAATACTGACCTAATATTTTTATCTTCTTATTTCATTCAAATAATATATTATAGCATTGAAACAGTCATTTATCTCAACTTTTCTGCACTATTTAAAGTTTAATGAACTGAACTCAAAACCTTAAAAATCTAATCACATACCTAAATGAGGTACAAATGTATTCTACAAGCAGGGTGTGACTTTTTCCATCGAACACCAGAACATCTATTGCACTTTCCCAGACCTAAAAATGTCAAAAGTTCTATTTACCAGCATTAAGACACACATAAAGAACAATATTAAATATCATATTGCAGCTTCTCCAAACACTGTCTATAATCAACTAGACCAGTCACATTAAATTCAATCATTTTTTTATACTGTATGTGCCTGTTGAAAGACAGGACCAATAACATAGTGGATTTAGTTTGAAGCTGTGTACCATATTTGTTTTTCCTTCATTGTTGTAGTAGGCTGTTTATTTTTCTTTTGAAATGTTTCACATTTTATCGTACCAAGGCTTTTTATAGATGATTATCATGATTATATGGAATGGGTTTTGCTCATTGTTGAAGGCTATAAGACGACCTGTAATTGTTAATATCTTTGTCCTATGGTCTAGGAATAATTGTATCATTATTAATCATATCACATCTCCTAATTATTATATGGTATGGGTTTTGCTCATTTTTGATGGCTGTTGAACGACCTATAATTGTTTATATCTTTGTCCTATGGTCTAGCAATAATTGTATCATTGTTAATCATACCACAACTCCTTATTTTGAGATCGTTTCTATAAAAAGGTCGGCATTTAAGAAACACATAAAAAATATCAAGTAACAGTTTCTTAAAACATTATCAATAATCAACTAGACCAGTCACATTAAATTCAATCATTTTTTTATACTGTATGTGCCTGTTGAAAGACAGGACCAATAACATAGTGGATTTAGTTTGAAGCTGTGTACCATATTCGTTTTTCCTTCATTGTTGTAGTAGGCTGTCGATTTTTTCTTTTGAAATGTTTCACATTTTATCATACCAACGCTTTTTATAGATGATTATATGGTATGGGTTTTGCTCCTTGTTGAAGGCTTTTGGACAAACTGTGATTGTTTATATCATTATTCTTTAGTCTAGGGATACGTGTATCATTGTTATTCTTCACATGAACTTTCATGATCATTTTCTTTATGCAATGAATTTGAATAATTTCAAACTATTGGGTAACAGGAAGAAGTTGCACAGCATAAACAACAAGAATGTGTCCTAAGTACACGGATGCCCATTCCGCATTATAATGTTCTATGTTCAGTGGACCATGAACTGGGAGTAATCTCTAATTTGGCATTAAAATTAGAAAGATCATATCATAAAGAGCGTGTGTACCAAGTTTATAGTTGATTGGACTTTAAGTTCATCAAAAACTTTAACTTGAAGCAGGACAGACGGACCAACGGACGGAAGATCAGACGAACAGACCAAAAAACATAATGTCCATAAATGGGGCATAAAAATTGCTAACATTCTACAAATCAACATTTTCAAGCTGTTCATCAAATATAAAATCATTCCCTTCCATAGAAGCCAAGAAAAAGAAATTTTCATTGTACAATGAGTGTTGTATAATTTCAAACTATCAACCAATAGGATGTGGCTGTACGACAGATGTGAAAACAGGAAGTGGCTGTATGACAGATATGAAAACAGGAAGTGACTGAACCACAGATGTGAAAACATGAAGTGGCTGTATAACAGATATCAAAAAAGGAAGTGGATGTATGACAGATATGAGAACAGAAAGTGGATGTATGACAGATGTGAAAACAGAAAGTGGCTGTATGACAGATATGAAAACAGGAAGTGAATGTATGACAGATATGAGAACAGAAAGTGGATGTATGACAGATATGAGAACAGAAAGTGGATGTATGACAGATGTGAAAACAGGAAGTGGCTGTATGACAGATATGAAAACAGGAAGTGGATGTATGACAGATATGAAAACAGAAAGTGGATGTATGACAGATATGAAAACAGGAAGTGGATGTATGACAGATATGAAAACAGGAAGTGAATGTATGACAGATGTGAAAAACAGGAAGTGGCTGTATGACAGATATGAAAACAGGAAGTGGATGTATGACAGATATGAAAACAGAAAGTGGATGTATGACAGATGTGAAAACAGGAAGTGGCTGTATGACAGATATGAAAACAGGAAGTGGATGTATGACAGATATAAAAACAGGAAGTGGATGTATGACAGATGTGAAAACATGAAGTGGCTGTATTACAGATGTGAAAACATGAAGTGGCTGTTTGACAGATGTGAAAACATGAAGTGGCTGTATGACAGATACAAAACATGAAGTGGCTGTATGACAGATGTTAAAACAGGAAGTGGATGTATGGCAGATATGAAAACAGGAAGTGGCTGTATGACAGATGTGAAAACAGGAAGTGGCTGTATGACAGATGTGAAAGCAGGAAGTGGCTGTATAACAGATGTTAAAACAGGAAGTGGCTGTATGACAGATGTGAAAACAGGAATGAGCTGTATGGCAGATGTGAAAACAGGAACTGGGTGTATGACAGATGTGAACACAGGAAGTATGAGAGCCGTGGTGTAGTGGTTAGTGCATAGGACTACTATCACAAAGGTTCCTGGTTCGATTCCCGTTTGGGATGGAAATTTCAGGAACTCAATTTTCGGCTCTCCCTTGACACCATTTGCGAGTATGGTCTTGAGGAAACGATGATAGTCCGTCGGACGGGGACGATAAATGGCTGACCCGTGTTAAGAGAGAGCCATATCTCTTGCACGTTAAAGACACCCTTGTAGATTTCGAAAAAGAGTAGGCTAATGCCGCTACAAGGCAGCACTCGCATCCGCAAAGTGGAAAGGGATTAATATAAGTTGCAAAACTTGTTTCCCAATCCACTATAAATAAATATGTTTAAACTAAAACTAAACACAGGAAGTGGCTGTATGGCAGATGTGAAAACAGGCAGTGGCTGTATGACATATGTGAAAACAGGAAGTGGCTGTATGACAGATGTGAAAACAGGAAGAAGCTGTATGGCAGATGTGAAAACAGGAACTGGGTGTATGACAGATGTGAAAACAGGAAGTGGCTGTATGGCAGATGTGAAAACGGGAAGTGGCTGTATGACATATGTGAAAACAGGAAGTGGCTGTATGACAGATGTGAAAACAGGAAGTGGCTGTATGGCAGATGTGAAAACAGGAACTGGGTGTATGACAGATGTGGAAACTACTTACTCAGTATTGATTTACCTCATTTTGGAGAAGCAGCAAATATTAATTTTCAAGTCTTTGGTTGAACTGTCCAGGGTTCAAACCTACCACCTCCCACACTAAAGTTGAACACAATACCACAACACCTTGAAGATCAATGAGGCGGTTTTTATGAATTGATTTGTCTTTAAAAACATATATTATACAATACATAATAATAAGATAAATACTTATGTACCTCTGAGGTCAGTCTAATTTATAAGTAAGGTTGTACCATCATCTAAAGCATCTGTGAAAAATAAATATAAATCATATTTACTTGTGTAAGCACGATATATATAAAATAATGAAGTATGACTAAAAAATACTTCATCGTACATGTTATGAATGTTTCTTATAAACATATCAATGTGTGTGTGATGTGTGAACCATCGAAATTCGTATGATATTGTATTAAAACTGATTTTTGAGGTAGGTTTTGTTTTATTTTCTATTCTATTGCATGAATTGCAGGTTTACTGATTTCAGCAAGTCAACATGGTGACTCCTTAGTAACAAAATATCAACTTTGGATTTGACGGAAGCTTACGTAAAAAACATGTAAATAAACTAGAGGCTCTAAAGAGCCTGTGTCGCTCACCTTGGTCTATGTGCATATTAAACAAAGGACACAAATGGATTCATGACAAAATTGTATTTTGGTGATGGTGATGTGTTTGAAGTTCTTACTTTACTGAACATTCTTGCTTCTTACAATTATATCTATAATGAACCTTGCCCATTAGTAACAGAGAAAAATATTTGGTAAAAATTTACATCAATTTACCGAATTAATGAAAATTGTTAAAAATTGACTATAAAGGGCAACAACTCCTTAAGGGGTCAATTGACCATTTAGGTCATGTTGACTTATTTGTAGATCTTACTTTGCTGAACATTATTGCTGTTTACAGTTTATCTCTATCTATAATAGTATTCAAGATTATAACCAAAAACGGCAAAATTTCTTTAAAAATTAACAATTGGAGGGCAGCAAGCCAACAACCTATTGTCCAATTCATCTAAAAATTTAAGGGCAGATAGGTATTGACCTGATAAACATTTTTATCCCATGTCAAATTTCCTCAAAATGCTTTGGTTTTTGAGTTATAAGCCAAAAACTGCATTTTACCCCTATGTTCTATTTTTAGCCGTGGCGGCCATCTTGGTTGGTTGACCGGGTCACGCCACACATTTTTTAAACTTAATACCCCAAAGATGATTGTGGCCAAGTTTGGATTAATTTGGCTCAGTAGTTTCAGAGGAGAAGATTTTTGTAAAAGATTACTTAGATTTATGAAAAATGGTTAAAAATTGACTATAAAGGGCAATAACTCCTAAAGGGGTCAACTGACCATTTCGGTCATGTTGACTTATTTGTAAATCTAACTTTGCTGAACATTATTACTGTTTACAGTTTATCTCTATCTATAATAATATTCAAGATAATAACCAAAAACAGCAAAATTTCCTCAAAATTACCAATTCAGGGGCAGCAACCCAACAACAGGTTAACCGATTCATCTGAAAATTTCAGGGCAGATAGATCTTGACCTGATAAACATTTTTACCCCATATCAGATTTCCTCTAAATGCTTTGGTTTTTGAGTTATAAGCCAAAAACTGCATTTTACCCCTATGTTCTATTTTTAGCCGTGGCGGCCATCTTGGTTGGATGACCGGGTCACGCCACACATTTTTTAAACAAGATACCCCAATGATGATTGTGGCCAAGTTTGGTTTGATTTGGGCCAGTAGTTTCAGAGGAGAAGATTTTTGTAAAAGCTAACGCCGGACGACGGACGACGGACGCCGGACGCCAAGTGATGAGAAAAGCTCACTTGGCCCTTTGGGCCAGGTGAGCTAAAAATGGCAAATGTTGGGTTTGAGAATTGAAAGAATTAAAAAGATTTTTTCAAGTGGTTATTCACGAAATAATTCATGCAAGCTACAGATTTATTAGAATGTTTGAGCTTTATCAAACAGGGAGTAAAAAAGAACAGCCCCACACACAGCATTGCCAACCTCGCTTCAGTTTTTTATCACCATATTTGTCATATTAGAATCGAAATAATTCATGGAAGCCATAGATTGTTTGAAATTTACACATGGCCTGGAGCGTGATATTCTTCAATTTTACCCCTCGCCAAGGCTCTGACTAAAATTCGAATATCACGGCCCAGGCCATGTGTAAATTTTAAACAATCTTTGGCTTCCATGAATTATTTCTTAGTTATTTCATTAACATGAATAATCCTAAATTTTAAGGCCAGATACATTAAAATGTAGACCTGTGAAGTCATATGAGGTTATTTTCTATTTGTTGACTATATATTGACCTGTACATATCTCCTATATATTGACCTGTACATATCTCCTATATATTGACCTGTACATATCTCCTATAAATTGAACTTTGCACATCTACTATATTTTGACCTGTACATATCTCCTATATATTGACCGGTACACATCTCCTATATATTGACCTGTACACATCTCCTATATATTGACCTGTATATATCTCCTATAAATTGACCGGTACACATCTCCTATATATTGACCTGTACACATCTCCTATATATTGACCTGTACACATCTCCTATATATTGACTTGTACACATCTCCTATATATTGACGTGTCCATATCTCCTATATATTGACCTGTACATATGTCCTATATATTGACCTTTCCTATATATTGACGTGTCCATATCTCCTATATATTGACCTGTACATATCTCCTATATATTGACCTGTACATATCTCCTATATATTGACCTGTACATATCTCCTATATATTGACCTTTCCTATATATTGACGTGTCCATATCTCCTATATATTGACCTGTACATATCTCCTATATATTGACCTGTCCATATCTCCTATATATTGACCTGTACACATCTCCTATATATTGACTTGTACACATCTCCTATATATTGACTTGTACACATCTCCTATATATTGACATGTACATATCTCCTATATATTGACCTGTCCATATCTCCTATATATTGACCTGTACACATCTCCTATATATTGACTTGTACACATCTCCTATATATTGACTTGTACACATCTCCTATATATTGACATGTACACATCTCCTACATATTGACATGTACATATCTCCTATATATTGACCTTTACACATCTCCAGTACATCTGTCATAGATTCAGTACCAGAATCTATGACAAACGAGATGATTTTAATTTTGAAATTATAAATTTCCCTCACCTTAGTAGCAATATATCGGCATAAAGGGACAACCCGTGGTAAAATCTAGATATATTCGAGCCCCCATGAATTATTTCGATTCTAATAGGACATATACGGCAATTCTTTTTGGATAGAAGCGCTCTAGGTGAAGGCAAATATTTGCAATTCCCTTAAATTAACGCACTTTCAGATTGGCGTTAAAGAACGGAGCATACAGAAAAAGTGACATGCTCAAACTATTTACAGTAACGTATTTAGATAGATTTGGATGAATTTTTATAATTATTTACTTATATGTCTTTAATGCATAAAACTAGAGGCTCTAAAGAGCCTGTGTCGCTCACCTTGGTCTATGTGAATATTAAACAAAGGAAGCAGATGGATTCATGACAAAATAATGTTTTGGTGATGGTGATGTGTTTGTACATCTTACTTTACTGAACATTCTTGCTGCTTACAATTATCACTATCTATAATGAACTTGGCCAAATAGCTTCTGTTGAAAATGTTACCGGTAGTAAAAATTTACAAATTTTATGAAAATTGTTAAAAATTGACTATAAAGGACAATTACTCCTTAGGGGGTCAATAATTTATTCTTACATACTTTTGATTTTTTAACCCTGTATGCTTACATTGCCTATGTACTAGTATATTTTAAAATTGTTTGTATGCACATTGAACAACAAATGTATGTGACGTATAAAAAAAGTTCTGACGTCAGACACTCAAATCAATCAATGTGTTCGTAGATAGTAGATGTTTTTGTGTTCTGTTAAATTGTTCCTAATAAAAATTTTATACGATGATGACTGATGTACCCATATTTTGACCTTTTTTTATTAATTGTGACTGTTTATTTAACGCATCATGTAAATATAACGGAATTTGATGAGACTGTTATTAAAGTGAGAGGGTTAGCGCTATAGAACCAGGTTTAATCCACCATTTTCTACATTTGAAAATGCCTGTACCAAGTTAGGAATATGACAGTTCTTGTCCATTCGTTTTTGATGCGTTTTGCTATTTGATTTTGCCATGTGATTATGGACTTTCCGAATTGATTTTCCTCTGAGTTCAGTATTTTTGTGATTTTTCTTTCTCCTATATATTGACCTGTACATATCTCCGATATATTGACCTTTCCTAGATATTGACCTTAACACATCTCCTATATATAGACCTGTACACATCTCCTATAAATTGACCTGTACACATCTCCTATAAATGGACCCGTACACATCTCCTATATATTGACCTTTATACATCTCCTATATATTGACCTGTACACATCTCCTATATATTGACCTGTACACATCTCCTATATGTTGACCTCTAAACATCTCTTATATATTGACCTTTACACATCTCCATTCTTGCTGTGTTGGCAGAGCTCCAGATAAGCTGCGTAATTGCGTGATCACGCAATACAAATAATAGAAAACCCAATGCAATTGTCCATTGCAGGGTTCAATAACCCAATTAATTCAAAGGAAAACCCAATTATATGCCAAAACCATGAGTTCTCAACCCTTTTGTTTGCTACCGTTTGCGTTATTTACCCTTATCTGTTTTCACTTGTTGCGTAAATCTATTTTTATTGTTATAATTGGAAATGTCCTTTCATTCTAAAAATAGTTCCCTGCATCAAGTAGCTGAAATGGGTCCCTGTTGGAATTTTCCCTTGCTCAAAAGGTACATGTGTTTTTGAAATCATTTCGATCTTCTCGGCGTTTATCCAATTAGCGTATGTCATGTTGTCATATTTTTGCATGAACCCCCTGAGGGGTTCATGCTTATATATTGGTGAGTTTTGGATTGTGTCTATGGGCCACTCGATATCTCTCAGCCGGAAGTCAGAATAAGTTTCTCGGAACGTCTCGAAATTTTTCGGTCATTTATACAGATCTAAACAGGTTGTTATCTACGTCTTTTATATGGTCCCTTGATGGCCCTTGACGAAGCAATTATATTTGTTTTAAAACGACCACTGTATACTGTGTGTATATCTGGGTCAATTATAACGTTGTCTCGAAAATATGTAAACTAATTATGTTTGAAGATTTAACCACGGGATACTGACAGTGCATTTCATCATAGTCTTACGTGGAGAACATTCTGGTTATACTATTTATATTAGATCAGAAAACAGAAAGATGATATTCTAATCAAACTTATTTAATTCAATCGGAATGAAAGAAATATCTACCAAATTAATATACTGTATTTATGTTTCTGAAGAAACTAACAATGATTGAAATCAGAATATTTTCAGAGCTACAATTAAGGAATAAATATTTTATATGACTAGATACTCGGCTTTGATATTTTTAAATATTTATTTGTAAAGGAAACATACAAATAAGATTTAAATAAATTCTTGAATCCTACAAAAAAAATGTTTACAAACAATAATTATTATATTTCTACGTTTATTATTTCATCCCGTTTTAGTATTTAATAGGTTTTATTAGTATTTTTTTTTTTGTATTGTAATATATCCATAAAACGAAAAGTAAGATGAATTTATTAAATATTTAAATTTTAAACGGTCGTAAATAAAAATACTTGTGTATTCTCAATAATAGATTACATAAAGCATTATTTCAAATCTTTGCAGCTCACAACAACCGTAAAAAATAATTTACAATAATCACAACAAAATTTAATTACAACCATAATGTTGATTATTTTATACTGTTTTAGTATGGATTAAGTAGTCTTTGCTTATATTTTGTATAGTAATATATTCACATATATAGTGGAATGTTATGATTTAGATTCATTCGATAAATACAATGTCCATCCGCAAATATTTGACGTTCGTGTTTATTGATATTATATAGTATATATCTAAAAAAAAAAATTGGAAAAGATTACTAACAGGAACGTTAGTTTATTGTAAAATTGTGATTCAATTTTTCAAAGTTTAACATTATAGCATCTACATATTTTTACTATGGTACGGTTTTAAAAAATGTGTTCATTGTGTTGAACAACTAGTCTACACGTCTTGATTCTTTCCCTTTATAGATCACATGTCAAAGGCCAATGTCAATGAATCCGAAGTCAAAACATTCAATGTAGGCCGTTTTACATTCGAATTCAACTATGTTTCTCACTTTAAATATTCATTTTGAGCTCAAAAACGAACTTCAAAATTTGATATCGGACAAAATTGGGTTTTTTGGAGGGGTGGGCTTACCTTCAAGGTCTGAATCACGGAGTTCAGAGGACCGAAACCTTGACAAATACCGTTAACCTAAAGGCACATAACGACTGGTCGTGTCTATTATCAAAATACGCCGAGGAAATGACTACTTCCGGTTGCAAGTCCAGTTAAAGTTCAAAATTGGAAAAATTCCGAAATTTGGTGAATTTTGGTGCAAATGACCTTCTTTACACTGATGAACCCAGATCAGTTTCACTCCGACCTAACAACTGTTGTGATAAAAGTGTTCACTGGTGTACACGCTACATGTAAACTACAGATGGATGCATCTATTAGCATCTCTCGGACTTACAGGTCGAGAAAAAGAACGAAAAAAGGTCAAAATTGACGCTTTTTGTGCCCGAGGACCAACTTTGGGGCAAATTCCCGCCAAAAAAATTCCGCCTCCTCACCCCGACCACCCCACCCCGTGATCACCTATTTTAGATTTATTGTAATCAGTATGCATCAGCATCAGGCTACAGCTCATTTGCATATCATTTGCATATTCTTGCAAATACTCGAAATTTAGACAATTTCTGAAAACAACTCAGCATGGTAAGGGTTAAGATATGTGATAACGCAAATGCGTATTCTTTTCCTTAGTATCAGTGAGATGCTTTCTATTTACTATTTCGTGCGCTAAACTTGCATGCAATACTATTAAGTTCGCTCGTGAAAGCTTATTTTCGTTTTTGTTATCTAAATTCAGAACACGGCAGAAAGAGTTTTACATGTGACTTCCAAGCACGGTCATCATAACTAACGATATTCTGACCTCGAGATGTTTCTCTTTTGTTTCTTTTTTGAGTCACTGTCCTATTATAAACTTTGACATTTTCGAAACGTTAAGGATTGTCTACCCAAAGAATAGATTCCTTAACTTTGCAATGTATTTAGCCTTCTAACTTTTTTCATTAGAGCGTCACTGATGCTTTTTTTGCAGACTTAACTCGTGTCTGGTGTACATCATTTTAATTCTGGTATATTTTTATAACTACATACCTTTTTATATAAATTGGTTATTTTGAAAGTGTATACAGGTAGTCATAAACTTCTGAACTAAGAAATTCTTCAGCAAAACTAAGTTTCCCTGTATAATGTTTGAATTGATTTTAAAAGTAAAATCAGGAAATCCTTAAAATTTGAGATGTTTTATGAGACCAAAATAAGTCTCTTCACAAGAGGTCCCAATCAATTGCATGTCACAGGTTTCACCGCATAAAACATCTACCATGAGTAAAGACAGCTTCAAATACGAGCTGGTCATAAAGGCATTCATGTAGGAAACAAAATATAAAGATATGATATATAAAATAAATGCATCCAGAATTCCAGGTTATAAAGCAAAATTTATACTGTGATAGGTTTGTGCAATTTGCATAAGTCATCCGGTTAGGAGAAATGACAATTTGCCGAATGCTTATAATTGGGAAAATTATGCACATTCCCAGGTAATAAATAAAATAATTGAGCTTCAAAATGACTATTCAAATCGGCCCATTCAAATAAAAGCTGTAAACATATACTTTCAACTAGCATCTTCTATTTACAGTCAGTTATTTCAATACAAAAGCAAACACAAATTCAGCAACGATCTTTTGGTGACACGGTAGTCAGCGGTCGTAGGTTCATGTATTGCTTTTCTTTTTTTAAAGAAAGCAACTTGTTTTTGAATTGCTCGAGATTTATCATAACATACATCGAATTAAAACGAAAGTGAATGTCGGATAAAAATATTGATTAGAAACATGTTTTCAGCTTCTTTTGAATAACAGTGAGGGAAAGATATGATGATAACAACACTAAGCCAGTATTTTTAGGAAGCGTCCGTCGAACGCATGGGCGTGTTTGCGTACCTTAACGAGACATTGCTAATAAACACGGGACTTCGTCAAAAACTGAATCAGTTGCCGTCAGAAAATGTGAAAGGCCAAATGATATCAAATATGAAATGATATGTAATTGGAAACCAAAAGTTCTAATAAGGGATAACTTAACCCAGATTTATGTAAATTGAATAAAACAAAAACATTCAAGTATAATTAGAGTTTAAATTAATATACTATATTTTTTCGTTTTACGGTTAATGAGTGAATACACACACAGACTTTCCTCTCAGAATTTTTATATAAAGGTATATAAGAGAAAAAAAGATCTGAGACGAGTGCCTTGGAATACACATGTCCGTTATTTACAGTTTTCACAAGTTGTGAGAAAATACAAAACTGGCAGAAAGTTTGAAACGGGACACAAATTAAACCTACAATTGCTCGTCAGTGAATTAAGAAAATAAAACAGCTATAGCACATATTATTCAAAGAAAGAAACATATTTAAAATGGAAAAAATTCCGGGGTTGATATTGCCTAAATATTTAATAGTGTGTTGATGAAAAAACCCAATACATTAAGGAGCTTGGTGGTGAAAACCCCAATCTGTATTAACTTGAGGGGTGAATTGGAATTGATAATGCAATTAAAAATCTGTATCACCCAATTACACAAGAAAATGGTGGGTAAAAACCCCAATTTGTGAATTCTTATCTGGAGCTCTGGTGTTGGGTTGCTGTCTCATTGACATTTATCTCACTTTATTTTTCTTTAGCACAAGTTCAATACTTAAGTTCAGCTAATCTACTTTGAAGTCAAATAACATTGTTATGATGTCATGTGTCTTGTTTACTATAAAAACATTGGAGTTATGGTATTTTGAATGTAAAAACTATATGTGGATTATCTCCCCTTATAGAGTTTGAATATTTTACATTGGAAATTAATTTTCAATAGTAAATGATCCTATATCATGTATATATTTCACATATAATGTACACTTACCTATAATAACAACTTGACTGGACAAGGATCACATTGACTGGTCAGAGATCTAATAAATACAAATAATAGAAGTTTAAAATAAAAACATGACTAAGAAAGAAAAAAGACAAACAACAGTACACAAAACACAAAATTAACAAGAATGTGTCCATAGTACACAGATGCCCCACTCACACTATCATTTTCTGTGTTTAGTGGACCGTAAATATGGGATAAAAACTCTAATTTTGCATTTAAATTAGAAAGATCACAGGGAACATGTATACTAAGTTACAAGTTGATATAAGACTTCAACTTCATCAAAAACTACCTTGACCAAACACTTTTAACCTGAAATTTGCACTATCATTTTCTATGTTCAGTGATCCGTGAAATTGGGGTCAAAATTCTAATTTGGCATTAAAATTAGAAAGTTCATATCATAGAGCACATGTGAACTAAGTTTCAAGTTGATTGGACTTCAACTTCATTAAAAACTACCTTGATCAAAAACTTTAACCTGAACGGACGGACTGAAGGATAGACGGAAGGATGCACAGACCAGAAAACATAATGCCCCTCTACTGTCGTAGGTGGGGCATAACAATTAAAGACTTGGCAACAGGGAATCCATCAAAAGTTGAGGGCTGTATAGGAGCTCCACATGTGACACTTATGTTGCTCAATAATAAGTACAAAGTTTACATTGGTTGAATACAATGTTGGCCTCTTTCATTGATTGACATTAACATCTAATCTTTCATTCCTACACCACAAGTGACTCGTTAAAAACTCTTATTATTTAAGCAACTCACAATGTAATGAGTGCAATGTTTTGTTTAGTTTGGACTCCCAAATGCAATTAATTTTGTAATTATGTCATGTTATTTTTTGTTTCCAATTTATTTAACAAGTAGATGAGTGCAAAATGTTAATCTTGTTTAAAAAGAATTAAAATCAAAGTGAAGAAAATCACTCATGGAAAGATTGGAAGAGTAGCTTGAATAATTTCAAATCACATTTAGATATGGTGCGGACAAAATCTATTTCTGAATTTCATTTGATAAAATAAATAACCAAACATTCCAAAACAATTTGACTATAATGTTCACTTACCATTTCTAAGTAATACATTGACTGGACTTGAATCAAATAAAAATGGACAGTAGATCTTTAAACTGAAAATATAAAATAGCTCAAATTCAGTTTCAGATAAATATCAGTTGAATCATTTCTGAACATGTATATACTTGTTTAGCTTGTGACAAGTAACTTGTCGTGTAGATTGCGTTGTTAACTTTTTTTTCCTACTTATAAAAACAACTTTATAAAAGAAATAATTGTAACAGGATGCTGTTACGAAGTCTCCCAAACAAAGTGCTCAAAATTAGTCATTCCCACGGTCGCCTGACATTATGCAAAGTCCAATACAAATTTGTCTGGTCTAGTAAAGTGATATGTGCAAGTGACGTCTAGGTATTACACCTGTATGTCATTCAAATCTTCTTGAAATCATGTACAGCAATATTCATGATTCAGGGGTGGGGATCTAGACAGTTTACAAGTTCTCAAACAGGCAGGAGATAGGGGTAAGAGTGACCCTAGGGGACTAGCCTTTTATTTCATCGGATTTGTTTTATTATCCAATACACGAATATATATGGTTAAGGGTAGGGGATCACAACCATATACAAATTTTCAAAAAGAAGGCGGTGGGGTCACCTCTGTGGACTTCTTCTATATTTCATTTGATTTATTGTATTGTCCCATACAAAAATATATATGGTTAAAGGGTGGAGATCTCAACCGTTTACCAGTTCTCAAACAACAAGGGGGTGTGAGTGACACCTGGGGACTGGCCTTCTATTTTATTTGATTTGTTTTATTGTCCAGTACAATGATATATATGGTTAAGGGTAGGGGATCTTGACCATTTCCAAGTTCTCAAACAAGAGGGGTGGGGTGGGGCTGACCCAAAGGGACTCCCATTTTATTTTATTTGATTTGTTTTGTTGCCCCATACAAAAAAATATATGGTTTAGAGGTGGGGATCTTGACCGTTTCCAAGTTCTCATACATGAGGGGGTGGAGCTGACCTGACTCCTACTTTATTTCATTTGATTTGTTTTGTTGCCATAAACAAAAATAAATATGGTTTAGGGGTGGGGATCTCGATTGTTTACAAGTTTTCAAAAAGAAATGGGTTGGGTGACTGACCCCTCTGGAGTTCCTATTTCATTTCATTTATTTCATTGTCCCATACAAAAATATATAGGGTTAATGGGAGGGGATCTCAACTGTTAACAAGTTCTCGAACAACAAGGGGGTGGGAGTGACCCCAGGGGACTCGCCTTTTATTTCATTTGATTTGTTTTATTGTACTGAATAAAAATATATATGGTTTATAGGTGGGGATCTCAATGGTTAACAAGTTCACAAACAACAAGGGGTGGGATTGACCCCAGGGGACTCACCTTATTTCATTTGATTTGTTTTATTGTACCATATACAATGTAAACATATATATGGTTTAGGGGTGGGGATCTTGACTGTTTTTAAGTTCTCAAACATAAGGGGTTGGGTGGGGTGAACCCATGGACTCAACCTAAATTTAATTTGATTTGTTTTCTGGTCCTGTGATCATTACTGAAAACCATGTGTGTTTGTCACTTACTGTTTTCAAGTTATAGTCATTTGAAAATTTTAAAAAAAATCCCATAGGATTCTATAGACATAGTAAATTCATCCCTTCTGTTGGCCCCTCAAAATACGCCTAAATAGATCACAAGAAGAAAAATAATAAGAACTGAGCAAAAACTTTGTTCAGGAGTCTTAATAGCAAAAAGTATAATTACGAATTTTGTTATAGTCTCGATTTTCTAATGCCGAATATGAAAAAGGCTGAGTTTGTTGTGGGCCCAGATGAGATGATTTATCATGATACTCTTTAATTTTTAGGACTTCTTTGCTTTAATAGAATTTTTAATTGTCTGTCCTTTGCAGATGTCTTTACTAATCATTTAAGTAATTTCATGGCCAATTAAAATCTCATTTGTCTGTTATCTTAAGAGCACTGCTCATTTACAAGCCCCCAAGGGGCAATTTTTGAAGGCCTTGCCCTTTGGGCAATCAGTTTCTTTGTTGAATCAATGAGACGAAACATTGAAAGTTAAACAAAAATTATGAGCTAACCTGAGAATAATTGTTAAAGTCATGTTTTTACATCTCAAAACTGGAGAATTGTTGTGGGATTAGGAAAAAAAATACTTTTACAAGTAAATTTTTGAGAAAATTAAGTGTAGATTATTCAAACATTATTATTAACTTATATAAGTATATATTATTTACTTTTACTTGTACAAAAAAAAATGTTGTACAAGTATTACCTTTGACTGACTGTAACTTTCAGATTAAGAACAGCAATAAGAGCACTGTTCCTTTGCTATTCGTGTGTGATTTTTTGCTGTGCATGTACTGATTTTGTGTCATAAATGGATACCACATGTCATTTGTTTTTCTTTTATAGTATTCATTGCTCATGTTGTTGTTCAATGGCAGCTTCAGTACATCCAGTATGTGCTTTTGGTGCATGTTTTACAAATTTTTGGTCAGGTGGAACAATTAAAGACAGCCATCACAAACAAGTGATGCTGCAGTTAAATTCATATAATTGAATACTTTTCTTCTAAACATGGAACCATTGAACTATGTTCTTAACCTTTGGCATAACTAAACTGTTATCTTGAAGAACATATATTAAAACAATAAATACTTTAAAAAAAACTATTTGACCAATATTATAATATTATTTGTTGTTGAATAAAAATAATAAAAATACTAATAAAAACAATAATAACTAAATAACTATTGTCATTTTTATCGAGAATATATCGGACAATTCAGCAAAAAAAATAAAAATCAGCGGTACCACGATTTCCTGAGAAATACGAGAAAAACGTAATATTTCGAAAACAAGATGATATATCCCGAGAAAAACATTTTTTATGGTGTAATGTTACTTTTTATAGTGGTTTACTACTTTTGACAATATGAAAGAATACTACTTAGAGATATTACTCGTTTTTATTCAAATCGAATTTTTGAAATGAAATTGCATTTTTATTGAATCCGCTGGTTTTCGGAAATACTCTCTTTATTACTATATCGCTTTGAAAAGACAAACAGGTTTCCTATTGGGAACAGTCTTCCTTAATATCGCGGGGGAAAGGGTACAAATGGGATTTACTTCAATTTTTTTTACAGTCGCCAGCTGGGCGATCAGGATGATAAAATATATTCGCCCAGCTGAAAATCTGGTCGCCATGGGCGACTGGGCAAGCGTTAAGTTTATTCCTATCAAAATAGTCTCACCATTGACAATAACACCAATGATTTTATAAGGTGTATTTTAAGATTCAGTTACGAAATAAGTGCTCCATTCCCCTATTCTATATGTTTTTACTGGTGCATGTTTCTATAATCAATATGTTTCATTATTCAAAGTTAAGGAAATGTTTTCAAAAAATGATTTTTATAAAGGGTACACCATGGACACTATTTCCAATGTTTATTATACAGAAAGATGTTGACATTTAGGGAACAAATAATAGAGAATGCACATGTATAAAAATTTTAAGGAAAAAAAAAGATGGCAAATTTTGTATATATCTTATTTTGGACTTTAAATAATTGTATGGTTTGTTTGATATTATCACAATTAGATCATAATACAAATGTACCAGATCACAAATAAATTGCCGAAATCCTACAACACAAAATCCTCAGTGAGCCAACAGTACTACATTACTTTACTTTCAAGTCGAGTTATCTACCTTACAATATATAACGTCCGCCATATTGTTTTCAACAAGAAATTTGCATACAAGACATAAAAAATGATTTTCTGAAGATTCTGTGTACTTTTATTAATTATGAACGCCATAACCCTTAATCATTGTATGCTGTAACACTAATTGAAGCAAAAAAACACCTAAAACACCATTAAAATTTCTTTTCTCAGGATATATCATCTTGTTTTCGGGATGTTACGTTTTCTCGTATTTCGCGGGAAATCGTGGTACCCAAAAATCAGAATCAAGTTGGTTTGAATTTTAATATCTAACATAACAATAACACAACCTAAGTATTGTTACATTTGTAATTAATCACTTACTAACCAAGCCTAGCATTACGAGAGTTAATGTCCGACGTAACAATAGCTATACAGTATTATATGTCACTTGGTTTCAAGGTAATTGTAGCCAGTGCCATTGATACCCTGTACAATTTGTGAACTGTCTCTGTACAGACCGTCACGTGAAAGACCCTATTGGGTAGTCAAACATACCCTTATCTTGAAAACAAATACAAGCACTGTTAAACTCAAGGTTCTGTTTGAATTGTGACTGTTAAAGTTGAGTTTGCAAGTCCAAAGTCCATTTCCCCCCCTTTGGGAATTCCTGGCTACGGGCCTGAGTCAAAGATATACTAGTTAAAACTTAGAGGCAGATTTGGGAGGAGGGCATGGGGTCCATACTCCCCCCTTTTTGTGGGAAAAACTTGGTTAGTTAGGGAATCACTGGAGCATGACTGGAAGTCGGCCCCCTCTTATGCAGTCAGTGGATTCACCACTGCTTGTAAAGTAAAACTATGACTATTTAGTATTACATGTGTATATTCAAGGATTTGTATAGTCTACTATACAAGTCCTTGGTATATTTTTACTGTTGTTTGGGCCAGAGACATATATACATGTATATATGTCTCTGTTTGGGCGAACGGTCCCGATACCAACTAGGACCACCACTGCACCAGCTGGGACCAGAATTTCAACTTGCACGTCTTATTCTAACACATCTCTGTGTGTATACACAACATATTTGATATATCTTTGAGTATGTTTGACAAAAACGTCTATTCTTACCATTTCTTTCACAATCGTTTCAGGAAACAAACTTTGACAGGCGGCGGGAAACTATCTACTATGCATAATATACAACTCGTTTCAGGACTTGTTTCCGGAAAATTTTCTGATAGGATTTTTTTCAGTTTAAAGTTTTGCTGTCTAGAGAACAACAATCGCAGATTCCTATATAGCGTAAAGGTCTGTTTCCGCTCGTCGGTAGTAGATAGATTCCGTTTTCTGAAATAAAGCCGACCCCTCGTTTGAAAAATCCTGGACTCGCCCCGACTGCTCCATAGTCTTATATGGTAAACAAAAATGCTGTAAACAATTTCGTAATGGGATTTCGTAATGAGATTAAATGACCTTGAATTGTCCAATGTACTAGTACTAAATGTGATCATGTAAACAGTTTTCTTGAAAGAAAACAAAAAATGTTGCGTTCCAAAACATTATTCGATTTGCAGTATGAAGATCACATAGAAAAAATGACGAAAAAATCTGACATTTGGTCGTCAATCGGCAATACTGATACAAATAAATATTAGTGACCGCTGTCGACAAAAAACTAGCAATTGATATTAATATAAATCATAAACAAACGTTGTTTGTAGAAAATTTATGAGGGGGGATAGGAGGGGTCCTGATCCCGAAATCACGAGCTTAAAACACGAAATCCCGAAATCCCGAATTTAAATAAAGTAAATCCCGACGTCCCCAAATCCGAAAAAAAGAATTCCCGGATCCCGAAAGGGTCAATCCCGAAATCCCGAAATTAAAAAACACCCGATCCCGGAGTCCCGATAAAGGTCCTATCCCCCCTCATTTATGGAAGTACAACACAGAAAAACACAAAAAATAGTTACAATTAAAAGAAAACAAAAAATAAGGGATTTTGAAATAAGGAGGAGGGCAAAAAAAATGTCCTGTCTATAAGTTCAATGACACTCCGGAAGGCGCCTGCTACTACAAATAGTACTCTAGATAGATGCTAATTTTCCGTCTTTACTACGCATACTATGTCATGTCAATGTTGTTTACTTTTTTAAATAATTTTTTTAATGAACAATGTTTAACTATACCTAAAAAAAAAGACGAATGATTTGTGCCTAAATTGTTGTTTTAGTGTAGATGGAAATAAATCAATAAAAGAGAGGCGAAAGATACCAGAGGGACATTCAAACTCATATATATATATAAGCCAAAAACAAACTGACAACGCCATGGCTAAAAAAGAAAAGACCAACAAACAAATAATAACTTACATAAAAACAAAATAGAAAACTAAAGACTGAGCAACCCCATAAAAAACTGAGGTTGATCTCATGTGCCCTGGAAGGATTAACAGATCCTACTCCACATTTGGCATCCGTCATGTAGCTCATGTTAGTACACATCTGGTAATAAGTCTAATTCGGTAGGTCACATTCAGAAAAATAATTTATATCTAGGCAACATGACTGGATCCTTCAAATGTTATAATCAATGGTACGTTTGCGTGTCCAATGAATAAGGAAGTTATGTTTAATTCTTGTTAGGTGGTCCTTTAAATAGGTTTAACTTTGACAGTAATGTACGCTACCTTTTGAAAGAGTACTGATACCTAGGTTCGTTACGCAACGGTTCGTGTGAGCCTTTTGTATGACTGGTTCGACCCAAAGCAAGGGGTCGTGTGAGCCTTTTGTACGATTGGTTCAATCCAAAGTAAGGGTTCGTGTGAGTCTTTTGTACGATTGGTTCGACCCAAAGCAAGGGTTTGTGTGAGCCTTTTGTACGATTAGTTCGATCCAAAGCAAGGATTCGTGTGAGCCTTTTGTACGATTTGTAAGATCCAAAGCAAGGGTTTATGTGAGCCTTTTGTACGATTGGTTTGATCCAAAGCAAGGGTTCGTGTGAGCCTTTTGTACGATTTGTAAGATCCAAAGCAAGGGTTCATGTAAGCCAATTTTACGATTGGTTTGGTCCAAATCAAGGGTTTGTGTGAGCCTTTTGTACGATTTGTTAGATCCAAAGCAAGGGTTCATGTAAGCCTTTTGTACGATTTGTTCGATCCAAAGCAATTGTTCTTGTGAGCCTTTTGTACGATTTGTAAGATCCAAAGCAAGGGTTCATGTAAGCCAATTTTACGATTGGTTTGGTCCAAATCAAGGGTTTGTGTGAGCCTTTTGTACGATTTGTTAGATCCAAAGCAAGGGTTCATGTAAGCCTTTTGTACGATTTGTTCGATCCAAAGCAATTGTTCTTGTGAGCCTTTTGTACGATTTGTTAGATTCAAAGCAAGTGCTAATTTGCTACGACATCTTAATTCCTGTCTGTCAGGTCAAAGAGTATAAGTAAAATATGGATAGTTTTTGTTTGAACTTTTCAATCGAAATAACAAAAAAGAAATACAAATATGCAGGTTTTCGTACATGAACTTAATTTGCTTGCTTTTTATGTGGAGTGGAACTGATAATTAGTCATCAAAGGCCAAATAAATTAAACGTTTATATCAAACTTATAGCTCTGGTTTTATAAAAGTTGAAACCATTCATATCATATATAAACATATACCATAAACATTATTTTCAGCATTCATATGTATGTAATAGTTGCCGCTGTACTACATTAAGCGCCCATCTATCTATTTGCAGGTGTCGGAATTTTGAAAATTGAAAATTCTTCTCAAATTAAAATTGATATCAGCGATAAACTTAATAAAATTGTTCGCGCTTGTTGCAAAACAACAACACCCCACTTTTAAAGTTAAATGGTTGCTCCCTTATAGACAACGTTTGGACTGGTTATCATATACGTACATTTGTGTAGCTCCATTATGGGTCCGAAATCAACCACTGTTTTTAAATAGTAAATAAAAGGAAAGGGATTTTTATGTAATAAGGGATATTTTTGTTCCGTTTTGCATTTTGCATTTTGTCATTTGAACATTTTTAAATTATCGTACGACAATCGACTAAAAGAACACAGGTACATCCAGTCAGAAAGGGGCGTGTAAAGAGAAGGCACAGTGTCAGCTGCATGATGGATTTTTCCATATTTGGCCGTACACCAATGTTGCTCTCGAAAAACCAGTACAATGTAAAACGCTGAATTTTAAGTAATAATTCAACAACGGAACGCTGAAAACTGACATTGAAAGTCAAGAAAAATAAGAACCGAAAACAATTGAAGAGGTGTTTGGTCAAAGTGAAGTTAAACATACCAAATCCATCTATAAGGGCTACTTTGTCCGAGGGAGTTGAATCCTAAATTTCTTCGTAATTTGTACGTAAACAACCTATTTTAAATTATCGATTTGTTGTTGCCAGTGACGCATATTTCATGAATGTTCCGAAATAAATTAGCAATAAATACAACAGAGAGAGAGTGTGCATAATGAAGACATAACCTTGCAATCAGTTTCATGAATTGAGGTCTGGAGCTGGCGTATGGCAGTAACTGCTAGCTTTATATATAGTAGTTCTTTGTTAATTTATTAGGTCTTTCCACCTTTCCTGGTGGATTTGTTCTGATTATTTTTTTTTTTATTATTTTTTTTTTCTTCCGCCTAATTTTTCTCTGGCGGTGTAAAAATGTTTCAAAAGATGTCGCTTAGTTTTTTTGTATATGATATCATACAGTCTTTACGCATTTGAAACTGACCCTGTTTAACCGAACACTTTTCTTTGTAAGAGTTATCTCCCAAAACACTGGTTTTCTTGTTATCAGATCTCCTCCTCTTGAAATAAATGAAATAAATTTGCAACTGGAAAACCATAAGTGATAGAGGCATAGGGTCTTTTGATTTGAGGCCCTTGGTAAAAAAGTATGAAAATGAGGTCAAGGTCATAGGTCAAGGTCATGTTCAAATTTTTGATTTTGGCTTGTTATCTCTTATTTTCAGAAATCATACAAGATATCGACAAAATATTTTCAGACAATTGTTAGTTGCGACATGTCGTAACATGTAAATTTTACTTAAAAGGGTACGTAACATTTAATGCGAGTTTTGCCCCCTTTTATATCTAATATTAGTTGAATGGTAATATAACTCATTAACAATATAAAGTAGAGGCCTAGAATCTTTTGAATTGAGGTCCTTGGTTGATGACATTGAAATTGAGCTCAAGGTCATAGGTAAATTTAACGTTCTAGATTTTGACCTTTGCTTTTTCCTCTTAAATATACATGAAAAGCCATGGGACTTTTGGCAAAAGATTGCAAGCAATGTGACCTTGAAAAATCCAACCGGAAGTGATCTTTTGTAAACCGGAAGTAGCCATTTTTTGTACTAATTTATTGTAAAAGTATATAGAATCATCTATTTTTGGAATCAGTGTCAAGTAAACTATCAAAACATACCGAAAGTAACATCTTTTAAACCGGAAGTAAAAAATGATCTCCTTATTTATATCTTTTTGTATAGAAACCATACATTTTTGGAATCAGCGTTCAATAAGCTGTCATTTGACGCTAAAATTGACATTTAAAATCGAATTTTAATATTTTCATATAAAAAAGATCCTTACTGGTGGAAAGACCATCAATGGTTCTCTGAACAATTGGTTTTTAATTATCATTGTCATTTTGACTAGTTTCGTTTGTTTCCTATTTTGAAATAGGACTTGCATTTCTTTCCAAGTGCGTTTTACTGTTCGTATTACTGTGTGTTTTTCATTCTTTATTGGCTAGAGGTATAGAGGAGGGTTGTTGATCTCACGAAACATGTTTAACCCCGTCGCATTTGTGCGCCTGTCCCTATTCAGGAGCCTCTGTCCTTTTAAGTCTTGTATGATTTTAATTTTAGTTCATTGTTATATTTCGAAGTTTAGTATGACATCTATAATCACTGAACCTGTACACTTTTTTGTCTAGGGGCCAGTTGAAGCGCGCCTAGCACAACGTTCATTGCGACGCTATACATTAAGTATTCCTTCTGTGTTATTTCTTGGAACTGAAATAAATCAAAACAGGCAATATATTATCGTCATACAATCGATAAAAAAGAAAACAAAACGTTTAAAGTTGCATGCGACCGATGCGCTTTTTCTGGATCTACCTTCATCAGGAACGTCAAAAAGGCGAATAATACTATTTGGTTTACTGCGAGTTGGTCAGTTTTCACTGTTACTTCTAAATGTTGGGCACTGGGAACACTAAATAGCTCTTAATTATTTATCTCAAACGCTAACCTTATATGAGAGATTTAAATCAACTTATTTAATTCCGGTTTAAATAGGTTTAAATTTTTTTTTTTGATAGATGCACAACCTTAAAATTTCAGGATACTGTTATCCCATGTGATGTCTAATATGTTTTATATAAAAAAAAAAAGGCTTCTTCTTTCCATTATTTATTTTGTAATTAAAAATGATTTGATACATGTATATATTCGTGCTATTTATTTATAACTAAGAATGATTGTTATCAGAGCCGTGTTTACATCAGTGTTTACAGGTACCCCTCTTTTCTCCCCTTTTCTATTTTTGATATTTTAATCAAAAATTTAAAAAATCAAACTTTCAAAAAGTGAAATAATCAAAATTGCACGTTAGGTTTAGTATTTTAAAAGTTTGATCAAATTCCTAAACTTCTTCTGACATCAGACTCGGACTTCTCTTGAACTGAATTTTAATGTGCGTATTGTTATGCGTTTACTTTTCTACATTGGTTAGAGGTATAGGGGGAGGATTGAGATCTCACAAACATGTTTAACCCCGCCGCATTTTTGCGCCTGTCATAAGTCAGGAGCCTCTGGCCTTTGTTAGTCTTGTATTATTTTAATTTTAGTTTCTTGTGTACAATTTGGAAATTAGTATGGCGTTCATTATCACTGAACTAGTATATATTTGTTTAGGGGCCAGCTGAAGGACGCCTCCGGGTGCGGGAATTTCTCGCTACATTGAAGACCTGTTGGTGACCGACTGCTGTTGTTTTTTTATTTGGTCGGGTTGTTGTCTCTTTGACACATTCCCCATTTCCATTCTCAATTTTATTTTCTTTTATCAAATTTATGAACGATATTTAGAATTTTAATATTTTAATAAATTGGTTAAAATTTAAAAATTTAAAGTTTCAAAACTTTTTAAAACTTTGAATTGATAAGTGTTACACGGACCCTCATAATACTGATCCATTACAATAATTAATGATGGGTTGCACATTCCTCTTTTATTATTTTTTTTTGCTACACACAGTAGCTAAGCGTTTGGTCATTTCAGAAATAACGTATCATAAACAGAGAAATGTCTTAGTTTATAAGGAATACTACAAATGTATTGTTTTCGATTTTATTGGATGACCAGTTATCTTTTAATTTCATACCGTAAGAATAGAGCTTCTGTGGGGCTTATTTCTACTGTATATGGATCAATCACGGAGTAAAATTGAAAAATTGTCGAAACTTATTGGACTTTTATGTATAGCATAGTCCGAATTATATACTTAATAGGATACAATTCAGATAATAGTTATTTTGCACTAAAAATTGCTGTGCCATGCCTTTTTCAAATAAGATTAAAACTCGTATATGTTTAAGTAAAACTATATTTCGAATAACATCGCTGACCAACATAAATAAAAAAAAATCCAAAATGCAATGAACGGTTTACTCCTGACAGATATTTTGTTCTCCTTGAAAAATACTGGGTAATGATATGTCTAAATTTCAGTCCCGAGTAATCTGATGATGTTTATTTAGAGTTAAATGATCAGAAATGCACAATAACATATATGTATAAATATATATGTTTTTAGATACTTAAAGTATATATGTTACAGGGAATTTGTAAAATCAGGGATTTTGTAAAATCACTGAAATTTCAGGGAATTTGTAAAATCACTGAACTATTTTGTGATTTTATAATATCCCTGATTTTGACCAGTGATTTTATAAAATCCCTGATTTTGACCAGTGATTTTGTAAAATCCCTGATTTTGACCAGTGATTTTGTAAAATCCCTGATTTTGACCAATGAGTTTACAAAATCCCTGAAATAATTAAGATCTTTTTTCACTGATTGTTTTCAGGGAATTTGTAAAAATAAATTCATTCTTATTGATTGAAAAATTTCTGTGAAAAAAGCCTACAGCAGTAACACTCAATAAGTTTAAGGTTAATCTAAGTGAGAAGTATTCATGCACTTAACAACTAACATACTGTAGAAAAATTGCTCTGGCACAGATGTCTTTAAATCAAAAGCAAACATACACACAGAAGTTACTCCAAATGATTGAGGGAAAATTAAAGTGCAACATATGGAACAGGGAAAAATATGATGAAATTTTAAAACTTATTGTCAAAGAGCCACAGAAAGAAGACAAAACAAGCTCTTATTACTCCCTGGTTTAAAAAAAAGTAAGTTACTGTTTATTATAGTTTTTTTCTGTAATTACTATAAAAAACGTAATTATTTCATTTTTTTTAAAATAATATAAAAATCAAATATAAAAACGTTTATATTCACAAAATGAAAATAAAAAAGACAACAGAGAATAAAGGTAAGAATACGGATTTGCATGTCAACGTTTTATTTACTTTGGTCATATCTCAAATACATGTAACCTATCACAAAGTGATAAAAGTTTAAATAAATTTCTAAACTTTCTCATCTCTTTCAATCCAAATAAAAGTAAAGTAAATATTTGTTTAATGTAGGTATGAAGTTCTTCAATGTGGAGATGTGAAAAAAATCGTTAAAAACGGTATTCATCAGATGAAAATGTAAAATATTATGTATGTCTTGAAGACATGTACAGCATAGTGCAGAAAATTTACATATCAATAGGTCATGGTGGTAGGGACAAAATGGGAAAGTACGCAAATGTTTGATTTGAAGCTTTAGAACTTTACAAGGAACTGTGCGAGGAATGCCAACTTAAAAAACGTAGAACTGCTAGTAAAGGCATTGTCGTTAAGCCTATGATAAGCAAGAGTTGAATTCCCGAGGACAGGTTGATTTGATAGACATGCAATCATTCAAATACAACGGTTATAGATTTTTAATTGTATACCAAGATCATTTAACAAAATTTGTAATTTTACACCCACTTACACCAAAGCGTGCATATGAAGTAGCAATACAAATACTTGATATCTTTCTTATTTTTGGTGCTCCAAACATCCTTTAAAGTGATAATGGTGCCGAATAACTGCAAACATCATAAGTGAGCTTAAAAACTTATGGCCAGAATGTAAAATTATTCATGGTAAAATTCGACACAGGGCAGCATTGAGCGAGGTAATGCTGATGTCAAGGATATGGTTATCACATGGATGCGAGATAACCTTTGTAAAGACTGGCCTGTCGGTGTCAAATTTGTACAATTTGAGAAAAACAGAAGTCATTATTCAGACATAAACAGAGCTCCCTACAAAGCTATGTTTGGGGTAGACGCAAGAGTTGGGCTAACATCATCTTCACTCCCTGATAAATTTATAGCTAAAATTGACAGCGAAGAACATTTGTCAGATTTAGCAAACATGGCGCTTGATATAAATACTGATGACGAAAACATATGCACAACTAATGATGAACAAATGGAGATTTCTGAGCCACAACCTACTGAACCAAAAACTGACCTGTGTGTTGTATGTGAAGCAACTGCATTGAATGCAACTTCTTGTGCTTCTGGTAACAAAACTGTACATGTTTTATGTGGAAAATCTATCATAACAGAAGACTTTCTGTTAAAAGTAATTTGCTCTCTGTGTGATACAGAAACAGTCATTGAAAAAGAACGTGCAAATGCTTCCGAGTCAATGGTAAAACAAGCCAATTGTATGTTAAGTCGGTCTAATAGAGTTTTAGAAGAAGTAGACATTGGATGTAATGTTGTTATTCCTATCCCAGTCGTTGATCGTGGAAAAGGTTATCCCCGAAATATAATGGCTATTGTCCAAGGAAAGTCAGAGAAAGGCTATCGTCTTGCTACCAGGCATAATATTCTGTTAGGGTTATACACAAGAAACAAGTTTAAACCCACTGATTTCTTGTTTTTGAGTCCATCAGCTGTTTCAATGGAAATTTTTACATTTTTTGACAAGCTGTTAAACTCTCTTCTATTTGTGATGGACAAGGATTTTTTAAATGTGGATGTTCTGGAAAGAACAGATGTGAACAAAACAGGTGTGCCTGTAGAAAAGCAGGACAATTATGTAATAGTAGAAGCATCAATAAAACTTGTCATGCAAAAATAAGTAAATTGTGGTCTAAATATCTGTCTATATGCCTTTAAGCCATTATCAATATACACTAGTTTTAGCTCATAGTATTTACTAAACAAATGCATTTCAAATTATTAATCTATTTTTATATTAAGAAAAACACATTTCTAATAGCAAGTTAAACTTGTAATCAGGGATTTTACAAAATCCATAGCTCTATTTTCAGTGATTTTGTAAAATCTCTAACAATTTTAGGGATTTTACAAAACCACTGAAACTGTTAGTGATTTTACAAATTCCCTGTAACATATACATAATAAGTTTTGAATATGATGAAAGTTATCATCAAAATGAGATCAAAATAAGAAAAAAATGCCTTGGTGCGGAAAATTTTGTGGTAAATTTATCATACTTCTTAATTTTCTTATTTCAATCAGAGTTTTAAATATTGTATATTGCCTTAATGATAACATGACTTTTTTAACTGTTCTAATTTGTTTGCTGGGCATTACCAATTATGACTGGATTCGGTAATTTCTGCTAAAAAAAATCCGAAGTTAACTGAATCTGAACCACCACCATCACATACATCAAGCATCATCATCACCATCACTGATCATCAACTTCATCAACAAAAAACGTATAAATGTTGTGACCACTGCATATAATGTTGTGACCACTGCATATAATGTTGTGACCACTGCATGTAATGTCCCGGCAACTGCACATATTGTTGGGACTATTGCGTATGATATTGTGAGCACTGCATATGATGATGTGACCACTGCATATAATGTTGTGACCACTGCATGTAATGTTGTGACCACTGCATGTAATGTTGTGACCACTGCATGTAATGTTGTGACCACTGCATGTAATGTTGTGACCACTGCATGTAATGTCCCGGCAACTGCACATATTGGTGGGACTATTGCGTATGATATTGTGAGCACTGCATATGATGATGTGACCACTGCATATAATGTTGTGACCACTGCATGTAATGTTGTGACCACTGCATGTAATGTCCCGGCAACTGCACATATTGTTGGGACTATTGCGTATAATAATGTGAGCACTGCATATATTGTTGTGAACATTGCATATAATGATGTGAGCACTGCATACAATGTTGTGAGCACTGCATATGATGATGTGACCACTGCATATAATGGTGTGACCACTGCTTATAATGTTGTGACCACTGCATATAATGCTGATCATGAACATAAGGCAGTCATGGCGTTCCATACATATTTGTACGAGAACATGTTAATGTGATACGAATATATACCCTGCTTTTTAGCTCACCTGGCCTAAAAGGCCATGTGAGCTTTTCTCATCACTTGGCGTCCGTCGTCGTCGTCGTCGTCGTCTGTCGTCGTTAACAATTTTTCAAACATCTTCTCCTCTGAAACTACTGAATGGATTTGAATGAAACTTAGCATGATTGTTCCTTAGTATATCCTGCACAAAGTGTGCGCTTCGATTTTTGATCCGTCAAAAAACATGGCCGCCGTTAATTAAAATAGAACATAGGGGTCAAATGCAGTTTTTGGCTTATATCTCAAAAACGAAAGCATTTAGAGCAAATCTGACATGAGGTAAAAATGTTCATTAGATCAAGATCTATCAGCCCTGAAATTTTCAGATGAATCAAACAAACCATTGTTGGGTTGCTGACACTTAATTGGTAATTTTAAGGAAATTTTGCAGTTTTTGGTCATTATCTTGAATATTATTATAGATAAAGATAAACTGTAAACAGCAAAAATGATCAGCAAAGTAAGATCTACAAATAAGTTAATATGACCAAAATTGTCAATTGACCCCTTAAGGGGTTATTGTCCTTTAATGACAATTTTTCACAATTTGTTCATCATATTTGCTAACTTTAAAAAATCTTCTCCTCTGAAACTACTGAATGCATTTGGATGAAACTTAGCATGATTGTTCCTTAGAATATCCTGCACAAAGTGTGCGCTTCGATTTTTGATCTGTCAAAAAACATGGCCGCCGTTACTTAAAATAGAACATAGGGGTCAAATGCAGTTTTTGGCTTGTATCTCAAAAACGAAAGCATTTAGAGCAAATCTGACATGGGGTAAAAATGTTCATTAGATCAAGATCTATCAGCCCTGAAATTTTCAGATGAATCAAACAAACCATTGTTGGGTTGCTGCCACTTAATTGGTAATTTTAAGGAAATTTTGCAGTTTTTGGTCATTATCTTGAATATTATTATAGATACAATAAAACTGTTAATAGCAAAAATGTTAAGCAAAGTAAGATCTACAAATAAGTCAATTTGACCAAAATTGTCAATTAACCTCTTACGGAGTTATTGCCCTTTATAGACTTTTTTCACAGTTTGTTCATCATGTTGACCTACTTTAAAAAATCTTCTCCTTTGAAACTGCTGTATCAATTTCAGCCAAACTTAGGCTAAATGAGTTTCAGAGTATCTAGTATAAATTTTATATTTCATTTCCTTGTATGTCAAGAAACATAGCTCCTATGGCTAAAATAGAACATAGGAGAAAATGATTTTTTTTTTGCTTTTGAAGAAAATAGGACGGTTTAAAGAACATTTAAATAAATTGAAAAGCCAAAATAATTATTGATGAGAGATTAAACCAAAAAAATTCAGGTGAGCGATTCAGGCTCTTGAGAGCCTCTTGTTACTAGACCGACACCCTGAGCCGGATTTTTAATATGCTAGTTCTCAGGGTAACAGTCCGAAGGAAGACATGTCACCTTGACCGGACTCATTATTCTGATCCCGAGCCGAGCAACCTTTGGCTTACTCTTTAATGTAGCGTGCTTAGCAGGGAAGCAGCAAATATCAATTTGAAAGTCTTTGGTTTTTTTTCCGGCCAAAGTTCGAAACCACGACCTCCTGCACTCGAGCCAACCATTGTACCACGAAAGGACTGTCAATAGACAGTAACCCGTAATATAAAAGGTTTCGTGGGAAGCCGCTCACATATACACCTCCAGTCTCAAGTAAAAACAGGGCTAACGTACCAACTATTTTTTTTTGTCATTGGGCGGAATGTTTTTTTTTTGTAAATGTTTGATTCCAAATTTCTTGAGAGAGATTTTATCTATTTCAGAAGGGAAGCGAAATAGTTTGTGTCCATTTAAAATGAGGGAAAAAATAAAACAATAATGAAATTAAAAAAAAAAACATGTTATTTTCTATTAAAGTCGAAGTATTTGTTTGTCATGAGCACACGGAAATACAAGTGCTCCTACGCACAATAAATGAAGAGTCGGTACATAACCAATCTGATTAAGATACAAATGTACAGATCATCTGTCTAAGCTTTGGTTACAAGGATCTGACGGTTCATTTTACTTTCTGTTCTGGTAAATATAACATCAGCCAATGAAATTTCAGCCTTCATATTTTTGAAGGTGCGGATCAATCCGACAAAACCAGAGAATCCCAAATGGTCTTAAAAACAGAAAATAGAATGGAGCGTCTTCCGATCGGCGTAAGCAAAGCTTGAACATATAATTTCTATAATTCATTTAGATTGATGTCTAAATGAACATGAAAAACTGCATTATTTTATTGTTTACTGAGACCTGTTGGTCTCTTACAGATAGAGAGTTGTGTTTCAAATTAAAAAAAGTGAAGATTTACTGCAGCAGCTTTTTACACTTTGCGTTTATCCTGGAAACTTCAATTGATTGCAATGCGTCTGAATATACTCTATAGTAATTTCATAGTAATCTTGATAACTTATCTATAGAAAAACCTTTCCTTGCAAAATAGTATAGACAAGAACAGATTTGAAAATAAATAATTTATAGTTATGGTCATTTCCTTTATTTAGGGGTGGGGACGTGTTGTTCAAGTTGCCTACTGTGAAAACGTTTACAAAATGGGGAGTCCTTAATAAATGTTAACACAATACGATAGAGGAAAAGTTACTGCTGTTAAAATCGAAATTTATAATTAGGAGGTGGGAAGAAACATTGGAATTTCTCTTATTTTTTTCAAGTCTACACCTTGAAGAAGGAAAAATAATCAAGACCCCCCTTTCCAAAGACATAAGTATTTCAACCCCCCCGCCCCAAAAAAAGGCCACCACCGAACAATCACACACACACACATCCACACACATTTCCAATACTTTTGTTTGTAATAACAACAAAAAAACCAACGCATTAAGTTTCTATTGCATTATAAGTTTAAAATATCGCGTCAGTAGTTGATCTAGAATTTCAAGCGTGGAAGTTGTTTGCGCCTTCAGGGAACTTAATTTGTATATGCCGGTTATGGTCTTATTGATATTTTCCACACCACCTTCATTCAATATTAGCTTCAGATGAAAAATACTCTGCTAGAAGAAATTGTTGAAACTAAGGATTTAGCTGCGTAACAATTGATGTCTACGGATATGCGGTATGACGAAGATATCGCCATAACATTATACGGTGGCAAAACTATTAATAATTGAATACCACCTTTCCATTCTAAAAAATAATAAAATTAAAGGCCCCCTTTATTTCTCCCTTTTTGGGTTACAAATGACCGGTCCTTTATATGAGCCATTACTCTACCAAAGTCTGATTGTTGCCCATTTTTTGTGTCTGACTATCTTGAGAAAGTAATATATAAAGAGAAACTTGAACAGCTAAAATGATCAGCAAGGCAAAATTTACAAAAATGAACATACTGGAAATTCATGTATTAACTTCTTATAGAAAAAACACTAACGCTAGGTTTAAAGATATTGACAAATATAATGTCTTCCCTTGTTTCTTAATCCACGAAAATTGGTACCCACGAAAATAAATGAATCCACAGTAAGGATACTTGCACATACTATGAAAATATTTGCACATCATATATAAAGGTGTTTGAACGTCATGTATATAATGACACGTGCACATCATATAGAGGTAAATGCACATCATATAATGACAAGTGCACATCATATAATGACAAGTGCACATCATATAATGACAAGTGCACATCATATAAAGGTAAATGCACATCGTTTAATGAAAATGGTCATAACAAGACACTGTTGGCGTTCCATACTATGGACATGTGCATCAGTGTTAATCTATTAAGTCATTTCTGTCCTATTTTTTTAAGTTAAAAAAAGTTCAGAAACCTAAGCTTAATATATAAACACTGATATTCTCAACTGCATTGTTACACTTATCGTGCTCCCAAACATTAAAAAATGGCAGATGTTTAGAAAGTCAAGCGTGTTGTTTTTTTCTGAAAACTTTATTGCTTTGACTTTGGTTATAGTGGTTTTGAATTTGACCAAGCACACCATACTTTTACTTCGAGATTCACTTCTTCTCGAGTGTCGAGTTGCGAGTTACAAAAGTCGAGTTGCGAGTGACGAAAGTCGAGTTGCGATTTACGAAAACGGGGATAACTATTTTTATTTTTGGTGTACCTCTTTAACATTTTTTAATGACGATTGCTTATAGCATTGTATACAGTATTGTTGATTCTTTTTGTTATTTGGACTTTATCGGAGTCTTGTGTAAAAAAAAATGAATAGATTGCTTACATAATCACTACGCAAAGTATTGTTATTTTCTGAAGAAACCGATAGCCTTTTGAAATACAGTAGATGGCTTGTAGTTTAATTATTATTAAATTTCATAGTCAGTACCGTCATATTAAACGTAAAGGGAGATTGCAGCTAACCTATAGTACATATGTAAAAGACCCCTTCTGCAGATTTAGTTAAGAGTGGATTTTTTGGAGCAGCTGCAGAGGAAATATTTGTTAGGGACCCCGAAATTTATTCTTTGGCAGTGACACTCAAAGTTGTGGACGTTTAAGTTATATATGTCTACATTGGCTAGAGGTAAAGGGGGAGGTTGAGCCCTCATAAAACCTGTTTAACCCCGCCGCATTTTTGCGTCTGTCCTAAGTCAGGAACCTCTAGCCTTTGTTCGTCTTGCATATTTTTTAATTTTGGTTCATCTATATGTTTCGGAGCATATACTGGCGTCAATTTTCTTTATCTAGTGTACATAGTGTTAAGGGGCCTTATCATATAGTCTTTGCATATCGTAATTAAACGCATTTATTCTTAAGCCAGTGTTTAGCATAATACGGGTAATGTTTGTCTCGTATTATTTATGAGGGCTTGATACAAATAGAATTTTGATTTGAATTATAAGGAATGACTGTAATAAATGTTCTGTCTACTCGAAATAACCTTTAAAATGTGGTGCACACACTTTTTTGAAGGCCGTACGGTTGCCTATAACTGCTTTCATCCACGTCATTTGAACTTTGGGGGATAGTTGTCATACACTCTTACGGTTTGCTTTTAGAAAGGATGTTTAATGGAACGTGCATATTGATAATGTTATGTCACTTGTATAAAACATGTTATACGGACACCAATTATGTATTTTAAACAACAAATATAGTTTTGTCTTTTTAGTTAATGAAGTTTGTATTACACCGAGTTTTTATTTTAGGATGTTTACAAGTAATTCATACACCTGCTTATTCAAAATACTCACAACGACAAACCTGTTGTTATATTTCATTTGCATATGTTTAAAGACTGTTATCACTGTACGGTTCGTTGTCTTTAGTTTGTTTGATTAGTACTGTTCGTTGTGAATTATTGTTCTGGTCATTGTGCGTTTTGACTATTCAAAGTCGATCAGTATGGTAGAAGCATGTATGTTATCACTGCTTGTCAAATTTTCAAAGCTTATGTCAATGGAAATTCGCCATACACATTTTAGGCTGTATTTAATGAGTTTCTACTCCAGTGTTTTTCTTTCGAATCAACAGCTCACTATAAGCAAACTCAACGAATATCTTTGAACGTTCACGATGGTTACCGCTAACGAAAATAATGTTACTTCAATATTCTTCAACTTGAAGTGATTTAGTTGATTGATTGATACTTGATAAAAGTCCAATGGCAAATATATCATTCATATTTAGGACAATGGAGTGGTTTTGGGTTAACGTTTTGTGTTTTTTTCTTCTGCTTGGTTATTTGTATAACTATGTCCGGCCAATAACTTTTTTGTATATCATTTAAACATGTTTGCTTTCTACTTTTAAGTCGTGTATACTTTTAACTGTTTTAATTTATAACTATTATCAAACTCGTGGAGAAGAGGTTTATGTCAGTGAGCTCGCGATGTGGCAAAACAAAATAAATATAATATCTTGAAGTCATGCATGCGGTCTACAAAAATAATCAAAATGTGTTAATAAATTCAGCAGAAATTATATATATTTTTTTTAGACATAACCAACAAACAGCACCACATAGCTTTTTGGCACGGTTCCTGACCTTGGACTGGCTGTTCTATACAAGACTATTTTTTTACAGATCTCAACAATCCCCATTTATATCAATCGGTGGAAAAACAAAAACTTCAATCGAAAATGACAGAACATACAACGAAATTTTCGTAAATAAAAATAAAATCTCTTTACTTGAGAATATGGGTACTTGACTTTGTACATGATAACAAATAATCAAGACAATTACTATGTGTCACAGTAAAAGTATAATCAGTAATACGGTGTCAAAAGAATGCTCGTCATTTAATGATTATTAAAATTAAGCAAACAGAAGTATATATTGAACTCTACGAAGAAGAATCAAGTTAATTAGGAGCAGGTTATATCAATACACAAACGATATATATATATAGATGTTTCGACGACATAATTTTACATGTCGTTTAGTTTTTTTTTTTGTGTCGTTGGGTTGTTATCAAATGGATGTATTCCCCACATATCTTGTTAAAATCATACTTAATATTCAGGGTATTAAATACAGATCATAGTTTATAAATTATACATTTATGTTCCCAGTTTCCATGTTATTACAGGAGACTTTAACATCGTGCATGACCGACAGTTGAAATCGTTCCTCAATAAAGGACCTAAATATCGTTCCCCGTCACTTATTTAGGGGAATAAGTGTCGTAACATGATCCACGACTCACTCCATATTTACAGCTCGAAATGGATAAAACGAGAAAAAGATGACAAAAAATCCTTAGATTTTTTTTACCGAATTCAGTGATGAACATAGTTGATATTCGTTTTAATCATTTCAAAGATCATTTTATTCCCAACAACAACCATAATAGTCGTTTTTCTCGTATCAATAATAATCTAAAGGAACTCGCCAAGGAATTGGTTTTTTTTTGTCTCGGCTTATAAGGCTACTTATAATACCATTATTGTATGACGTGAATTTTACATTGAGGTTCTGTAAAAGAAAATCACCAATTCACCAACATTCTAACTGAATCCATTTTCGGAAAATGACATTTATAACAAACAAGCTTTTAGCTACCTCTTTACAGGCAGAACCAAATGCAATGAAAGTTCAAACTATGTACTGGCTTCCGAAGCTGCACATAACATCTTACAAGTAGAGATTTATTTCGTCTTCAGGCAATTGTTCCACTACTAAACTGTCTATTCTACTTACTAGTACGCTTGGTACAATCCAAAACCTGATAATAAATTGTTCAAATAAGGCCTTTGAAAATAGTGGAATAAAATACTTTTGGAGTGTTAAACATTCGTTGGAAGTACTTGATACATTGCATGCTTATATTGCTGATTTCGAATCTGTTCACAATTTTGATTTTCTACACTATATACTTCTTTGCCTGATAATCTCGTTAATAAAAAAAAGTCACACACCTACTTAAATAGGCATCTAAAAATTCAGAATGCGAATATATATGTTCAAACTCTTTAATGTCATTTTCTAGTAACAACAAACAAAAAAACTATATGTCACTGGACCTGTTTTGATACTATAACTGCCCTTGAATTTTTACTAGATATAATTATTGTTTGCTAGGGAGATTCCTAATTTCGTCAAGTTATCAGAATTCCAATAGTGATTAACTGTGCACCACTAATTACAGACCTGTTTCTGTATTGTTATGATTTACAATTGATGACTAAATTCAGCCATCGACGCAACATCCAATCAAAAAATTTAGATACTTGGACGATATATGGCTCTCAATAAATATGACTTCATTTTAAATGCTAATACTAACAGTGAAAACTCCCTTTCCTGGATCTTGATATCTATATCTTTAACAGGACGCTTAATACCAAAATTAACGACAAAGAGATGATGTTCATTTTCTATTGTAACTTATCCATTTTTCCCTTGTCACCATCTTATTGTGTTGATGTATCTCAACTTGTTCGATTATCTCGTGTTTGTAACGACGTATTTTAGTTTACTGAAAGAAATCACCGTACTACTGAAAAATTATAACACCATGATTTTCGATATCACAAACTAGTCAAATATTTACTAAATGATATCATCGGTACAAGGACATTATTCGTAAATATAAATCAACATGCAGACATCTTATACGTTCTGGTATTTCACACATCCAATATTTTATACAAAGCACAAACATGTCGTCATTCACCTTAATAGCTAACCAAACCTTTAAACAGACCAATTCAGAAGGGATATATTGACGATACTGCTGTCAAGTCATGAAAGATTGCATATTTTGGTATTACTATTGATTTATTTTTGCGCCTGCCCCAAGTCAGGAGCCTCTTCCCTTTTTTTAGTCTTGTATGGTGTTTTTTAAATTTTGTTTCATTTACCTGTAAATGTTTAACCCGAATAATTCAGTCATTATGTTCCGGTGATCTACGATTACACTTTTAGTACACAATCAGTCCTAAAACTGAGATACTGGTGTTGTATTTATTCATATTTCGTCATATAATTTATTTGGAAAAATCAGATTTGACTGTTATATCATTATAATAAGATCATCTGATTTTTAAATCATGACTGAGTGTAAAGTTCAACAATTTGTTCAACTGATAAACGACCTGTATCATATATGTATAATCAATATTAATTTCTGATAAGTTAAACGCGCTTATAACAGCTTTAGTCATACAAATAATTTCACGTTTGTCATGTTCTTTGAAAAACATTCTTCAAAGGACTATTGACCTCCTCCCTAAGTATCGAACATCACTAGCAGTCGTTATAAGAGTTCATGAGAAGGTATTTACATTTTTTTCAAAATTTCTCAAGATGATAAAATAAACAAGCACCTGAATTGTACTTGACTAATAAGTTACACAGTGTTAATCACTTACTTTTCTACAGATGTGTATTGCCGCTCTATCGAATACCAATACAGTTCATAACACCCATTTCATGACGGGAACCTCTCATAAATTGCTGTAGGAACACACAAAAATGCACATCAAAATGAAGGAAAAAGTTTATAAATACATCTAAAAGTTTTATACCGAGGTTCTGTAATGCCTTTTAATATTTCCTGAAGTAAGAATACAGTGTGTGCACAGTTAAGGAAATTGGTACTATTAATGTTAGTACTACCACTGGGTCGATGCCTCTGCTGGTGGACTGTTAGTCTCCGAGGGTCTCACCAGCCCAGTAGCAAGTACTTCAGTACTGGCATGAAAATACGGATTTTTTGTGTTATTAAAATTTGCTGTTACAAATTGTTATAGAAATCATTATAAATTAAGGAATGTATCTTCTCATGCAAAGCGCTGATTCCTTTCACGGTTTTGGCTGTACTTTTTGGACCTTATGGATTACAGCTCTTCATCTTTTATATAAGCTTTGGATTTCAAATATTTTGGCTACGAGCATCACTGAATAGACATGTACTGTCGAAATGCGCATCTGGTGCAGGAAAATTGGTACCATTAATGTTATCAAGCACGTGTATCAAAATATACGATAACAAAACCTGTTACCATTCAATACTAACGTAGATAAACTGGATCTGTGTTCCCGATTGCGAACATTACACAATTGTTGCTATCGTATTTTTCCTGCTGGTCTTGCCATTGCAGTACAAATAACATAA
Source organism: Mytilus edulis (assembly GCF_963676685.1). Classification (NCBI taxonomy): domain Eukaryota; kingdom Metazoa; phylum Mollusca; class Bivalvia; order Mytilida; family Mytilidae; genus Mytilus; species Mytilus edulis. Next base: position 78,207,871 of record NC_092355.1, on the reverse strand, counting down.
AAACGTCTAAGTACGATTTCCAGTACTAGTGTGTTTGTGTGATGGTTCGTTCGTGTATTATGTATTGTTTTTAAACTAGATATTTGCATGTGATTTGTTCAAATGCACTTCATGCATTTATTACGAAGCATTCCTAAAAGTGTTATTTATTAATAGGCACAATTAGTCATCGATTAAACAATATTTCTATGTATCCCCGAAATTGATGGTGGCATCATGAAATACGCCCATCGATATTTGTTGACTAGGTACAATTATTTTTGTTCACTTATCAATAAAGTGGGACAAAATAGTATGCTAAATTTGCGACAAGTCTCATGTATACTACAAAAGCTTGTTAACTTACCTTATAAGCTTAATAAGTCTTGTTTACATAACCACATCTTGTTGAAAATGATCATACGAAGTAAGAAGGACTAAAACGATGGTCGACACGTGATATTTTACATACGGGTATGATTATATCATTGGACTTTATTACTTTCGTCAATCTTACGTTATCTTCCCTGTTAGATTTACATATATTTATATATATATTTCTCTCTAATGACCGATATTATATATATTATGGAGTGTGTCCTAGAGATAATATTGAGATGTTTTTGTTTAAGGACTCGTTCTTATTTCAACATCTCTGAAGATTTATGCTGTTACAAGAAAAGGAGAATTGTGTCTTAGAAGTTGTATTGAGATATTTGGATTGGTTAAGGACTCGTTTTCATTTAAACATTTAAATACATGAAAAAAAACTATATATGTATTTAATGATACGATAGGTCACTGATTCTCTGAAGATATATACTGTTACAAAAATAGAAGAGTGTGTCCTAGAGATAATATTGAGATGTTTGGATTGCTTAGGGACTCGTTCTTATTTCAACATCTGAAGATTTATGCTGTTACAAGAAAAGGAGAATTGTGTCTTAGGAGTTGTATTGAGATATTTGGATTGGTTAAGGACTCGTTTTTATTTAAACATTGTATGCACGAAGCCTCCGCTTAACCCACGTAGCTCCTACCTTCGTATTTCCTTGCTTTGCGCTTGGTGATCTCCGAATAATCTTAATATAACCCCTGAGATTAAAATTAAAATTCATATCTATCAAATATGAGTTAACTTAGTGACAGGGTTAAATTGCACTTGAAGCACCTAAGTAGCCATTGTAATTAAACGAGAAAATACTGGGGTTCCCAAAAATTTGATGAATCAGCTCTCTGTTTTTTGTCTGTCATGCACTTAGATAATATTTAAGCACAAATCACCACCTTGCTTGACACAAACGACAAATTTATAGCTGTTAAGATAACAGTTTGGTGTTAAAAAAACTGTCCAAAACAATAAAATGTTTCCGAGAGAGTTCAGTAAAATTATAAATTTAGGTCAGTATATGATAACTTTATACATTACCAGCATAACTATATATATAAACTAACTCAGTAATGGACAAGAGAAAGCTATCGTGAAAGAAAATAGACAATAAAGAGACTAATACAACACAGGAAAATACGGAGTCGGATACTGAAATCGTTACTGAAATTATGGAGATGAGCCAAAAGATGAAGGAGGAGACAAATGAACCTGAACATACTTTCAAAATTATCCCAATCGATTTCAATTTTGAAAGAATTGAAGGCGACCGAATTAAAGGAGAAGAAGTGATCAGTGAATACTCTAGGAAAATCGAAAAAATCTTGGAAAAGATGAACTATATCGCCAACCTGTTAAGGAATCTCAGAAAATACGAAGGAGATAACCTACCCATATATGCCAGAATTACTACCGTAACGTTTGCGCCTAAATTTGGATCTGAAGAAGCCTCTTCATTCTTCAAAGAAAAGATGACTACATTCACGAAAACCATGCGCCAGACATTTCGCACATCAATGATCGAATCAACAAAAGAATTGTTTGACAACTTTACCGCTGAAATGCAGAAACTATGGACCGAAGCTACAGAAAAAATCGATATCAGAAGACCAGGGGGACATACCACTCTAAGGAAATTTAATGAAAGAATTCAACGAATTCAAGAGAAATGGCCAGAAAAATATAGAAACAATGGAGTTGATAATCATAATGAGAATAAAGAAATTGACAAATTGAAAAAAGAAATTAAAGAGTTAAAGGATACTAATTCAAGTCGTCGCTCTTCAAAGGAAACTAACACTATAGGAGATATAAAACGGGAATTAGATGAACTAATTAGATGAGCGAGGATTGAGGACAAAGGAAACCGGTATGAAAGGAAGGAGTTTAGAGGTGGTCGTGGGGGACGCCGAGGACGTCGGTATGATTTCTAAGAACTCAGTGAATTAATAGTGAGAGGAATTATTATTTACTTATTGTGAATAACTAGATACTAGTGACTGTGAATGCAGGTTTGACTTATTGATTTAATTTGCAGAATGTTATTATATTTTAAATATCCTCAATAATTATAAATGTTCATATAATACTAATATCTTACTTATTTATTGAACGTGACTTGTTTCGAACTTAATGCCCGACAATTTAGTTTCCTGTGTATAATGTCTTACCAGGAATATGCCGTATTGCTAACAAACATAGGATTATGTTTTGTTGTTTACTGTGATGAAAGTAAAATATCTATTGCGAATACTGTATAGCTGAAAAATCTATAGAATTAATTATTGGCACTGATTTATTGATATTTTTCTCAAATCGATTCATACGTTTTTACACAAATAATACGTATATATCAATCATCTAATCTTACAACTACAGGGGCGGTTCTAACTGATATACATGGGAATCCAATGTGACTCAGAACAAGAAGAATAAGAATATTTTACATTAAACACCAATCAGATTACAGAGTGTGTGCGCATGACTGTTTCGGTGGTATTCCGTTTCTTAAAAATATTTCATTCAGAATACTTTTTAAGCTGTAACTGTGAACTGCAACATATAATATGCATACATAACTCTCTCCAATAGAGATTTAATGTTTCGCACATTATTAATAATTAATCTCTCCAATAGTGATTAATTATCCAGTCAATTAAATACATATTAATCTCTCCAATAGAGTTTAATTATTGTAACAAATACTGCAACACTTATCTCTCCAACCTCGTCTCCAACAGAGACGGTGAACAGTAATATAGAATCAATCTTATTTATAATTGCCTGTAAAAAGGTCAATTTGAACTTACTACTAAACGTAAACAGGTTAACGTGAAACACTAAAGATAATGTCTAAAAATAACAGACACATCAAGTCTCGTGATAAGAGAAAGAAAACAAGAAAATACATAGGAAAACTTCGCACACAGTCTTCCAACTAAGCCCTTCAGTGTGAAAATTTCATATCTTCTCTCAATTATAAAATGGTTAAGTTGAGATATAAATATGTCATCCACTACTGATTAGGGGACAGATGATATAACATAAAACAGATGTTTAAAACAAAAACTGAGTGTGTAAATTTTTGATAAACCATCAAGTAAAGAAATTACAAAAGTAAAAAGTAAAAAGTAAATATTCTGATTAAGTTTTACATCTACACATTACCTCGTCAGATATTAAAAAGAAGAAGCACGAGTTTTGAATAATGTATTATTTTTCATAGTTTTATATGTTATATTTTAGCTTTGAATCTTTAATATGGTAAATTTCGGTAAATTACAATAGCTTAACTAAGTTCATTACATATACATTAATTTGTTGTTACTAAAATACTATGAGAGCCCATCCACACCCTCTTATTGCATGTATTGATAAATTGTCAAAAGATGTAAAGAAGAAAAAAAGAGAAAAGAATATAAGAAGAACAATTAGGTCTTTTTTCATCTAGGGGATAGATCCCATTGATACTAAATGATACCTCAATATTTTTATGGTAGGGGTGTGCCATTCTGGCCTAACATAATGTACCAATTTTGTTATACATGTAACATAACGTTCAGCACCAATTGTCAGAAGCAGATCCAGAACTTTTTGTAAAGGGGATGGGTGCGCTGACTGACCTAATAGGGGGCCGCTCTAGTCATCAGTGATTCCCTAAATAATCAACCAAATTTTTCCCGTGAAAAAAAAGGGGGGGGGCATTTGGAACTTATTTTGAAGGTGAATTTTCATATTAATTCATAGAGTTTAATTTAGTATAATAACATTGACTATTTATAATTTAAGATTCTGAACAGCATATTCATATATGAAAAGAAGATCATACATACCCCAAATCAATATATAGTTATCAAACGTAAATGCATTTTTACATAGTATGTTATAAAAAGGAGGGTCATTTTTATATAAAACCTCTCAAAAAGGGGGAGGCAGTGCTCTGTTTTTACTATTAATCCATTTATGCAACAATTACCATATGTGGATCAGGATAAAATAACATTTGGTTCCTGTCATCTAACAATTTTTAATTGGAGTGACAGTTTAATTTGAAATTATGGTGTTTTTTTAAGTGGTGCAGATGATAAGCCCAACATCATTTTTATGTGATTCCTCGGGCTTAGTTGCAAGACGTGACTTAAACAGAAAAAATAGACACATTAAAAAGATAGAATCATCTCGACAATATATTGAAGTATTTTCTCAAACAGAACCAAGCGACTCTGAAATATCATTATTAGCTAAAGGGTTAAAATTCATACCTGCTCCTGCTGAGAAGAACATCAAGCGTAATTTATTACAAAGCTTTGACAAATTGGCACGCAAAATGAGACCTAAATTTCTGTTCTATGGCAATGAAAATGTCATAAATAATTATCCATTTACTATGAAATCAGGATATACACCAAACTTTGCTAATACAGCTATAGAAAATTATATATTTGCAACTAAAATTGAATTAGGAAGAATACACTTGCACACATTCAAAGAAAACTTAACTAAATCAGAAAGAATGGCATTACAGTCACTGAAACAAAATAAAGAAATAGTAATTAAAAAAGCTGATAAAAACTCTTCAACAGTGATTCTTGATAAAAATAATTATATTGAACAAGCGTTATCTCAGCTTTACGATGGAATACATTACGAACAAATTGCAATATCACACTGTACGGAGATTTAAAATCTAATAGAGAGTAAAGTTAAGATATTACACGAACAATCACACATAGATGACATATCGTTGAGATATCTTTTAGACACAAAAGACGAAAAAATTCAAGTTGGCAGATTATATCTATTACAGTACCTAAAATTCACAAAATTTACCTCAACATCAGAAATGAAATTAGGAGTAATAAAGAAGTACTTCAAAGAGTACAAATACCTGGTAGACCTATCATTTCACTATGTACTAGCCCAATTGAAAGAATTGGCCAATTCATTGACTACTTTCTTCAACCTATTGTACGTCAATTATGACATTTACACAAGATACGACGTTCTTCATTAACAAAATTGAAAGAATAGAAGCACCTGATAATGTTATTTTAGCGACTTTTGACATAAGCAGTATGTACACAAATCTGAGTCACGAAGAAATAATTCAGGCTGTGTACAGAGCATGGCCTAAACTTATGGCATATAATTATGCAATCCCACTCCCACCACGGACTGAATTTCTGGAGTTACTAAGAATTACACTAGAAAACAATGAATTTGAGTTTAATAGCGTAATATATAAAACAAATAGTGGGTGTTCCCATGGGAGCCCCTATGTCGCCAAGCTTAATAGACTTGAGAATTTTTGAAATCATCTCTAAAATACTAAAAGAATTTACACACGCTTTCAAAATTATACATTTGTCAGTATATAGAGATGACGGCTTCATGTTATTTGCCGGAAAAGAAAATGAACTGCTTGACTTTTTCGAAATAGCTAACAACATTCATCCACTCATTAAGTTCACACATGAAACCTCAAGGACAAACGTTCAATTTTTAGATGTAACAGTGTACAAAGGAAAGAGATGTATTACAAATAAAATCTTAGATATCAAACTATATCGCAAACCAACAGATAACTACCAATACCTGCATAGATCATCATCCCACCCTTCGTCTGTCTTCAAAGGTTTTATTACAGGAGAAATTATAAGATTTATTCGGTCATCTAATAATGTAGAGGACATAGAAGCACAAATTCAATTGTTCAGAGAAAAACTCCAGAAACGGGGTTATGTTGCAGACGAAATTGATCCCTTAATAACAACAACAATGAAAAGAACAAGGGAAAGTACATTACTGTACATAACTAGGAAGAAAAGGAAATCACTATCTTTATGTTTCATAACAAAATTTAATCCTAGAGTTAAACAACTGGGTAAACCTTTAAGAAAACACTGGCACTTAATTTCAAAGGATGGAACAGCAAACGAACTTTTTCAAAAACCACCCATTATTGCATACCAGAAACACAAGAACTTAAAAGAACATTTAACATCTTCTAAATTAAAATAGAATATAGGCGATTAAGCTATATCACAATACTCGCAAGTCAATTGAAAGAAAACAGAGAGATGATTCACCGAGTGTCGTGCCCCAGAATTTTCGTTTATTTTTATCATGTTGCTGTAAGGCTAGGGTACCTGATGAGGATAATGCCTAGGTAATATAAAACCTAAACCGAAACACCAGGTGAAATTACATCATCAAATCAATTATTTCTTACCAATATATATATGCGTGTATGATTTTACTATTGAAGTAATAATAAATAGATACTTGCCTACATAGTTTGGTTCAAAACGAAACTAATAGTAATATTGACCGACTATTTCAAATATGTAAATACATGAAAATGATACGATAGGTCACTGATTCTCTGAAGATATATACTGTTACAAAAATAGAAGAGTGTGTCCTAGAGATAATATTGAGATGTTTGGATTGTTTAAGGACTCGTTCTTATTTCAACATCTCTGAAGATTTATGCTGTTAAGAAAAGGAGAATTGTGTCTTAGAAGTTGTATTGAGATATTTGGATTGGTTAAGGACTCGTTTTTATTTAAACATTTAATTTGAGTTATTGTATTTTTTTCATATAAAAACTAGAATGTTTTGTTTAGTTGTTTTTAAAGCGATATTTTTTAAAGCTATAAACAATTTATATTCATTAATAATCAATATTACGCAAAAGGGTACAATACACTGAACAAATTTGAATAGCTACACGAGATTTTTCAATATCTATTTTATAAAATGTACAAGGGTAAATTATTAACAAATTGAAAAAAACTATTCAGTGTGTTCTGATGCCTTTTTGTCAAACAATTATTAACGTTACTTAAATATATATTTAGCATCAACTTCAATTTGCCTCATTATTTTTATGATTATTTTTGAAATGAATTTAAAAAAAGTTAGCTTTTCAAAATAATAGACTTAAGTATAATGATCATGATAATACATTATATAACAAGTCTGAAAGGGTACAACATCACCAAAAAAACACAATAAAACGAACAATATGTTATATATTTCGGATAACAGATATCCTTCTTCGGTATAGCACGATGTCAAATGAATCATGTCAATTCGAATTAAGACTCTATCAAAAAGTCCATAATCACATGGCAAAATCAAATAACAAAACGCATAAAAACGAATGGACAAGAACTGTCATATTCCACTGACTTAAAGTTATTTCTTGGCACGTATATTTACCGATCCTTTTTGAATTTCGTTAGCTGTGAAAAAACTAACTGAAATTATAAAAGTGTACAGCTATTTCAAAACAATGCTAACAATTTTACAGATTAAGTGATGACAACAGCATGGTTATTGATAAGACATTTAAGATTAAATGTTCGTCATTCTTTGGTATATGATAAGTCCCTGTCGTTAAAGTTGAGAATATGAATGACAGGTTTATCCAAATTCCAACTGTGAATAGATCCTTGTGTTATCAAAGTAATAATCTAGTAAGTATTAACATTAAGCTTGTTCACAAAGTGAAGTGATCGTATTATCTCCGTTATTTACACCGATCATAACAGCTTTATAAAAGTAGAACCATGCAATACAATGTTCAAATCTCGTTAGTTTGTCTATATTGTAAGGTACTTTTTTATATTGCTCTTTAACTGTGTGTGTTTCTTTTGATCTATATGGCTTTCTTTAACAATTCTTTGAGCGTTCCTGATAAAGACAAATTCAGTAAGCGCTTTGAACACATTGTATTAATACCGTTTTGTTTTTCAATGTTGTATGCCCCACCTACGATAGTAAAGGGACATTATGTTTTCTGATCTGTGGGTCCATTCTTCCGTCCGTTCGTTCGTCGGTCTGTCCCGCTTCAGGTTAAAGTTTTTGGTCAAGGTAGTTTTTGATGAAGTTAAAGTCCAATCAACTTGAAACATGTTCCTTATGATATGATCTTTCTAATTGTAATGCCAAATTATAGTTTTTATTCAAATTTCTGCGTCCACTGAATATATACAATGATAGTGCGAGTGGGGCATTCGTGAACTGAGGACACATTCTTGTTAAATGAATAAATGGAGTTTAGAAAATTATCCAAAAAAGTTGGGATTCCAATTTATGCATCGGAAAGTATGTAACTAAGTAACTTTATTAACTTTTTCGTCGATTGTGTTGAAAAAAAAAAAAGAAACGTCAGTTTTATTCGTTCCGATTTGTAAATTTGCTTTGAAGAACATTAACCAATATGTAAAACTACTCTTGCACAATAGAAACATACAGAAAACCGAAACAAATAATAAATAATTGAAACAGTAAATACTTACTCAATTAAAACTATTATTTATTTCAGCTGTTTAAATGTTCTCTATCAAAAGAGCAGTTTTATCGAATGAATTATAAAATTGAGATGATCAAGTGATGCAATGTGACATCTGTGTTGATTGCTACTTCTCACAATCTTGGTAAATTGTACAACATTAACTTAACATCATTATTCGGTTTCACAATAGAAACATACGGGAAAAACGGAACAAAAGATGAATAATATTTGGGAGAGTTCAATGAAACAGTTAACACTTACTTAAATTATTGTTTATACCATTTAATTCAGAAATCAATTTAGAAGTATATTTGCAGAGTAATAAAAATATATCGGAAATAATAACTGTTCATTATGACAACAGCATATTTACGGATAAGGGTTTAAAGATAAAATGTCCTGTGATGAGACAGTTATGTTACACTGGAGAATATCAAAGTTTAGGATGTTTAAATTATTGCTATTTAAAGAACAGTTTTATCGAAGGAATTATAAAATTGAGATGATCAAGTGATGCAATGTGACAATTGTGTTGATTGCTACTTCTCGTAATCTTGGTAAATTGTACAACATTAACTTAAATTGTCCTTACTATTGCTTGAGTCTAGTTGTGTCAATTTCAGATTTATTAACATTAACACTTCAGTTTTTCCTAAACGAAACACCAATGTCATCTCTACAATACCTATTGTTGTGGTCCAATGAATTCTCTTTAAATTGATCCAAAAACAAATAGCAATGACATTGATGTGTTTTCTTTTTTGATTTTGCCATGTGATTATGTACTTTCCGAATTGATTTTCCTCTAAGTTTTGTGATTTTACTTTTTCCTCCTCCTTTTCCTCAAAAATCTCATTTTGTCAATTTTAGTTGTCAATCTTAACTACCGATTTTTGGACATATACTTTGACAATATAATGTGAAGCGTTTCTCTAAAGACCGTGGCCTACCTGATTAATGGACTTTTCTTCTCTTTTTGTCAATGTAACTGTATTTAAACTGTTGGTTGCCCCTGAAGTGGTGCATGTTTAGTAGGGAGACTATCAGAAATCAAAGACGGGCTTCAAAGTTATTGTGAAACTGCCTATTCTAGAGGTGGCGTGAATCAGATGTGGATACTTAAAAATTCCAAAGATCTTTTAGAATACATTCAATCTAACTCTCTTTCGTCTTGTAACAGTATTAAAACATTTGACTTTTCTACTCTTTACACAAGTATTCCACATTCCAAACTAAAGGACAAATTAAAAGAGTTGGTATTACTTTGCTTCATAAAAAAGAAGGCCAACGTAGATACAAGTATCTTGTCTTAGGGAGGGATAAATCCTACTTTGTGAAGAATCACTCTGATTCAAACAAAAAATTCTCTGAAACCGATATTATCAAGATGCTTGATTTCTTGATTGACAACATATTTGTTACGTTTGGAGGACGTGTTTTCAACAGACTGTCGGCATCCCAATGGGAACAAACTGTGCCCCTCTACTTGCCGACTTGTTTCTTTATTATTATGAGGCTGACTTCATGCAGGAACTTCTTAGGAAGAAAGATAAGAAGTTAGCAATATCCTTTAACTCTAATTTCCGCTATATAGATGACATTCTTTCACTAAACAATTCAAAATTTGGTGACTATGTGGATCACATGAATCCCATTGAAGACAAAACTTTACGACAAAAGAGATGATTTCAGCTTTCCAATTGTGAACTTTCCATTTCTAAGTAGCAACATTCCAGCAGCACCTGCATACGGGGTATATATCTCCCAATTGATACGATATTCCCGTGCTTGCATTTCCTATCATGATTTTCTTGATAGAGTGTTACTGCTCACAAGGAAGCTATTAAACCAAGAGTTCCAAATGATGAAGTTGAAATCATCCCTTCGTAAATTTTACGGACGCCATCACGAGTTGGTTGACCGTTATGGAATAACCGTTTCACAAATGATATCGGATATGTTCCTTACGTCGTAACTACAATCCCCTTCCCTTTCATGAATTTGACCTACCGAATTAGACTATTTACCGGATTTGTAACCACATAAGCAACACGACGGGTGCCGCATGTGGAGCAGGATCTGCTTACCCTTCCGGAGCACCTAAGATCACCCCTAGTTTTTGGTGGGGTTCGTGGTGTTTATTTTTTAGTTTTCTATGTTGTGTCATGTGTACTATTGTTTTTCTGTTTGTCTTTTTCATTTTTAGCCATGGCGTTGTCAGTTTGTTTTAGATTTATGAGTTTGACTGTCCCTTTGGTATCTTTCGTCCCTCTTTTTTTAACAAAGCATTTTCTGATAAGCTAAACTTATGACAGCTTTACTCGTGCAAATAATTTCACGTTTGTCATGATCTTGAAAAAAATTTGCTTTGAAGAGCTCTTGACCTCCTACTTAAGTATTAAGTATTGAATATCACTAACAATCGTTATAAGAGTTCATGAGAAGGTGTTGACAATCCTTTTCGAAACTTCTCAAGATGGTTAAATACACAAATACCTTGATTGTACTTGAATAAACAGTTACACAGTGTTAATCATTTACTTTGGTACATATGTCTATTGCCTCTCTATCGAAAACAAATGCACTTCATAACACCCATTTAATGACAGGAACCTCCCATAAATTTCTGTTGGAACAAACAAAAACATTTAAAGGATTTATACCTAAGCACTGTAATGCCTTACAATTTTTCCAGATATACGGGTGTGTCATCACTCCAAAGTAAATGCTGGGTACAGTTTATCACGTATTTCAATATATGCAGTATAACGACTATCGTAGATAACCTTCATCTGTATTCCCGATTGAAAATAGAAACAACTGTTTCTATCTTATTTTTCCTTTTGCCGTTACAGTACGCTGGGCATAATAAAGCCTGTTTTCCTTTACGGAAATTTAATTTCTGTGTTAAACCTATTAAAATCGCTGAATCGACTTGTCATCTTATAGGAGTCATTTCGCTTTGAAAATTTAAGATAGGCGATATGTTGGATACATTCACACAGATTTAATTCGTATAGGTTTAAATTATTTTGATCTGGAGTCCTTGGTCCATTTGGCGGAAATTGAGGTCAAGGTCAGGGTCATGTTCTAAATTTTGAAATTTGCTTGTTATTTTTATTCAAAAGAAATTGTAACAGTTAATGATATGATGTGTTTTCCAAATAACTGTTTACAGTAAGGCGCAAATTCAACCCAGTAAGTCGAAGCGTTTTGATCAACCCTTATATGAGATTTCTCCCTTATTGTATTTGCAATTGGTATTTCTCCACAATCATACAAGTCATTGACCTGAGGTTTTTAATCAAATATGTGTTTATAATTAAAAGTAAGTAACGTGCTCAAAAAAGAGTCTTGTTGAGATGATTCGTGCGTCTGGCGCACAAAATGTCAATCTCCTGGTATGTTGGAGTTCATATACAACCAATCAGTTAAAGCCACTGCTGGTTGAGTTTTTTTTTCTCCTCGAGGGTATCCACAGCCAAGTAATCAGATCTTCTGTCTTGTCATTAATCTTTGTTGATATTTCCTTGATTATAATTTAACTGTTTACGAAATACTTAATATGGAAATGATAACCGTAGCTGTTTTTTGCAAAATTTTTAAGAATGGTTTGTTCTCAATTCACTTCAATCGCGTATAATGTTTGGTCTTTTTTTATTTAATTTGTGTGTCTTTCTTTAACGAAATGCGCATCTGACATGTCTGATGTACATCTCGAGTTACTGTCTAAAATATAAAAGGTTATATGTCTTGTTTGGGTTTATCTGAAAGGAAATATATAAACCACGTATCTGTCGAATCAAACACTATGACTGGCATCTCTGACAAGTTTTATTTTAGGTAATTACATTTGTTGTATTCATAGATATATTTTGAATTATTTTAGCTTCTTTGGTCTTGTTCTGTGAAAGTGAAGCGTTGTGAATAAATCAACGTTCGGTTTTCTTGAGAACTATAAATCGAAGCTAATTTTGTGTTCCATAAAGTTAGTTTAAGCGTATCTTTCGTAATGCTAACTCGCTTGCAAACATTTAATTTACGACGTTTTCTTTCTAAATTTCTAATTTGCTGGAATAAAGTAATTTTGTCCAAACCATATAAACGTTAAACCCATATTACCCCTTAACTAATGTTTTGTATTCGAAAGTAATTTTTTAACAATAATCTTTTGTTAAAAGATTATATACTTACTCCCAGAAATCATGAGAAAGTTTTAACCGGTTTGTCAGGTCTTTTTGCTGCCCTTAATTCAGGGACGATCTCATCGATTTGACCTATTTTGGGGCTATTATTGTGAGAAAAAAAATCACAGTTCCACAATTAAACTTGTTTTCATACTTTCTATAATGATGAAGTGGATCGATCTGAAAAAAAATTACTGAAAAGAACTATAGGAAGTTATTAATATAAGACAGTTTTATCATATTTTGACGTTTTTTTGTGTAAAATTTATCATGCAGTCATTTTTGTATTTTTTGTGATTTTTCTCAGTTTTAAGAACAAAATGCATATTATTGATTTGTTTTATATAAATGATTGAAAAAAAAAATATCTAAGAAATTTGAATAGACCAAAATTATATGGGATGTACATGATTCTTTCAAAATCATTTTTTGTATCCCTCACCCATTTTCTCAAAATTTTGGCTAAAAATACAGACTCGATTGGTCGTAAAATTTAAAAACTGGATTACTCAAAAGCCATTCATTGTAAATACACAATATAATGTTTGATTATCATATTTTAAAAAATTCATTGATATTTTCCACTTGTATTACATGTTTTGGAAATCATTTAAGAACGAGATTTCAACGAGACGGAACGAGACTGAAAAGTCAGACGAATACATCTGTAAGGTGATCCTTGAAAGATTCCTCTGATTTGTCAAAAATGTTAAATACTCATCAATCATTTATTTCAATAGTCCAAATAATTATGACGTCTTGAAAGGCTATTATATTTTTTTTTCTTTGACGCCTTACTTCGACGTCATAATGCTGAAGCCGCCATTTTCGGTTGGACTTTGAGAGCATATTTTGCTCTCAACTTTGAGACCCAATTAAGCCATCAAATTTTCAAAGAAGGCTAAAACAAAATGCATATATAAAAATTCTTACCTTTTATGTGTTTGTTTTACGAAAATATTTCCAATTAATCCCTACAGAAATAATAATATAAGTAACAATTCCATCCGAGGCGGGAACATGTCGACTGCATTTTTTAAAACGTTTGTCGGATTTCTTTTTAGGAGATTATAAAATAATTTTTACACCAAACTCGGTAAAAACCGAATTTCCGGAACCATTGTTTTACATTATCCGGAAATATAGGTTGGTCAAAATGTACCGAGTTTGGTTCAAAAATATATTTTATACACCTTAAATGAAGCATCTTGAGGAGAAATCAGCTAAACGTTTTTATAAAGCAGTAAATTCCCTTTCAAAGTCCAACTGAATATATGAGTTTGGCGTTATGACGTTGATGTAAGGCGTCAAAGAAAAAAATTATAATAGCCTTTCAAGACGTCATAATTATTTGGACTATCATTTCAAGTGTTATTTCCTAATACCATGTAATAAAGTGGTGTCAACCATTATATTGATAATTCATTTACACCAAAAGGCTTTAGAATGCTAAACGTGAGATCCAGTTACAAAGAATCAACAACATTAGTTAAATCATCAAACATAATAGTTATATCTACATTGTGTGATTCTGCATATGAAATTATATTTTCGGTTTGCCTCTAGCATATCTTTGTACCAACACATATGATAGTATTTTCAAATCTACGTGTGTACGTAATTGTAATTATCGATTCGACAAAAAAAAATCATGTTCAGCTATTTTTACCCGCTGTTATCAACTGCGAGTACTCTCAAATCGAATCGTCTTGTTAATTCGACCGGTTGATACTGCTTATAATGCTATTATGTCTTCTAATGTTTACTTTTTAGAGTTATATCTGGTCTATATACAAGCTTTAATAAGTGTGTGGTATTACTTTAATTTTTCACTTCTCCGGACAATAAACTTTTGTAAAAATATTCCCTTTCTCCATTAAATCTGTATAGCTAACAACAAAAGTATTTGATTTTTTTTCGTGTATTATATTATGGTAATTGGCGGATTTTTTGTTCAAGTTATTTTTGTTTGTCTGAAACTTTTTAAAATTCACAGTGGTATACTACTGTTTAATTAGTCATGACTTTGTTTTACTGATTTTGTATTTACATTGTATTATAAACTAAATGTATTTTTTCGGTATATGTTCACTTGTGCTGGTATGTCTTTTGGTTGATTGGAGGACCTGATTTCACTCCCGGCTTTTAGTGGAGTTCGTGTTGTTTCTTAATTATTATTTATAACTGTTGATGTAAATGTTTTTGTTTACTCCTTGGTTTTGATTGCTATTATCTAAATTGATACTTCTGTACCAATTTTTTGACTTTTTTATTCATTATGTCTGTTTTATTCATGCATTGTTTAAAATATAACGAAATTTGATACCACTGTCATACAAGTGAGAGGTTTAGTGCTATAAAACCGGATTCAATCCACCATTTTCTACCTTTGAAAATGCCTGTACCAAGACAGGAATATGACAGTTTATGGGCACAGCAGTCATCACAGTTTTAAAGAAACAATCTTACAAAAGAGCACAAAAGCATCTATCAAATTAAAAACACATTCTTCATTGTGTCGCATGCCCGACGTCAGACAGGATTACATTTTGTCGTTAAATGTTTATACCAAACTATTTAATAGTTTCGCATGGGGAATGTTGGCATACAGGGTTAAAAAGTATGTTATAACTAATTTCAGAAATAGACCGAGATTTAGAATTGTCCAGAATTTCTTTGGAATTTCTAAGAATCCACAAATGGTTAATACCACTACGCGATTAAAAACAATTTTGTCGTTTGTCGTTCAAGGTATTTTCTAATTTATAATAGAACTATAACATAATGACGGGATCTTTTAAAGTACTGATTTATACAAGCCCAATCAAGGCTAGTTGCAAGTATCTGCTCTGAAATTTACTTTTAGTAAGATGCTTTTGAAAAAATGATATTAAGGGTACCTTTTTTTCGGCAACAAATCCGCGATTCGACAATTAATATATCTTCAGTGATGCACGATGTCAAAATATCAAAAAAAGTCCATAACGTACAACAATCGTCGAAGAGCGAATCAGACTGATGGAAACTGAACAAGTAATCAGAGGAATACTTAAGGGAGATACATTTCTTAAGTTAATACATATTATGAAAATTCAGTCAAGCTTAACACAGACAAATTAGAAATTGGAGCAATACCTGAGGTAGATATATAATCCTTAATTGTAATTCAATTCGAAATTAATAACGGCAGATTTAAAAAAAGACATAGATATAATCATAGGTACCTGTGTTAATGAATAAACAATTTGTATCTTTAAGATTTTGTATAATACTAAAACATATAAGATAAAGGCCTTTTCGTGATCACAAACAGTTTTGGTTGGTTGATGAAAAAAATGAAACAATGATGAATATATAGTGTGATGTAGCAAGTAGTGATGTTAATTTCCATACATTTATCGGTTAGAATAGATTTATACATAGACATAAAAGATAATATTTCTTGCTTCATGAAAATATCTTTCAAATGCAATCTCTACGCAGTTAAACTGAAGATCAAGTTTAAAAATATATGCATATATACATATATAAAAAATTACTATTTGATAAGGCTGAGTTATAGATACTCACATCTTTATTATCTATATAAGACGAATGGCTCGCATGCATATTTTACTTCATAAAATAAATGTATTTACATGCGCCTATACCGAACAAATACGTGTCTGATCTATCTATATGACTCATTACTAATACTTTTAAATTTCTTAACAAATAATTGTATTTACATGCGTCTATACCGAACAAATAAGTGTCTAATCTATCTATATGACTCATTACTAATACTTCTAATTTCTTAACAAATAAATGTATTTACATGCGACGATACCATATAATCAAGTGTCTCATTTATCGTAATAAGACTAATGACTCACATTTTCATATTACTTTAGAAATAAAATGTATTTACTAATAATAAAGAATAACATACCTCATTACATACATAAAATGGAAGGATGAACAATTGAATGATTTAAGAATCTGCATGTTACAACTCTTTGCAATTAAATTACCCATAAATTACAAAGTTGAAAATTAACCCAAGTATTTAAATTAGAATACACTGACTAAATCCCAAACTGTATAAAAATTTACGGATTGAAAGAGTAAACCATCAATCTTTTGCATGATGAAGAGAGCAATCAATTGATTGACGAATCTTTAAATATTCATTGAAAACACAATAATAATCAAACATCTAGATATAAGTTAACACCAAGCAAACCCACAACTCATGATTCAGGACAAGAAAACACTGTACAATACAAATAAAGTACATTTTAAAACACTTATAAGTTAGTGTCAAAGTCCAAGATTGCAGTTTCGAACTGTTAATTCTAATTTGGAAGTCAACCAATTTACCCCTCATTCAATATTAAGACCATTGTTTGGGGGTGATAAAATAAATACACTTATATATCGATATATACGAAAGAGAAAAAAAAGATTTTTAAGTGATCCATTCGTTCAAAGGAATGCACTGTTACTCCAAAAAAAGGCAATGGATTTTCCATTTGGCAGAACTGAAGAAAAGAGTCCTTTTATAAAATATAGAAAACTAAAATATGCTATAAAAAATGTCTGTTCACATTAAAGAACTAGCATTTACCATAACATGTTACTTCCAATTATATTTATTTATTTATTTATTGATTTATAAATCAGATAAATGTATGGTATATTTTTCAGCAAGTCTTTTCTTGATTTAATTCATTTGTTTTTATTTACTTTGTATACATTTTGAATACCAGAATGTGTCTATTGAACTCGGGTGCCCAAATTGCTCTTGCTATGTTTAGTGGACCAGGAAATTTGGATCAAAACTCTAATTTGCGTTACAACGAGACAGATAATAGCATAGGGAACATGTGTACAAAGTTTGAAGTTGATTAAATTTCAATTTCTTCAAAAACTGCCTCGACCAAAAACTGAAAACCTGAAGCATGACAGACGGACGGACAAACGAACGGATGGACGAACAAACAGACATACTGCCCTTCTTCTATCGTACGTTTGGCATCATCATATATCAGTAGATTTGGAAAAGTAAGTTAATATTTTATCCGTTACGAAAAAGTGTCTGTAGTTTTTCACATGTTCATATGCATTTGACATTCTACTGGTCGTTGTGTAGGTTGTGTTTTAACGTTTTGATTATTTCTAAGTAATTCTTCTGTAGACGTATTTTGTAATCTGAAACATCTTCTAATCCTACACATATAAATGTCTGTTAAAAATAGTCCACTCTGATCATTACATCTAAATAATTTTACTTTTATATTAAATGTATAATGATCCTTTGAATTAATTTGCCTAATTCTAATATATTTGTTTGTCTTTACTCTATGACTTTTAAAGGACGGAATGTATGTTTCAGTCCGTATTAACATTTGTTAACATGTTTAAGGTAACGTTTTCTTAACCATTTTTGCACTTTTTTCTTCTCTGTTTCAGGAATAACAATTAAGAGATAACTGTATTGTATTTGAAGCTTTAAGGACGTCCATCGGTAGTTTTACTGTCGCAAATTTAGTTTACCTGGCGACGCGGAGCGGAGACAGGTAAACGGGTATTTGCGACAGTAAAACTAACGATGGACGTCCGAAAAGCTTCAAATACAATACAGTTATCTCTATTCTAATGCAAAACAAGTTTATAATTAAATTTCTATCATTATTTCAGTGTAAAATCTTCATAAAAGAAAATTCCGCGAAAAAATGTTATCTTCTTTGGCCCCTACACTAGGTGACGTCATAGGTATGCTTCCGTCGTCAAACATAAACACCGGGCGTTTTCTGGCTTCTATGCCGCTTCAGAATGCAATAAAATTTGATAAAAAGAAGATTTTTAGGCGCAACAAAGGAGTTTTTTGTTTTTTTTTGTAGAAATAACATGTCAATATATTCCGAAATTCAAAATGTCGGCTTCCTTAGTTACAGACCAGGAGATAGAGAATTTTAGGCTTGCTGTCATCCAATCAGAACAATTGTTACAAAATGATTGCATTAGAATCATATATAATATATAATACAAACATCATACATTTTTTTTGTGAATCAACCATCCATAAATTAACGTTTTAATGAGATTAATTAGTGGTTGAACTTTATAGAACGGTTTCGGAAAAGATCCTTATTGACAAAAAGCTTTAGATGGGAGATGCATAGGCCAATATAGATTGGAGTAGATAACAAGTATTGAAACTATAAAAAAAATTACATAAATATCAAATTCCAAAAACAGTTAAAATCGGAAAACAAATGCTCAGATAGATAAAAAAAAAAATGAAACAACTGTTTTATATCTGACTTGGTATAGGCATTTCCTTATGTAAAATATAGTGGATTAAACATGGTTTTATACCTAGCTAAACCTCTCATTTGTATATCAGTCGCATACAATTCCATTATATTGATATGTGTGAGCAAATCAAACAGACATCAAAGGTGGAAATGTGAAAAATTGGTATGCAGCAATTAGTACCACTCTACAAAAGAATTTTCTACTTCATAATTCTCTTTCTAAACTCTTGCATTTGATGATGTTAAGTAATACAGTTGCATCAAAATAAGTGAATGACAAATTAACATGACTCGGAGAACAGTTGTGTTAAACAGTCATCAAAATAATTCGCTTATGAGGTTGATGGAATCATTGTTTCACCTATGACCATTTTTTTACTAATTATTCAGCACTTAGCAATCATTGATATTGACCTAATTTTAGATTAATAGTTTACAAAAATTTTCATTTTTCCGAAAACTTAAAATTTTTGAGCCCAGCAATATAGCATGTATAGTATCTTAGCTGTATTTAGCAAAAACTCTTGGAATTTTGGGTCCCAAATACTCTTCATCTTTGAATGTTATTTGGACTTTGAAACTGTTTTGAGTCGAGCGTCAGTGATAAGTATTTTGAAGACAAATCACGTGACATTCATACAAAATGTTGATCTTTGTTATTTAGACATGTATGATGAGTTTATTTTAAGTATTAGAAAATTCATATATCTGATCGTTTAAGAATCATATGACGTCTAAGGGACAATGGGGGTTATACCAATTCGCTATTGCGTGCTGCCTTAACACATGGTTCTTTTTGATATATATATCTATAGCGTTTAAATGGCCAGGGGGTTAAAATAAAACCATTGGACTACAAATTGATTGAAAATGGTTCAACAATATAATAGTGCAAACAAAGACGTCATGATATTGGTATATTCATATAAATGTTTCTATATTAAGTAAAAGCTAAATGCCCTAAGATTAACAGCTGACAAACGAAATTACGAATGTTCAATTCCATTTACAACTGTTTTAAAAAAAAACATTTATAATCATATGTTAATTACATTTTTTAATAGATACTATACACACATACATATCATACCTATTTTTGAACTTTCACTTTTATTCTCTGACTCTTTTTTCAAATTGTTTGCGAGTTCGTTGTAATCACATTCTGCTCATACATCAATTAAGACATTGTTGGTTGAACCTCCCCTTTTAATCACCATATCTAGCAATGGTTTGGTCTGCTCATCTTGCCTTTTGTTATGTTCAATGTTCAATGCAGTGTCTGTCTTTGACTTATACTACCAAATGTGTCATTATTCGATCTATTATATCAATTATATCTAATCGTTGCTGCACGATGTAGTCATATTTATCTGCGATGGTGCCTTAAATCAGATTGTATAACAGTTTTAATAAGATACATTTCACAACTGTAGTTGTATCATCACTTTTTTTATTATACTGTTTTTTTTATTTTATTTTTATACTAAAGTAATACAAGGCAATATATTTCATTGAGATTACTCGTAATTGAAGAGATTATCACGTTTTTCAAACTTTTGTCATTTTTTTCAAACTTTTTCAATTTTCTATAAAATATAACTCGTGGTTGGTAGGCGCGGTCATTAGACACTTTTTTTAAATAGATACCCTAGTAATGATTGTGGCCAAGATTGGTTAAATTTGTCCCATAGTTTTAGAAAAGAAGATTGTTGTACAAGTTACAAAAATGACGAAAAGTTATTCAATATTGACTATGAAGGGCAATAACTCCTTAAGGGGTCTTCTAACAATTTTGATCATGTGCACTTATTTGTAGATCTTACTTTGTTGAACATTATTGCTGTTTAAAGTTTATCTCTATCTCTATCTATAATAGTATTCAAGATAATAAAAAAAAAACTGCAAAATTTTCTTAAAATTACCAATTTTAGGGCAGCAACCCAACAGTGGGTTGTCAGATTCATCTGAAAATTTGTGAGGGGATAGATCTTATTCTGATGGACATTTAAATTTTGAAAGATTTGCCCTTAATGTCTTAGTTTTAAAGATATAAAGCAAAAACTGCATTTTACCACTATGTTCTAATTTTTGCCATGTCGGCCATTTTGTTTGGTAGGCGGGGTCATCGGACACATTTTTTAAACTTTATACCACAATCATAATTGGCCAAGTAGTTTCAGAGAAGAAATTTTTTTTAAAGTTACAAAAAAAAGACAAAAAGGTGTTAAAAATTGACTATAAAGGGCAATAACTCCTTAAGGGGTTGACTGACAATTTCGGTCATGTTGACTTATTTGTAGGACTTGCTTTGCTGAACATTATTGCTCTTTACAGGTTATCTCTATATATAATAGCATTCGAGATCATAACCAAAAAACTGCAAAATTTCCTTAAAATAACCAATTCAAGGACAGCAACCAAACAACAGGTTGTCCGATTCGTCTGAAAATTTCAGGGCAAATAGATGTTGACCTCATCAACAATTTTACCCATGTCAGATTTGCTCTAAATGCTTTGGTTTTTGAGTTATAAGCCAAAAACTGCATTTAACCCCTATGTTCTATTTTTAGACGTGGCGGCCATCTTGGTTAGTTGGCCAGGTCATCGGACACATTTTTAAAACTAGATACCCCAAGAATGATTGTGGTCAAGTTTGGTTAAACTTGGCCCAGTAGTTTCAGAGGAGGATATTTTTGTAAAAGTTTACGGACGACGGACGCCAAGTGATGAGAAAAGCTCACTTGACCTTTCAGGTCAGGTGAGCTAAAAATGTCAGTATTTTGGAAGATTTTTGGAAAAAGTCGATGTTCGCCTTGACATGAAATTGATTTGGTGAAAGAAAAAAAATGTGCTGAAGTTCGTTATTCAAATTAACAGGAAAAAATTATCTAGAATTTATTGTTTATTTCATTGTAGAAAACGTCTAACTTCACCTTTGATATCAGGTTTAATCTCGATATCTAACAAGACATATTCTTACATTCTCGTCAAAGAATCATAATGGTGCACTATAGATAGTTATCTTAATTTAAAGGGGTACTAGCTACGAGATATCTTAAAATAAAAGTATGATTTTGTTTGTTCAATCAAAGACGAATAACATGATGTGAAAATGTGAATTAAAAGTGACACATAACATGTGAAGTTGTGAATAAAAAGTGACAAATAACATGATGTGAAAATGTGAACAAAAAGTGACAAATAACATGATGTGAAAATGTGAATTAAAAGTGACAAATAACATGATGTGAAAATGTGAATTAAAGGTGACAAATAACATGATGTGAAATTGTGAATAAAAAGTGACAAATAACATGTGAAATTGTGAATAAAAAGTGACAAATAACATGATGTGAAAATGTGAATTAAAGGTAACAAATAACATGATGTGAAAATGTGAATTAAAAGTGACAATTAACATGATGTAAAAATGTGAATTAAAAGTGACAAATAACATAATGTGAAATGTGAATTAAAGATGACAAATAACATGATGTGAAAATGTGAATTAAAAGTGACAAATAACATGATGTGAAAATGTGAACAAAAAGTGACAAATAACATGATGTGAAAATGTGAATTAAAGGTAACAAATAACATGATGTGAAAATGTGAATCAAAAGTGACAAATAACAAGATTGAAAATGTGAATTAAAAGTGACAAATAACATGATGTGAAAATGTGAATTAAAGGTGACAAATAACATGATGTGAAAATGTGAATTAAAGTGACAAATAACATGATGTGAAAATGTGAATTAAAAGTGACAAATAACATGATGTGAAAATGTGAATTAAAAGTGACAAATAACATGATGTGAAAATGTGAATTAAAAGTGACAAATAACATGATGTGAAAATGTGAATCAAAAGTGACAAATGACAAGATTGAAAATGAGAATTAAAAGTGACAAATAATATGATGTGAAAATGTGAATTAAAGTGAGAAATAATATGATGTGAAAATGTGAATTAAAAGTGACAAATAACATGATGTGAAAATGTGAATTAAAGTGAGAAATAATATGATGTTATCCCTTAAATGTTAATCACACAATGAGGATTAACAAGATATGGACCATAACATGTAATCATACAGTAACAAACAAAATGATTTTGAACACTGAAATGTAATATTGAGACAATGAGACGATGTCAGGAAAAAACGAACTAACATCAATATAATTTGACCCACCATGTGTGAATTCTAACGTAAATTATGTTATGACAATAATACATTATATGAACGCTAAATATTAGCAGTTTACTGTCAAAATTACACAATATGACTTCTAAAATGTGAACAATAAGATGGTAATGTAATATGATGGAAACTCTAAATGGAAAATATGAACCTTGAAATGTGCGGCGAAGTAAACGTGTTTCTGTTCGTTTCACCCTCCTCTGACCTAAACTTAAGCAGAATATAAGAGCAAACAGTAGAAATCATTTGGAAAAGGTTTGCTGTCTTCAGACTAAAGAAACACAATTGTTGTCTTATCTCAGATAGGATGCACACAAACCGTTAACAAAAAGACGGAAGACAAGAAGTACCAACATAAACGCAATTTATGTTTGATGACGTCGCATATAAAGAGGACAAGTTCCCAAAAAATCTTTAAAAAAGAAGAATAAAAATCATCAGAGAAAAAGATTCCTACAATATAACTCGTGTATTACGATATTTCTCCACTCTCGACAGATATATTTTAATTATTTAAAAAGCTCGGCACTTAATGCGAGCTTGGTAGAAGGTCATTTTAACTTAAATACATTATGTTTTCGCAAACTATAATATAATTCAGTACATAACCGTAGTAGTGTACATATTTTATAAACAGACAAAGAAAAGACCTTGTGTAATACAAAGTTATAAGTAGCTGCAGGATGTTAAATAACTAGTAAGTACTATTCACGGTGGGTATGGTTGTCCTGCGAGAGAACGTTCTGTGCTGGTGATTTGGTCCTGTCAGGTGCTGGTGGGTCCTGATTCTGTGCTGGTGGGTTTGTTTACATTGTATCAGAACGGCAATAAAACGACAGTTTTGTTGCTTAATTTTTCTCTGATGCGTCATAAGTACCATGCAAAGTATATTACAACAATATTATAATGCAAAAGTCGGGCAAGTTCGTTAAACAGAATTGTCCTGACGCTCGCTGTGCTGGTGATAAGAAAAACGGTCCTGGTTCTGTGCTCCTATGTCTTGGTTCTGTGCCTTTATATTTAGTTAAAAGTGACATATATTCAAGATCATTGATGCTGTACTGTTATTGACTAATTAACTGTTGTCTGCTTTCTTTAAATTGACATTGTTGTGAATCTGTTTACTGTTATTATGAGAGAAAAAATACCCCTATTGTTTTTTATTTTTTTTTTAAATTAACTGTAATCTTATTTATTGGACTGTTAATGGAACCCTTCTTGCCCTCTTTTAAGATAAGAAAATATGTTTACGATCATTTTGCAAGATCACCAAAATACATGTACGTTGTAATTTATACAATACTTATATAAAGTAGATGATGTGGTATGTTTGTTGTCAATGGACTTTCCATAAGAAACCAAAGGAAGTATGTGTTAACAACCATATGTCATCGTACGACCTTCAACAATAACCCATAAAATAAAAATGTAAAAGGTTTTGCATAAAAATGGAGAGCAAAAATATAGAACAAAAGACTTTCTGAGCGTTTGATTCATATGTCTTTAGCAGCTTAAAACACATTTGTTTGTGAACAATTTAGTGCTGACTATAAGAATGACAACAGTATTGCGGGTTTTTTGTTTGTTTGTTGTTTTTTTTTTGGGGGGGGGGGGGGTGGGGGATAAGTTAGAGCGAGGTTATAGTGAAAGTTTTAAGCTTGGAATAGTTTCCCGTAAGATTTAAAAGTTGTATTTTAAAAGAAAAATGTATCTTATAGCTAATAAGAACCACTTGCTGTATCGGTAAGATTTTTTCATCATAATTTTTTTGTCTGAACGGTTATCAGGTATTTTTTTTTCGAAAGTTCGATAGAACACTAAAAAAAATCACTATTTAATGAAAGGGCAGACTAGAATATGTCAATTTCAAAAATTAAAATACCTCGTAGCTTCATACTACCAATTGAGTAGAAAACAATTATATAAGTTTAAAAAAGAAATTCTTAGATTAAACACCTACATTTAACTTTAAAAGGTCATAACAGTTTAAAACAATACAAATCTACACACACACAAAACTGGCTTAATTTCAACTTGTTATCAACCCGAATCGCTATAAGATCATATATAAGCTCACCTGTGTCAAGGGGTCGTGTGAGGTTCATGTATTGTCTTGGCGTCCGCAATTACAAACAGATATAATCTGAAATTACTTGACCAAATGTTACCAAATGATTTTTCAAGAGTGAATCTAGGAAAAACAATATTCATTCACAAACATGACCACTGTCTGTTAAAATGTATTCGAGTTTTTAGTTACAGCCGATTCCATTGAGTATGTAGGCAGGGGTTATATCTGTGGTTAGCTTGCGTGTTAGCAAAACCGTGAAGTCATTGTTAGGTAAGGTATACTACCCTCCTTTCGAAGTAGCCTGGTCCTACAGACAGAAAGATGTGTCATTTGTCGCACTAGTATACTCTTAAAGTAGGGTAGTTTACATAACCTAACAATGTCTTTTCTGTTCTGCAAGCAAGATAACCAAGGATATTCCCTTTGTCTACACACTCATTGAAATCGGCTTTAATATTGAATAAGTTCAACCAATTAGGGCAAAACTTACCGAGTAAAAAAAAATCAAAAGGCCAATGTCTATCTACCGTGCACAATTTCCGAAAATTCAGATCAGATAACGAAACTTGGTCCAGCAACATTAATAAGCTATTTAAGATTTTGACCCCCACAGTTTCCATTCACCACAAATATTCTCGTTACAACGAATCAATTTAAATACAAAGATACCAGTTGCAGCCTTTTGTTTATCTATTAATATATGTACACGGATAAAGCTATGAAAGGCAGCAGGGTCACCAGAGTGAGGAGTCCATGTCATCTGAAATAAATGCTAGTAAGCATAGATCTAGAAAGCGACAGATAATCATGACATTAAAAAAACTCTCTTCTTTTCGACTTTTTTCAAACAAATTGACACATAAAATGAATTATACAGTATTGTGGAATTTTTAACTTCTGTTAAATTCATTGGTTACACCTTTTTCTAGGATAACAATCCTGTCAAGTATGAGCTGGGTAAAATATTTCAGAAAAGAAGATGGAAATGTGAAAGTTTCCGTGCGTCAGGTGCAAGAGCATACGAACAGCTAACATGCCTCGTCAGGGTGGAAGCTAAAAAGTCCACGATTTCATTTAAAACCTTCATTCGTTCCAACAAAGTTATTGAGATTTTGTTGAGGATTTAACCATCTACGACAACAAGAATTTTGTTTTTAGAATTTACAGCTCTTCTATAAATATATGCAAAGCAAACCATTGATCAAATTGCTTGCTATGATTGTTTGGATGTTTGTAAACGACAGGTAAGTAGTCTGTTTACTATATACTAGAATTTGTTTGGACAATAAACATTAACTTCAATTCCTGTCAGTTTGTGTTTGTCCAATCAAATCCAAGTATGTATTGAAACTCCGCCTACCTATTGTTTGAAAACATCCAAGCAAACATAGCAAGCAAGTCATTCAATCAAAGTTTTTTTTTGTATGCTTTTATAGAAGAGCTGTACTATATAATACAAAGAAGCGTTTACGTCAAAAAATACTATCAATTTCTTTTTGTTCTATGTAAACTTCCGTACCATTTCCTTCCATTCATGATCATTAAATTGAACTGTAAAATATTTCTTGGTACCTTCTTAATTCCTTTATAAGTCTTATGTAAACATAATAATTACAATAACTGTTGTGAGCACAAGATTCTCTGCACACTTTTAAAGTTCTGCTTCATCAAACATTAAAATGTGAACTTAAGGTTTGAGACTTTTTAAATCGACACGATTGGGATTTTTGTATATGAGAACACGGTTTATCTATTAGTTGAAAATGCGGCTTTGAACTAGCTTTCAGTACCTGTGAGCATTCGTTGTTCAATAATGTGTGTCTTTGTGTTATTATTTTATGTGATAAATTGTTGTGTTGGTACACCACTGTAACAATGAATGAGGAAATGAGGAGGGTTGATTGGGTGGAAGTGGGGAGGGGTATGCGGAGCGCTAACAAACATGTCTATGCGGCATGGGCTTTGATCATTGTTGAAGCATCAATGTAAGGGGCATTTAATATCTTAATAAAACTATTCTTATTTTAGATACTATATCTTGTTATCTGATATTGGACGAAAGATGTTGCCCTTTCATGTAATTATGTAATACAAGTTACGATTATTTGGAAACACATATTAAATAAAGGCAACAGTAGTATACCGCTGTTCAAACTCATAATTCCATGGACAAAAAACAAAATCGGGGTAACAAACTAAAACTGACGGAAACGCATAAATATAAGAGGAGAACAACGACACAACACTACAATGTAACTAACACATACAGAAACGGACCAAGCATCAGACAAAATCCCACGAAAATAACAAATATAACATCAAAACCAAATACATGAATTTGGGATAAACAAGTACCGTGACACGTCTTATCGCAATGTCAATTTACACTCAAAAATAAGAGAAAACAAACGACGCAACGTTGAACTGTAACACACACAGAAACGAACTATTATATAAAATGGCCATTAAACAGCCAAATGGATGCACAAGAGCTAAAACAGGAGTCATAGATCCTATTGACAACAATTATCTGCCCAATTTTATTGATTTTTTAACATTTGTTTCAAATATGACCAACTTCTTATCCAAAATCACCAGCACCGTATCAGGACCAACCAGCACAATGACAGGACCCACCAGCACAGTATCAGGACATGAATAAATTGAGAAAATGCTAAATTTTAATAAATTGCAATGTTTTTTCACAAAATAGTTTTGTCGTGTGGATTGCGGTATAGAAAGCGGACTCTATGAGCATTTTTGTTTTATTTTTTCAGTTCTTGATTTTCTGAAAATGAGCATTTTTGTGTTACACTTACTGAAACAGTTTAGAGGAACAACTTTTTAATGGTTCATATGAACCCATAAGAAACAAAATTAAAAAATCTCAACTGTTTTCTTCAATTTTTATGAGTGAAAACGTCAAAAATCATCCTTTTCGTCTTTGTTTACATTTTTCATTGATCACCAGCACCCGTCAGGACCGAATCACCAGCACATTACGTTCTCTCGCAGGACAACCATACCCACCGTGATTATTTTTACTTATTATATATTAAATTAACAATTTTCAAATCTGCCAAATCAATAAGGACGAGAAAATCGATATAAAACAATAAAAACACACATGGAAGCACACTAACTACAACAAAAGTAAGACCGGGTGTCTTAACAAGTTAATATATAGTTGATAAATTCTTATCTAAAACTATAGAACAATTCATAACACAGGATTATTCATTTAATAACAATTATAACAGACAATCAAAGTGTTTCTCACATTTAATTTTATTACAGTTGTTGAAGAAACTGTTTGATACCATTTGACACGTTCTACTGTCGGCAGATTTGCTTTCCGAAACTATTATTCCTGTCTCAGTTCCCAACTTTCTTTAAATCGTTTAGGTTTTAAGGTCGTCATATGTTTATAACATTGGTATTTAAAAAAAAATGATCTTCAAAATTATCTATCAGATAAATATAAATTCCTACACTGCAACAAGTGTATTACGATATTTTTACGCTCGAGACGGTTAAATTTTATTATTTTAAAATGTATCTGTCGAGAGTTGAGAAATATCATACTACACGAGTTATAGTGTAGGAATCTGTTTCTCTGATGAATGTTATCCTTCTTTTTCAAAGATTTTTAGAAACTTGTGCTCTTTATATGCGATGTCATCAGACATGGTCGACTTTTTCATGACGTCATAATAGGAACATTTAGAAGAAAACAAATTATTTTGATGTTATAATCAAATTTCGACTAATCATTTGCCGAGAACAAATATTTCACTAGTGAGGAGAAATATTTTTTCTCACACCGATCAAGAAATGTGAAAATAGCACATAAATTAGATAAAGGAAATGGAAGCACCTACTTCATTTCCAATACACTGTTCGACTTCTTGTCGTCAGGTTCAGACTTGAAGCTAATAACATTGCAATTTTATGCATTTAACTACAATTGCTTTAACAAAACCATGCATTCAATTACAATGAAAGAGGGGCAAAATATACCAGAGCAACAGTCAAACTCAAAAATCGAAAATAAACCGACAAAGCTTTGGCTAAAAAAAAAGACAAACAGACACATAATGGTACAAAAGTAGCAACATAGAAAATTAAAGACTGAGTAACACGAACCCCACCAAAAATTGGGGTTATCTCAGGTGACCAAATACTGCTCCACATGTGACACCCGTCTAATGATCATGTTATTTCAACTCCGATAAATAGTCTAAATCGGTAGGTCAAATCATGAAAAAGGAAGGGATTGTAGTTACGACGTATAAAACATATGCGATATCATCTGTGAAACTGTTCTTCAATCAAGGTCAACCAAATCGTGATGGCGTCCGCAAAATTTACGAAGGGATGATTTCAAATTCATCATTTGGAACTCTTGGTTTAATTACTCCCATGTGAGCAGCAACCCTCTATCAAGGAAATCATGATAGGAAATACAAGTGCGGGAATATCGTATCACTTGGGAAATATATAGTCCGTATGAAGGCGCTGCTGGAATATTGCTACATGGGAATGGAAAATTCACAATTCAGAAGCTGAACTCATCTTGTGTGTCGTAAAGTTTTGTTATCAAAAAGTAAAATCACAAAAATACTGAACTCCGAGGACAACTGTCATATTCCTGACTTGGTACAGGCATTATCAAATGTAGAAAATGGTGGATTTCACCTGATTTTACTCCCGGATTTTAGTGGAGTTCGTGTAGTTTCTTATTTATTATTTGTAACTGTTGATGTACATGTCTTTTGGTTTAGAAGTCTTTGTTTACTCCTTGGTTTTGATTGTTATTGACTTTAACAGACCCTCATTATCAATTTATAGATGTACGTCAAGCTATGAGGCAGGCGTACTGTTATACTATTGTCCCAGATTAGAGGAGGTTTGGGATCCCGCTAACATGTTTAACCCCGCCACATTATTTATGTATGTGCCTGTACTAAGTCAGGAGCCTGTAAATTCAGTGGTTGTCGTTTGTTTATGTGTTACATATTTGTTTTTCGTTAATTTTTTTTACATAAATAAGGCCGTTAGTTTTCTCGTTTGAACTGGGTTTTTTTACATTGTCTAATCGGGGCCTTTTATAGCTGACTATGCGGTATGGGCTTTGCTCATTGTTGAATGCCGTACGATGACCTATAGTTGTTAATGTATGTGTCATTTTGGTCTTTTGTGGATGGTTGTCTTATTGGCAATCATACTATATCTTCTTTTTTATATGTTAGTTTTCTCGTTTGAATTGTTTCGCATTGTCATATAGGGGCCTTTTATAGCTGACTATGCGATATGGGCTTTGCTCATTGTTGAAGGCCGTACGGTGACCTATAATTGTTAATGTCTGTTATGTTGGTCTCTTGTGGACAGTTGTCTCATTGGCAATCATACCACATCTTCTTTTTTTATATTAACTGTATCTGTTGTATCCAGTAGCTGTAGTTCGATCGGATGAATGGCAATTACATGCATTTATAAAGGTAAAAACCCATACCGTATTGTCAACTATAAAAGGCCTACCCATTACAATTCTAAATCAATAACACTACACTGTTTATCTGAGTAGTATGTGTTCGTTCATCTGAGTAGTACGAGTCTAAAGATCTGTGTAGTTTGGTTTCGTTGATCTTAGTAGCATTAGCCCGTTGATCTGAATAGTATCGGTCCGTTGAACTAAGTAGTATGGGTCCGTTGATCTGAGTTGTACGTGTCCGTTGATTTGAGTAGTATGTGTTCGTTGATCTGAGTAGTATATGTCCACTGATCTGTGTAGTATGGGTCCTTTGATCTGAGTAAATATGTGTCATTTGATCTTAGTAGTATTGGTCCATCCGTTGATCTGAGTAGTATTGGTCCATCTGTTGATCTAAGTAGTATGTGTCCGTTGATCTGATTCATTGTCAAGAATCAGTCCGGTCGACATTGCGCATGCGTGAATTCAGATACCCTACATGGAGACAATCGTTATATAGAAGTTATATGGAAAATAATCTTTAACAGACGATATTCAATTTTCTTCTTAACTCGAATAATTCAAGCCCTTTCGGTGTCCGATTTTCTCCCACACGAGGGCTTGAACTCCTTATGATCATTGGCCGCGTCGCCTGCTCTCTGTGAGAGAGAGCCAATCGGCGGCGATTAGGATAATGAGTCTGCGCAACTGTCTTGTAATTGTCTTACCAAACACTTGTGTTCAATTAACACAAATCCGATAATAATTAATAAACATTAATTAACATCAGTTTACATCATTTAACATCAACTGACACTAGAACTCCTCCTTCTTTAGCTGCCAACTTATACCAAAATTCTCATATTGCATATCGGTGTGAATTTTCCGGTTGACGGTCTTTATCGGCTTCAGCTGGACCAAATCACTACTTTCCTTTAAAATTCTGGACCCAAATTTTTTTACAGTGTAATTTCACCCCCTTACTTAAATTGAGGCATTAAACATGGAGAAATTAATTTGGAAGGGGTATACAAATTAATGGCAAGTAACCCACTGTCAACACTAGGGACTATATTTATTCGAAAATCAAGGGACGACAATTGTGGTCTCGGACCAATTGATGATCTGTGACACAGATATTCCATAACGGGCAACCTACCATAATGCATATGGTGCCTTACAAAACATTTGAAAGCATTATTAACACTTTACCGCTTGGAACATGCATTTTTCTTTCTTTCAAAGAGTCAATGTATATTGTTGTTTTTGGTAGATTTGGACTATTTCAATACCCCCCTGGAAGCATGTTGCAGGAGATAATTATTGATGCAATTTTCATCCAATGTATTCAATCTTTTTATATGTTTTTAAAAATCGTTTTACTTATATATTTCGTTAGTTAAAGAGGACTATATGAAATAGGTTTTGTCAGTGTTGAAGGTCGTACGGTTACCTATAGTTGTTTAAATCCGCCTCGTTTTAACTCTGTTAGATAGTTGTCTCATTGGCAATTATACCACAGCTTATTATTTTACATTTTTTATATACTTTTAATATTTGATGAGTAGAAACTATTTACCCGTCAGGAGCACCTGAATTCGACCCTAGTGTTTTGGTGGGGTTTGTGTTGCTCAGTATTTAGTTTTTTTTATATACTTGATGGATGTCGAGATTACCGCGGGATTACGACGTTCCTAAGTTTGTACATTACCATTGGCGACGTTGGCGACTTCAGTGACGTCGCCGTGGGCTCTTTGAGTTGTTATTAAAAGTTATGGCTGAACAGACGTGTTTGTTTATATTAGCGAAAATATCATACTTTTAACCTCCACATTTATGGTGCCGTGACCAGGATTTAAGCAAGCTCAAGTCGATAAGATCAGGGAACAGAAGTGCTGTTACAAAACTTA
Source organism: Mytilus edulis (assembly GCF_963676685.1). Taxonomy (NCBI): domain Eukaryota; kingdom Metazoa; phylum Mollusca; class Bivalvia; order Mytilida; family Mytilidae; genus Mytilus; species Mytilus edulis. The sequence continues at coordinate 78,175,052 of NC_092355.1, read as the reverse complement.
TTCGGAAGATAGATGCAGCGAAGCAAGATACAGATTTCGATCCAGATGAATTGAACGCAACATTTGAAACCCTTTTTCGGAAGCAAAAGATACTGAACAATTTGAATGAGCAGATACTCAACCTAGCGGAAGCAGAAGATATTGAAAGTGAAATTCTAGACTCAGATGAGTATTGTATTACGTTAGAAACAAAAATAAGACACATAAGAAATTTTATTCAAGATACTCATACCACATCAAAGACACGTCAGAGTGATACTTCATCGCAAATATTAAATGTTGATTCTCATCCGTTCGTCTCAGCAAACCTCACAGAAAACTCATGCACGCAGTCGTCCCAAAATCCGTTCTCGCAAGCTAGTAACACAGTGAGTACTAATATAAATTCGTATACATCCGCAAGCAGTCAGAATCACTACTTACCCAAACTCTCACTTACGATATTCACAGGGAATATATTAGATTGGCAAACTTTCTGGGATTCGTATGAATGCGCCATACATTTAAACCCTTCATTGACCGATGTCCAGAAATTTAAATACCTCAAAGCGCTGTTACAGAATGAAGCATTACGCACCATAGCTGGTTTTGCACTTACTAATGCAAACTATGCAGACGCCATTATTTTATTGAAGGAGAGATTCGGACAAACACACAAAATCACGCAAGCATACATTCAAGCATTATTAGAAATTCCATCACCACGAAACAATCTTATCAGTTTGAGACAATTCTATGATCAAATGGAAACTTATGTAAGAGGGCTAGAATCTTTAGGCCAATCACAAGACTCGTACGGAACACTACTTGTACCAATTATTTTGAATAAATTACCGGGAGAAATTAAAAAAAACCTTACCCGTGAACATGGATCAACAAACTGGTTATTACGAGGGGAAAGTATTTGCAATGAAATAAACATAATTGATGCGGGACAAGACACTAAAACTTCTAACAATTTACCAAGTACATCATCTTTCTTTACCGGAACTAAATCAACAAAACCCCGCCAAAATCAAGCTCTGAATACAAGAAATATACGCCAGAATTTAGACACTAAACCTTGTGTATTTTGCCACGATGTACACGCACCAGCGCATTGCGCGAACGTATCTGATCCAGCATCACGCATGAACATTGTAAAACGCGAGAAATTGTGTTTCAACTGTCTTGGAACACATCGTATACATGAATGTAAGTCAAAACACTTATGCCGAAATTGCAACAAAAGACACCACACAAGTCTGTGTACTGTACGCCAATTTAACAACAAGAACCACGATAATGACAAGAGTAGACAAACCGTGCAAAATACAAATTACAGCCAACAGCATATGAATTTTCATGGTAACAATGGACAAGCTAATCAGACATCTGTACATTTGGTAAATGACACGAATCAGAAGGAAGAGGACACGTCAATTTTATACTCATCGTCAGTCGAGGTACGTACAAATGTTCTTTTGAAAACTGCAGTAGCACCCGTATGGTCAGACCACTCATGTATAGACACCCATATACTTTTTGACGAGGGAGCACAGAGATCATTTGTGACTGAAGATTTAGCTATTAGAAAACTTAATTTACATTCAGAGGGAACTGAAATTCTACAGTTATCATCATTTGGAGATAGAAACAAAAACGTAAGACATTTAGATAAATCGACAGTGTTCGTAGAAATTGATGCAGGACAGAAAATACCGATACACGTTCTAATTGTACCAATGATTGACGTACCTTTGCAGAACAGATTCGCCACATCAACAGAGGACTGAATTATTTACGGGGACTTAAGTTAGCACATCCGGTAACACAGGAAGAGTCTTTCGAAATATCGTTATTGATCGGAGCTGACTACTACTGGGACTTAGTCGAGGATGAAGTCATACGGGGAAATGGTCCAACCGCCGTGAGGTCAAAGTTAGTTTTCTTACTTTCCGGTCCAGTAAGCAACAAGAGGGATAACTCGTTGATGGGTACTAGCATTTTTAATATTCTTGTTTCTCATAAAACGGAGGAGCATGATATAGAAGCATTTTGGAGATTGGAATCGATTGGTATTAACTCGAAGGAAACAGACGAAGACGATACGGATTTTTTGGAAACATATCAAGACACTTCGATTGAACTCAGAGATAATAAATACTTTGCAAAATTGCCATGGAAACAGGAACATGACGAACTACCATCAAACTATACAGTCACAAGAAGAAGAACAGAGAACGTTATTAAGAAACTTAGTCAAGATCCTAAACTACTAAAGAAGTATGGAGATATAATCGCCGAACAGGAACGCAGAGGATTTGTTGAGACAGTAGATGAAAAAGAACAAAACGGCGGGAAAATTCATTACATTCCACACCACCCTATACACGAGGAATCTAGCACAACTCCTATACGAATAGTATACGACTGCAGTTGTCGTCAATCACCAAGTCATCCAAGTCTAAATGATTGTCTGATGGACACACCACCAAAATTAAATGATTTGACAAAACTCCTAGTACAGTTTAGAGCCAACCAGTTTGCTACATGTACTGATATTGAGAAAGCTTTCTTACATGTTGGATTGAGCGAAGAAGATAGAGACGTTACCCGATTTTTATGGCTTAGTGACCCTACAAACCCAGGAAGTCAGCTGAAAACTTATAGGTTCAAAGCAGTGTTATTTGGAGCGACGTCTTCGCCCTTTATACTCAACGCCACAATACAGAAACATTTGAAACAATTCGGAAACAGTGAAACAGCTAAAATTCTAGAAAGAGATATTTACGTTGATAACATATTGTCTAGTATGAACAAAGAGGAAGATTTACTTACGTATTTCAAAGAAGCAAGGAGCTTGATGGCTGGAGCTGGATTCAACTTGAGATCATGGAGTTCAAACAGTGCTAAATTACTAAAATTAGCTAAAGAGGAAAATGTCCTAGATACGGATAAGTATACAAAAATACTTGGAATGTTGTGGAACAGTCGAAGCGACGAGATTTTTTACACTAAGCGTGAAATTCCTACACCGGAACTACTTCAACATGTTACTAAACGAGAAGTTTTGAAATATTCTTCAAAGATTTGTGATCCACTCGGCTTACTTAGTCCGGTTACAATTAGAGCGAAAATCCTGATACAAGAGTTATTGAAATGTGGATTAGATTGGGACGAACTTATACCAGATAATTTAAAGACTACGTGGATAGATTTGACCAAAGATTTGGAAAAGGCAATACAATTCACTATTCCTCGATATTATTTTGGCAAGCCATCAGCATCAACAGAATTAGTACTTCATGTATTTACAGACGCAAGTCCAAAGGCGTACGGCGCAGCAGCTTATTTGTGTAACGAAAACGAAACAACTTTAGTAATGGCGAAACCCAGAGTAGCACCAGTCAAATGTTTAACCCTCCCACAACTTGAACTTATGGCAGCAATCATCGGCGCACGACTAGCTGCACATCTTCATTCAACACTTAATTATCCAAAAATTGTATTTTGGTCAGATAGCAGCATTGTTCTTCATTGGCTAACATCTACGAAGACTTTGAAACGTTTTATAGCTAATCGAGTGAAGGAAATAACAGAATTGACGCATCCATACAAATGGCGGTATTGGCCTACTGATAACAACCCGGCAGATCTTCTTACAAGAGGACTTACAATTGAACAATTTGACCAGAGTATACTTTGGCGGAAAGGACCAAATTGGTTAACAGATAGTACAAAATGGCCAGAACTAAACAGCGCAAAAAACACCGTTTTGACCTCACTGGTAGATGACAGCCAAAGTGAAGAGGAAATAGACAACTTGGATATGACGCACCGAAATAGTCTAGGCAGTATAACAAATATATTGGATATTTCGAACCATGGATCTTACATGAAATTACTACGTATTACCGCCTATGTCATCCGTTTTATCCACAACTGTAGACGGGATAGGATTTCCAGAAAAAGCGGACCACTGGAGGTCAATGAAATTCAAACAGCAGTAAATACTTAGATTCTAGATTGTCAAGAGTCAACGTATACAGATGACATGTCATATTTGAGAGGAGCACAACACAGACACACAAAAGTACCCAGAGTCCGACAATTGGGACTTTTCTTAGACGAATCCGGTCTTATCAGATGTAACGGGAGAATACACAACGCACCAATACCAGAATCAGCGAAATTTCCGTACCTTATACCGGCAAATCATCCGTTAACTAGACTAATTGTATAGGACGCACACGAAAAATTACTTCATAGTGGAATGAATGCTACAGTCACCTATATTAGACAAACGTTTTGGATACCAACTATTCGACAGTATGCAAAGAAATTACTCCGCAAATGCGTTATTTGCCGCAAAGTGAATGGAAAATCGTACGTTGCACCAGACCCACCACCTTTACCAAAAATCAGATTACAGGAAGCACCCCCCTTTACAGTCACTGGAGTGGACTTTACAGGAGCATTACTTGTAAGAGACGAAAATAGAATTTTAACAAAAGCATATATATGCCTGTTTACCTGCGCTTCTACCAGAGCCGTTCATCTAGAGGTGGTACCGAACCTAACCGAACATTCGTTTGTTCAAGCTTTTAGGCGTTTCGTAAGCCGCAAATCAATACCTAAGACACTTATATCAGATAATGCAACTACTTTCATTGCAGGAGCAGAGGAACTAAAACGATTATGTGAATCGGCAACACTAAAAGAAACGTTGTCTATACGAGGAATAGAATGGCAGTTCATACCAAAACGCGCACCTTGGTATGGTGGATTCTGGGAGAGACTTATTACGCTAACCAAAACAAGCTTAAAAAAGACACTTGGACGACTTCAAGTTAGTATGGAAACTCTACAGACTGTCGTGACAGAAATAGAAAGAATTTTAAATGACAGACCACTTACATATTTGTCATCAGATATTAGAGATTGCGAGACGTTAACCCCCGCTCATCTTTTGTATGGTAGAAGAATATCAGCGCTGCCATATCCGCAAATAGACATAGAGGAATTCAACGATCCAACCTATATGAATCATAAAGAACTCAACAAATGTGCACACAGCAAACTTTATTAATACAACACTTCTGGACCAGATGGAAGTCCGAATACTTAACTTCATTGCGCGAATTTCACAAAACTTTAGGAAAAAACGAACAATCTATTCAAATTGGGGACATAGTTCAAATACACAATAAATCGCCTAGAGTTAATTGGAAACTAGGTATAGTAAATGAACTTATCAGTTATCATATTTGTTGAGTAGGAACTAGTTCCTGTTCCGGAACACTTGAGTTCACCCCTGGTTTTTGGTGCCGTGTTGCTCAGTCTTCAGTTTTTGTATACTAGAAGGGAATATTTGATGTGTAGAAACTATTTACTCTTCCGGAAAACTTGAGTTCACCCCTGGTTTTTGGTGCCGTGTTGATCAGTCTTTAGTTTTTGTATACTTGGAGGGAACATTTATTGAGTAGGAACTATTTACTCTTCCGGAACACTTGAGTTCACCCCTGGTGTTTTGGTGGTGTTCGTGTTGCTCAGTCTTTATATTTTTATATACTTGGTGTGATTATTTATTGAGTAGAATATCTTTACTCTTCTGGACCACCTGAGTTCATCTCTGGTGTTTTGATAGGATCATGTTGCTGAGTCTTTAGTTTTTTATGTAATGTTTGTCCTTCTTATTTTATTGTATTTTATTTTTGGCCATGGTATTGTCTGTTGTTATTGGATTGTCTTGTGATTTGCGAATGCCTCTGATGTCATCTCTATCAGTTTTTTGTCTTATCTCTTGACCATGCTATACCGTCTGGTCCGTGTTTTACATACTTTTCCATTGTGTGTTGTTCACCCAATATTATGCTGTCATTTGGATTCAATAAGTTTACAGGAGTTATCGGACTGACTATTAATTGTGAAAGCAACTCCTCCGACATAGTTTAACATAATGTTCGGATAATTAGTAGGACTGTTTGCCATGATATTTAGATGACTATATCATGTATATTGTACTATCATTTAATTCTACCATGTTTACACGAGTAATGACACTTTGACATTTTTTATCTATCATTCCATATAGAAACAATCGGTTTAGGACACTCAGATGGACAACGCGTTTAGTATATTATCCAGATTTTTTTTCGGGTAACATTAAAAAAACTAGAGGTCCTAATTATATAAAGAGTCGGTGCCTCTCACTTAGGCCTATATGCATCTTCAACATTATAAACTGAAGATAATTTATGACTGTGTTTTGTTGATATTGCATTGCTGATAATTTATTTTCTGTTTATTTTCTCTATTTCTTCTTTAGCTTCTGCCCACAACACAAAAAGGGGGTAAAAGTAGTCATTTTAGGGCAATGACTTACCATTTCATGTTTGCTGACTTATTTGTAGATCTTGCCTTTTTATGATACATTTTAAAGATTCTTAATAGGTTCCACGGAACCCTGTGTCTCGCCTACGATTGCAAATATATCATGTAAACACAATCAACCCCCAGACTGTCTGTAAATGTTAACTGTAAAAAACTTAAGTCCATCCATCAGAAAAATCCTGCAAATGAAAATATATTGTCAAAAGTTTTCTACAGACATTATCCCTTTTTCATAATAAAAACTTCCGCAAAGGTTTAATTAACTATTTGAAAGTTTGACAAAGTAGTTAATGTGTACGAAACTTTAACCCCAGACTTTTTTGACTTTTTAACAATAAAAAAAAAGGAAGTCCATTGATCAGTTTTTAAATTTTGTTGTGGATACTGTATTTTTGTCATTAACAAGCTGGGTCGGGTTGTTTTCTCTTTGATATATTTCCCATTTCCATTCTCAATTTTATTCCAGCCAAATTTCAGAAAAATTCAATAAAGGTTTGACATAGTTATTGATGTGTAAAAATAATTTAACTAAACTAAACCTAAATGACGACGAAGGAATCAATCTAGGATCACTATAACTCGCTGTCGGAGACTCGACAAAAAGGCAATAACACGAAATATGGAAAAAAAAGTCATCATCTAAAAGCAAGAAGTCCTATTAAGAGTCGACTGACCATTTTGTCTTTGAGGTAGGGAGTTCTTTTCATTTGATTAAAAAGGTAAATCATGCTGTTTACAAACACATGTAATATGGCCTTTTCTGGCATTGTAACACATGGGCTCTTTGTTTTGATACAGATATATCTTATATGTGTCCAGGTCTTTAAGGTTTTATCGTCTATATGTACCGGACAACATCTTACATCAGTTGGTACTTGAACACCTTGTGTTACAAACACATGTAATATGGCCTTTTCTGGCATTGTAACACATGACCTCTTTGTTGTGATACAGATGTATCTTATATGTGTCCAGGTCTTTAAGGTTTTATCGTCTATATGTACCGGACAACATCTTACATCAGTTGGTACTTGAACACCTTGTGTTACAAACACATGTAATATGGCCTTTTCTTGCATTGTAACAAATGGGCTCTTTGTTGTGATACAGATGCAACACTTTCTTGATGTTTTACCTACAGGCACGATTTGTGGTATAATTGCTCTGTTCTGTGGTGTTATTTTATTTTCTGATGACTTAGGTACCGCTGTAGGGACGGTGGTAACAATGTCAGTACTAGTATCTATACAGTTGGTGGATTGGCGATAAAATTGCTGTCTGCATTTGTTACATATAATACCATGTTCAGAAAACGTTCTTGTTCAAGGTTTCGAAAAATTGTTTGTGTTGTTTTGAAATTTTTCTACAATGGCCTTTTTTCTTTGTATATTAAACGCGCAACATTTGGGCTTCATTGCTATATATTCAATTCTCGTGTTATTGGTTATGTACAGGCACTTACTTCGGATCAGTTTGACGGCATTTTTTCTTTGCATATATATAATAAATGTAAACACAGGAATAGGAAGTAAGTCAAGAGTATGGACAGTTATAGGAATGCACACAATAAGCGACACATTATTTTTGTTATTCTTTAATGAAATGATATATAGTCAAAATGATCCATAATGACTCTATGAATTAAACAAACATAAAAAAAATAAGATAGAAACATTTAAATTTAATATTTTAACACAAAAAATGCAAAAAGTCCGTGTGAGATTTGAACCCGCTCTTCAAAATATTCTTTTATTTATAGTTCTAGGGTCTACCTATGGAGCCACGGCGATGCATGTAAAGTATCTGTTATTAAGCAGCTATATACATATAGGTACAATTTAGAGATGTTCGACTATTTCATTAAAAAGTTAGTTTTTAGGTATTAAGGACACACTAAACCAATTTCTTTTTTGAGAGAAAAAGTTGTATAAATGACAACAATAACAAAAAAAACATATCTTTTATTTGGGTTTGAAATGTCCTTTTCGGGGGGTTCCCTGTACTTCTCACCTAAAAACACCCTTCATTCCGCATATTTGACTTTCATCCTTTTTGAGGGGGTAAAATTATCTATTTGTTCACATATCATGACATATAAAAATCGAAATATTGATCAAAAAGCATTTTTATTTTTTGTTTTTTTATAGTAAATTTTATTCTTTCAGCACTTTTGAAATTGGCCCTTCTGGGGAAAGAAAAACAGGGGAAATTAGCCTTACCTCAAATTTGATTAATTATAGATTTGTCTTGATTATCATTTTTTCTTCTTCTAATTTTAGTTTCAATCTATCTATTATAGTTTTCAAAATGACAGACAAACATTCTAAGATATTAGTAAAAATCGTCATTGAAGGGCTATAACTCGAACAAGGAGTCGACTGATGATTTCGGCTATTTGACTTATTTGTGGATCTTGTCTTGTTAATCATTTTGTCTATTTTAAAAAAAGTGTTAACCTATGTTTTATATTTTTAAAGATTATAGACAAAAATGAAAAAAAGAAACGAAAAAAACGGAATGGTAAACATCGTCAAAAAAGGAAATAATTCTGATAAGAAGTCCTGGGTTTAAAAGTTTTTTGGCAAATCTCCTCTTGCTGATAATTTTCCCTTCTTTCAGTTTCTATTTATCTATTATTAGCATTCAAGATAGAATGCAAAAAACGCAACAAATGGTAACAAGAGGCTGTCACAACGACAGCAAACCGGATTTATTAATATTTATTTGTGTCCTGGCAATATCACAAGAACCATTACTGATGAATGGTGAAAGTGAAAATCGTCAATATCAAATTTGACCTCCATTTTGTCATCAGTATCAACATCTTGAAATTTGAAGAGCTTAGATTGAATGGTTCATGAGGAAATGCACGGACACGACTGGTAACACCATTTTTCAATCTTTCAAGAACCATAACTCCTGAACGGTAAAAGTCAAAATCGTCATTATTGAACTAGACCTCTATTTTGTCATCAGTAACAACATATTAAAATTTGGGAAGCTTTGGTAAAACAGTTCATGCGTGAATGCACGGACACGACTGGTAACACCATTTTTCAATCTTTCAAGAACAATAACTCCTGAACGGTAAAAGTCAAAATCGCCATTATTGAACTTGACCTCCATTTTGTCATCAGTAACAACATATTAAAATTTGGAAAGCTTAGGTAGAACAGTTCATGCGTAAATGCACGGACACGACTGGAAACTCCATTTTTCAATCTTTCAAGAACCATAAATCATGAACGGTAAAAGTCAAAATCACCATTATTGAACTTGACCTTCATTTAGTTGTCAGTAACAACATATTAAAATTTTAAAAGCTTTGGTTGAACGGTTCATGAGTTAATGCACGGACAACATTTGATTGCCGCCCGCCCGACGTACATCCCCATATCAATAACCGACATTTTTGTCACAAAAATCCGGTTAAAAATAATTATTATAGGGCAAATAGTTCGATAAGGATTCAATTGACGATTTCGGCAAAGTTGTCATTTTTTGTAGTCTAGATTTTGTCTTGCTGCTCATTTCAAATGTTTCACGTACCAAAGTTTCTCACTATATTTGTAGTATTTAAGATATTAGTTATATAAAAAAGAAGATGTGGTATGATTGCCAATGAGACATCTCTTCACAAGAGACCAAATAACACAGAAATTAACAGCTATAGGTCACCGTACGGCCTTCAACAATGAGCAAAACCCATACCGCATAGTCAGCTATAATAGGCAAACATTAGATTTTTTTTTCATTTGAGGGCAATACTCCCATATAAGTTGTTTGACAGTTTAAATGTAAATGAAACCTGCCAATGTCAGATTTTCTCCATCTAAAGCGGTTTTCAAGATTATAATAGAAGAGGGGCGAAAGATACCAGAGGGACAGTCAAACTCATACATTGAAAATAAACTGACAACGCCATGGCTAAAAAATAAAAAGACAAACAGATAAATAACAGAACACAAGATAAAACATAGAAAACTAAAGACTTAGCAACACGAACTCCACCAAAAAATGGGGGTGATCCCAGGTGCTCCGGAAGGGTAAGCAGATCCTGCTCCACATGTGGCACCCGTCGTGTTGCTTATGTTATTACAAATCCGGTAAATAGTCTAATTCGGTAGGTCACATTCGTGAAAAGAGATATTATAGAAGTTGCACTTTACCTTTATGATCTATTTATAGCTATGGCAGTCATGATAGTTGGCAATGGGACACCAGTTTTTAATCTACATTCTCGGGTGATGATTGTTGCTTTTGTTAAATTTGACTCAGTAGTTTCAGAGAATATTTTTTGTAAAAGTTAACAGACGACGACACAACGGACGCCAAGTGATAAGAATAGCTGAACCGAGATGACCTGAAATGACGAGCATCTCCTGCTCCAGTAGTGGCACTATCTTATGTAAAATAAGTAAAATATTAACAGACGACGACACAACGGACGCCAAGTGATGAATGTACAAACTGTTGTGCCCTGGAATAACGAGCAGCTTCCGTTTCACTAGTGGTACTATCCTATGTAAAATAAGTAAACTGTTGATAAAATGTTAAAAGACAACGACACCACGGACGCCAAGTGATGAGAATATGTAATATGTAAACTGTGGTGCCCTGGAACGACAAGCAGCTCCTGCTCCACTAGTGATACTATCCTATGTAAAATAAGTAAGATATTAACAGACGACGACACAACGGACGCCAAGTGATGAGAATATGCAAACTTTGGTGCCCTGGATGGACGAGCAGCTCCTATTTCACTAGCGGTACTATCCTATGTAAAATAAGTAAAATATTAACACATGACGACACAAAGGACGCCAAGTGATGCGAATATGTTAAATGTGGTGCCCTATATGGACGAGCAGCTCCTATTTCACTAGTGGTACTATCCTATGTAAAATAAGATAAATACTAACACACGACGACACAAGTGGCTCATGTAAAATAAGTAAATTGTTAACAGACGACGACACAACGGACGCCAAGTGATGAGACTAGCTGAACTAAGTTGTCCTGGAAGGACGAGCAGCTCCTGCTCCACATGTCGTACTATCTCATGTAAAATAAGTAAAATGTAAACAGACGTCGACACAACTGACGCCAAGAGATGATAATAGCTGAACTGAGGTGTTCCTGCTTTTCTAGTGGCACAATATAATGTGAAATAGGTAAAATGTTAACAGACGACGACACAACTGACGCCAAGTGATGAGAATAGCTGAACTGAGTTGCCCTGGAAGGACATGCAGGTCCTGCTTCACTAGAGGACTTATCTCATGTAAAATAAGTAAATTGTTAACAGACGACGACACAACGGATGCCAAATGATGAGACTAGCTGAACTAAGGTGTCCTGGAAGGACGAGCAGCTCCTGCTCCACACGTGGCACTATCTCATGTAAAATAAGTAAAATGTTAACAGACGACAACACAACTGACGCCAAGAGATGATAATAGCTGAACTAAGGTGTCCTGGAAGGACGAGCAGCTCCTGCTCCACACGTGGCACTATCTCATGTAAAATAAGTAAAATGATAACAGACGACGACACAACTGACGCCAAGAGATGAGACTAGCTGAACTAAGGTGTCCTGGAAGGACGAGCAGCTCCTGCTCCACATGTGGCACTATCTCATGTACAATAAGTAAAATGTTAAAAGACGACGACACAACTGACGCCAAGAGATGATAATAGCTGAACTAAGGTGTTCCTGCTCCACTAGTGGCACAATATAATGTAAAATAAGTAAAATGTTAACAGTTAACAAACGACGACACAACTGACACCAAGTGATGAGAATAGCTGAACTGAGTTGCCCTGGAAGGACATGCAGGTCCCGCTTCACTAGGGGAATTATCTGATGTAAAATAAGCAAATTGTTAACAGCCGACGCCACAATTAACGGACGCCAAGTGATGAGAGTAGCTGAACTGAGGTGTCCTGTTACCCAAACCCGATATACTATACACCGTTTCAATACACACCACAAATATAGTATACCTCGCTCCAATACATAAAACCGCTATACTTTACTCCGCTCAAATAAAAAACCTCCTAAACTATACCCTGTTTTAACACAAAGAGCTGGTATACCCCGCTCTGATACACACACACAACTGCTATACTACATAGCGCCTAAATACACACAAGAGTGCACAAGCTAAAATGTCTCGCCTTCTTTACTAATCATTGATATTATGTTGATAGTCCTAAATATAAAGCTTTGAAAATGAGGTCAAGGTCAGATGAACAATGCTGGGCAGGTATGTACAGCTTACAATTCTTTCATACAACAAACATAGTTGACCTATTGCTTATAGTTTAAGAAACACAGACCAAAACACAAAACTTAACACTGAGCAATAAACTGTGAAAATGAGGTCAAGGTGTCATAAAACCTGCGCGACTGACATATAGATCATAAAATATTTCCATACACGAAATATAGTTGACCTTTTGCATATAGTATCTTAAAAAAAGACCAAAACTCAAAAACTTAACTTTGACCACTGAACCATGAAAATGAGATCAAGGTCAGATGACACCTGCCAGCTAAACATGTACACCTTACAATAATTCCATGCACCAAATATAGTAGACCTATTGCATACAGTATAAGAAAATAAGACCAAAACACAAAAACTTAACTATAACCACTGAACCATGAAAATGAGGTCAAGGTCAGATGACACCTGTCAGTTGGACATGTACACCTTACAATAAGTCCATACACCAGCTATAGGAGACCTATTGCTTATAGTGTCGGAAATATGGACTTGAGCACCAAAACATAACATTGTTAACTTATCCATGAAATGAGGTCGAGGTAAAGTGAAAACTGTCTGACGGGCATGAAGACCTTGCAAGGTACGCAGATACCAAATATAGTTATCCTATCACTTATAATAATAGAGAATTTTACATTACAAAAAATCTTTTTTTGTTAAGTAGTCGCTGAACCATGAAGATGAGGTCAAGGACATTGGACATGTGACTGACGGAAACTTCGTAACATGAGGCATCCATATACAAAGAATGAAGCATCCAGGTCTCCCACCTTCTAAAATATAAAGCTTTCAAGAAGTTATCTAACGCCGCCGCCGCCGCCGGATCACTACCCCTATGTCGAGCTTTCTACGACAAAAGTCGCAGACTCGACAAAAACTGATATACCCTCTCCAATAAACAAAAACCAATAAAGCCTTAGCCTATATTAAACCTCGCTCCAATACACACATACATACAACATAAACAAGAATGTGTCCAAAGTACACGGATGCCCCATTCGCACTATTATTTTCCATGTTCAATGGACCATGAAATTGGATAAAAATTATAATTAGGCATTAAAATTAGAAAGACGATATCATAGAGAACATGTGTACTATGTTTCAAGTTGATTGGACTTCAACTTCATCAAAAACTACCGTGACCAAAAACTTTAACCTGAAACATGCACTGTCATTTTCTATGTTCAGTGGACCATGAAATTGGGGTCAAAAGTTTAATTTGGCTTAAACATTAGAAAGATCATATCATAAGGAACAAGTGTACTAAGTTTCAAGTTGATTGGACTTCAACTTCATCAAAAACTACCTTAAACCAAAAACTTTAACTTGAAGCGGGACAGACGGACGAACAAACAGACATACAGACAGACAGACGGACGAACGGACGCACAGACCAGAAAACATAATGCCCCTCTACTATCGTAGGTGGGGCATAAAAAGAAAAGCAAGAAAACAGAAAACAACCGGTACATATATGAATACCGATGCACGAGTCAAAGAATACGAGTAACAAATGTACTTCAAAACTCTATGTTCTTTAAACATAGGTTCTCAAAAATTAATTTCTTCAAGGATAAAATGGTCGGTTCATTGAATGAGGCCAATGTGTTCACTCCATAAATCAATAACACTAGCCACGTGCATATACTTTCTTTACAACAATTAGGAGTTACATGTAACGGTATTGCATTTAAACTACGACGGGATCAATTTTTGATTTGATGGTTGCAAACTAAGTTTTCTGGCGATACAATATTGTTATCTCCATTCAAATGACACTGACAGAAAACAACATTAAAACATACATTAAAAATATCTTATTTTTCGTCTGAGCTTGCGCGTACGTTTTCATAGCATCAATTGTGAATTGATTTCATGAAAATTGGCGACATTAACCAATCAAAATGGACTTTACAAACGATGTTGCATTAGGATACATTATAGATGCAATTAGAAAGCAGCGGGATCACAAAACTGTTCAGTTTAAGATAAGAAGGGACAAATGAAAGACAATAATGTGTCCATAGTAAACGGACGCCCCACTCGCACTATCATTTTCTTTCAGTGTTCAGTGGACCGTAAAACTGTGGTAAAAACTGTCATTTGGCATTAAGATGAGAAATATCCTGTCATAGGGAACATGTATACTTAGTTTAAAAAAATACATTGTCCAAAATTTTTAACCCAAAACTTTAACCTAAAGTGGTCGGGACAGACTGACGGACGGAAGCCAGGACGGACGTACAGACGAATTAAAGGACGGACGGACAGACGAAAGAATGAAAGGACGGACGGCCGAAAGAACGACAGACGCAAATATCGAAAATCATAGTGAGACATAAAAAACGATACAATAAATCTGACATAATCAACTTTGAAGGCGTGATATTAATTATCTAAAATCGGAGGTAAACCTACAAATGGCTGTAAACTGCTAGGTTCACACTGCCGATCAGATCAACTCGATCTAATCCCGATCAAGACAAATTACGTGATCGGGAGACTGGTCTGACTCAATCGACAAGAATGTTCGGGATAGTCTACCTTGCTCGTCATCGATCTGACTTTCTACCCGAAAGTTTTTGACATGTCCAAAACATTCTTCGAGTAAGGATTTAGAAGCAAGTCACTCGAGAAGAGACCTAGAATTCCTCGAGTAGCGGTCGAATTGATCGGGAAAGACTCGTGTAGAGATCGAGTTTGGTCGGAATACAGCAATTTTTGAAACAATTAAATCATCTTTGTTGCACTAAATGCTGTTTAACAATTTATGATTTTACTCGGACCTTCTACTGAATTTTACCAAATAAATCAGGTCGATCTGGTCTGGTCGAGATCATGCTGAGATTTTGAATACTGTAAACCGCGAAATTTTCGCGCTGTTTTTATTTCGCGATTTATTAACACAATCTAAATTCGCGCCGTTTTGATTTCGCGATTTCTCTGTGAACTTTTATAAATAGAGTTTCCCTTGACCTTTCGCGGTCGTTTTATTTTCGCGTTTCACTCATAACCGCGAAAATAGCGAAAATAAAACTGCCGCGAACATTTCCCTGTTTACAGTAATTGCTTTGGTCTAGCTAGTCGAGTAAAGATCATGTATTACTCGGAATTATCGAATACTGAGTATTCATTTTGCTGTCGTTGGGAAGAAGTCGTGATGGAGTCATTACATGTAAGGATTCGTGAATGGTCGAGGTAAGGTCGTGTACAGTCGGATGGCGGTCGGGTAAAAGTCGTAAACAGGCCCGATCAAGAATTTGGTTGAGCCTAGTCGTGGAAATTTGGACAATTGGGATCATCGAGTTGATCTGATCGGCAGTGTGAACCTAGCATAAAAAACCGCAGTCACACTAGGCCACGATCTCACTACGATCTCTGAAAAAATGCAAATTTTGACGATTGTAGAATCGAGTAAAAAAAATAACACTGTTATGCTAACCCTGTAGTTGTCAAGTTTATGAAATGAACAACTTGGTGATTTACATATGCATTTCGTACATGCCATAATATAAATCATTTATTACAGCGGATGACCGTGAGGGATTCCGGTGTATTGATATCTCCTAGATTTCCATTACGTAATATTATTTTGGGTTTTTAAACCGATCTATAGACATGATGAATACGTAGACATCATCAAGTGCAAACTAACATTCCTTGTCGCTTGTTATGCATTCATTTCTTCAATGAATACTCATCAAATAATTTTACAAGATACATAAATAATATAACTGAAATATTTTGTTATACATATATGTATGTATATACAAATAAGTAAAAAAAAATCATTAATATATCTGCACACAAATGTGGAAGAATATCTCAAGAACGTTTGCAATCTCAAGGAATGATAACACTGCATAAATGATTAAACATTTTTACGGGAAAATACGAATGTCTACTCAAATCCATTCATTACAAAAGAGTGATGTGTCCACCATACACTTGCTACACTATTATTAATATAGTAGAATAAGATGATCTACAAATGCATGAAACTTATATATACATTAACTGTTATATATAAGTATTAATATGATATATAACAATTAACCGGAGTGTACTGTTTTTCATCACTACAATATGATAGTCATTACAGTGAGGATGAATTCCCTGTCATTAATTTATCACCCACGTACGAACTTGTCCCTGAAAATAAAATATCTGTACATTAAGTAGCAATACACAGTTAGAAGTTTAGTTTCGCATTATGGCCATGGTGATTTTTTTAGTTTTTGGTACAATAAAATTGATTTTTTGATAACTGAAGAATGATATAGCCTTACGGGTTAATATGAACATTTAGATTGTTTTAAGCATGTTTAATAGGCCATTTTCCTGTTTGACAATCTGCATTTTCTTATCCGTACCGCCCATAGATATAGAAATTATGTAGTGTTTTTCAACAAAGGTTTGTCGCTCGATCTGTTCAATTCAATTTTATGGGAAAACGAGCAGAAATGCTCTGATTATTTTGGACCTCTTGATAGATAAAGGTCTATGGTTTCAGGAAAGGTATCACTCTAATTGATTGAAATTTTCCACTGGAACAAATTTTAGGAGATTTTTGTGACATGTTCACCCCCCCCCCCCCCAAACACCCCCACACCCCCCCCCCGTTTTACAATTTTTGTATCAAATAAATGCAGATTATTGCCATGGTTACACCAAATAGAGATTTTATTTCACCATTAAAGCTATTGGAAATCAAATCTATGGAAGAGTCACTTTCAATGAATATACACATGCATAACACAAATATTAAGCCTTATGTGTAAGAAAGGAAGGGAAAGAGGGTGTTTAAAAATAATGAGTGTCAATTTTAAGTTATTTTCCTAACTGTGTATTGCTACCTCAACATCAATTTGAGGTATAGAGTTGTGCTTTTTTTTTAGACAAGCGCTTGTCGCATCATCAACAAGAACGTGTGACCATCCGATGTTCAGTACTTCAGAAATTTGATTTTTCTGCTACGTCTCACTCATGCATATCTTAACAGATCATGTTTATGACAAAACCAACTTCAATGTTAGTCAATCCAGTACAATATTTTACATTATTTAATATGATATAAAACATAAAAGATAAAGCTCCAGTTCTGTACGTAATGTCGGTACCAACTTTAAAGTCAGTTATATCACAAATAGATCGATTCAAAGTTCAAACTAATTAACTTAAGCAGAAAACGTAACAATTACTGACGCCGTCGCCATCACCGGACAAGCAATCTTTAAGTCTCGCTTTACGCGACTTTCATCTCAGGCGAGACACAAACTAGAGGATCTAAGGAGTCGATGTCACATATTTAACAATGGACTACCTGGCGTTATGATTTTTTGTGTAGATCTGATAATTTTTCTTAGAAAGTTTCGATCTCTCTTATATAGCATTCAAGATAGGATGATAAAATGTAACTTATAGTAATAATATTTATAAAAGGACAAACATTTCGGCTAAAATGTCTAATTGATTAATTTAAAAAAAAGATATTGGTATGGTTGCCAATGAGAACACTCCCCAAGAGAACAAATGACACAAAAATTAAAAAAAAAAATAAAATAATAAAAGTGCCATGAAATACAAATGTCAACAATTCAAACCAAAAAACTAACAGCCTAATTAATGTACAAAATAATACAAAAACAAACATGTGACACAGCAACAAACGACTACCACTGAATTACTTGGAACAGTCACGTACAGAATGTGAGGGGAATTAACTAGCTTGAAGGCGCCAAGCCTCTATCTATGTAGTCTAGATTTTGTCCTGCTGCTTATTTCATGTATCAAAGTTTCTCACTATCTATTCTAGTATTCAAGATATAAGAAAAAAAGACAAAAAAAATGTTCATTTAAAGGCAATAACTCCCACAGAATTCGTCTGACAATTTAAATGTAAATGAACTGTCAGTTGATCTCAACATTCTGAACAATCATGCCAAGTCTGTTTATCTATAGGTTTTCTCCAGATAACAGTAAAGGTTGCACTTTACCCTAAAATTCTATTTTTAGCCGTGTCAGCCATGATGGTTGGCAAGTGAGGTTATAGGACAAAGTTGCTTAATTACATACTCTCGGCAATGATTGTTGTTGTTCATTTTTGTTTAATTTGGATAATTAGTTTCAGAGAAAAGGACTTATGTAAAAGTTAATGAATGACGTAAAAACGAACACCAAATAATGATCATAATTGAACTACTGTGTCCTAGAGGGCGAGTAACTCCTGCTCAACCTGTGGTACTAGCTCATGTAAATTAAGTAAAATGTTAATAGACGACGACAAAACAGACGCCATGTGACGAGAAAAGGTGAAATAAGGTGCCTTGGAAGGACGAGTAGCGCCTGCTCCACCAGTGGTACTAGTTCATGTAAATTAAGTAAAATGTTAATAGACGACGACAAAACAGACGCCATGTGACGAGATTAGGTGAAATAAGGTGCCTTGGAAGGACGAGTAGCGCCTACTCCACCAGTGGTACTAGCTCATGTAAATTAAGTAAAATGTTAATAGACGACGACAAAACAGACGCCATGTGACGAGAATAGGTGAAATAAGGTGCCTTGGAAGGACGAGTAGCGCCTGCTCCACCAGTGGTACTAGCTCATGTAAATTAATTAAAATGTTAATAGACGACAACAAAACAGACGCCATGTGACGAGAATAGGTGAAATAAGGTGCCTTGGAAGGACTAGTAGCGCCTGCTCCACCAGTGGTACTAGCTCATGTAAATTAAGTAAAATGTTAATAGACGACGACAAAACAGACGCCATGTGACGAGAATAGGTGAAATAAGGTGCCTTGGAAGGACGAGTAGCGCCTGCTCCACTAGTGGTACTAGCTCATGTAAATTAAGTAAAATGTTAATAGACGACGACAAAACAGACGCCATGTGACGAGAATAGGTGAAATAAGGTGTCTTGGAAGGACGAGTAGCGCCTGCTCCACCAGTGGTACAAGCTCATGTAAATTAAGTAAAATGTTAATAGACGACGACAAAACAGACGCCATGTGACGAGATTAGGTGAAATAATGTGCCTTGGAAGGACGAGTAGCGCCTACTCCACCAGTGTTACTAGCTCATGTAAATTAAGTAAAATGTTAATAGACGACGACAAAACAGACGCCATGTGACGAGATTAGGTGAAATAAGGTGCCTTGGAAGGACGAGTAGCGCCTGCTCCACCTGTGGTACTAGCTCATGTAAATTAAGTAAAATGTTAATAGACGACGACAAAACAGACGCCATGTGACGAGAATAGGTGAAATAATGTGCCTTGGAAGGACGAGTAGCGCCTGCTCCACCAGTGGTACTAGCTCATGTAAATTAAGTAAAATGTTAATAGACGACGACAAAACAGACGCCATGTGACGAGAATAGGTGAAATAAGGTGCCTTGGAAGGACGAGTAGCGCCTGCTCCACTAGTGGTACTAGCTCATGTAAATTAAGTAAAATGTTAATAGACGACGACAAAACAGACGCCATGTGACGAGAATAGGTGAAATAATGTGCCTTGGAAGGACGAGTAGCGCCTGCTCCACCAGTGGTACTAGCTCATGTAAATTAAGTAAAATGTTAATAGACGACGACAAAACAGACGCCATGTGACGAGATTAGGTGAAATAATGTGCCTTGGAAGGACGAATAGCGCCTACTCCACCAGTAGTACTAGCTCATGTAAATTAAGTAAAATGTTAATAGACGACGACAAAACAGACGCCATGTGACGAGAATAGGTGAAATAATGTGCCTTGGAAGGACGAGTAGCGCCTACTCCACCAGTGGTACTAGCTCATGTAAATTAAGTAAAATGTTAATAGACGACGACAAAACAGACGCCATGTGACGAGAATAGGTGAAATAAGGTGCCTTGGAAGGACGAGTAGCGCCTGCTCCACCAGTGGTACTAGCTCATGTAAATTAAGTACAATGTTAATAGACGACGACAAAACAGACGCCATGTGACGAGAATAGGTGAAATAATGTGCCTTGGAAGGACGAGTAGCGCCTTCTCCACCAGTGGTACTAGCTCATGTAAATTAAGTAAAATGTCAATAGACGACGACAAAACAGACGCCATGTGACGAGAATAGGTGAAATAAGGTGCCTTGGAAGGACGAGTAGCGCCTACTCCACCAGTGGTACTAGTTCATGTAAATTAAGTAAAATGTTAATAGACGACGACAAAACAGACGCCATGTGACGAGATTAGGTGAAATAATGTGCCTTGGAAGGACGAGTAACTCCTGCTCAACCTGTGGTACTAGCTCATGTAAATTAAGTAAAATGTTAATAGACGACGACAAAACAGACGCCATGTGACGAGAATAGGTGAAATAAGGTGCCTTGGAAGGACGAGTAGCGCCTGCTCCACCAGTGGTACTAGCTCATGTAAATTAAGTAAAATGTTAATAGACGACGACAAAACAGACGCCATGTGACGAGAATAGGTGAAATAAGGTGCCTTGGAAGGACGAGTAGCGCCTGCTCCACCAGTGGTACTAGCTCATGTAAATTAAGTAAAATGTTAATAGACGACGACAAAACAGACGCCATGTGACGAGATTAGGTGAAATAATGTGCCTTGGAAGGACGAGTAACTCCTGCTCAACCTGTGGTACTAGCTCATGTAAATTAAGTAAAATGTTAATAGACGACGACAAAACAGACGCCATGTGACGAGAATAGGTGAAATAAGGTGCCTTGGAAGGACGAGTAGCGCCTGCTCCACCAGTGGTACTAGCTCATGTAAATTAAGTAAAATGTTAATAGACGACGACAAAACAGACGCCATGTGACGAGATTAGGTGAAATAATGTGCCTTGGAAGGACGAATAGCGCCTACTCCACCAGTAGTACTAGCTCATGTAAATTAAGTAAAATGTTAATAGACGACGACAAAACAGACGCCATGTGACGAGAATAGGTGAAATAATGTGCCTTGGAAGGACGAGTAGCGCCTACTCCACCAGTGGTACTAGCTCATGTAAATTAAGTAAAATGTTAATAGACGACGACAAAACAGACGCCATGTGACGAGAATAGGTGAAATAAGGTGCCTTGGAAGGACGAGTAGCGCCTGCTCCACCAGTGGTACTAGCTCATGTAAATTAAGTACAATGTTAATAGACGACGACAAAACAGACGCCATGTGACGAGAATAGGTGAAATAATGTGCCTTGGAAGGACGAGTAGCGCCTTCTCCACCAGTGGTACTAGCTCATGTAAATTAAGTAAAATGTCAATAGACGACGACAAAACAGACGCCATGTGACGAGAATAGGTGAAATAAGGTGCCTTGGAAGGACGAGTAGCGCCTACTCCACCAGTGGTACTAGTTCATGTAAATTAAGTAAAATGTTAATAGACGACGACAAAACAGACGCCATGTGACGAGATTAGGTGAAATAATGTGCCTTGGAAGGACGAGTAACTCCTGCTCAACCTGTGGTACTAGCTCATGTAAATTAAGTAAAATGTTAATAGACGACGACAAAACAGACGCCATGTGACGAGAATAGGTGAAATAAGGTGCCTTGGAAGGACGAGTAGCGCCTGCTCCACCAGTGGTACTAGCTCATGTAAATTAAGTAAAATGTTAATAGACGACGACAAAACAGACGCCATGTGACGAGAATAGGTGAAATAACGTGCCTTGGAAGGACGAGTAGCGCCTGCTCCACCAGTGGTACTAGCTCATGTAAATTAAGTAAAATGTTAATAGACGACGACAAAACAGACGCCATGTGACGAGATTAGGTGAAATAATGTGCCTTGGAAGGACGAGTAGCGCCTACTCCACCAGTGGTACTAGCTCATGTAAATTAAGTAAAATGTTAATAGACGACGACAAAACAGACGCCATGTGACGAGAATAGGTGAAATAAGGTGCCTTGGAAGGACTAGTAGCGCCTGCTCCACCAGTGGTACTAGCTCATGTAAATTAAGCAAAATGTTAATAGACGACGACAAAACAGACGCCATGTGACGAGAATAGGTGAAATAAGGTGCCTTGGAAGGACGAGTAGCGCCTGCTCCACTAGTGGCATTTTATTATGTTAAATACATAGATGATTAAACGACGACAACACAACGGACGACAAGTGATGAGCTGAATCGCGGTACCTTGGAATGACGAGCATCTCATGATTTACTAGTGGCACTATCTCACGTAAAATAAGTAAATTGGTAACAGAAAACGACTCAATGGATGCAAAATGCTCGTCATAGATAAACTTATGTGCCCAGGAAGAACTAGCATCTCCTACTCCACGAGTGGCATATATTATGTTAAATACATAGAAAATATTAACAGACGACGTCACAACGGACACC
Organism: Mytilus edulis; assembly: GCF_963676685.1. Lineage (NCBI taxonomy): Eukaryota > Metazoa > Mollusca > Bivalvia > Mytilida > Mytilidae > Mytilus > Mytilus edulis. The sequence continues at coordinate 78,152,043 of NC_092355.1, read as the reverse complement.
AAGTGATGAGAATAAGTAAACCCTGAATCCCTGGCAGGACATCAAGCTCCTGCTTCGCTGGTGGTTGTATATAATGTAAAATAAGTAAACACAACCGACGGCAAGTAATGAGAATAGATGAACTGAGATAACCTATAAGGACAAGCAGCTCCTGCTCCTGTTCCACTAGTTGCACTATCCCATGTAAAATAAGTAAATTGTTAACAGACGACGACTCAATTGACGTCAAGTGCCCGTCAGATATGAACTGAGGTGCCCTGGAAGGACTAGCAGCTCCTGTTAAAAACATTCCACTATCTTATCTAAAATAAGTAAACTTGTTAAAAGACGACGACACAATGGACGCCATGTGAACATCATGCTTGTTGCTAAATTAAGGTGCCATACAAGGACGAGCAGCTCTGGTTTCACTAGTGGCACTAGCTTATGTAAAATGAGTAAAATGCTAGCAGACGACGACACAACAGACGCCTAGTGATGAGAACAACTAAACTGCATGAGGTGCCATAAAAGGACGTGCATCTCGTCATCTCCTGCTCCACTAGTGTTACTTACTCACGTATTTAACGTAAATTGTTAACAGACGACGACTCAATTGACGCCATGTGTTCATCATAAATGAACTGAGGTGCACTGGAAGGACGAGCAGATCCTTCTTTATTAGTGGCACTATCTTGTGTAAGATATGTAAATTGTTAACAGACGACGACTAAATGGACTAAAGTTATAATTATAGCTGTACTGTAAATCCCCAGAATGACGAGCAACTCCTATTCAACAAGTTTCACTACATCAAAATCATAGTTATGTATACTTTATCCATGTGATTTGTACACGTAACTTTGCCCCTTTTGAATAAATCACTTCCCTTATGTGTATATAAGCAAGTTTAATTCTTAGGAAACATGCCTAAATTTGACTATTTACGAAACGGGATAGGTGAAATCATCATGTTTTTAACATGATTTGGCCGAAAGCTTTCGAAAGCAGGTAGGATACAAGTTATTTAACCTGAAAATTCAACATACAAGATGTTTCCCTATATGCTGAACTAAGGTGCCCTCGAAAGACAAACAGTTCTTGCTACACTAGTGCTTAATGTAAAATAAGTCTTTTTTTTCAAAACAACACAACGGACGCTAATTGAGATCAAAGTTGAACTGAGGTGCCCTTGAAAGACGTGCAGGTCTGACTCCACTAGCTTATAGTGGTACTATCTCATGTAAACTAGGTAAAATTGTTAACATACGACGACACAACATATGTGATTATACCGGAACTGAGGTGCCCTTGAAAGACGTGCAGGTCTGACTCCACTAGCTTATAGTGGTACTATCTCATGTAAAATAGGTAAAATTGTTAACATACGACGACACAACATATGTGATTATAGCGGAACTGAGGTGCCCTTGAAAGACGTGCAGGTCTGACTCCACTAGCTTATAGTGGTACTGTCTCATGTAAAATAGGTAAAATTGTTAACATACGACGACACAACATATGTGATTATAGCGGAACTGAGGTGCCCTTGAAAGACGTGCAGGTCTGACTCCACTAGCTTATAGTGGTACTATCTCATGTAAAATAGGTAAAATTGTTAACATACGACGACACAACATATGTGATTATAGCGGAACTGAGGTGCCCTTGAAAGACGTGCAGGTCTGACTCCACTAGCTTCTAGTGGTACTATCTCATGTAAAATAGGTTAAATTGTTAACATACGACGACACAACATATGTGATTATAGCGGAACTGAGGTGCCCTTGAAAGTCGTGCAGGTCTGACTCCACTAACTTATAGTGGTACTATCTCATGTAAAATAGGGAAAATTGTTAACATACGACGACACAACATATGTGATTATAGCGGAACTGAGGTGCCCTTGAAAGACGTGCAGGTCTGACTCCACTAGCTTATAGTGGTACTATCTCATGTAAAATAGGTAAAATTGTTAACATACCACGACACAACATATGTGATTATAGCGGAACTGAGGTGCCCTTGAAAGACGTGCAGGTCTGACTCCACTAGCTTATAGTGGTACTATCTCATGTAAAATAGGTAAAATTGTTAACATACGACGACACAACATATGTGATTATATCGGAACTGAGGTGCCCTTGAAAGTCGTGCAGGTCTGACTCCACTAGCTTATAGTGGTACTATCTCATGTAAAATAGGTAAAATTGTTAACATACGACGACACAACATATGTGATTATAGCGGAACTGAGGTGCCCTTGAAAGACGTGTCTGACTCCACTAGCTTATAGTGGTACTATCTCATGTAAAATAGGTAAAATTGTTAATATACGACGACACAACATATGTGATTATAGCGGAACTGAGGTGCCCTTGAAAGACGTGCAGGTCTGACTCCACTAGCTTATAGTGGTACTATCTCATGTAAAATAGGTACAATTGTTAACATATGACGACACAACATATGTGATTATAGCGGAACTGAGGTGCCCTTGAAAGACGTGCAGGTCTGACTCCACTAGCTTATAGTGGTACTATCTCATGTAAAATAGGTAAAATTGTTAACATACCACGACACAACATATGTGATTATAGCGGAACTGAGGTGCCCTTGAAAGACGTGCAGGTCTGACTCCACTAGCTTATAGTGGTACTATCTCATGTAAAATAGGTTAAATTGTTAACATACCACGACACAACATATGTGATTATAGCGGAACTGAGGTGCCCTTGAAAGACGTGCAGGTCTGACTCCACTAGCTTATAGTGGTACTATCTCATGTAAAATAGGTAAAATTGTTAACATACGACGACACAACATATGTGATTATAGCGGAACTGAGGTGCCCTTGAAAGTCGTGCAGGTCTGACTCCACTAGCTTATAGTGGTACTATCTCATGTAAAATAGGTAAAATTGTTAACATACGACGACACAACATATGTGATTATAGCGGAACTGAGGTGCCCTTGAAAGACGTGCAGGTCCGACTCCACTAGCTTATAGTGGTACTATCTCATGTAAAATAGGTAAAATTGTTAACATACCACGACACAACATATGTGATTATAGCGGAACTGAGGTGCCCTTGAAAGACGTGCAGGTCTGACTCCACTAGCTTATAGTGGTACTATCTCATGTAAAATAGGTAAAATTGTTAACATACGACGACACAACATATGTGATTATAGCGGAACTGAGGTGCCCTTGAAAGACGTGCAGGTCTGACTCCACTAGCTTATAGTGGTACTATCTCATGTAAAATAGGTAAAATTGTTAACATACGACGACACAACATAATTATGTGATTATAGCGGAACTGAGGTGCCCTTGAAAGACGTGCAGGTCTGACTCCACTAGCTTATAGTGGTACTATCTCATGTAAAATAGGTAAAATTGTTAACATACGACGACACAACATATGTGATTATAGCGGAACTGAGGTGCCCTTGAAAGACGTGCAGGTCTGACTCCACTAGCTTATAGTGGTACTATCTCATGTAAAATAGGTAAAATTGTTAACATACGACGACACAACATATGTGATTATAGCGGAACTGAGGTGCCCTTGAAAAACGTGCAGGTCTGACTCCACTAGCTTATAGTGGTATTATCTCATGTAAAATAGGTAAAATTGTTAACATATGACGACACAACATATGTGATTATAGCGGAACTGAGGTGCCCTTGAAAGTCGTGCAGGTCTGACTCCACTAGCTTATAGTGGTACTATCTCATGTAAAATAGGTTAAATTGTTAACATACGACGACACAACATATGTGATTATAGCGGAACTGAGGTGCCCTTGAAAGTCGTGCAGGTCTGACTCCACTAGCTTATAGTGGTACTATCTCATGTAAAATAGGTAAAATTGTTAACATATGACGACACAACATATGTGATTATAGCGGAACTGAGGTGCCCTTGAAAGACGTGCAGGTCTGACTCCACTAGCTTATAGTGGTACTATCTCATGTTAAATAGGTAAAATTGTTAACATACGACGACACAACATATGTGATTATAGCGGAACTGAGGTGCCCTTGAAAGACGTGCAGGTCTGACTCCACTAGCTTATAGTGGTACTATCTCATGTAAAATAGGTAAAATTGTTAACATACGACGACACAACATATGTGATTATAGCGGAACTGAGGTGCCCTTGAAAGTCGTGCAGGTCTGACTCCACTAGCGTATAGTGGTACTATCTCATGTAAAATAGGTAAAATTGTTAACATACGACGACACAACATATGTGATTATAGCGGAACTGAGGTGCCCTTGAAAGACGTGCAGGTCTGACTCCACTAGCTTATAGTGGTACTATCTCATGTAAAATAGGTAAAATTGTTAACATACGACGACACAACATATGTTATTATAGCGGAACTGAGGTGCCCTTGAAAGACGTGCAGGTCTGACTCCACTAGCTTATAGTGGTACTATCTCATGTAAAATAGGTAAAATTGTTAACATACGACGACACAACATATGCGATTATAGCGGAACTGAGGTGCCTTTGAAAGACGTGCAGGTCTGACTCCACTAGCTTATAGTGGTACTATCTCATGTAAAATAGGTAAAATTGTTAACATATGACGACACAACATATGTGATTATAGCGGAACTGAGGTGCCCTTGAAAGACGTGCAGGTCTGACTCCACTAGCTTATAGTGGTACTATCTCATGTAAAATAGGTAAAATTGTTAACATACGACGACACAACATATGTGATTATAGCGGAACTGAGGTGCCCTTGAAAGACGTGCAGGTCTGACTCCACTAGCTTATAGTGGTACTATCTCATGTAAAATAGGTAAAATTGTTAACATATGACGACACAACATATGTGATTATAGCGGAACTGAGGTGCCCTTGAAAGACGTGCAGGTCTGACTCCACTAGCTTATAGTGGTACTATCTCATGTAAAATAGGTACAATTGTTAACATACCACGACACAACATATGTGATTATAGCGGAACTGAGGTGCCCTTGAAAGACGTGCAGGTCTGACTCCACTAGCTTATAGTGGTACTATCTCATGTAAAATAGGTAAAATTGTTAACATACGACGACACAACATATGTTATTATAGCGGAACTGAGGTGCCCTTGAAAGACGTGCAGGTCTGACTCCACTAGCTTATAGTGGTCCTATCTCATGTAAAATAGGTAAATTGTTAACATACCACGACACAACATATATGATTATAGCGGAACTGAGGTGCCCTAGAAGAACAAACACATCCTGCTCAATAAGGGGTATAGGTTCATCATTTTATTAAAATTATTAATATATTTTTTTTACTATATAGTACTGTTTATTACATGTTAATAATGAACATTAATACAATATCAGGAATCAATATATGTACATAGAAAGTAAAATGGCGAAAATCGTATATACACATAATTATATTGTAACAATCATATATAGAGATAAGTATGTGGTAACACTCATAAATAAACATAAGTATTAAAGTATATTGTTACACTCATATATAAACATAATTTTATGGTAAGCAACTAGACAACATGATATTAAAGCAAGTTCAAACAAATCCGTACCTACGTCTTAATTTATCCGATGAGCAAAAGTGGACCAGGCACAGAGGGAAAATTATAAGCAAGACACACTGTACACTTGATTTCCTTCTAAGAAACTTACGCAAGTGCCCCTGAGAGTGCAACAAACTATCCTACTCTAAAAGCCATGGTTAGATCGATACTAGAATACCATCCTATCACTTGGAACCCATTCACCAATAGAAGATAGAAAGCATACAGAAAAGAAGTGCACGTTTCATCCTGCACGACTATAAAACCAGAGAAACAGGATGCGTTACAAATATAATTTTAAAACCACCTCTAAAAAGAAACAAGGAAACACCAGAAGCTGATATATGTTCTCTAAATTTGTTCAGTTATTGATGTCGATTAACGATTAAAATACATTTATCTACAAGAAAACAGAAACAAAAGCCAAATCAAGACAAATAACATTATTCATTTTAAATACAAGAACATCACAAAAAGACAAGAAACCCCAAATAGCATGATAAGCAGATCATTCTATTTGATGGACTGCAAAACAGACATCCGAAAGAACTCCTTTTTCCTAAAACGATAGTGAAGTAGAACCACCTAGAAAATAACATCACTGCCCTCCAATACTTATACTAACCAACCTCTTCCAATGCGCATATATCAGCAATTGGATCCTGCGATGTGTAACATACATTGATAGATACATAGTGGTGAGAAAAAAAATATATGTAAAAATCATATATAAACATCAACATAATAATATGGTAAAATTATTTATAAAAATAATGATATGGTAACAATAATATAAAAACATAATTATCATGATCTTATGCATGGAATTATTATTATCGATATAATATATAATGTACATAGTAATTTGAAAATAATATATGGTAAAATTAACATTATAAAAAAAATATCCTAATATGGTAACATTTCTGCAAATAAAACTTTGTGTAGAAAGGAGCACAATGTACAAAAAGGACACATCCACCACAAAGGAGTACAATACCTCGATTGGGCACATACACAAAAAATGGCCACAATTCACCTCAAAGGACCAGAATGCACTAACAGGGAGTGCAATGCTTCACAAAAGGGTACATACATAAAAAGGAGCAAATGGGAACAATACACCGAAAGGGGTACAATGTAGCACAAAGGAGCACATACACAACAAAGGACCACAATTAACCACAAAAGAGCGTAAACACCTTAAAGGAGAACAATACACCACAAAGGAGCACATACACAACAAAGGACCACAATTAACAACAAAAGAGCGTAAACACCTTAAAGGAGAACAATACACCACAAAGGAGCACATCTTACACAAAACAGCACTACATCACAAATGTACACTACTCCACATAGGAGCGCAATGCACACCAACGGAGCACATTGACAAAGGAGTCCATACACTAAAAAGGACCACAGAGGGGCACATAGACTTAAAAGGACCATAAAGGAGCATATACACAAAAAGGACCACAATTAACCACAAAAGAGCGTAAACACCTTAAAGGAGAAAAATGCACCACAAAAGGGCACATCGTACACAAAACAGTACTACATCACAAATGTACACTACTCCACATAGGAGCGCAATGCACACCAACGAAGAACATTGACAAAGGAGTCCATACACTAAAAAGGACCACAGAGGGGTACATAGACTTAAAGGACCATAAAGGAGCATATCCACAAAAAGAACCACAATTAACCACAAAAGAGCGTAAACACCTTAAAGGAGAACAATACACCACAAAGGAGCACATCTTACACAAAACAGCACTACATCACAAATGTACACTACTCCACATAGGAGCGCAATGCAAAACAACGGAGCACATTGACAAAGGAGTCCATACACTAAAAAGGACAACAGAGGGGTACATAGACTTAAAAGGACCATAAAGGAGCATATACACAAAAAGGACCACAATTAACCACAAAAAGGACCACAATTAACCACAAAAGAGCGTAAACACCTTAAAGGAGAACAATACACCACAAAGGAGCACATACACAACAAAAGAACCACAATTAACCACAAAAGAGCGTAAACACCTTAAAGGAGAACAATACACCACAAAGGAGCACATCTTACACAAAACAGCACTACATCACAAATGTACACTACTCCACATAGGAGCGCAATGCACACCAACGGAGCACATTGACAAAGGAGTCCATACACTAAAAAGGACCACAGAGGGGCACATAGACATAAAAGGACCATAAAGGAGCATAAACACAAAAAGGACCACAATTAACCACAAAAGAGCGTAAACACCTTAAAGGAGAAAAATGCACCACAAAAGGGCACATCTTACACAAAACAGTACTACATCACAAATGTACACTACTCCACATAGGAGCGCAATGCACACCAACGGAGCACATTGACAAAGGGGTCCATACACTAAATAGGACCACAGAGGGGCACATAGACTTAAAAGGACCACAAAGGAGCATATACACAAAAAGGACCACAATTAACCACAAAAGAGCGTAAACACCTTAAAGGAGAACAATACACCACAAAGGAGCACATCTTACACAAAACAGCACTACATCACAAATGTACACTACTCCACATAGGAGCGCAATGCAAAACAACGGAGCACATTGACAAAGGAGTCCATACACTAAAAAGGACAACAGAGGGGTACATAGACTTAAAAGGACCATACAGGAGCATATACACAAAAGGAGAACAATTAACCACAAAAGAGCGTAAACACCTGAAAGGAGAACAATACACCACAAAGGAGCACATACACAACAAAGGACCACAATTGACCACAAAAGAGCGTAAACACCTTAAAGGAGAACAATACACCACAAAGGAGCACATACACAACAAAAGAACCACAATTAACCACAAAAGAGCGTAAACACCTTAAAGGAGAACAATACACCACAAAGGAGCACATCTTACACAAAACAGCACTACATCACAAATGTACACTACTCCACATAGGAGCGCAATGCACACCAACGGAGCACATTGACAAAGGAGTCCATACACTAAAAAGGACCACAGAGGGGTACATAGACTTAAAAGGACCATAAAGGAGCATATACACAAAAAAGACCACAAAAGAGCACATATACCAGAACTAGAGGTTATCAATAGCATGTGTCGCTCACCTGTATTTAATAATGATTTAGAAATCATGTAAAATTTAGATTAAATCATAATAATAGCATACGTTATCAGATATTATAATGATATTTAAGATAATAACAAACCAGATGCTCCGCAAATTGCAGCTTTATACGACCGCAGAGGTTGAACCCTGAACGGTTGGGGCAAGTATGGACACAACATTCAAGCTGGACTCAGCTCTAAATTTGGATTGCGATTAAATAGTTGACACAGCATAGGTTTCAGACACAGAATGAATGTGGTCTAATGAACTTAAAATATTTTTTTTGCCTTTGAGCAATTCACTATGCTGTTGAATATTAATCCTCTCAAAATAATGTTTGAAGAAATTTTCTTTTTATTTATGAAATCTGAAATGAGAAAAATTTACCCCCCCCCCCCTCCCCCCCATTTTTTTTCACATCCCACTTTCCCTTTTTCCAAAAGTGATCTCAATTCAAATTTCTAATGGAGTTTGCAACAATAACTTCTCATTTAAATACCTCATAAAATACTAAAATGTAACAAAAGGTGCTTGTTATCACTGAATGGTAAAGATTGATTTAATTTATCAGTTGGTAGTAAAAGTGTATAAAACAATGATTTAAGTTGATTCAACTACTATTCTGGACAAAGAAAGATAACTCCAATCAATTGAAATTTTCTTCCTATTGTACAATATTGTGCAATTAGATATTTCTTGCTATTGCGCAATATTGTGCAATTGAAAATATTTGCTATTGCACAATACTCTGCAATTGAAGATTTCTTGCTATTGCGCAATACTGAGCAATTGAAAATTTTTTGCTATTGCACAATACTGTGCAATTGAAGATTTCTTGCTATTGCTGAATACTGTGAAATTGAAAATTTCTTGCTATTGCACAATACTTAATATAATAACTTTGGATCCTGATTTGAACCAACTTGAAAACTGGGCCCATAATCAAAAATCTAAGTACACGTTTAGATTCAGCACATCAAAAAAGTCCAAGTATTCAATTTTTGTTAAAATCAAACTTAGTTTAATTTTGGACCTTTTGGACTTTAATGTAGACCAATTTGAAAACGGGACTAAAAATTAAGAATCTACATACACAGTTAGATTTGGCATATCAAAGAACTCAAATTATTCAATTTTTGATGAAATCAAACAAAGTTCAATTTTGGACCCTTTGGGCCCCTTATTCCTAAACTGTTGGGACCAAAACTCCCAAAATCAAACCCATCCTTCCTTTAGTGGTCATGAACCTTTTGTTTAAATTTCATAGATTTCTATTTACTTATACTAAAGTTATGGCGCGAAAACCAAGAATAATGCTTACTGGGGCCCCCTTTTGGCCCCTAATTCCTAAACTGTTCAGACCTCAACTCCCAAAATCAATTCCAGTACATAGAGTATTATAAAGTTATATTATACACAATATACAATTGTATTTAAATAATAATGAAAAAGCATATTCATTTGCACAATTGATGAAAAATTTGTAACATTTTGTTTTAAAAGATACAAGTGTATTACTCATTTTTATTTCATTTGGTAAACTGTTCCATATTTGAGAACCTGAATATGTAAATGTTTTCTTTAAAAAAAATGTTTTTGGTTTTGGAAGATTTAATAGTTTCTTCCTTTTGTAGTCATACACCTTGTGTCAAAATTTCATAGATTTCTATTTTCTTTTACTAAAGTTAGAGTGCGAAAACTAAAAGTATTCGGACGACGACGCAGACGACGACGCCAACGTGATACCAATATACGACCAAAAAATTTTCAATTTTGCGGTCGTATAAAAACTGCAAATTTCTGTAAAATTACTAACTCAGGGTCAGCAAGCCAACAATTACCATGTCAACCATTATGGTTGTAAGGCAGGGTCATCGGACACATTTTTGAAACTAGATTCCCTAATTATGATTATGGCCAAGTATGGTTAAATTTGTATCAGTAGATTCAGAGGAGAATATTTTTGTAAAAGATTACAAAAATTTACGAAAAATTATTAAAAATTGACTATAAAGGGCAATAATTCCAAAGGTGGTCGACTGACAGTTTTGATCATGCCGACTTATTTGTAGAACTTACTTTGCCGAACATTATTACTGTTTACAGTTTATCTCTATCTATAATAGTATTCAAGATAATAACCAATAACTGCAAAATATCCCTAAAGTTACCAATTCAGGGGCAGCAACCCAAATAAGCAAGGATGGATAGTTCTTAACCTGATGAACATTTTATCTCATGTCAGATTTGCTCTAAAAGCTTTAGTTTGAGAGATATAAGCCAAAAACTGCATTTTACCCCTTAGTTTTATTTTTATTCATGTCGGCCATGTTAGTTGGCAGGCGGGGTCATTGAAATCAATTGTAAAACTACTTACAATAGAGATGATTGTTGCAAAGTTAAATTAAGATAAATTTGGCCATTAGTTTCAGAGAAGAAGATTTTTGTAAGAATAAACATACGACGACCACAACGGACGACGGACGCCAAGTGATGAAAAAAGCTCACTTGACCTTTCAAGATTGTGCATGATTTGAGCGAGATGTTTACAGAATTCATACACGTGGATCTCATTGAACAAGAAATTACAGACTTAAATGAATATATATGTTTAATTTAGACAGTTAACTTAGACAATACGAAAACTTACGCAAGCAATCAAAACCAACATAATTTCTGATTGACCAGTACAGTCAACAATGAACGCTGACGCCTAATGCTATAAACCTAGACCAAACACTAGTAATACAAACAAACAGCCGTTTACACGCTAACAACTACTGAAAGAATTCTGTTAGAGGCAAATAATACCAGAAATCAATCACGCAACTTTCCTAACCCGAATTTACAAACTTACAATAGTCACGAAGAATATTCCTACAAACAACCACCAAATATATTTAGTAATAACCATAGATTACCTAAATTAAATTTGCCACGTTTTGACGGGGATGTTTTACAGTGGAGCACATTTTGGGACTCATACGAATATACCTTACATTTTAATTGTAGCCTAACACCAATAAAGAAATTCAGTTATCTCACAGTCTAACTTTAAGGATCCGCCGCCAAAACCATAGCCGGATTTGCTCTTATATAGCTTTAAAATTCACTCTTGATAGGAGCTGACTATTATTAAGTCATAGTTCAAAATCACATGATCATCGGCAATAGACGTAAAGCCATCGTATCAAAGATTGGTTATACTAGCTATCTCGACCAACAACAAACTAGAGGGTATAAAGAGTATGTCTCGCTCACCTTGGTCTATGCATATAAAACAAAGGACACACATTACAGACAAGAATAAAATTCATGACAAATTTGTGTTTTGGTGATGGCGACGTGTTTGTAAATCTTACTTTACTGAATATTCTGATTGTTCACAATTATTTCTATCTATAATGGACTGAGCCAAGTAGTTTCAGAGGAACATATTTTGTGTGAAAATTACCAAATTTTACATGAATTTATAAAATAAAAAAAATCGTAAAAAATTTACTTTAAAGGGCAAAAACTCCTCCAGGGGTCATGAGGTAATTTGGTTCATGTTGACTTATTTATAGATCTTACTTTGCTGTATATCATTGCTGTTTAAAGTTTATGACTCTATCTATAATAATATCTAAGATAATAACCAAAAACTGCAAAATTTTCTTATAATTACCAATTCAGTTGGTTGACTGATCATTTCAGGTTCATAGATGTTGACATAATGATCAATGTTACCCCCATGCATGACTTGCTCTAAATGCTTTGGTTTCAGAGATACAAGCCAAAATCTATATTTTCCTCTATAATCTATTTTTAACCTTGGCAGCCATCTTACACATTTTTTTAAACTATATACCCCAATGATGATTGTGGCCAAATTTAGTTAATTTTGACTAAGTAGTTTCAACATGACCAAGTGAGAAGATTTTTGTAATAGATTAAAAAAAAATAACGCAAAATTGTTAAAATTTACTATAAAGGGCAACAACTGTTCAAAGGGTTACTTGACAATATTCATCGTGTTGACTTTTTGTAGATCTTACTTTGATGAACATTATTGCTGTTTACAGTTTAGCTCTATGTATAATTGTATTGAAGATAATAGCAAAAACTGCCAAATTTCCTTAAAAATACCAATCAGGAGCAGAAACCCAACAACGGATTGTCTGATTCATCTTAAAATTTCAGAACGGAAAGATCTTGACCATCTTTACCTCATCAGATTTACTCTAAATGCTTAAGTTTCAGAGATATAACCTACAAACTTTATTTTAATCCCATGTTCTACTTTCAGCCATGGTGGCTATCTTGGTTGGTTGGCCGGGTCGTTGGACATATTTTTAAAACTAGATACCCTAATGAAGATTGTGGCTCAGCTTTGTTTAATTTGCCCCAGTAGTTTCAGAGGAGAAAACTTTTGTAAAAGTTAACGACGGACGCAAAATGATGAGAAAAGCTCACTTGACCATTTGGACCAGGTGAGCTAAAAAGTGAAATCACAAAAAAATGAACTCTGAAAAAAAATCAAATCAGAAAGTTCCTAATCAAATAGCAAAATCAAAAGCTCAAACACATCAAACGAATGTCATATTCCTGTCTGATGTAGAAAAAAGTGGATTAAACCTGGTTTTATACTTTTTAGAATTTTTGATCCTCAATGCTCTTCAACTTTGTACATGTTTGGCTTTATAATATTTTGATATGAGTGTCACTGATGAGTATTATGTAGAGGAAACGTGCGTCTGGCGTACTAATATAATTATAATCCTTGTACCTTTGATAACTTTTTAAAGCTAGCTTTAGCTGCCACTTGTATGAGAGTTATATTAAATTCAATTATCTTGTCAACAATGTGTAAACAAAAACAAACATAATAGATAGAAACGTCACCAATAGGGGTACAACAGTCAACCGTGTGTTAAAAAGGAAAACAATTCACTAAAGAGGTTTACATACACTTATAATTATTTGTGTTAAACCTTACAATGAACAAGTGTAACTGAGACCTACTGCTCACTGATGATATTCATGAACGAATACTTTAAGGTAAACAGGAAGTTGTCTTATCTGAAAACACAGCACAAGGTATAGTTGACTTATATAAACCCTAAAATCCTTGTAATGTAATTCCTGAGAAAAATGTGAAGAAAATGTTCAATTTTTATGTTATGTGTAAAATGATGATCAATGATGTAAGTGTTTGGCTAACGGGAAATTGTTCAATTATGAATCTGATAACGCAACACATGGTAACGCTGACTTTTATAAACCCTGCTACAAAATTTCAGAAATTGTTGTGTTAAATGTAGCTCCTGAGAAAGATGTGACAAAAAATATTCATGGGACGATCGGACTGATGGACTGACAGATTGACTGTTGGGTGGACTGATTGATGGACAGACAGAGGTCAAACAATAAACACTCCCTTTTTCAAAGCAGGGTATATTAACAGGGGATTGATCTGTTGAATGCTCATCGAAGAAATGAAATACAAAAATAACTGTTAACAGCATAGCTTATCTTTCAAACAATGAGGCTAAATTATGCACAATATTTTTCACTTCTTTTGCCTATAGTATATTTTCCCTTTTTAAATGCACATTTGTGTTTACCATTTTCTATTCAAGCTATTGTACATGTCTTTGACACCTTTCGCTGACTCTGTGATTCCTGTTCTGGTTTTATTTTTGGTTTCTTTGGAATTGCCCCTTTACCTCTCGATTGTTGTGAAACTATAAGGGTGTTCAGATCAATATTCTTTAAAACTTCTTCTAAACAACGTGCACCTCTCCCAATGTTAACTAAAGCCTGAATAAGGACCCGTATTGTAGGTTTGATTAGTTGGTCTTCTCTCCACTTAAATAATACGACTCTATTCTGTTCTGCTAAGTCAAAAGGATTGTTGCTCTGTATATTTTCTAGGGCAGGAATTGATAGTCCAATTTCAGTGCCAAGTTGGAAAAACACTTGACCAATTAATGGAGCTAATTTATCTAGAATTTCATCCGTTGGAATGAAATCCAAGTAATCTGCTGGAATATCTGAAACATTATTTTATAATTATTTCTTTTTAGAATACTGTTAAGTTCATTGATCTGTGAAGATTTAAATGATATGAAATAAGCAGTACCTTGTTATTAATGTTTTCATTCTGATAATTAAGCCTATAGCCCAGTAAATAGAAAGAGACCATGTTTATTTTTTTAATCAGTTTAATTGAGGTCTGGAGCTGGGTTGTCAGAAAATGACAGAGAAGTCCTTTGTTAATCAATGTGTCATTGTCATTTTGATTAGTCTCTTTTGTTACCTTTTCTTAAATCGGACTCAGACTTTTTTAAACTGAGTTTACTGTGCGTAATGTGTTGTGTTTGGATTTTTTACTTCATGGTCTAGATGTATAGGGGTATGGTTGAGATCTCAAAAACATATTTGACCTCTTGTCCTTAGCCAGGACACTCTGGTCTTTGTTAGTCATGTATGATTTTTAACTTTAGTTTCTTTTATATGTTTCCGAGTTTAGTATGACGTCCATTATTACTGAACTAGTATACATTGTTGTTAAGGGGCCAGCTGAAACTCATCAGTGACCTTCAGCGGTTTTCTGCTCTATGGTCGGGTTGTTGTCTCTTTGATACAATTCCCAATTTTCATTTTTAATTTTATTAAGTGACTGTATTTCTACTTACCTGTTTCTGCTTTGATGATTCTTCTTACCTGCAAACAAAAATTATAAATATTTGCTTTTATGTATTTACAAAAAAAAAGATTAAAATCCTATTGACAACAATATTTGATGTTATATATTTACTGAAACAAACATAACAAGAGGCTGTCACAACGACAGCAAACCGGATTTATTAACATTTATTTGTATCCTGCCAATATCACAAGAACCATAACTGATGAACAGTGAAAGTGAAAATCGTCAATATCAAATTTAACCTCCATTTTGTCATCAGTATCAACATATTAAAATTTGAAAAGCTTAGGTTGAATGGTTCATGAGTAAATGCACGGACACGACTGGAAAAGCCATTTTTCAATCTTTCAAGAACCATAACTCCTGAACGGTAAAAGTCAAAATTGTCATTATTGAACTTGACCTCCATTTTGTCATCAGCATGATCAGTAACAACATATTAAAATTTGAAAAGCTTTCTTTGAACAGTTCATGTGTAAATGCACGGACACGACTGCAAAAGCCATTTTTCAATCTTTCAAGAACCATAACTCCTGAACGGTAAAAGTCAAAATGGTCATTATTGAACTTGACCTACATTTTGTCATCAGTAACAACATATTAAAATTTGGGAAGGTTTGGTTGAACAGTTCATGCGTAAATGCACGGACAGGAATGGAAATGCCATTTTTCAATCTTTCAAGAACCATAACTCCTGAACGGTAAAAGTCAAAATCGTCATTATTGAACTTGACCTCCATTTTGTCATCAGTAACAACATATTAAAATTTGGGAAACTTTGGTTGAACAGTTCATGCGTAAATGCAGGGACACAAATGGAAATGTATTTTGACATACGTCAGAGTTATTATGAAACGGACACTTTGTTAGCATGTTTGTAAGGCAAGTGCTGAAATCATAAATGCTAGAATGCAACTTTCTCTATATTAGTCAGATTGGTTTTTAGCAGCAATTCCACCGTTGTCTTATTCCTATTCATCAATTTCAATATCATACTAGATTTCTAGGAATTCTATAACTCCCAAATTGTGCATTCAATGGCTGACATATTGTTACATACTTCAGGAGCAAGACGACAACTGTCAACAGAAAAGCAGGACTGTCTCACAGTTTCAGTGGACCTAAGTGTATTGATTGGTTCCTTTTGGTTGCTTGTACAATCTGTGATTATACTTGATACAGTTGTCAAGAATTGCTGTTTGACTTTACATTTTTTTGTCTTTTCCTTTTATTTACTTTGATTAAAACCTTGGTCATGTTGGTGTCTTATAAATTTATTGGAAAATTTCAATACATTTGTCTTCAAAGAATAATAAAACTAACAGTGTTTCATTCAAAGACAAAATGAAAGAGTATTTAAAAAACTATGTACAAACTTACTTGACACAAAACATGGGTCGATATACCCATGTTGATCAGAGCTTCTGACAAAGTTTTGAAATTGGATTTAGCTTTTATCTCTTTCCACTTTGATAACAGCAAAAATTTGGCTACCTGTATATCTTTAGGATGATTGTATTCGACATCTTTCCATATCCCAAGCATTCCAAGATGTGTAACTAATTCATGCATTTTATTTGATTCGCAGTGGTTTGAAAAACGCAACAGTTCAATATCACTTGGTGTCTTGCTTAAAGCGTCATCACTTAACCCTGAAATACACAATGCAATCATGATTTTTACCTTCAAAAACATCATTAAAACATAAATTCAGATTATTATATGATGTGCATTACTCAAACATCTAAACATGAGGAAAAGTGCTTGAAAAAATATGTAAGGGTTCCGTGGAACCCAGTTTCTCAGCTACTTTTGCTGTTAATCGCAAACTCAACAAAAATGTGGAAAAACATTAATAAAAATATTCCTCTCAATACTATATTTTGATTGTAAGAAGCTTCTGTCCAAGTTTGGTAAAAATCTAGGATAGTTTATGAATCTAAAAATTGTTTTAAAAACTTTAACTGCAGACAATGTAATGTCAACCGGAAGGCAAACTAAGTCCCTTAAAAGTAAAATAAGAATAAACAAGTACAAAATGTAAACAAAATTTCCTACTAGATACTAGCTTTCGAAAATCAACATATTTTACAACACAAGTCACCATTTGAAGTACATATAGGGAAACATTAACAAACAGATGAACAGGTTTCACAACACATGTCACCATTTAAAGTACAGAGGGACACAAAAACAAACAGATGAACAGGTTTCACAGCACAAGTCACCATTTAAAGTCAATAGAGGGACACGTAAACAAACAGATCAACAGGTTTCACGACACAAGTCACAATTTAAAGTACACAGAGGGACACTGAAACAAACAGATGAACAGGTTTCACAACACATGTCACCATTTAAAGTCAATAGAGGGAAATGTAAACATACAGATCAACAGGTTTCACAACACAAGTCACAATTTAAAGTACACAGAGGAACACTTAAACAAACAGATGAACAGGTTTCACAACACAAGTCACAATTTAAAGTACATAGAGGGACATTTATACAAACAGATCAACAGGTTTCACGACACAAGTCACCATTTAAAGTACATAGAGGGACACTTATACAAACAGATCAACAGGTTTCACAACACAAGTCACCATTTAAATTACATAGAGGAACACTTATACAAACAGATGAACAGGTTTCACAACACATGTCACCATCTAAAGTACATAGACGGACACATATACAAACAGATGAACAGGTTTCACATCACAAGTCAATAATTAAAGTACATTGAGGAACAACTAAATATACAGATCAACAGGTTTCACAACACAAGTCACAAATTAAAGTACATAGAGGGACATTTATACAAACAGATCAAAAGGTTTCACAAAACAAGTCACCATCTAAAGTACATAGAGGGACATTTATACAAACAGATGAACAGGTTTCACAGCACAAGTCACCATTTAAAGTACACAGAGGGACACTTGAACAAACAGATGAACAGGTTTCACAGCACAAGTCACCATTTAAAGTACATAGAGGGACACATAAACAAGCAGATGAACAGGTTTCACAACACAAGTCACAATGTAAAGTACACAGAGGGACACTTAAACAAACAGATCAACAGGTTTCACAACACATGTCACCATCTAAAGTACATAGAGGGATATTTATACAAACAGATGAACAGGTTTCACAGCATAAGTCACCATTTAAAGTACACAGAGGGACACTTAAACAAACAGATGAACAGGTTTCACAGCACAAGTCACCATTTAAAGTCAATAGAGGGACACGTAAACAAACAGATCAACAGGTTTCACGACACAAGTCACAATTTAAAGTACATAGAGGGACACTTAAACAAACAGATGAACAGGTTTCACAACACAAGTCACAATGTAAAGTACATAGAGGGACACTTAAACAAACAGATCAACAGGTTTCACAACACAAGTCACCATTTAAAGTACATAGACGGACAATTATACAAACAGATGAACAGGTTTCACAACACATGTCACCATTTAAAGTACATAGAGGGACACTTAAACAAACAGATCAACAGGTTTCACATCAAATGTCATCATTTAAAGTACACAGAGGGACATTTAAACAAACAGATGAACAGGTTTCACACCACAAGTCAATATTTAAAGTACATTGAGGAACAATTAAATATACAGATCAACAGGTTTCGAAACACAAGTCACAAATTAAAGTACAAAGAGGGAAATTTATACAAACAGATCAACAGGTTTCACAACACATGTCACCATCTAAAGTACATAGAGGGACACTTAAACAAACAGATGAACAGGTTTCACAACACAAGTCACAATGTAAAGTACATAGAGGGACACTTAAACAAACAGATCAACAGGTTTCACAACACAAGTCACCATTTAAAGTACATAGACGGACAATTATACAAACAGATGAACAGGTTTCACAACACATGTCACCATTTAAAGTACATAGAGGGACACTTAAACAAACAGATCAACAGGTTTCACATCAAATGTCATCATTTAAAGTACACAGAGGGACATTTAAACAAACAGATGAACAGGTTTCACACCACAAGTCAATATTTAAAGTACATTGAGGAACAATTAAATATACAGATCAACAGGTTTCGAAACACAAGTCACAAATTAAAGTACAAAGAGGGAAATTTATACAAACAGATCAACAGGTTTCACAACACATGTCACCATCTAAAGTACATAGAGGGACACTTAAACAAACAGATGAACAGGTTTCACAACACAAGTCACAATGTAAAGTACATAGAGGGACACTTAAACAAACAGATCAACAGGTTTCACAACACAAGTCACCATTTAAAGTACATAGACGGACAATTATACAAACAGATGAACAGGTTTCACAACACATGTCACCATTTAAAGTACATAGAGGGACACTTAAACAAACAGATCAACAGGTTTCACATCAAATGTCATCATTTAAAGTACACAGAGGGACATTTAAACAAACAGATGAACAGGTTTCACACCACAAGTCAATATTTAAAGTACATTGAGGAACAATTAAATATACAGATCAACAGGTTTCGAAACACAAGTCACAAATTAAAGTACAAAGAGGGAAATTTATACAAACAGATCAACAGGTTTCACAACACATGTCACCATCTAAAGTACATAGAGGGACACTTAAACAAACAGATGAACAGGTTTCAAAACACAAGTCACAATGTAAAGTACACAGAGGGACACTTAAACAAACAGATCAACAGGTTTCACAACACAAGTCACAATGTAAAGTACACAGAGGGACACTTAATCAAACAGATCAACATTGAGGGACACTTAAATTTACAGATCAACAGGTTTCACAACACAAGTCACAAATTAAAGTACATAGAGGGACACTTACACAAACAGATCAACAGGTTTCACAACACAAGTCACAATGTAAAGTACACAGAGGGACACTTAATCAAACAGATCAACATTGAGGGACACTTAAATTTACAGATCAACAGGTTTCACAACACAAGTCACAAATTAAAGTACATAGAGGGACACTTAAACAAACAGATCAACAGGTTTCACAACACAAGTCACAATGTAAAGTACACAGAGGGACACTTAATCAAACAGATCAACATTGAGGGACACTTAAATTTACAGATCAACAGGTTTCACAACACAAGTCACAAATTAAAGTACATAGAGGGACACTTAAACAAACAGATCAACAGGTTTCACAACACAAGTCACAATGTAAAGTACACAGAGGGACACTTAAACAAACAGATCAACATTGAGGGACACTTAAATTTACAGATCAACCGGTTTCACAACACAATTCATAATTTAAAGTCAATAGAGGGACACGTATACACAAACACACGTTTCTACAGATTGGAATTATTATGAACACGTTTCTAAAGATTGGAATTATTTTGAAGTGTTACAATATTTACCTTGACATTCCTCTTCACACTGTTCTTTTGTCTGCAGAAAAATCAATATGAAAATTATTATTTCGAATGAAATATTATAAATATGTTTTAAATGCGCATTATATTTAATTTAATTCAACTGGTATTAAACAGCCGTCATTTTGAGACAAAAATATATAATCTTTTGTTCTTCCTTTGATGTTTATCTTTCATCTGTGTTTTGATCAAGCAAGGTTATACTTACTTTTTATGTGAAAAACGTTTGATACACGAAGGAATGGAAGAACAGACACACAGATAGATTAATGAACAGAGAAAACGATTATAAATTAATTCTAAAGAATATTTTTAGGCAGCATAATTTGAACATCATGATTATAAATTGATACAAAGTCTGCAAGATAATGCTCAAGACTATAAAATAATTATATATTAACTATAATACAATTACTTGTTTGACTCTTGGATTCTTATTATATTCTATGATTAATGTGTGTATAATTTGATTATGTTACTCATTTGATTGTTTCCCTGATATGTAAAACACACCTGATCTTGATTCCAAACGCGCCAGTGTCTTCTTTTGTGTGTTTGGTTATGTTTGTCACAAATCCATCCATTGGTCTGCTTGGCTTCTTCTGCACTGATGAAGCATTTTAAATTTGAACATGAATATTCAATGTGAAATGGCGATTGTTGGCTGCGTTTTGCATGGACTGTGGAGTGGTAGAAATCTGAGATTCTTTCCATTGTTACAACCAGGCATTCTTTAACACCTGTAGCTATATCAGGTACGATTAACCCGGAGGAGGTTCTGTGAACGATGTAAAGGAGAATCTTGTTGCCCTCAACGCATACAACGATATCATGTGATTTGTCAAATGATAAACCAATAAATCCTGAGAACAGGAGTTGTCTCCCTTCATACTGCTTCACGGTCCACATGCTAAGACATGCACTGATCAGACGATTTGGTAGGGCTGGTGGTATAATAGTGCCCTTAAATAAAAACGCTAAGCATATAGCTCTCTCTGGTGTACATTCTTTGTCCATGAAGTTGGTGGTATTTCTCTCTGTAACCATACAGGGAACAAAGAAGTTTTCCACTGGTAACCGACTTCCTGTAGATGTATCATATCTCCGTTGCTCTGCTAGGATATCTAAATAAATCAAGCTGTTAAATATGAACTCTTTGTATGGCAATATTGCACTGAAATCTTTTTGCTCCCAGATTAGAAAGAGGTCTTCCCGTCTTATGGTCCCATATTTTGACATTCTTTTAAAAGTTTCATGAATTTTCTTTTCCTCTGGCCAAAATACTTTATCTGCAAAATATAAAAAACATAAAAAACGCTTTAAAAAGAGGATGATGTGGTTTGATTGCCAATGTAACAACTATCCACCAGAGACCAACCAACTTGAATGCAACTAAGGATAAATATGTAATTAATCAATGTTCACTTGAAAGCAAATTTAATCTTGTTTTAAGCAAAATATGAAGGATCTCATAACCTTCATAATTTAGAATGACATAAATACCTGTCACAAAGGATCTTATAACCTTCATAATTTGGAATGACATAAATACCTGTCACAAAGGATTTCATAACCTTCATAATTTGGAATGACATAAATACCTGTCACAAAGGACCTCATAACCTTCATAATTTAGAATGACATAAATACCTGTCACAAAGGATCTCATAACCTTCATAATTTGGAATGACATAAATACCTGTCACAAAGGATCTCATAACCTTCATAATTTAGAATGACATAAATACCTGTCACAAAGGATCTCATAACCTTCATTATTTGGAATGACATGAATACCTGTCACAAAGGACCTCATAACCTTCATAATTTGCAATGACATGAATACCTGTCACAAATCAAAACCTCCACGATAAGTATTCACATAAAGGAACTCATAACCTCTTTAATAAGTATGGAGATAAATAAGTGTCATAAAGGCCCCTAACCTCCATAATAAGTATTGACATAAATACCTATCACAAAGGACTTCATAACCTTCATACTAAGTAGTGATATTATTACCTACCACAAAGGACTTCATAACCTTCATACTAAGTAGTGATATTAATACCTATCACAAAGGACTTCATAACCTTCATACTAAGTAGTGATATTATTACCTATCACAGAGGACTTCATAACCTTCATACTAAGTAGTGATATTAATACCTATCACAGAGGACTTCATAACCTTCATACTAAGTAGTGATATTATTACCTATCACAGAGGACTTCATAACCTTCATACTAAGTAGTGATATTAATACCTATTACAGAGGACTTCATAACCTTCATACTAAGTAGTGATACTAATACCTGTCACAAAGGACTTCATAACCTTCATACTAAGTAGTGATATTATTACCTATCACAGAGGACTTCATAACCTTCATACTAAGTAGTGATATTAATACCTATCACAGAGGACTTCATAACCTTCATACTAAGTAGTGATATTATTACCTACCACAAAGGACTTCATAACCTTCATACTAAGTAGTGATATACATACCTGTCACAAAAGACCTCATAACCTCCACCATGAGTAAGGGGTTGATGATTACGAAATCTTTAAGCTGTGGAGTATCAAAGTATACAATCTTCCCCAAGGAGTGGTGGAAATTTAGGAAATCTTTGAGTTGGTCAGGGGACAGTACAGACACCTTGCTTATGGCATTCAATTCTTCTACATCCTTCAATGACAAGATTTGTTTTCCTTCTGCCACTAGCTCTGCTATCTCGAGTTCAAGGGGAACACAAGCGTTGGGCATCTTCTCCCCCCAACAAGGATGTTCAAACGTAAGTTCTGTGATGGCTTTCTTCAGGACTTCAATTTCTGTATCTGTGTTATCCCTTGCATTGACAAATATCCGTTGTGTTAGGACAAGATGGTTTCGTCCCTCGTGGTCCTTAAACAATTCCTCTACTCCATTGTACAACTCCTCACGCCTGGACTCCACATCCTCCTTCAAAGTGATAATTTACGATATGACATTATCAATTTTTAAAATTACATTTTTTTTTAAAAAGTCGATGATAGTAAAGTAAAAAGAGTAAAAAATAGTAAAAGAATTTTACAAACAATGCATGCTTTTTAAATATTTTTATAGAATACAGTGTTTTACAAGATAAAAGACAAAACTTGCATCTTACTCCTATATTCTATTTTAAGCCATGTCAGCAATCTTTTAAAACTAATTGCCGTAATGATGATTGCGGCCAAGTTTGATAAATGTGGACCAGAAGTATTTTCTGTTTTGTATATCTGGCCATATTGATCAGTTTTGCTCATTAAAGTTTCTCTTGATCTGTTACTGTTAAATTGATAATAGGCAAAAATGAGAGAAATGTGAAAAAAACTCATCATTAAGGGGGATTTTTCCAATTAGGAGTCCACTGTCGTTTCTGGCCATAGTACCTTATTTGTAGATATAAAAGAAGATGTGGTATGATTGCCAATAAGACAACTCTACACTAGAGACGAAATGATACAGAAATTAACAACTATAGGTCACCGATGAGCAAAGCCAATACCGCATAGTCAGCTATAAAAGGCCCCGAAATGGCAACGTAACACAATTCAAACAAGAAAACTAGCGGCCTTATTTATGTAAAAAATGAACGAAAAAACAAACATGTAACACATAAACAAACGACAACCACTGAATAGCAGGCACCTGACTTGGGATAGGCACATATGGGTCAAAATCTTTAATTGTTTTTACATAGGCGGTAATGGTAACGTTTTTTCCTGTAGGTCAGTCCATATCGTTAACTTGGATATGTATGATAGCTTGTTTCGAAGCTGTGACATTTTCACATATGTGGTTAAATTTTCGGGGTACGAAGTGAGATTACTTTTTCCGTAAATTAGCAAACCCCGAACATCCTATTGTGATGCGGCTCCTTGTGGTAAAATATCCCCTTTTTAACACAATAAGTTCTTTGAAAATTTAATACTTTGAATACATTCAATAGCTCCATAGTTTTTACACATTTATTCTATGTTCCTCTACTTTCCTAATCACCACAAATAATTAAGTTCAGTCATTTGCTAAAAATAGAAACATGTCCAATATCACTACACAGAGATTTTTTCTTTACACGTGACTTTTGAGTTCCTCATTTCAAGGCGCATTAGGGATGTTGTCCCATATTGTAATCCATACTTCTGATTTATCCAAATATTTTTATGTGATCTTCATCGGTATAATATTCTGAATAAATCTTTGTATTTTTGTCCATTTCTGAAAAAAAACAAAGTTGTTTTAGCACTATAAGGCAATGACACTTTCATCGCTATATTCATTTATTTTGAATACAATGAGTATGTATAAGTAATTTCTTCCAGATTACCTCCACTAGTCAAATCAAGGACAAAACTTCTGATTATAACCTTTAATTACAATACACAGACTCTGACAGGGCTCGACATTACCGTTTGTCCGATTGTCCGGGACAAGTGGAAATAGGTGTCGGGCAAGTAGATTCATCATACTACTTGTCCGATGGGACAAGTAAAAAAATCAATGTCAGATGTTAATAGATCAAATTCAAGACTTATACATTCCTAAAAATATGAATGATTGTTTTATTGATCATACAAAATGAAATAAATATTCGTGGATTGAACCAGAGACATATAAACTTGTATATTATGTCTCTGATTGAACGTATTTGAACATGCTGGCAGCCATTGACCAGGGGAAAATAAGTAAGGGGAAGGAAACCAAATGTAAATGTTTCTTCTTAGTATAAGCCTCTTGAATTAGGAGCACCTCCATATGCATGATATGGAGTTTTACCTTAACTTTAAAATTTTAAATTAAAGTTTGTTTCATTTGATTTTGCTTTTAGGCATAATACTAAATTTAAAAAGGTATTATTTAATAAGATCTATTAGTTAAAATAATAAGTTAAGATGGAAAAATTAGATAAAATCTAAAAAGGCAGATGTTTTACTAAAATGTTTTATGTACTTCATGATCATATATCAATGTATGTAAAAATCAAGACAAATTGTAAAATCTTGTTTGGCACCATCAATAAATTAAAAAGATTTATTTGCAAACAAGGTGCCAGGTATATTTAAACCATTCCACCACTTCAGAATGAATATAGGTCCATGAATAGGAGAACCTAGTGGTATGGGAAGAGATATGATTTAATGAACGACACATGATAGTGACAATGTGTTAGAGAGCTCAGTCTTGCAAAATATCCTTCAGTCTGAAATAATAAAATGAATTTTGGTGTAGTATTCATATAACATAACAAAATGCTCCCTTTATTGATCTTTATTAGGTACAACCAAAGGGCAAGTGTTATTATTGCATATAACATGTATAATCAATATGGAGAATTTTCAATTATAAATTCGGACAAGTGAGTTATGAGTTCGGACAAGTTGATTTTCTTGCAACTTGTCCGAAGGGACAAGTAAGAAAAAATGATAATGTAGAGGCCTGTCTGATAAAGAATTCTATAAAATTTTCTTGTGCCTTAAGGGCATATCCAACAGTTTCAGGGGAGGTAATAACAAACGTAAACGTCGTCTATTGTTTCCCGTAATTTCACGGTGTTTCAACGACGTCATAATGGCCGTTTGGAAAGAGCGGTTTCTTTCCTCATTGGAAATGGCACGGCGGGAATCGGCAAAAAAATCATACAGAATATTAGCAGAACTAGAATTCAAAACTAAAAGATATCTTTGTCCATTTGGTCTATTATGAAAGAACTGCAATTATCTTAATCATAATGATTACTAGACCATACTCACTTTTAAGTTTCCGTTTTATTAAATTATCTTCAATACAGAAGAAAACAACGAGAGCAAATGCATAATGATTTATTATTGCATAAGAAAGTAACAGAAATTGTAATTAGTTTTTTATCAACTTTTTCCGAGATTTTGTCATTCAGGATAGAAAACTTAAAGTTTGGTTTTACTTGAGAAAGATGAAAAAAAGGTTACTTGAGAAAAAATAAATACGGCGTAAAATAGCATTTATCATGCATCTAGCTTTGCGTTGAAGTGCTAATAGATATACAGTAGCTCTTTAAATGAATATGAACTTTAACCGGTAAACTATGTAAAACAAAAGATGACACAGTAATAAAAAAATATTGAAATAGGAAAACATTGTAATATATACACTGACATACAAGTAGAAAATATCCGATGGTGTTAACTTATGTATGAGGAAACAAATATAATTAAAAAATAAAACACAAAAAAAACCAGTGTAGGTGTCTTTACTAATTAGACACGCCCTTTTCAGTCAGTAGGTCCATAACATGATGGGAAAAAAACAGCCTTTGACAAAATACCATAATTCAAAATGGGGAAGGGGGGGGGGGGGGCTAATAGCTTTACTCACGATTTTGATCATCATTCAACTTTATCTAGTACGGCATACGTTTTACCGCTAGTACACTCTTTATATCTTGATAATGTATCAATCGATCCACTCTCGCCTCGTCGTAGATATGCGTGATATATTTGCCACTGGAGCACGGCAGCAATAAATTCATCAGTTTCATATAGTGATGCATAATCATTAGTTCTCAACTGATAATTGCCTCAAACAGTGTTCCAGTTTTGGTTTTTTATTTTTATTTTATATCTTATTTTAAAAACGAAAATTTTAGAATTTCTTTCCGCATCTTTCTCTTTGAATTCACTTTTTTGAATAATCAATAATAATATAGAGTGGGGTGCTCAATTTCACCATATATTTCCATGTTTTCTTCAATATATAATATATGTTCAGGTCTTTATGTTTTTGAAGTATACTGATATTTCTATATGAAGATAACTTCAAATGCAAATTATTCTTAGCTTGAAAACGTGTTTGTTTTGAGAAAAATCATCTGAAAAGTGTGATTAAAGGGTGTTTGAAATTTCCTGATTTTTTGTCAACGGGGGACACATATTCGCCGTTTTTGCATATCTATTTTAAACCAAATAACTGCAGCTTTAAACAATATTTATCAAATAAATTTCATTATAGATGAATAGCAGACATTTGAAAGGTGTAAAAAACTGAAATTTTGGGCAATCAGTCAAGAAAATAACTAAGAAATATTTCTTTGAATTTTTTTTTTCATGTCCGTTTTTCTGTCCTTTCCGAAATTATGTCTCATTTTCAAAAATAACCATATTTGTTTTAAAAATATAATTAATCGGCATATTTCTTCCATTTCAACCATCTTTTGAAGTTTTACACCTTAAAATTATAAAACGGCGTAATTGTGTCCACGGCGAATATGAGCGCCCCACTCTAGTAGTCTACATCAGTGGTTACAATATTGTATACAGCCAAACTATGTAGAGGGCAGTAGAACAGAAAACAATTTCCATTGTGTATATATGCAATAACTCATATATTGAAGCGTAAAACCACGGCAGTCAGGCTCGTTTAGGTGAAAAAAATACTGTCACAGTTTCAATTTCATATACTTATATAAATTATAGTAAATATGTCATAAAAGCAAAAACACACGAAAAAATGTCCACAATTTATTTTAACATTCAACATTTTTCGGTCGTTTTGTTTATGCTCAAGTTAATGTCAAACTGATCTGTTTTGTTCATCAAAGTATGTTTTCATCTACAACTGCAAAAGGAGCAACTTCAATTTTCATGTGACCTTTGTTGTTTATAGATTTTATTCGAAGTTCCTTTATCCCTTCAATCATTTATTTAGATGGTATTTTAGCGTATAGATAGCGCGAAACTCTCCTTACTCTGTGCATCTGATATTACGACATTTTTATTTCGACTAAATGAGGCTTCAAATTTATACATCCAAGCAGCTAAACGGCCGCACCCAATTTTAGCAAATATATACACGTAACTGTCGGACAGGAGCAGTCCAGAGACGGAATATTTCTATACCAAATCAATCCATTTTTAATGATAAAGATTTTAAAGGTATACATTAATACGTCAGCAAACCAACGACACATATAACTCAAAACACTAAGAGTCAACATACAGATTTTTGTTATAGCTAGAAGCCTGTAAAGAGAAAAAGCCAAAAAATGCAACAGGAATATATAATACGGAGTGGGTGAGATTTTAGACAAGTGTTTGGTTGCAAAATTTCACGTGCTCTATATTGATTTCGATATGTGAAATTATATAGACAGTGTAATGTAAATCAGTGTAAGACACACTTCTTTGTAAAGTAACGGTAAAATAAATAATGACGACGGACGTCAAGTGGCATATTAAATGAAAAACATCAAATGTAAATATAATATGAATATTAACCCTGCTTTGTACTATAGACCGACACACAGAAACGGACTTCTAACGTGTAATTCGTTTGTTGTAAAAGAGGGATGAAATACCGTATACGATAGCCGGGGACTATTTTAATAGTTTGTTATTCCATGGTTTGCTAAACCGAATAATTCAGTACCTCCCCGTAATCGATCTCTCCTACTTGCTAGGTAGTAATCGTAGATCAGCGGAATATAACGACTGAATTATTTGGGTTAATGGTTTGCATGTTTCACACCCGGGTTTCACAATTTTGACGAACACTATAGTAGAGCTAACTGAATTATTATCTCGTTCATATACTGGTCCACTATATAGAAGAAGAGGCGACATGACTGCTGTCGAGACAACTATCCAACAAAGTCACAGTGTAAAAATACATTTGTCTGCAACACCGTCGCACTGCCTATGAAAAATTAGCGGGAACTATAACGTTACGTTCCGAAACGTCTTATTTTTGGCGCAATTTGTGAGGCTTACGGAAGGGATTGAGTAAACAGTATGATATTACTCGATTTTTCTCAAAAACGAGTACGGTGACAAATATTTTTCAAAACGTTATGACGTTCCATTTTTTTCAAAGAATAACATATCTTACTTTGGTCAAATCGACACCATTAGAAACATTTAAAAAAATCTAAAATGTGCATTTCAAATGTTCATTTCTTACCGTTTTTGGGGGTAACCATGACGTTTTTGGCTTTATTTGAGTAAGAATTAATTCTTTAAATGGTCAAGTTAGATTTTTCTAACCATCTTGAATTATTTTGCTTCAATTTGAGCCCAATTATATAAGTATATTTTGATTAAAAAATCATATTTAAATTTTTTAAATAAAAAACGTTTTTTACTCCAAAATTCCAAAAATGTTCAATTTTCACCAGCATTTTTTGCAAAAACGAAATCGACAACATATATTTTTTTGGGCAAAATTCGATTCTCTGTCAATTGAAGAATAAAATATCTTAAAGGGGAAAAATTCTCACCGTCAGAAATAAACTGTTGGATATGCCCTTAAAGTGCATTTTGACAGAGAAATTATGCAAAACTGAAGGTTTTATAAAAAACCCAACACCAAAATAATTATTCTTACTAGTGGAAATCTTGTATTTAATACTGTTGAAACCGCTCTAAACTACTGGGAAAGTCATCCGTATCATATAATTAGAGTGCAATATAGTGCAAATTTTCAAAACTTGTCCTTTCACATAATTCCATTTGAGAAAAAATGTTTTTTACATGTTTTTCAGTGAAAACCTTTTATCAGTGAGAAATCCACATGAGGTCTTAACGGAAACATTGTGACATCACATGTATTATGGCGTCATTAAATATCGACAGATCAAAATAGTGCTAAATATAGTTTGCAGTGTTACGTGAGAAACAGTTGCCGCAAGATTTAACTCGAAATATTGAGTCCAAATGATCTGTAACTAAGCCTTTTCATTTAATACCAAGACCATAGCAACAGTTTTCATATTAGCATATTTTTAACATACCGACTGTAATTTCAATTGCATAAATACCAGAAATAAACAATTAGAGCTTGATTAATAAAACAAAATGCTTACCAGTTATTCAGGACTTTTTAAAACCTCTAGTTTGCCATCTCAGGTTGAAAAATAATGATATGTCTGGAACTGAAATAAGACAAAAAAAATACTCAGGCTGTGTTATCATTTGATTTAAATACATAAGTATTATTGAGAGAGAAAAATCTATTCTTGAAAGTTTAATCACAAAGAAAGACAAATGCTTTTCCCTTGTGGCTTAGCCACCTCCATTTAAACCTTTTGTATTAGAACCATGGGTAGTAGCTAACTAGCTTAATAGTTGAATAGGTGCAGAAATATTGTTTTCCAAGAAGGTTTGACCCTCCCCCTTTTTCACTGAGAAATGACAATATCCTTTGTTTTGCTCATGTGCATTAAAATAATAATTCATGATTTTCTAAAAACATGTAACTGTTTTTGTCTCTTTTTTTTGTGCATATGATATCTACTGACCAGGGGTCAAATCATTGGATAAAGGCACACGCGATGATGAATCTCACATTACTCGTATGAAGTGTGTTATCTCCCTTGATTATCAGGTATTCCTGTAGACCAGAGTGATATTACATAACAAAGACTATATTGTGTCATGTTTACTTACAATTTAGTTATATTTAAAAGTTATTTCTTGCCTTTTCAATGTAGTAAACACATTCCTTTCGGATCTCTCGGAAGTAAACAAATTTATGATTGTGCCTAAAACAAGTGTTCAGCCCCGTGCTAGTAATGCATTTTAAAAGCGAAAATTTTCTTGAGTTTTTGCTGATCTTTATCAATAACATTTATCTTAAACAATTAATATTATATAGGTATAAATAAAAAACTACTTACCATCATTTTCGGTGATGTACAAGGTGAAATCATCCATAAATCAGTCTGACAACCTCTGGAATTGAGCTTCTAATTTGGGTCAAAATCTTTAATTGTTTTTACATAGGCGGTAATGGTAACGTTTTTTCCTGTAGCTCAGTCCATATCCTTAACTTGGATATGTATGATAGCTTGTTTCGAAGCTGTGACATTTTCACATATGTGGTTAAATTTTCGGGGTACGAAGTGCGATTACTTTTTCCGTAAATTAGCAAACCCCGAACATCCTGTTGTGATGCGGCTCCTTGTGGTAAAATATCCCCTTTTTAACACAATAAGTTCTTTGAAAATTTAATACTTTGAATACATTCAATAGCTCCATAGTTTTTACACATTTATTCTATGTTCCTCTACTTTCCTAATCACCACAAATAATTAAGTTCAGTCATTTGCTAAAAATAGAAACATGTCCAATATCACTACACAGAGATTTTTTCTTTACACGTGCGTGACTTTTGAGTTCCTCATTTCAAGGCGCATTAGGGATGTTGTCCCATATAAACAGAATGTAGCGGGGTTAAACATGATAGTGGGATCCCAACCCTCCCCTAACATGGGACAGGGGTGTAACAGTACAACATAGAGATGAACTATTAAAGTCAGTTGAAAAAGGCTTAACCCATCAGATAGATACAAATACTACAAATACAAGTGGACGTGGCCAGATACTTGTACATCCCAACAACAAAGAGACACCAAGTACAGATCTGAGAGTACTCAAAGCCACTAACAACTAATAAAAAATCATGCATCTAAGACTAAATTATCAATCAATACACATCCAATGGATTTAGTTTGAAGACGTCATAAACAGTCAGAGAAAAACAGGACCTTGTACAATGCCAAGATACAGGCATGGACAGACTGTAGATCCATGAATGTGTATTTGTATATGAAATAATATTTAGTTTGCTTTTAATTTACTGATAAACAAGAATGTGTCCAAAGTACACGGATGTCCCACTCGCATTATCATTTTCCATGTTCAATGGACCGTGAAATTGGGTAAAAAATCTAATTTGGCCTTAAAAGTAAATTGATATACCAAAAGGGAACATGTGTACTAAGTTTCCAGTTGATTGGACTTTAACTTCTTTGAAAACTACCTTGACCAAAAACTTTAACCTGAAACTCACACTTTTAGTTTCTATGTTCAGTGGACCATGAAAATGGGTTCAAAAGATTAATTTTGTTTTAAAATAAGAAAGATCATATCATAAGGAACATGTGTACTAAGTTTCAAGTTGATTGGACTTTAGCTTCTTCAAAAACTACCTTGACCAAAAACTTTAACTTGAAATGGGACGGATGGACGCACAGACGGAAGGACTCACATAAGGACGCACGGACGGAGGGACGCACAGACCAGAAAACATAATGCCCTTCTACTATCGTAGGTGGGGCATAAAAAATCAATATTAATACCAATAAAAACAATATTCAATGATCTAATTACAGTGTTGAATTGGTAACCTTTTAGAATAAGTTTATTTAAAAGGATCAATAAGTTTTCCAGGATCGTTTCTATATTTCAGGGCACAGTAAACAACATTTCAGTAAAAATGAGGATGTGCTATCCCGTTTGAAATAAGTTTTCTACAGGTTCAACCAAACTTTAGAACCGAATCTTTATATTTAGGAAGAATTTAGTTAAGGTTTTAAGTAATTTATGGTAACGAAATCCCTGACTTGTTAATTTACCAGAAATACATTGATTACGTCCGTTAAAATAAAAAATGTCACAACAGATACGGGCATAGCGAGCGAGTTGTGAAATATAAACACTGTAAGATGGTGCCAAAGGATCATCACCATCCAAAATGGGAAAATAAACAATAGAGAACGAAAATCGTCCCTTTTGATGTAAATTTTAGTGTGGAGTTTCCCGTTTAAAACAGAAATACCTGTATCTAGGAAAGGACAGTTATTACTGTTTAAATTTGATTTATTTAAAGTAGGTTCCTTTGGGTAAATTGCGGCAGTATATTGAGAAAATTCTTGATTATTTTACGAAAAAATATCATCAAGATAATGGTAAGTATTGTTGAATTTATTAATTAAATGCATTTGAGACGAGTTTTTACTGAGTTTTGTCATAAGCTGTGATTCATATTTGGCAAAACTTTTAGGAATTTCGGTCCTCAATGCTCAACTTTGTATTGTATTTGGCCTTTTTAACTTTATGGATTCAAGCGTCACTGATGAGTCTTTTGTAGACGGAACCCGCGTCTGATGTAAATAGAAAATGTAATCCTGGTATCTATGATGAGTTTATTCATAACAGTACAAAAGCATGTCTGCTATTAAAGGGGTGCAATTAGTGCCCATAGGAATACATACAACATGTCAATAAACTTTGTTGCCGAAACGTACATAAATATTATCAAGGAGAAAATTAACAGCTTCAATCATCCCATCACACCTCCAGTAAGTATATCTAGCATATTTACCTTTCTTGTTTTAATGATCATTTTACCTTGTTTATGTATATTTCTATCTATTTTACTTTTTAAGATATAAGGCAATAATGCAAAAAAAAAAAGGCAAACAAAATCATCTTTGTTACAATTAATTAAGAACTACAAATATAACTGAACACGAAAAAAGATTGACTTGATCAGCCTCCTGTTATATCTAAATTATATTACTTGATCAGCCTTCTGTTATATCTAAATTATATTACTTGATCAGCCTCCTGTTATATCTAAATTATATTACTTGATCAGCCTCCTGTTATATCTAAATTATATTACTTGATCAGCCTCCTGTTATATCTAACTTATATTACTTGATCAGCTTTCTGTTATATCTAAATTATATTACTTGATCAGCCTCCTGTTATATCTAAATTATATTACTTGATCAGCCTCCTGTTATATCTAAATTATATTACTTGATCAGCCTCCTGTTATATCTAAATTATATGACTTGATCAGCCTCCTGTTATATCTAAATTATATGACTTGATCAGCCTCCTGTTATATCTAAATTATATTACTTGATCAGCCTTCTACTTGATCAGCCTCCTGTTATATCTAAATTATATTACTTGATCAGCCTCCTGTTATATCTAACTTATATTACTTGATTAGCCTCCTGTTATATCTAAATTATATTACTTGATCAGTCTCCTGTTATATCTAAATTATATTACTTGATCAGCCTCCTGTTATATCTAAATTATATGACTTGATCAGCCTCCTGTTATATCTAAATTATATTACTTGATCAGCCTCCTGTTATATCTAAATTATATTACTTGATCAGCCTCCTGTTATATCTAAATTATATTACTTGATCAGCCTCCTGTTATATCTAAATTATATGACTTGATCAGCCTCCTGTTATATCTAAATTATATTACTTGATCAGCCTCCTGTTATATCTAAATTATATTACTTGATCAGCCTCCTGTTATATCTAAATTATATGACTTGATCAGCCTCCTGTTATATCTAAATTATATTACTTGATCAGCCTCCTGTTATATCTAAATTATATTACTTGATCAGCCTCCTGTTATATCTAAATTATATTACTTGATCAGCCTCCTGTTATATCTAAATTATATTACTTACCACTGGTATTTTGTCTTTGTGAGTGGCAACAAATAAGATCTTCGGAATGCCTACATATACCACCTTACAATATGTTAGAATAGAGTTAACCCAATGTTGAAGGAATACTGAAATATAAAAACAATATGAAAAAATAAAATAAAAGTTTCATAAGGCCACGGTTTTTTAATTTGATGGTTTACGGATTTTCCCCATGAAAAAGTCGAGTCGGTGGGTCGGGAAAAAAAAAGAAAAAAAACATCTTTGAAGACAGAAAAATATGCAAAATCAATATATATTTCACCTTTCTAACAATATGTTTGTTGTGCTATTTTATCATCAATTCTTCAATTTTAGTTCGATGAAATAATATTGCTCAACTGTTATAAACATCGCATGACATTGTCTAATAATTTACAGTAAAAAAAGGGGGGTGCACGGACAAAGACGAAATTAAATCGTCATTTCAGAAACAAGAAAAATAAATTCGCGTAGCTCTTTATCAATTCCAGAAAACTTGGTGAATAATGATCTTCAAGCACGAAAACTGATAAAGAAAAAAATGTAAAAACGTCGTACGAAAATAAGTTTCAACACACGTGTCAAAAACCTAATAGACTCGTCCACTGGAAAACGAGATTATCGGGTTAATCTGTTGTCTCGCATTCCCAATTTTTATCGAAATGGACGATATTTTTTTTAATTATCTATGAAACAAGAAAATTCCAAATGATTTGTTAATATTCAGTACTTTAACTTGATGCCTTTACCCTGTCGACATTTGGACAAGTCTATTTCTATGAGATGATGCATCTAACGGACTGATGACAAATAAGGGAAACGAACTTATTGTGTAATTGGTTTTAAACACAAGTTTCGTTCCGCAATATTATTTGCGCAAACGACATTTCAAGGTCAGACAGTTATAATTGATTTGTCTATTTTTAGAAACGTAAACTGGAAGTTTTATTTTACACAACAGAAAGTGTTATCAATTTTGTTAGTGATTAATGCATTTCATTTCATAAAAAAAAAATATTTAATTATTTTTCAGGGATAATATATGCATTTGTTAGGGTCGGCGGGAATAAAAAAGCATGGAAAGTCAATTTTATTTTTATTCTGGAAATCGGAAAAATCGGGTCGGCGGATCCGTAAACCAACAAATTAAAAAATCCTGGCCTAAAATTAGAAACTGGTATGTCATAATTAATAGTGATAAAAACCAAAGAAATACATTTTATTAGGGAGCAAATTGACAGATAATTTATTTTTGATGAAGGAAATCTATTTAAAATAAAATACACCGACTGTCCCTTGCATAGCACATATTTCACCTTTGCAAGGTCCAGTGGCAGTTACTTAAAAAAATAACCTTATTT
The DNA here is from genome assembly GCF_963676685.1 of Mytilus edulis. NCBI lineage: Eukaryota > Metazoa > Mollusca > Bivalvia > Mytilida > Mytilidae > Mytilus > Mytilus edulis. Next base: position 78,115,569 of record NC_092355.1, on the reverse strand, counting down.
TTGTTCTTTTTACTCTACAAAAAAATTAAGAAAACACAGACTTGACTGCAAATGTTAAGCTATTTAGATATATTTAATATTTCAAATGGGCATGAATGCTTGAAAATAATTAATCGGCACTGATTTTGGAAAATATCTACTATACTACTGAGATATACTTAATATAAATTTCATAAAAAATCTGGCAAGAATTGAAAACATGAGATCACTAACAATAACTGTTTTGAAAAGAACTAATCGGCACTCATTTCTAGTCTACTAAATATTATTAATATAATTTTGTAATATATGTCATTTATTCAGTTTTAATGATTTTTTGTATCACTAGTATTGTTTTTGTATGTACAGCCCTATTTATAATCAATGAATGTTTTTTTTCATGAAAATCCGAAATTCCAAGTTTCCTTTGAACAACATAAACATGAACAACACAGATAACAAAGCTATGGTAACTATTAAATGGGACAACATAAACATGATCAACACAGATAAAAAATTCGTAAGGGTTCCGCAGAACCCAGTGTCTCGCCTACTTTTGCTGCTAATCACAGGCTCAACAAAAATGAGGAAAAAAATCAATAAAATTATTCCTGTTGATACTATCTTTTGATTGTAAAAAGCTTCTGTCCAGGTTTGGTAAAAATCCAAGATAGTTTATGAATCTAATAAATGTTTTAAAACTTTAACTGCAGACTGTATGTAATGTTAACTGGAAGAAAAACTAAGTCCATTTATAAGTAAAATACAGATACACAGGTACAAAATTTTAACAAAATTTCCTTCTCAATACTAGCTTTTGATCATAAAAAAGCTTCTGTCCAAGTTTGGTAACAAATCCAAAATGGTATAGGAAAGAAGAAAGTTATTAAAAAAAATTCAAACTTTAACTACAAAGTGCATGTGTTGTTTCCTGGCAGAAAATCTAAGTCCATTTAAAAGTAAAATACTGAAAAAATTGAAATTTATTTTTAAAAAATTTTCTTCTGGATACTATCTTATGATCATAAACAAGCTTCTGTCCAAGTTTGGTAGAAATCAAGTATAGTTTAAGAAAGTTATTAAAATTTCAAAAACTTTAACCACAGAGTGAATGTAATGTTTCCCGGCAGAAAAACTAAGTCCATTTATAAGTAAAATACGGAAAAAATGGAAATTTATTTTTAAAAAATTTACTTCTGGATACAATCTTATGATCATAAACAAGCTTCTGTCCAAGTTTGGTACAAACCCAGGATAGTTTACGAAAGTTATTCAAATTTTAAAAACTTTAACCACAGAGTGAATGTAATGTTTACCGGCAGAAAAACTAAGTCCATTTATAAGTAAAATACTGAAAAAATGGAATTTTATTTTTACAAAATTCACTTCTGGATACTATCTTATGATCATAAACAAGCTTCTGTCCAAATTTGGTAGAAATCCAGTATAGTTTAAGAAAGTTATTAAAATTTTAAAAACTTTAACCACAGAGTGAATATTTGTGGACGCCGCCGACGACGACGCCGACGGAAAGTAGGATCGCTATGTCTCGCTTTTTCGACTAAAGTCGAAGGCTCGACAAAAAAGCTATGGTAACTATTCAATGGGACAGTACACTTTGCAAAAATTTAAATCACAGTTAAATTCCAACTGATTATTGGGAAAGCTTTCATTGTCTTCACAATATCAAAGTAAGTATTGGCACAGTAACCTGGAAGTCTTGTTTTTACTAATGATAAAGTAAATGCTTTTTTAACATAATAAACAATGAATGATGTTCAATATGAGTCTTTGTATTTTAACTAACATACAATACCTGCTGGGGTTGGTGTCATGTGCTGCCCTGGAAAACACAGAACATCTGGGACTAGTTCATGTAATCCTTTGCTTCCGTCAAATACCACAAGAAACAAAGCTCTGAACGTCATGAAGGTTTGGTGTGTCGTATAGTAAACATACTGTCCACCAAAGTCCCAAAAAATCAGTCTTCCTACTTTCATCTTGTAGTTTCCACTTTTAAGGACTTTTTCCATTCTCTTTTTTATTTCTTCTTTTGTCATTTTCGATTTCATATGTGTTTTTAACTCTGGTATTCTCTTGGACACACTGTCGGATACTTGAGGTGACAAAGGTTTGGCTGCTAGAGGCTGTTGGGAGGGACCTGCGGTCATCACTTTACTATCACTTCTAACAAGGTTTGAATCTGGTAAATGTGGTTTCTTTGGTGTTTTTTCTTCTTTTCTTTCGTCCTCTTCTACTGAAGTCATCAACACCTTATTGTAAACCACATCTAAAGCGTCATACGTTTCTGTAAAATAATATATATCACTTGAATAGATAATATTCCAAAAAAAATTATTTTGGTTTAATATTGTGCTGTTGTTATACTGATACCATCAAAAGACATACTCAAAGCCAAAAGCATTGAATGATTTTTAGCAAAACCGTAACATATGCCTCAACAGAATAAATAAGGTCACTATATGTATATGTCGTACTGTCTTTTTAGCAAAGACAAAAACTACCATTTTGTCTGTTTTATTTCTGTGTTTTAACTTTGAGCAGGAAATTCAGGAATGAATTTGAAGCTAGAAGCCTCAGGTATGATTTAAGTTCAGTTTAAGAAGAAGAAATATTTAAAAAAAATTACAGACAGAACGGCAGTAGATAAACAGACGATAAACTCCAAGTTTATAGCTAACACGCATTCTGTGAGTATTGCATGTCAATACATAGTCCCCTACCAGTTTAAAATTCATTGTATTGTAACAAAATTCTAACTTGATCTATAACTTGTCATTTATGTAAACTATTTAACAAATATCAAGTCAATAAGTCCAAGGACCATTTATTAATCTGCGCTCAATCATTAGACTGGAAAACAAATTAAACTTGATCTGTAACTTATATACCAATTAACAAATCAATACCTTCAAGCATGACAAAAAATAGTGCGGAAAACTGATTATTTGAGTGAATTTTGTAAGTCAAAGGACCATAACTCTGCAAAAAATCTTCAGACCAGAACAAAATTCAAACTTGATTTGTAACTTGTCATGATAAAACTATACACCAAATAGCCAATCAATATATTCAAGCATGGAGTAGATAAATGGAGGAATGTACCCATGGGACACAGATGATGCCCCTGCTTGCATATAACGTTTGAAAGGGATATACCTCAAGAACTGTAAAAGTGACGCTACCCAAATTTGTACTTGATCTGAGTTTTATGGTAATAAGCATTGTGCATAAGTTTCATAACATTTGGAGGCAAACTAAAGTTTAACTGAGAACAGACACATATATTTCAGGAATTTTTCCAATTGTAAAAGGGGCACAACTCTAGAACGGTAAAAGTGATGTCACCAAAATGAAAACTTGATCTGTGTTTTGTGGTAATAAGCATTGTGTATATAAAGTTTCATAACATTTGGTTAAGGCCAGCTAAGTAAGAGAACAGAAATCAATTTTGGGTAGTACGCACGTACAGATGTACAAGGGTAAAACTTAATGCCCCCTTCACAACGGCTGGGGCATAAAAAGTGTGGAAAACTGATTTGCCGGACTGACAGATGGACAGACAGACGAAAAGAGTGCAACTTGAAGTTCCCTTCGACTCCGTCGGTAGGGTACTAATAAAGAGCTTTGCAATGAGTACATTATAGTATATCCTTTTGAACTTGCTGTAAGAATCAAATATTATATGCAGAAGTTTTTTTTTTTTTTTATCAGAAGTCAGTATAACGGCCTGTAGAAAAAAAAATGCACAACAATATCTTAAGCCAGTTAAGGCATATAAAAATTGTCAAAAATATGACCATTAACATGATAAAAGGACAATATCTCTGAATATCAGAATAGAATTTTGTTTAAATCATAAGAGAAACTGCATTCAGCAATCCCAACAACAGTGTTAAGTTCGTATTACAGGTTTTTTCTATGTCTTTGTCTTTTCAAGTTTTAAAGATTACCTGATTCTGAAGCTAATAGAGAGGTGGAAGATACCAAAGAGGTATTCAAATATAAATGAAAAGTTTTAATGTTGTAGATTTTCTTACCTGGATCAATATAAATCCAGCTTCTAGTCTCCACATCAAGGCCACAGCGACCTTCTAGTAGGGAAATCCCATCGGTAGGATGTCTTCCTTCTGGGACGACATCACCAGCTAAGAGCTTGACAAGACTCGATTTTCCGACCGCGAACTGGCCTGTTACCATACAGCGCATATCATAGGAAACATACGTTCCACTGCCAAGTAACCTGTTTAACATGGCGGACTTAGTCTGTGTGTGGATTGGATCTGTAATTATAACTTTTTCTATAAAAAGTCTAAGTTTAATATAGATTTGTTAACCAATTTAAAAGTTTGTTTTCAATATTTTTCATTAACAAATCATTAAAAGTCTATGTCAAACATGGATTGATTGTTGTTTGTGTAACGTCCAGTTCTCTATAAGGTCACATGAATGAATAATCATTGGTGAAAATCCCAAGTGTCTACCACTTACGGTTTCTCATTTAGAGTGGCCAAACGACTTTGTTTTAATTTTCAAAGGGGCATAACCCAACCAAGGAGTCTTTGAATCTTTTCGGTTTAAAAAAATCAAAGTCACAGGGTGAGTTCTTGAACAAATTCCACTCATCGGTTTTGGTCTTCCTATGACAGTTCAGGCATTTATTTACTAACAAGATTTTTTGTTTGGGTTTTGGGCAGATAACTCTGGACTGACAACATTTTGAGACTCAAAGGGTGAGACCCAAAAAACTATTTGTGATAACATTATTAAGTGTGAACCTGATTGTGATGTCTTATGGTTACGGAGGGAAATTGTGTCAAAGTTTGGCAGCAGAATAATAACTATAAGAAGAAATACAGTAAGGTATTTCCCTTTTGGAAAAGCATTATCAATATTAAATTTTATAGTCAATTCTAATAATCAATGTTAAAATCTACTGGAATTATTCGGTGAAAACTCTTAAAAAAATTGACGATTGACTTGTATTAACCTGACTTTATATATGCACAATTGAATACAAGAAGTGGCGGGAACCAGGTGTAAAGTGTGTCAAGCCTTAAACTTGTATGACAGTAGTCACAATTGAATACAAGTGGAGGGGACCAGGTGTCAAGTGTGTCAAGCCTCAAACTTGTATGACAGTGATCACAATAGAATACAAGTGGAGAGAACCAGGTGTCGAGTGTGTCAAGCCTTAAACTTGTATGACAGTAATCACAATTGAATACAAGAAGTGGAAGGAAACCAGGTGTCAAGTGTGTCAAGCCCCAAACTTGAATGACAGTAGTCACAATTGAATATAAGAAATGGAGGGAACCAGGTGTCACGTGTGTCAAGCCTCAAACTTGTATGCCAGTAATCACAATTGAATACAAGAAGTGGCGGGAACCAGGTGTCAAGTGTGTCAAGCTTCAAACTTGTATGACAGTAGTCACAATTGAATAAAAGAAGTGGAGGAAACCAGGTGTCAAGTGTGTCAAACCTCAAACCTGTATGACAGTAGTCACAATTAAATACAAGAAGTGGAGGGAACCAGGTGTCAAGTGTGTCAAGCCTTAAACTTGTATGACAGTAATCACAATTGAATACAAGAAGTGTGGGGAACCAGGTGTCAAGTGTGTCAAGCCTCAAACTTGTATGACAGAAATCACAATTCCATTTAATGATGTATCTATGGAGTCAATGCCTCCAAACTTACATCATGTACATAGATGTTAATTAATACGTCTTGCACAAACAAACACATTTGTTTGTTTATTTATACATATGTGGCCGACAAAAAAGATGCTTCTCTAATTAATTTTGACTTTTACTTTCAATTCTGCAAATTGGTCAAAGCGTTTTTGAGTTAATGTTTGACATGTTGACGACGGACGGACAGACGGACAACGGTATACCATAATACGTCCCGTAAACTGGCGTATAAAAAGAATCATCTAGTGTTGTGTTTCTAAAGTCGGTCAGTATAGTGACTATCAAACTTACTTAAGCAGAAAACATAATAATCGCTGGAGACAGAAATTTTGCCGGAAAAGCAATCCCTACGTCTTGCTTCCTGTGACTGAGACTAAAGCTCTTTAGATAGTTATCTAACTTAAGTATGCATTAAATTTTCAATTTTTTAGCATATGATATAACACAAGTAACTTATACCTGTCCTTGGTAAAACGTAAAGATTAAATCATTTTTTAAATATTCTAAGGACAACATTTGTTTTCCTTAAAATCCAGTTCAATACAAAATTATGCTGATGGCAAAAAAGTCTGTTTTCATTTATTTTTTTGGTACCTAACTAGGCCGTTAGTTTTATGGTTTAATTGTTTTACAATTGTCATTACGTGGCCTTTTATAGCTGACTATGCGGTATGGGCTTTGCTCATTGTTGTAGGCTGTATTGCACAGTGACCTATAGTTGTTAATTTCTGTGTCATTTGGTCTCTGTGGAGAGTTGTCTCATTTACAATCATATCACATCTTCTTTTAGTATTAACTGCATCACATTCTTTATGTGCCTGTCCCAAGTCAGATACATGTAGTTCGGTGTCAGTATGTTGTCTATACAATACCTAACTTTTAATTTTTTTGGGGGAAAATAATGCTAGCAAAGTAGAATATTGCTTGCAATGGCAGAGTACGAATAAACATGAATATAGCATCCTACAGAAGACCATATATTTGATGGTACTTACTATGTCATGTATTTCATCTATTGGAAAGCTGGTAACCCTATAGGTCCATAGTTTGTTATTATCATTTATAGTGACTAATCTCAGGGAAAGCTGCTAACGCTATAGGTCCATAGTTTGTCATTATCATGTATAGTGACTAATCTCAGGGAAAGCTGCTAACCCTATAGGTCCATAGTTTGTTATTATCATGTATAGTGACTAATCTCAGGGAAAGCTGCTAGCGCTATAGGTCCATAGTTTGTTATTATCATGTATAGTGACTAATCTCATCAATACATTGCAGTTGATTGCAGGACATAGTACAAAAACATGTTATTCTGCAATTCTTAGAGTATAACATACAAGATTGCACACTCTGAAATGTCTCGCCTTCTTTACTAACCACTGATTTTATGTTGATAGTCCTAATTATAAAGCTTCACTACAAGTAACACATAAACTTGACATGCTCCAAGAAAATGAGGTCTAGGTCAGATAAACAAAAAGGGGAATACATGTACACCTTACAATCATTCAATAAACCAAACAAAGTTGACCTATTGCTTATAGTTTCTAAGAAACAGTCTTAACCAAGAAAACTTAACATTGACCAATGAACCATGAAAATGAGGTCTAGGTCAGATGAACCATGCCAGACAGACATACATCTTACAATCAATGTATGCATTAAATATAGTTGACCTATTGCTTATAGTATCCAAGAAACAAACTTAACCATGAAAACTTTACATTGACCAATGTTATGAGCCATGAAATTGAGGTCAAGGTCAGATGATGCCTGCCAGACAGACATATACACCTTACAATCCTTCCATACAATAAATATAGTTGATCTATTGCTTATAGTTGAATAAAAACAGACAAAAACACAAAAACTTAACACTGAGAAATGAACTGTGAATATGAGGTCAAGGTCAAATAAAACCTGCGAGACTGACACGAACATCATAAACTATTTCCATACACCAAATATACTAATAGTTGACCTATTGTATATAGTATTAAAAAAAAAAAAACAAACTCAAAACCTTAACTTTGACCACAGAACCATGAAAATGAGGTCAAGGTCAGATTACACCTACCAGTTGGACATGTACACCTTACAATCATTCCATATACCAAATATAGTAGACCTACTGCTTATAGCATCTGATATATGGACTTGACCACGAAAACGTAACCTTGTTCACTGATCCTTAAAATGAGATCGGGGTCAAATGAAAATTGTCTGACGTGCATGAAGACCTTGCAAGGTATGCACCTCCTAAATATAGTTATCCTATTACTCATAATTAGAAAGAAATTAACATTACAAAAAATGTTGACTTTTTTTTCAAGTAGTCACTTAACGGAAACTTCGTCACATGAGGCATCTATATACAAAGTATGAAGCATCCAGGTCTTCTAGCTTCTAAAATATAAAGCTTTTAAGAAGTTAGCTAACGCTGCCGCCGTAGGATCACTATACCTATGTCAAGCTTTCTGTGACAAAAGTCGTAGGCTCCACAATAAATTACCTTCTATCCCTTGTCCAGCAGTCACACCTGAAGATTTCTCTGACATGACAGTCTAAAAAATGAGGAATATGCACTGTAAATATATCTTCACTCATGTCACTCATAGAATGTTGTAGAACTATGAAATTTCTAAAATATTTACCCCCAAAAATAATATACAATAAAAATGTGTCACATTATAAACAGTCGAACCTTATTATGTCGAAGTCGAAGGTAACGGACCAAAGTATTCGACTTATCCGAGGTTCAACTCATCCAAGATAGATTGTGTTGTCATAAATTTAGAATGCATGAAATAAGTTATGAGATTTGTGTAAAATAGATACTTTGATCAGTGTGCCTTATAGATATGACACTTGATGATTGTGTATGCAATCTCCATGTTTTCTGAATTTAGATTGTGATCAAACTTTTGACATAACATAGGTTTCTGACACAAATAAATGTGGTTAAAGATCTTAAAAATTTGAAATGGGACATTTAATTTTTCTAGAATGGTCTGATATCCAAAATCTAACAACATGGTTAGATTTAGCATATAAAAAAACACCAAAAATTTAATTTTAGTTGAAATCAAACTCTGTTTAATTTTGGACCCTTCAAACCTTAATATGGACTAATTGAAAACAGGGCCTAAAATACAAAATCTAAATGCACAATAGGATTCAGCATCATAATCATACAGCCGCAATAACTCAGTTTTTGATGAAATCAAACAAAGTTTAATTTGGACCCTTTTGACCTCAATGTAGACCAATTTAAAAATGGGGCCCAATATCCAAAATAGTAATAAAAGGTAAGAACCCCAAAAAATTAAAGACTTTAAATTAATCCCATTGGAATTGGTTAAAAGATTAACAAACAAGAATGTGTCCAAAGTACATGGATGCCCCACTCACATTATCATTTTCCATGTTCAATGGACCATGAAATTGGGTAAATAATCTAATTTGGCATTAAAATTAGAAAGATCATGTCATAAGCAACATGTGAACTAAGTTTCAAGTTGATTAGACTTCAGCTTCATCAAAAACTACCTTGACCAAATACTTTATCCTGAAACTTGCACTTTCATTTTCTATGTTTAGTGGACCTTTCAATTGGGATCAAAAGTCTAATTTGGTCCTAAAATTAGAAAGATCATATTATAAGCAACAAGTGTACAAAGTTTCAAGTTGATTGGACTTCAGCTTCATCAAAAACTACCTTGACCAAAAACTTTAACCTGAAGTGGGACAGACGGACGAACGAACAAATAAACGGACGGACGGACAGACGAATGGATGCACAAACCAGAAAACATAATGCTCCTCTACTATGGTTGGCGGAGCATAATTACTAGAGGCTCTCAAGAGCCTGTGTCGCTCACCTTGGTCTATGTGCATATTAACAATGGATACAAATAAATTCATGACAAAATTGTGTTTTGGTGATGGGAATGTGTTTGTAGATCTTTCTTTTATACTGAACATTCTTGTTGCTACTAGTGTTGGATAATCGATTGAAAATAACAACCGATTATCTATTACAATCGGTTGACAGTAACCAACCGACTATCGGTTATAATCGCATCATAATACCTTGCCCTTTATTTTCAAATGAAATCATGCATTTAGTCTCATTGTACATGTCTAATGTGTATATTTCATATCATTGCAGAGTTTATATATTCATATTTGATCGTTTGTTTCCTTTTCATATTCTGGCGTACTAAATTATAATCCTGGTACCTTTGATAACTATTTATTGAGCAGTTAAAACAATGAATTAATAAGAATCAAGATTCATTTTGAACATATTTTATCTCATAATTACAACATTAATTACCAACAGTGACACTAACATTTCCAAATTTCAATGGTGAAACTCACAATACAATAAATTTCAATGACATAGCTGTATAAACATTTGAATGCTTCTAATTAAGAAAAGATATATAAAGTTTTTAACTTTAAGAAATTTAAAATTAACAGAAAAAAATAAAACAATGCATTTGGCCCGAGAACACAGTTATTTCGTAGTGCATTTCTTTTAGACAATAAATTCAAATTAAAAAAATCGCACCTGCTCTCAAAAAGATTTTTACAGTGTAGTGAACTACCAGTGAGACAATTAATATCAAAATTATAGAAACTTCTACCAGCTCTAACTCAAAATATTGACAATTCTGTGTTAAGGGGGTGTAAAATTCAGTTTGACAGCTTCAGACGTGATAAAATTTGACCTTTTTGAACTGGACCAAATCACTACTTAACATAAAGATACAGCACCCAAATTTTTTTAACATGTAATTACATCTCCCTACTTAATATTTCATGCATTAAATATCAAGAAATAAATTGGGAAAGTGTATCAAATAAAACATGCAAGTTATACACTGTTTACACTAGGGACTACATTCGTAGACAACGAAAACCAAAGGACAATAACTGTGTCCTTGGACCTAATAGGACAGAAAGACTTGACAAATCTTTATAAAACTTTGCATAACCTAAGCTTAGGCAATTATGAGATAGGTTGCCAAGTTTCATTGCCATATGACATATATTAGAGAAAAAAGGGTCATTTTAATATTGACATTTGGATGTTTATTTTTGACGTATAAATTAAAAAACTATCAAGATTTTGGCCTAAATATTTGAAATTTTGCAAAAATTTGCTTTTTAAATGCTCTTGAATATCAAATATTAAGTACTTAAAAGCATCTGAACACTCATTTTATTTATCAGATGTATTGTAATTATTCCAAAGTTAAATTTATATGAGCCTATGCGTGAAAATAGAGCTTTTCCAATTTAGGGACGCCTTATATAAATATGCATTTTTCTCAGCCAATTTGAAGTTTTTGAAGTTTTTGAAGCCTAAATTATTCTTTCATATATATTAAATGTACTTTAAATGTATAGAAAAGTTACAAAAAGCATACCAGATGAGAATAAAATGGTCTTGGGCCATGTAGTACTGAGAATTATTTAGAGTCGATTTAGGCGGTAGCCCATATTGACATATAAAAATGCACACAGAAGCTATTAGAAATGAAATTGTGTTACTTTTTGCTCATTTCTATGCTAAGGTGTTATGATACAAGAAGTCTAATTGCAAAAGGACTCTTGCATTTAAATTTTTTGAAAGACAATATGGCGGTCTGATGGCCAGTTTTTTAACTTTTCAATGGAAAACTTGCATTTAGTTTTAGTCTCAATAGGCATAAATTTGGACCACCTACTATCATACAGAGAGAAGAAAATGGTAGCCTATGAAAGGAGTAAGGTGTACTGAATATAGTAAAGTGCTTTTTTTACAGATTTAGTGAAATGTTTGTGATGGACTACAGATTTGATGTACAAAGCTCTTCACATTTTAAATACATCTATTAGGCCGTTTAACCATGGCCGTGAATACAAAATATCTGCACTTTTTTTCTGTGACAATCTACTTTTCTCTATATCCAGAGAAATGGTTAATTAAATTTGATTTAATCATAGAAACACAAATATCAGGAACAAAAAAGCTGTCAGCATAGAAAGTCAGCATGCCTCTTAGGCATACAATGTAAACTGCTTTAAAATGCTTATTATAGCCATAGAATGCCAAAATGGCACATTTTAACAGAATTTCTGTAAACCAAAGATGTAAATCCTTTACTTTGATTGAGTTTGACAAATTGAAACCAGCAAATCATTCAGGAAAAATATCAAGGTACAGAATCTAGATTTCAGGCATCCATCTCTTAAGCTTGAGAACACAGTTATTTCGTAGTGCATTTCTTTTAGACAATAAATTCAAATTAAAAAAATCGCACCTGCTCTTTCTCAAAAAGATTTTTACAGTGTAGTGTACTACCAGTGAGACAATTAATATCAAAATTATAGAAACTTCTACCAGCTCTAACTCAAAATATTGACAATTCTGTGTTAAGGGGGTGTAAAATTCAGTTTGACAGCTTCAGACGTGATAAAATTTGACCTTTTTGAACTTGACCAAATTACTACTTAACATAAAGATTCAGCACCCAAATTTTTTAAACATGTAATTACATTCCCCTACTTAATATTTCATGCATTTAATAACAAGAAATAAATTGGGAAAGTGTATCAAATAAAACATGCAAGTTATACACTGTTTACACTAGGGACTACATTCGTAGACAACGAAAACCAAAGGACAATAACTGTGTCCTTGGACCATTTGCATTAAAATATATACAGTAAACAAAGGGGATTAAGCCAATGTCTGCTTATTCGTGTAGAATTTTTTTTTTCCATTTTTGTGATCATTATTTTTCTGTCAATTGTGTCATTCGTGCGTCTGAACTTATAGTTACAAGAATACGGAATTATTACATAGTTGAACCGTATCCGATTCGTGATTCTTATATTTTTTAATGGCGGACAAATTTCGGAAAATTTACAAAAATAAACGATGTTTGGCAAGCAATTTGGGAAGGAATATGACGTTTTTGATGCTACAAATGGATAAAACATTAATAAAAGGCAATTTGCAACATGTTCTAATGAAGCAAAGAAATTATTTTGTCTAAAATCAGGATTATTTTATGTACGCTCTCAAGTAACACGTATCGGTATTGAAAGAAAGTATTTCATACAAAGTTATTAATTTTAAATAACATTCCATCAATCTGTAAATATTTATAGTCAATGCTTTTGTCACGTTTATAAAGAAGGAAATTGGTTATGTCTTTAATCATAGGATGTTTGACATTATCATTGTTATGGACTGATATTAATTGTTATTATTTGTTTGACTGCGCCTATAATATGCAAACCGCAAACAGACCTGAAGTTGATAAGCTAAAAGTCCGGAAACTTTAATGACAATTAATTGAACAAAATCCCAATCGATTATCGACATAGCCAGGCCCAACCAACTGATTTCCGATTTATTCCGATCATCGGAACAACACTAGTTGCTACAATAATCTCTATCTATAATGAATTTGGCCCAGTTATTACAGTGGAAAATATTTCCTAAAACTTTACAAAAATTTTAAAAAATTTTAAAAAATTAAAAAAAATTGTTAACAATTGACTACAAATGCTTTGGTTTCAGAGATATAAGCCAAAATCTAGCCATGGCCGCCATCTCGGTTGCATGGTTGGCCGGGTCACGCCACACACGTTTTAAACTAGATACCCCAATAATGATTGTGGCCAAGTTTGGTTAAATTTGGCCCAGTAACTTCAGAGGACAAGATTTTTGTAAAAGATTACAAAAATTAACGAAAAATTGGTCAAAATTGACTATAAAAGGGCAATAACTCCTTAAGGGGTCAACTGATAAATCTTGTCATGTTGACTTATTTGTAAATCTTACTTTGCTGAACATTATTGTTGTTTACAGTTTATCTCTATCTATAATAATATTGAAGATAATAACCAAAAACAGCAAAATTTCCTTAAATTAACAATTCAGGGGCAGCAACCCAACAACAGGTTGTCCGAATCATCTGAAAATTTCAGGGCAGATAGATCTTGACGGGATAAACAATTTTAGCCAGGTCAGATATGCTCTAAATGCTTTGGTTTTTGAGTTATAAGCCAAAAACTGCATTTTACCCCTTTGTTCTATTTTTAGCCATGGCAGCCATCTTGGTTGGTTGGTGGGGTTACCGGACACATTTTTAAAACTAGATGCCACAATCATCGTTTAGTTTAATTTGACCCAGTAGTTTCAGAGGAGAAGTAAAAGTTAACAACGACGGACGCCGAACGCAAAATGATGAGAAAAGCTAACTAGGCCGGAGCTAAAAAATACTGTGCAATTGAAGATTTCTTGCTATTGTGCAATACTGTGCTATTTTGCAGTTATTTTTACCCATTGAAATTGGTTAAAAGATTTGTCTTTATGTTCAATTGAAGATTTTCTGCTATTGTGCAATTGAAGATTTCTTGCTATTGCGCAATGCTATGTTATTGTGCAATACTGTGCTACTTTGCAATACTGTGCTTCTGTGCAATTATAGATTTCTTGCTTTTGTGCAATACTGTGCAATTGAAGATTTCTTCTTGAAACTTTTCAAAAATTTTGAAGAAAAAAATATGAACCACCTAAAAAATTGGAAAAAAAGTCCCCCCAAACTTTTTGACAACACCCCCCACCCTACCCCCTAGGATTTTTTACCCCAAAACTCAATCCCATATATATTTATATATTACATGCATGTCAGAACAATTGTGATGATGGCGAATTTCTTCCTTTTTTCGAGAACAATCTAATTGATATATAAATGTCCATAACTTCGATGAGCCAAATAAAGTTATATATCGACCAGTATTTAAATCTCTTCTTCTTCTTCTTTTGGTATACAATAGTCTATCGACATTTGATGATTACATACTGTTGGCATACGTGAACTTGTCATTTTACAAAACTTTTACCCCAATTTACGCAAAATGTATGTTTCTTTCTTATGTTCTATGTATACATGTATATATTTTAATTTGCGCTATAGTTCCGTAACTTATAATCCAGGCGTATATACGAATGGTCGACAAGTTCGTACATTTTTTTAAATCAATATTTCTGGCCTTCACCATTGACAATGAGTATAAATTACATTTTACCAAATTTACACTTGGAAAAAATACGTATATAGATTTTTATTTCATCAAATCTGTTCTTTTTTCTTTTTTTTTTTTGGTATTATGTATCTTTTATAAATAAATTTCTTTTCACCAGAAATGTTATTCATAAACAAGCGTATGAGTTTAGTAATATCACTTTCGGACACGCAAGATAGAGATGTATATTATACACCTAATAGTTCAAAATGGAAAGTCATAAGTTATCGTCCGTGTACACTTATCAATACACTAAGAAGTGAAACGATGCATGAATTTGCAAACTCGACAGGAAATCGCTTGAATACCTGGACGTGTCACCTCACACCCCCTCCAATACCTTTGGGAGTAATACCTTTAGCCATGCGGATGATCAGTGGAGCGAAGATCCTAATTTGTTTGAATAAAGTTTATTACATAAAAGAATTATGAACTAATTAGATTTCCGAAAACAATTCAAGTTTCACGGAAGACTTATTTATGATTTGAAATTTTGACTTTTTCACTAATTCCTAAATTTTCAGTCTAAAAATAACAGATCCTGGATATTTAAAAAAAAAGAATAACATTTTCCGTATCAAGTTAGTTAACTAGTCGGATTAAACAACCGTACGATTGACAAGATATCGACACGCAATTACGACTACATCGGGTTACTGTAGTTTTGGTCCTTAGACATATCTTGATCTTGCAAATCGGCGAAGGTGACAAAATGGCCGACCGCAGAGAATTGATACTCTAAATTTAAAATCGATGGTGATCTCTTATCTAGCAGAATAAAACTTTAATATCTATGAATTTGAGCATTTTTATACAGAATAAACATAATATCAATTTTTGATTTTTTTTGCGAAGAAATTTAAATTTCGAAATAAATATAAAAAAAGAAACTGTGGTGTTATTGCAAGTGACAAGTGAAAATGTTTCTTCTCAACTATCAATTCAAGATTATTACTGAATAGAGTAATCATTCTCTATAATAATAAGGGTCCCAAAAAATAATGTAAAATAAATAGTGTAACTGCCGTGCTTTTAAGTAAAAACCAGTTGTATCTAATTTTCATAACCTCTGCAGAAATACTAAAAAACAGTTCTAAGTTTAACGAACTTGATTTCACAGTATAAAGATTTTGCACAGTCAGCTCTATTTCATCTCTCATTATAAGGCGGGGTTCTTTGCACGAATAGTTTTGTTTTTAAGTTTTGAACTGTATATTTTTGAATCTGTAGACCAATAAATTGAAAATCTTGATCATGTAAAGCATCTGCCAACTTTAAAGCTTTTCCCTATGTATCATAGGTATTTTTTACGTGTCATGCTTTTAACTTCAACAGCTCGTATCTCAAATCAAAAATCAGTTACATCCTTTTTTTGCCCCTGCAACTGAAAGTAGGGGGGGGGGATTGTTTTACCCTGTCTGTCCTTCCGTCTGTCCCATTATTGGTATATAAAAACTACTCCTACTGTTTGATTCCTAGGAAGTTTTCACTTTGCTTTCTGTTGAGTAGTTAAGTACGTACACTGCGCTTCAATGGAAACTATCCCTTTTTCAAACAATTTTATGTGACTACATGTCCATTATGTATTCCGTGTGCATGGAATGGGTTGACATGTCATGAAATGTGTCTATATAGTTGTATGGTCGATTAAAGCTTGTGTATTATGATTTTTAAAAATAAATATGAATTCATAATTACTTCATAAAAGTCATGGCCAGTACAAGTGCTTCTTACCAAAAAACAAAATGATCGTCCTTGAGGTCAAAGTTCAAGGTCACATGAGGGTCAAAATTTTAAGAAGGCTCACCACCTTATGATGATACATCCACATGCCAAAGATGTAAGGCCTAGGTCAAAAGGTGAAGAAGTTGTGGCCTACATGGTTGTTTTTCACGAAAAAAACATAGAGTTGACCTTGAGGTCACATTTGAAGGTCACACAAAGGTCATCTTGATGCAAGACACTTAACCTCGTTATGATACATCCACATGCCAAATATCTAAGGTCTAGTTCAAAAGACGAAAAAAAATATTGCCATTATGTACTTTTTGAATAGATTTTGCTCTTATTTTATGAACCAATTTGAGGGTGGGGCGTATTTCAAACTTAAATACCAAAAAATCTAACGGTTAAATTTTTAAAAAAATTTGCAAAAACAACCGACTAGTATAGCACTACAAATGCTTAGTTTTATGAAAAAAATAACAACACATTTTTTTTCCAAAAAAATAAATCCACAGCATTCACTTTTCGGGGCAGATTCTGGTACCCCTATTAAAGTTCGGACAAAATTTTAGATCCAGAATAAACCAGATGCTCCTCAGGGCGTAGCTTTATACGACCGCAGAGGTTGAACCCTGAACGGTTGGGGCAAGTATAGACACAACATTCAAGCTGGATTCAGCTCTAAATTTGGATTGTGATTAAATAGTTGACACAGCATAGGTTTCTGACACAGAATGAATGTGTTCTAATGAACTTAAAATTTTTGTTTTCTCTTAGAGCAATTCACTATGCTGTTGAATATTAATCCCCTCAAAAAAATGTTTCTTTTTATTTATGAAATTTCAAATGAGAAAAATTGAACCCAATTTTTTTAATCACACACCCCTTTCCCTTATTCCAAAACTAATCTCAATTAAAATTTCTAATGGAGTTTGCAACAATAACTACTCATTTAAATACATCCTAAAATATTAAGATGTAAAAAACTGCTTGTTATCACTGAATGGTAAAGATTATTTTAATTTATCAGTTGGAAGTAAAAAGTGATTGTATATAACAAAGATTTAAGTTGATTCAAGACAAAGAAAGATAACTCCAATTAAAAAAAATTCTTGCTATTGCACAATATTGTGCAATTAGATATTTCTTGCTTACTATTCTGGACAAAAAAAGATAACTCTAATTTAAAAAAAAATTGCTATTTCACAATATTGTGCAATTAGATATTTCTTGCCATTGCGCAATACTGTGCAATTGAAAAGACTTGCTATTGCACAATACTTAATATAATAATTTTAGATCCTGATTTGGACCAACTTGAAAACTGGGCCCATAATCAAAAATCTAAGTCCATGTTTGGACTCAGCATATCAAAGAACCCCAAGATTTCATTTTTTGTTAAAATCAAACTAAGTTTAATTTTGGACCCTTTGGACTTTAATGTAGAACAATTTGAAAACAGGACCATAAATGAAGAATCTACATACACAGTTAGATTTGGCGTATCAAAGAACCCCATTTATTAAATTTTTGATGAAATCAAACAAAGTTTAATTTTGGACCCCGATTTGGACCAACTTGAAAACTGGGCCAATAATCAAGAAACTTAGTACATTTTTAGATTCAGCATATCAAAGAACCCAACCGATTCATTTTTTGTCAAAATCAAACTAAGTTTAATTTTGGACCCTTTGGACCTTAATGTAGACCAATTTGAAAACGGGACCAAAAGTTAAGAATCTACATACATAGTTAGATTCGGCATATCAATTTATAATTCAATTTTGATGAAATCAAACAAAGTTTAATTTGGGACCCTTTGGGCCCCTTAGTCCTAAACTGTTGGGACCAAAACTCCCAAAATCAATACCAACCTTCCTTTTATGGTCATAAACCTTGTGTTTAAATTTCATAGATTTCTATTTACTTAAACTAAAGTTATTGTGCGAAAACAAAGAATAATGCTTATTTGGGCCCTTTTTTGGCCCCATATTCCTAAATTGTTGAAAACAAAACTCCCAAAATCAATCCCAACCTTTCTTTTGTGGTCATAAACCTTGTTTCAAAATTTCATAGATTTCTATTAACTTAAACTAAAGTTACAGTGCAAAAACCAAGAAAATGTTTATTTGGGCCCTTTTTGGCCCCTTATTCCTAAAATGTTGGGACCAAAACTCCCAAAATCAATACCAACCTTCCTTTTGTGGTCATAAACCTTGTGTTAAAATTTCATAGATTTCTATTCACTTTTACTAAAGTTAGAGTGCGAAAACTAAAAGTATTTTGACGACGACGCAGACGACGACGCCAACGTGATAGCAATATACGACGAAAAAATTTTCAAATTTTGCGGTTGTATAAAAACTTACAAGAAAAGGGTATCAGTGAACTAATATTCACCTCAGCTATCATTATTAGCTATGCTATTGTCAATTTAGGATTAAATTTTTAAAAATTTAACATATTTAACCTTTTAAAATTTTTACAAGATGTTTAGGTTGGCCTAGTTTATCAATAAAAAAAATTAAGAAAAATTAAACAACAGGATTTTTTTGGGGTATAGTGTTGGGTACCCCCTTAACCTATTATGGTCCAATATCCAAAATCTAAGTACATTGTTAGAATAAGCATATTAAATAAACCCAAGAATTCTATTATTGATGAGATACTTATAATTAAAACATTCCTGTTCAAAGGGAAATAACTCAAAATAAACAAGAGACCAAATGACATAGAAATTAATTATTAATTATACCATTTCTGTTCAAAGGGAAATAACTCAAAATAAACAAGAGACCAAATGACATAGTAATTACTTATAAATTACACCATTTCTGTTCAAAGGGAAATAGCTCAAATTCATAGTAAAAATCACTTTTGTTACTGAAAGGACAACAACTCAACAACGAAAACAGCTCAAATCCTGAAAATTGAACTTGACCTTCATTTAGTCACAGGAAACAACATATCTTAATTTGAAAAGATTTAGTCAAAGCTTTTTCATGTTAATGAACGAACAGTCTTTGGCAGCCGCCCACCAGGCGCTGTACATCCTTAAATCAATAACCAAAAACAATTAAATATCAAAAATCAAGAAAACTTGCTCTCGTTTTGTTCGCTCTAAAATATGAAATAAAAGACATTTGCAAATTGTATTGAATATTAAAGAAATCACATGATAATTAATTCCTGAATTGAATGAAAGAGGAAAAATGACACCACTGTCTCTAATATTGGGATATTTTTTATGCAAGTCTTGATTTTCACATACAATAATTAGTTTAACAATGCTACATGTCTCGTAAGCATATAATTGATATTCATATATATATGTGTGTGAAGTGAAGATGACAACTGGCTGTTTTTTTTAAAGACAAATGAATAGGTCAAGACTACCTGAATTGTACAAATAAATACCGTAGGCTTGTATATTTCTCACTGGTACATAGTCCAAACCCCCTTCTCTCCACAAAATTTTAAGTAAATAATCTTTTTGTTACTGTTATCAAGGGTTTAATGAAACCCAGGTAATTTCAAAGAATTCTAGTCAAACCAGCACCTGGTCAAATTGGCACCCGGTATAGTCAAATCAGCACCTGGTTAAATCGACACCTGATATAGTCAATTTGTCACCCATGTTAAATATATTTTTAACAGAATTTTAAGCAAAAAGAGTTAAATACCTAAGGAAGGGGTTCGACGACTTACAGAAAAGAGCGACGATTTACAGAAAAGAACCGAAAAGGACCAAAAAGAACCGAATAGGACCGAAAAGGACCAAAAAGAACCGAAAAGGACCGAAAAGAACCGAAAAGGAGATGTATTTTTTTTTGTAATCGAAGAAAATTAGCGAATTGCAAAATTATATAAGTCTATTATAGATAAACTGATATTTTTTACAAAAGTTTATTATTATGTTTTGAAACCTTATACTGCGACAGGACAGGACTTCATATTATAACTTACTGTACATGTGAAATGGTATAGGTAGGGTCGTATGCCTATCAGGGAATAGAAAACATAGAACAGACAAGAAAATAAAAGATATTAATTCATTACTGTCAAACAATCGTACTTATTCATTACTGTCAAACAATCGTTCTACGTGAATTATATTTATAAGCTAAGTGTCATTATTTTGTTCAATCTTGGTCGCTAATTCATTTCGAACATTACAACAGTTCCTTATACATTTTTTTGGGAATGTGTTCCATTCATCAGTGCATATATATATATATTGACTCTTAAAATTCAAGAGTTAATCTAAAAATGAGGGTACTTTCTCTAAAAATGAGGGTGCTTTTTATATGGCCTTCCAAATACCGTTTCGATCCCTAACATCACTGAAGAGACATTTATTGTCGAAATCCGGATATGGTGTACTAAAGAAATATTGACACCGAATGTTTGTGGCACAACATCCTGTCCACAAGTTAACAATTTTTTTTTTCTGTGACGTATTAAATTTATAATAAGATCCATTTTGTTACAACCTGTGATCAATTTTATTTGGCAATCGCCAATGGCAGTCAGCAGGGTTCAAGAACATCAGTTGTTCGACCTGTTAGTCAAATGCGTTTTGTTTAAATATACTTTTTCACTCTTTTGGTCTTTTGGAAAATGTTGTTTGTGCTGTTTTTAGACCCTTCTACAACGAAATTTGTTTGACATGCACACATATAAAAATTGCGGTTTTTATCCAACGCAGTCATAGGTTTGAACGTAGTTTTCAATTTAGACTCGTTTATATTTTTTGTTTGGGCATGTATCATATTTTCCCTCCGGTTTATATGATCCGTTCATCCTATATATTGACTCTTAAAATTCAAGAGTTAATCTAAAAATGAGGGTACTTTCTCTAAAAATGAGGGTGCTTTTTATATGGCCTTCCAAATACCGTTTCGATCCCTAACATCACTGAAGAGACATTTATTGTCGAAATCCTGATATGGTGTACTAAAGAAATATTGACACCGAATGTTTGTGGCACAACATCCTGTCCACAAGTTAACAAATTTTTTTTTTTTTCTGTGACGTATTAAATAAAATAATATATGTATGCTCTTTTCGGTTCTTTCGGTCCTTTTCGGTTCTTTTTGGTCCTTTTCGGTTCTTTTCGGTTCTTTTCTGTAAATCGTCGCTCTTTTCTGTAAATCGTTGGACCGTAAGGAAGGGATTGTCCAAAAATATTAACTTTCACATTTTTTGGGTTCATGTACATTTTGTATATATTCATTTTTCTCAACTAAATGTGTATTTTTAATCATATATATGAGGTATTGGATATTCTTTATGCATTTTTTAACCAGTTGAGCATTTTACAGGATTGTTGGTTTAATGCTGTATAAACTTTCCTGAAAAAAACCAACTTAAATTTGCTAATTATTTGGCATGAAAGTTTGATTTATTGAAAGGGATTCATAGTTTTCCATTTTATTTTTCTAATTGTCTCATTGTTAAAACAACAGCTTGGGTAAGGGCTTCGTTGTTTACCTTTATACACAACAGCATAGTAATTATGTACTTGGTAAAAGTTATTAATCAACTGAATAGAAAATATTATAACAAATATTATTGGATGCTGAATTGACTTCAAATAGGTGCCGATTTGACTAGATGCCGATTTAACCAGGTGCCGATTTGACTTGTACATTTCAAATCCTCTGCGATCAAGTGCGGTATTTTCTTGAGAAAACCTGTTTTCCATCGTCAAACAGAAGTAGAAACTGCTTTAAATAATTCTAGAACGCATCATGATTGTTAAAATAAGTTAAATTCACTTAAAAAACAATTTTGAAACTTGCGATGTTTAAACAGGAAGTATAAAAAGCATGTGTAAAAGAAGAAATTAACCAGTGAGAGTCGAAATCCGTACATGACAGATATCACGATAATACGACTTTGATGTTTGGATCGTGTCAATCTAGCAGATACCAGTTTATTTCAAATGCATTGAAAAGAAACGAGAAATTTGTAATGAAAGGTTTAGTTTTTATATTAACCAGTTTTAATTTGATATTAAATAGAAATAACTTATTAATATGGATGAGTTAAAATTATTACTTTGAAAAATGATGAGAGCGCCCTCTACAATATCAATGATGGCGGAACGTAAACAACCACCTCGCCGCGAAATTGAACTTGTTCTCTTATTTCTTGCTTATTGTACTCTATAGTCCGCACCCCCTCTGGAAGGTCCAATTTTGGAGAATAAAACCGCAGACTATACAAGCCTTTCTATGAACAGGTCAACATTTTTGTTGTAAATAAAATAAAGTATGTAAACTGGTTCCCCTCCGACTACAACACTTTGTTCGAGTGTAGCGGAATACAAGCAGATACCAGTTAGTTTGTAAAATAGGAAATATGCAACCGAGTATGGTAGGCGGAGACAATAATCGACTTCCTGTTGTTCTGGTCAATGGTATCGGAACAATGCCGCTGAAGCGTCATTTTCCAAAAATGACAACTAAGCTTAGTTTAAAGCTTGTTTAGTGTGGATTTAGTGCCTCAAATGTATGATGTTGTCCAATCAAAATCATGATGATCAATAAATTGCATTATAATTTAAATTTTGTGATCAAGACATAAAGAGTTTTATATTTCTTTATATCTAGTAAATTATTTTCTACTTGATTCATTGTAAGCATACATAATTTAACACCATATGTACCTGTAAGTATTCCATCACTTCTTCATTCTGCCTCTTTTTGCTTTTTGCTGCTAGATCATATGGAGTCTCACCCTGAAATACAGACAAATCTTTATATTACTTTCATCTGTTAACTACAAAGAAGACTTTTTAACACAGATCAATAGGTAAGACCAGTAGCAGCTAAGTGGTGATTTATTTTATCTTAACAGATGCTTACCATATATATATATATAACTCATGAGACGACATTCAGATTATTTTTCACAATTTTGTGAAGACTTTAAATAGGCTTTTAACTCTTTTTTGTCCTATAATTTTCTTTGCCGTTTAAAGATTGGTAAATGCATCCTTATGTCTACATGAGGGTGTGGAGGACTTTGGGGGTCTTCATTTTTAACTATTCTTTTCTAATTTTGTGGACACATTATTGAGAGTTCTTTATATTTTTAACACCCCAATATTGTTCTCTATTTTCTATATTTTTGCACCCAATTCTTTTCTATTCATTAATTTTTTACCGATTTCTCTCCATTTTCATTTTTTTCTTCTTCCATTCATGATTTTCTAATCTGCTGTAAACCCAGCCATACCCTCCTATATCTGTATACCCACACCATACCCTCCTATATCTGTACACCCCCTCCACAACCTCCGATATCTGTGTAACAAATAAACACCCTCCTATACCTGTATACACCATCCACACCACCCTATATATGTATACCCCATCCACACCCTCCTATATCTGTATACCCCATCCACACCCTCCTATATCTGTATACCCAATCTACACCCTCCGAAACCTGTATTCCCAATCCACACCACCCTATATATGTATACCCCATCCACACCCTCCTATATCTGTATACCCAATCTACACCCTCCGAAACCTGTATTCCCAATCCACACCCTCCTATATCTGTATACCTCATATACACCCTCCTATATCTGTATACCCCATCCATATACTCCAATATCTGTATAATCATCTCCTCCTATATATGTATACCCCATCCACACCCTCCTATATCTGTATACCCCAACCACTCTCTCCTATATCTGAATATCCCATCCACACCCTCCTATATCTGTATACCCGATCCACACCCTCCTATATCTGTATACAATATGAAATAATTAAGCGATTTTTATTTCCCCCTTATTGAATCCATATAAATATTGTCTAGTAGTGTTTATTCCTGTATATAAAATATGTTTCACCCAACATAAAGATTATCTGTCATTGCCCACCTCTCATCTGTTTAAATATAAAAACAAGATGAAAGCATTGCTTCCAATATTTTAAAACCATCTGATAACTTTGTTATAATTGTCATGACAACAGATTGGAGTTTACACAGATTGGTGTTAGTTTTGTTTGACAATTTGTTTGTTTACACTGATTTTGGTTACAGCAAACTTGCATGATAGTCTATATAACTTTTTCATATCTTCAATTTAAACATGACACTATAGCCTTTAAACCATTTGACCAAACATATCTTATACATCATTTGAGTGATTTAATACTTAATAGTTGAACACTGGGCATATACTATAAAATATTACCTTATGTGATTTAACCAAGGGACTGGCACCTTGTTCTACCAGACATCTTGTGATCTGTAGATATCCCTCCCGAGCAGCCAAATGTAAAGCTGTGTATCCATTGTTCTATAATATAACCAAATAACATGTAACTATAATGAACAATACTTTGTTATCAATATCAATAATATACAACATATCCTACAACTGACATCAAAACTTGTCTGATAAACTGAACAATGTTGAGCGTCACTGATGAGTCTTATGTAGACGAAACGCGCGTCTGGCGTATAAAATTAAAATCCTGGTACTTTTGATAACTATTGTGTAACATAAATATAAACAAAATATATATCACATGAATTAGTGGTCAAAACTAAATAAAATGATCAGTCACACTTGTATTTATATTGTATATAAACAATAAATAAACATGTTTTGTTGTGAAATGTCAAAATTTCCATTAAACCTGATATCTTAAAAAAAAAAATTTTTCAAGAAATGTATAAAATAATTTTATCAATGGATTCAGTAGAACAAAACTAACAAAATGAGACCCCACTTTATATGATTCTTACAAATATGTGTTTTGTTAAAACTGTCTGATTAACAACATGATTTAGTGTAGATTCAGTATAATTATTCATTTTAATAAAATATTTTTTTTAAGAAACATGAAAAGGAGTAATATTTTCTAATTCAGAACAATAATACGAGTAAAATGAGACCCCACTTGATATAATTATTACAAATATTTGTTCATTAAACCTGTCTAATTAACAACATGATTTTGTGTAGATTAATAGTAATGTGATCAGACTAAGTAGATAACATACATTTGTGGTGTCGATCTTACATCCTGTATCAATGAGGAGACGACAGATCTCCAGGTGTCCTCCCGTGACAGCCGACATTAATGCTGTCCCTCCTCTCTCCTGGAATAATACAACTGACATCAAAACTTGTCTGATAAACTGGACAATGTTGTGTAATAAATATAAACTAAATATATATCACATGAATCAGTGGTCAAAACTGAATAAATTGACCAGTCACACTTGTATTTATATTGATCATAAACAACAAATAAACATGTTTTGTTGTGAAATGTCAAAACTTCCATAAAACCTGATATCTTAAAAAAATATTTTTTTCAAGAAATGTGTAAAATAATTATATCAATGGATTCAGTAGAACAAAACAAGTAAAATGAGACCCCACTTTATATGATTCTTACAAATATTTGTTTATTAAACCTGTCTAATTAACAACAGAATTTAGTGTTGATTCAGTATAATTGTTCATTTTAATAAAATATTTTTTTTTAAGAAACATGAAAAGGAGTAATATTTTCTAATTCAAAACAATAATATGAGTAAAATGAGACCCCACTTGATATAATTATTACAAATATTTGTTCATTAAACCTGTCTAATTAACAACATGATTTAGTGTAGATTAATAGTAATGTAATCAGACTAAGTAGATAACATACATTTCTGATGTCGATCTTACATCCTGTATCAATGAGGAGACTACAGATCTCCAGGTGTCCTACACCGGCAGCCCTCATTAATGCTGTCACTCCACTATACCCCTGGAATAATACAACTGACATCAAAACTTGTCTGATAAACTGGACAATGTTGTGTAATAAATATAAACAAAATATATATCACATGAATCAGTGGTCAAAACTGAATAAAATGACCAGTCACACTTGTATTTATATTGTATATATAAACAATAAATAAAAATGTTTTGTTGTGAAATGTCAAAACTTCAATTAAACCTGATATCTTAAAAAAATATTTTTTTCAAGAAATGTGTAAAATAGTTATATCAATGGATTCAGTAGAACAAAACAAGTAAAATGAGACCCCACTTTATATAATTATTACAAATATTTGTTCGTTAAACTGTCTAATTAACAACAGGATTTAAGTGTAGATTCAGTATAATTATTCAACTGTCATGTTAATTTTTTTTTTAAGAAATGAATAAAATATTTATATCAATGGATTCATTACAATTCTCTGAGTAAAATAACATCTCACTTTATATAATTCTAACAAGTATTTGTTAATATAATGATTAAATCTGTCTGATTAACATGATTCAGAATAATGATCAATTTTTTAAAAAGTAACTTTTTCAAAGAAATATGAAAAATAGTTACATTTCCTGATTTAGTACAAGGAGACAAACAAAATGAGACCCCACTTTATATGATTCTTGTCTAATTAACAATATAATTTTGTATATATTAAGGAATGTGGTCAAAGTGAAGCAATAACATACATGTGTGATATTTGTTTTACACCCGCTGTTAAACCTTGGTGTAAAAAATGGTCTTGTAAAGAACTTTATCAACTATAATTCAAAACAAACAAAAACAATTAACGAGAGAAAAAAAATACCTTTATGCATTTTTTCTCTCTCATTAAAACTGTTAAATTAAAAACAGATTTTGATTTTATATCGAATTCAGTATTATGATATAAATATCAGTTTCCATACAGATTTATAGATTATCGTTGGTTATCTCAACAACATTAATTTTCTTGCTTGAGCCAGTCACGGCGAAAGCGAGAAAAGCAATCGAGTTGAGATGACCAATGATAATCTGTTTATCGCTATTTTACCTATGACAACGTTGTCAATTTCATGTCAATTTCATTAGCAACGCCACGTGGCTCCTTAGTTTCTAGCAATACATTTCCATCTCAAGTGAGTAGCATGGTATGAAAATTATCACAAAAAAATATCAAAGGAAAAATGCACAAAATAGCGATAAATATTATTATATTATTTCAGAAGTAACTTGTAGTTTTATACTGCTAATGTACAATCTGTTATGTTCTGGAGTAACATGTAGTTGTGTGTTTTATACTGCTGGTGTACAATCTGTTATGTTCTGAAGTAACTTGTTGTTATGTGTTTTATACTGCTTGTGTACAATCTGTTATGTTCTAAGGTAACTTGCAGTTGTATATTTTATACTGCTGATGTACAATCTGTTATGTTCTGAAGTAACCTGTGGTTGAGTGTTTTATACTGCTTATGTACAATCTGTTATGTTCTGATGTAACTTGTTATGTGTTTTATACCGCTAATGTACAATCTGTTATGTTCTGAAGTAATTTATAGTTGTGTGTTTTATATTTCTTATGTACAATTTGTTCTGTTCTGAAGTAATTTTTAGAACTTTGTTTGTTTTATACTGCTTATGTACAATCTGTTATGTTCTGAAGCAACTTGTTTTTTATTTTTTATACTTCTGTTATTATAGTTCTAAAGTAAATTGTTGTCGTGTGTTTATGTACAATATTCAACATTTTGAAGTTACTTGTAGTTTTCACTGTTTCACTGTGCTTTAATTTTAAGTTACATGTAGTTTTGTGTCTTTTTTTTCTTCATGTACCATAAAATGCTGTATCTTCAAATGATTTTTCTATGAATTATTAAAATAAGGTAGTTTTGAATGTGACTATTTTACTTACAACTCGATAATCAATGTCTGCACCATTCTGTAGGCTTAATTTTAAGGCTTCTATATCTCCATCCCTAGCAGCTGTAGTTAGTTTCTGTAAGTATAACATAGAAATTACAATTAATCTTGATAATCAATGTCTGCACCATTCTGTAGACATAATTTTAAGGCTTCTACAAAATGTATATCTCTATTCCCAGCAGCTGTAGTAAGTTTCTGTCAAAAAACAGACAGAGAGGAATTCTTTAAATATCATATAATTGTTGGGAATTTGCATTTTATATTATCAAGAAAAACACCAAGAGTGCACACACTGAAATGTCTCGCCTTCTTTACTAATCATTGATATTATGTTGATAGTCCTAAATAAAAAGCTTTATCACAACTGTCACATAAACTTAACACGAACCAAGAAAACTAAACATTGACCAATGAACCATGAAAATGAGGTCAAGGCATGTACAGCTAACAATTCTTCCAAACAACAGATATAGTTGACCTATTGGTTATAGTCCCAAGAAAACCAGACCAAAACACAAAAACTTAACACTAAGCAATGAACCGTGAAAATGAGGTCAAGGTCAAATAAAACCTGTGCGATTGATAGTGTTGTTCCGATGATCGGAATAAGTCGGAAATCAGTTGGTTGGGCCTTGCGATGTCGATAATCCATTGGGATTTTGTTCAATCGATTGTCGTTTTAAGTTTCCGGACCTTTAGCTTGTCAACTTCCGGTCTGTTTTACGGTTTGCATTTTATATGCGCAGTCAAACAATATTAACCAGTCGATGACAGTAACAATGTCAAACATCCAATAATTAAAGAATAAACCAATTTCCTTCTTTATAAACGTGACAAAAGCATTTGCAGATTGATGGAAGGTTATTTAACATTAATAACTTTGTATGAAATACTTTCTTTCATTACCGGTACTTGTTACTTGAGAGCGGTACAAATCATTCTGAGTTTAGACAAAATAATTTCGTTGCTTCATTAGAACGTGTTGCAAATTGCCTTTTAGAAATGTTTATCCATGTGTTGCATCAAAAACGTCATATTCCTTTCCAAATTGTTTGCCAAACATCGTTTATTGTTGTAAATTTTCCGAAATTTGTCCGCCATTTATAAAAATAAAAGAATCACGAATCGGATACGGTTCAACTATGTAATAATTCCGCATTCTTACAATTATAAGTTCAGAAGTACGACTGACACAATTGACAGAAATTAATGATCACAAGAGTGAAAAAAAGCGTTCTTCGCGAATTAACAGACAATGGCTTAATACCCTTTGTATACTGTATATCTTATAATGCAAATGCATTATTTTATTTTTTTGTGTTAATTTTAAATTTCTAAAAATTCAAAACTTTATATATCTTTTCCTAATTAGAAGCATTCAAATGTTCATACAGCTATGTTATTGAAATTGTTTTGTGAGTTACAGCATTGAAATTTAGAAAAGTTAGTGTCACTGTTGGTAATAAATGTTGTAATTATGAGATAAAATATGTTCAATATGGATCTTGATTCTTATCAAGACAATTCATTGTTTTAACTGCTGAATAGATAATTATCAAAGGTACCAGGATTATAATTTAGTTCACAAGAATATGAAAAGGAAACAAAAGATCAAATATGAATATATAAACTCTGCAATGATATTGAATGTACACATAAGACATGTACAATGAGACTAAATACATGATTTCCTTTAAAAAAAAGGGCAAGGTATTATGATCCAATTATAACCGATAGTCGGTTGGTTGCTGTCACCGATTGTAATAGATAATCGGTTGGTAATTTCAACTGATTATCCAACACTAACATTAGGCATCTATATACAAAGTATGAAGCATCCAGGTCTTCAACCTTCTAAAATATGAAGCTTTTAAGACATAAGCCGCCGTCGGATCAATATCCCTATGTCGAGCTTTCTGCGACTTAAGTCGCAGGCTCGACAAAAATTGTTAACCTTCAAAAAATTATTTTTTTATAGAATCATGAACTAGATTTGGCATATCCTTGATTTTTCTTTCTTGTAGTGTTTTCTGGACTTTGACCTTTGTCCTTTTAAAGACATGTAGTACACTTAGTCCTTTAGTTGCCCCTACTTTTGTCCTTTTGGAGACATGTAGTTGTGTTTCATTCACTTAGTCCTTTAATTGCCTTTTGAAGACATGCAATTGTGTTTCATTCACTTAGTCTTTTGATTGCCTTTTGAAGACATGTAATTGTGTTTCATTCACTTAGTCCTTTAATTGCCTTTTGAAGACATGTAATTGTGTTTCATTCACTTAGTCCTTTAATTGCCTTTTGAAGACATGTAATTGTTTTTCATTCACTTAGTCCTCTAATTGCCCCTTGGTACTGACTCATCCTTTTTTATATCAGCTAGTAGAAATCTCTCTATTAACTTACATAAAGAGATACATATATAAATGTATGTAGACTGAATAAATGTAGATGTGGGATATAATAAAGCAATGAGAATGTAACCTAACAAGAAAAAAAGTATGTTGTATCAGTCGGCTCTTTATACCATAAAATAGATTGGTCTTATTCAACTCACATGAACTTAACAATGGCAAGGGGAGATAACTTCTGTATTATTTTTTTTTATGTAGAAAAATTGTCCCAATATTTTTTTCAAATAACTCTACAGACCTACTTA
This sequence comes from Mytilus edulis, assembly GCF_963676685.1. Lineage (NCBI taxonomy): Eukaryota > Metazoa > Mollusca > Bivalvia > Mytilida > Mytilidae > Mytilus > Mytilus edulis. The sequence goes on along the minus strand of NC_092355.1, from coordinate 78,084,687 downwards.
GAGTTACAAATAAACAAGGATTATGAAGGTACTACATAAATAACACACTATCTCCCACCACTCACTTTTAGAATCTTTTTTTCACCTTCCACCTTGCTTTGTCCCAGTTTTGTATTTTTTTGTTTTTGGAATTAGTTTGGTAGTTCACTTAGAATTCTACTAGTTTTTACTTGTATCTAATTGTACACTAATGGGGAACAAAACTACAAATGACAAGAAGACTATTAAGTAAATCTTACCTCATTCCAACTGTCCATTATAGCCTAAAAATAGAAAAGTAAAGTTATATTTAATATATACTGTTGAGTTTTAATTGAGGTATTTGTGTTATTGTCAATTGAAAAAAACATGATCACTAAAAAATACTGACCTAATATTTCTATCTTCTTATTTCATTCAAATAATATATAATAGCATTGAAACAGTGATTTATCTCAACTTTTCTGCACTATTTAAAGTTAATGAACTGAACTCAAAACCTTAAAAATCTAATCACATACCTGAATGAGGTACAAATGTATTCTACAAGCAGGATGTGACTCTTTCCATCAAACACCAGAACATGTATTGCACTTTCCCAGATCTAAAAATTTCAAGTTTTATTTACCAGCATTAAGACACACATAAAGAACAATATTAAATATCATATTGCAGCTTTTCAAAACACTGTCTATGATCAACTATTCCAGTCACATTAAATTCAATCATTTTTTATTCTGTATGTGCCTGTCCACAGCCAGGACCTATAACGTAGTGGATGTAGTTAGAAGCTGTGTACCATATTTGTTTTTCCTTCATTGTTGTAGTACAAAGTAGGCTGTTGATGTTTTCTTTTGAAATGTTTCACATTTTATCATACCATGTCTTTTTATAGATGATTATATGGTATGGGTTTTGGCTTTTGCTCATTGTTGAAGGCTATTGGACGACCTGTAATTGTTTATATCTTTGTCCTATGGTCTAGGAATAATTGTATCATTGTTTATCATACCACACCTCCTTAGGTAACTTCAAACTAGACAAATAGACTTGTGTCGCTGCATGCAAGTGATAGGCCATTTCTGGAATCATGTCTTTCACCGGAAAATATCCTCAATTTCGCACCCTTTTGTGACATCATTTACCAGATAGAAGGTGGGCCTGTATCCCTGCTCTATTAAAGTTTCAAGCATTTTCAGAATCGTCATTCTGCAGAGTAGTTTAGAAACAATTTATTTTCCGTAAGTACGCAATCTTAATTCCCATACCACTTAAGGGAGGGTCACCAACTTATTAAATTTTAATTTTCCAAATATTTTGTGCAATATACGATCAAACTTTTTCACCCGTTCGCTCAACATGTGTTAGAAGTGACGATGCCTACATTTTAGTTATGTGTTGATGGAAGTCATATGACAGATTCAACTAACTACCGTATCCCGGAACTGGCCTATTGAGGCAACATATTCACTGAGGCATAAATGATCATTCCCTTAAATCATTAATTATAAATTAAAGCCAAGAAAACTTTCATGAAAATTTTCTTTGTACAATGCACAACAGAAACTACAAGAATGTGTCCATAGTCATGATAGTACATGGATGCCCCACTAACACTATCATTTTCTATGTTCAGTGGACTGTGAAATTGGGGTCAAAACTCATAGGGAACATGTGTAAGAAGTTTCAAGTTGATAGGACTTCAACTTCATCAAAAAATAGCTTGACAAAAAGCTTTAACCTGAAGTGGAGCAGACACATTTTCTATGTTCAGTGGACCGTGAAATGGATTCAGCTCTAAATTTGGATTGTGATTAAATAGTTGACACAGCATAGGTTTCTGACACAGAATGAATGTGGTCTAATGAACTTTAAATATTTTTTTTTTTTTTTGCCTTTGAGCAATTAACTATGCTGTTGAATATTAATCCTCTCAAAAAAATGTTTGAAGAAATTTTCTTTTTATTTATGAAATCTGAAATGAGAAAAATTTACCCCCCCCCCCCCCCCATTTTTTTCACATCCCCCTTTCCCTCTTCCCAAAACTAATCTCAATTCAAATTTCTAATGGAGTTTGCAACAATAACTACTCATTTAAATACATCATAAAATATTAAAATGTAAAATAAAGTGCTTGTTATCACTGAATGGTAAAGATTGTTTTAATTTATCAGTTGGTAGTAAAAGTGAATATACATTGTATATTGTATAAAACAATGATTTAAGTTGATTCAACTACTATTTTGGACAAAGAAAGATAACTCCAATTGAAAATTTCTTGCTATTGCATAATATTGTGCAATTAGATATTTCTTGCTATTGCACAATACTGTGCAATTGAAAATATTTGCTATTGCACAATACTGTGCAATTGAAGATTTCGTGCTATTGCGCAATACTGTGCAATTGAAGATTTCTTGCTATTGCTGAATACTGTGCAATTGAAAATTTCTTGCTATTGCACAATACTTAATATAATAATTTTGGATCCTGATTTGAACCAACTTGAAAACTGGCCCATAATCAAAATTCAAAGTACATGTTTAGATTCAGCATATCAAAAAAGCCCAAGAATTCAATTTTTGTTAAAATCAAACTTAGTTTAATTTTGGACCCTTTGGACTTTAATGTAGACCAATTTGAAAATGGGACCAAAAATTAAGAATCTACATACACAGTTAGATTTGACATATCAAAGAACCCCAATTATTCAATTTTTGATGAAATCAAACAAAGTTTAATTTTGGACCCTGATTTGGACCAACTTGAAAACTGGTCCAATAATCAAAAATCTAAGTACATTTTTAGATTCAGCATATCAAAGAACCCCAAGGATTCATTTTTTGTTAAAATCGAACTAAGTTTAATTTTGGACCCTTTGGACCTTAATGTAGACCAATTTGAAAACTGGACCAAAAATTAAGAATCTACATACACAGTTAGATTCGGCATATCAAATAACCCCAATTATTCAATTTTTGATGAAATCAAACAAAGTTAAATTTTGGACCCTTTGGGCCCCTAATTCCTAAACTGTTGGGACCAAAACTCCCAAAATCAAACCCAACCTTCCTTTTATGGTCATAAACCTTCATTAAAATAAAGACCTTGTCATATGAGGTTATTTTTGATTTGTTGACTATATATTGACCTGTATACATCACCATTCTTACTTTGTTGGGTTGCTGTCTCATTGACATATATCTCACTTAGTAATATGATCCTATATAGTTCACATATAATGTACACTTACCTATAATAACTTGACTGGACAAGGATCACATTGACTGGACAAGGATCTCATTGACTGGACAAGTATCACATTGACTGGACAAGGATCACATTGACTGCATGGACAAGGATCACATTGACTGCATGGACAAGGATCACATTGACTGGACAAGGATCACATTGACTGGACAAGGATCACATTGACTGGACAAGGATCACATTGACTGGACAAGGATCACATTGACTGGACAAGGATCTACAAAATACAAATAATCGAAGTTCAAACTAAAGGTGTCACACCACCAATTACTCCCTCAAATTTAGAACGTATGTGAAAGTAGGCCTACTCGGACAAAAAATAGTGCATTTGATGTCATTGTTTACTTAAACTACCCAACAAATTTGCAGAAATGAAACTTTTGGTGAAAGAAAAATATATTAAGACCATTTTGAGCCCAAATTTACTTTTCTATGAGTTGACATTAAAAATTGAGGATTAATGCGCTCCATAGTATACTAATTTAAGATTCCAAGAAAACCAGGGGTTATTTTTAGTGGTACATCCATTCAGAAGGTCTCTTCTTTCTTATATGGCTTTAAAGGTATGCTGAAAATTGGCATGACGAAAGGTGATATCTGTACGATTCAGGACATACCTGGTTTGTAAGAGGTTAAACTTGAGATAAAAAATTTAGAAAGCTATGAAAATTGCAAAATTTGGTTGTACAGATAGGGACTTTTAATTGGTGGTCTGACACCTTTAAGCAAAATGCGGTGAAACATCAAAATCAGAAAACAATTGTTTTTTTTTTGTCTTAACTGATCATTTGAGATAATAGTAGCAACATTTCAATCTTTTTGGTAGCAAAATGTCACATATTGCAAATTTTGAGTTTGTGCTATTTTTAGCTTTTCCCACCCTGACAATCTGCTTTTATATAAAAAATGTCCTAAATAATGTTATAAATGCACAGAAAGTTATTCTGTGGTGTTAAACATTGAAACATAGGTTGTTTACTCCCCCCAAACAAATTTTGTCATGCAGATTTAATGAAATTATTTGATTTTTACCCCTTATATCATTGCGTCATAATATGTACTTGGCAGATAGCATAGCCTAATGTAAACACTACAGAAACTCACAAAAGTACCATTTATTATTCCAAATGAAATTTTATATCTTAAATTTATTAACTGATGTAAATAAACACAGTTAAATGACCATGACTGCACTTTTGATCAATTTGTAGTACTTTACTGACACCAGATGAAACTAGAGGCTCCAAAGAGCCTGTGTCGCTCACCTTGGTCTATGTGAATATCAAACAAAGGAAGCAGATGGATTCATGACAAAATTGTGTTTTGGTGATGGTGAAGTGTTTGTAAATCTTACTTTACTAAACAGTCTTGCTGCAGTGGAAAATGTTAATAAAAATTTACAAATTTTATGAAAATTGTTAAAAATTGACTATAAAGGACAATAACTCCTTAGGGGGTCAATTGACCATTTCGGTCAGGTTGACTTATTTGTAAATCTTACTTTGCTGAACATAATTGCTGTTTACAGTTTATCTGTATCTATAATAATATTCAAGATAATAACCAAAAACAGCAAAATTTCCTTAAAATTACCAATTCAGGGGCAGCAACCCAACAATGGGTTGTCAGATTCATCTGAAAATTACAGGGCAGATAGATCTTCATCTGATAAACAGTTTTACCACCTGTCAGATTTGCTCTAAATGCTTTGGTTTTTGAGGTATAAGCCAAAAACTGCCTTTTACCCCTATGTTCTATTTTAGCTGTGGCGGCCATCTTGATTTGATGGTCCAGTCACTGGACACATTTTTAAAACTAGATACCCCAAAGATGATTGTTGCCAAGTTTGGATTAATTTGGCCAAGTAGTTTCAGAGGAGAAGATTTTTGTAAAAGATAACTAAGATTTACGAAAAATGGTTAAAAATTGACTATAAAGGGCAATAACTCCTAAAGGGGTCAACTGACCATTTCGGTCATGTTGACTTATTTGTAAATCCTACTTTGCTAAACATTATTGCTGTTTACAGTTTATCTCTATCTATAATAATAGTTATCAAAAGTACCAGGATTATAATTTTATACGCCAGACGCGCGTTTCGTCTAAATAAGACTCATCAGTGACGCTCAGATCAAAATAGTTAAAAAGCCAAATAAATACAAAGTTGAAGAGCATTGAGGATCCAAAATTCCAAAAAGTTGTGCCAAATACGGCTAAGGTAATCTACTCCTGGGGTAAGAAAATCCTTAGTTTTTTCGAAAAATTCAAAGTTTTGTAAACAGAAAATTTATAAACATGACCATATAATTGATATTCATGTCAACACCGAAGTGCTGACTACTGGGCTGGTGATACCCTCGGGGACGAAACGTCCACCAGCAGTGGCATCGACCCAGTGGTGTAAATAGTTATCAAAAGTACCAGGATTATAATTTTATACGCCAGACGCGCGTTTCGTCTAAATAAGACTCATCAGTGACGCTCAGATCAAAATAGTTAAAAAGCCAAATAAATACAAAGTTGAAGAGCATTGAGGATCCAAAATTCCAAAAAGTTGTGCCAAATACGGCTAAGGTAATCTACTCCTGGGGTAAGAAAATCCTTAGTTTTTTCGAAAAATTCAAAGTTTTGTAAACAGAAAATTTATAAACATGACCATATAATTGATATTCATGTCAACACCGAAGTGCTGACTACTGGGCTGGTGATACCCTCGGGGACGAAACGTCCACCAGCAGTGGCATCGACCCAGTGGTGTAAATAGTTATCAAAAGTACCAGGATTATAATTTTATACGCCAGACGCGCGTTTCGTCTAAATAAGACTCATCAGTGACGCTCAGATCAAAATAGTTAAAAAGCCAAATAAATACAAAGTTGAAGAGCATTGAGGATCCAAAATTCCAAAAAGTTGTGCCAAATACGGCTAAGGTAATCTACTCCTGGGGTAAGAAAATCCTTAGTTTTTTCGAAAAATTCAAAGTTTTGTAAACAGAAAATTTATAAACATGACCATATAATTGATATTCATGTCAACACCGAAGTGCTGACTACTGGGCTGGTGATACCCTCGGGGACGAAACGTCCACCAGCAGTGGCATCGACCCAGTGGTGTAAATAGTTATCAAAAGTACCAGGATTATAATTTTATACGCCAGACGCGCGTTTCGTCTAAATAAGACTCATCAGTGACGCTCAGATCAAAATAGTTAAAAAGCCAAATAAATACAAAGTTGAAGAGCATTGAGGATCCAAAATTCCAAAAAGTTGTGCCAAATACGGCTAAGGTAATCTACTCCTGGGGTAAGAAAATCCTTAGTTTTTTCGAAAAATTCAAAGTTTTGTAAACAGAAAATTTATAAACATGACCATATAATTGATATTCATGTCAACACCGAAGTGCTGACTACTGGGCTGGTGATACCCTCGGGGACGAAACGTCCACCAGCAGTGGCATCGACCCAGTGGTGTAAATAGTTATCAAAAGTACCAGGATTATAATTTTATACGCCAGACGCGCGTTTCGTCTAAATAAGACTCATCAGTGACGCTCAGATCAAAATAGTTAAAAAGCCAAATAAATACAAAGTTGAAGAGCATTGAGGATCCAAAATTCCAAAAAGTTGTGCCAAATACGGCTAAGGTAATCTACACTTGGGGTAAGAAAATCCTTAGTTTTTTCGAAAAATTCAAAGTTTTGTAAACAGAAAATTTATAAACATGACCATATAATTGATATTCATGTCAACACCGAAGTGCTGACTACTGGGCTGGTGATACCCTCGGGGACGAAACGTCCACCAGCAGTGGCATCGACCCAGTGGTGTAAATAGTTATCAAAAGTACCAGGATTATAATTTTATACGCCAGACGCGCGTTTCGTCTAAATAAGACTCATCAGTGACGCTCAGATCAAAATAGTTAAAAAGCCAAATAAATACAAAGTTGAAGAGCATTGAGGATCCAAAATTCCAAAAAGTTGTGCCAAATACGGCTAAGGTAATCTACTCCTGGGGTAAGAAAATCCTTAGTTTTTTCGAAAAATTCAAAGTTTTGTAAACAGAAAATTTATAAACATGACCATATAATTGATATTCATGTCAACACCGAAGTGCTGACTACTGGGCTGGTGATACCCTCGGGGACGAAACGTCCACCAGCAGTGGCATCGACCCAGTGGTGTAAATAGTTATCAAAAGTACCAGGATTATAATTTTATACGCCAGACGCGCGTTTCGTCTAAATAAGACTCATCAGTGACGCTCAGATCAAAATAGTTAAAAAGCCAAATAAATACAAAGTTGAAGAGCATTGAGGATCCAAAATTCCAAAAAGTTGTGCCAAATACGGCTAAGGTAATCTACTCCTGGGGTAAGAAAATCCTTAGTTTTTTCGAAAAATTCAAAGTTTTGTAAACAGAAAATTTATAAACATGACCATATAATTGATATTCATGTCAACACCGAAGTGCTGACTACTGGGCTGGTGATACTATTCAAGATAATAACCAAAAACAGCAAAATTTCCACAAAATTACCAATTCAGGGGCAGCAACCCAACAACGGGTTAACTGATTCATCAGAAAATTTCAGGGCAGATAGATCTTGACCTGATAAACATTTTTACCCCATGTCAGATTTCCTCTAAATGCTTTGGTTTTTGAGTTATAAGCCAAAAACTGCATTTTACCCCTATGTTCTATTTTTAGCCGTGGCGGCCATCTTGGTTGGTTGACCGAGTCACGCCACACACTTTTTAAACTAGATACCCCAATGATGATTGTGGCCAAGTTTGGTTCAATTTGGCTTAGTTGTTTCAGAGGAGAAGATTTTTGTAAAAGATAACCAAGATTTACGAAAAATGGTTAAAAATTGACTATAAAGGACAATAACTCCTTAGGGGATCAATTGACCATTTCAGTCATGTTGACTTATTTGTAAATCTTACTTTGCTGAACATAATTGCTGTTTACAGTTTATCTGTATCTATAATAATATTCAAGATAATAACCAAAAACATCAAAATTTCCTTAAAATTACCAATTCAGGGGCAGCAACCCAACAATGGGTTGTCAGATTCATCTGAAAATTACAGGGCAGATAGATCTTGATCTGATAAACAGTTTTACCACCTGTCAGATTTGCTCTAAATGCTTTGGTTTTTGAGGTATAAGCCAAAAACTGCCTTTTACCCCTATGTTCTATTTTAGCTGTGGCGGCCATCTTGATTTGATGGTCCGGTCACTGGACACATTTTTAAAACTAGATACCCCAAAGATGATTGTTGCCAAGTTTGGATTAATTTGGCCAAGTAGTTTCAGAGGAGAAGATTTTTGTAAAAGATAACTAAGATTTACGAAAAATGGTTAAAAATTGACTATAAAGGGCAATAACTCCTAAAGGGGTCAACTGACCATTTCGGTCATGTTGACTTATTTGTAAATCCTACTTTGCTAAACATTATTGCTGTTTACAGTTTATCTCTATCTATAATAATATTCAAGATAATAACCAAAAACAGCAAAATTTCCACAAAATTACCAATTCAGGGGCAGCAACCCAACAACAGGTTAACTGATTCATCTGAAAATTTCAGGGCAGATAGATCTTGACCTGATAAACATTTTTACCCCATGTCAGATTTCCTCTAAATGCTTTGGTTTTTGAGTTATAAGCCAAAAACTGCATTTTACCCCTATGTTCTATTTTTAGCCGTGGCGGCCATCTTGGTTGGTTGACCGGGTCACGCCACACACTTTTTAAACTAGATACCCCAATGATGATTGTGGCCAAGTTTGGTTCAATTTGGCTTAGTTGTTTCAGAGGAGAAGATTTTGTAAAAGATAACTAAGATTTACGAAAAATGGTTAAAAATTGACTATAAAGGGCAATAACTCCTAAAGGGGTCAACTGACCATTTCGGTCATGTTGACTTATTTGTAAATCCTACTTTGCTAAACATTATTGCTGTTTACAGTTTATCTCTATCTATAATAATATTCAAGATAATAACCAAAAACAGCAAAATTTCCACAAAATTACCAATTCAGGGGCAGCAACCCAACAACGGGTTGACTGATTCATCTGAAAATTTCAGGGCAGATAGATCTTGACCTGATAAACAATTTGATTTCATGTCAGATTTCCTCTAAATGCTTTGGTTTTTGAGTTATAAGCCAAAAACTGCATTTTACCCCTATGTTCTATTTTTAGCCGTGGCGGCCATCTTGGTTGGTTGACCGGGTCACGCCACACATTTTTTAAACTAGATACCCCAATGATGATTGTGGCCAAGTTTGGTTCAATTTGGCCCAGTAGTTTCAGAGGAGAAGATTTTTGTAAAAGTTAACGACGACGGACGACGACGACGGACGACGGACACCAAGTGATGGGAAAAGCTCACTTGGCCCTTCGGGCCAGGTGAGCTAAAAAAGGGGAGTCAATATTCCTCGACACTTCAATACCTTGGATTTTTTACTAAATTCATTGCAAAAATTGTGGAAAGTCTTGAAAGTAGTAGAACAAACAAGGAAAAAACAGCAAACACTGATCTTGATATTGAAAGTTTATGTTCCTGTAGCCCAAAATGAAATTTTCAAGTATTTTCTATCAAAGACATACATTACAGTCAGTTTAAATTGAGCTGTGACATTTTTAATACAAGTCGCATAATGCTCAGATAGGCTGTTTTTAACTACAAATTGACTAAGGATTAAGAATAAAGCAAAATAAAAGATTTCTAATCAACTTTTTTGTCTCTTTAGGTGTCACACCACCAATTATTCCTTCAAATTTAGAACGTATGTGAAAGTAGGCATACTCGGACAAAAAATAGGGCATTTGATGTCATTGTTTACTTAAACTACCCAACAAATTTGCAGAAATGAAACTTTTGGTGAAAGAGAAATATATTAAGACCATTTTGAGCCCAAATTTACTTGTCTATGAGTTGACATTAAAAATTGAGGATTAATGCGCTCCATAGTATACTATTTTAAGATTTCAAGAAAACCAGGGGTTATCTTTAGTGGTACATCCATTCGGAAGGTCTCTTCTTTCTTATATGGCTTTAAAGGTATGCTGAAAATTGGCATGACGAAAGGTGATACCTGTACGATTCAGGACATACCTGGTTTGTAAGAGGTTAAACTTAAGATAAAAAATTTAGAAAGCTATGAAAATTGCAAAATTTGGTTGAACAGAAAGGGACTTTTAATTGGTGGTCTGACACCTTTGACAAGGCTAAAAAGAAAACACCAACAAACAACAGTACACAAAACACAAAATAAACAAGCATTCTGACATTATTGCATGGCATACATAGTCCCCTAGGACCCCTACCATTTAAAAAATCATTGTACTGGAACAAAATGTTAACTTGATCTATAACTTGTCATGGTTTAAACTATATAACAAAGACAAGTCAATATCTTCAAGCATGCATGCCGATTCAAAGTGTGGAAAACTGATTATTTAAGTAAATTTTCGAAGATCAAGGACCATAACTCTGCACAAAACCATCAGACCGGAACAAAATTTCAGTTTGATCTGTAACTTGTCATGATAAAACTATAGACCAATTATCAAATCAATATCTTCAAGTATGACGAAACAAAGTGAGGAAAACTGATTATTTAAGTGAATTTTCAAAGTCCAAGGACCACAACTCTGTACAAAATCATCAGACCAGAACTTAATTCGAACTTGATCTGTAACATGTCATTATGAAGCAATAAACCAAATATTAAATCAATATCTTCAAGCACAAAGAAAACAAGCATGGCAATACATAGTCCCCTACCGGTTAAAAAAATCATTGTAATGGAACGAAATTCTAACTTGATCTATAACTTGTCATGGTGTAAACTACATAAAATAACAAACAAACCTACCACTTAATTCTTCAAACAATATACTAAAGAGAAGGGAAAAAATCCAAAATGTCATTTATCTTAATACAATGTCTTTTAAAAAATGAGTTATTTCCCTTTGAACAGAAATCTATTAATTAATAAGTATTTCATCAAAAATTTAATTCTAGGGAAAGGGCTTTAACTGAACAAGGAGAAAAGCTAAAATCGAACTTGACCTGTAACTTGTCATAATAAAACAATACACCAAATATCAAATCAATATCTTCAAGCATGAAGAAAAAAGTCTGGAAACTTATTTGCCAGACTGACAGACAGATGGACAGACAGACAGACGAACAGAGTGCAAACCTAAAGTCTCCTTCGACTTCGTCAGTAGGGGACTAATAAACAGCTGCGCCACGAGCGCATGATATGCCCGTCGTCTATTGAAAAAAATCATTAAAAAATGTTTCGAATAACGCGAGGGTTGTTCAGGAAGTCATGCTAGGTATATCTTGACTCATTCCTTATTCCTGCTCAATAGGAAGTTTATATAAGAGACAGACAAAAAATTGCTCACAACATGTTTTGTATGTTTTTTACCAAAAAGCTCAATAAAAATTCAATAACTCAAAAATAAAATAAAGAATCATCACAAAAAAGTATACAGATCTTCAGATTAATATAACTAAGACATGTAAAAAGTGTGTAAAGATTTAAGCAATAATCATAAATCGTTTTTGAGATACGGTACGACATGTGAAAAAAACACACCCACACAAAGTCCCGTAACTGAAAAAGTTTTAATCTTATTTTCGCCAAAAAGTATACAGATCGTTTGATCATCATAAGAAACAACTATGTTAATTTTAATAAAATTTGGATAAATTGTTCTCAAGAAATGGTGCGACATGGTCAGACGGACGCCAGACATTAGTATACTATAATAGGTCCCGTCAAAATTTTGACGAGCATATAAAACCTGGAAAACTGATTTGCTGGTCTGACGAATGGACAGACAGACAGACATAGACAGACAGACATAGACAGACAGACATAGACAGACAGACAGACAGACGGAGTGCAAACCTAAAGTCCCCTTCGACTTTGTCGATAGAAAAATAAAAACCTTAAGACTGAGCAACACAAACCCCACCAAAAGTTTGTGGTGATCTCAGGTGCTCAGGAACGGTAAGCAGATCATTCTCCAAATGTGGCACTTGTGTTGCTCATGAATGTAAGTACAAACCCACTGATATGTCTATAATTTAAAGATGCTTGTCAATGGTTGAATACAATTTTGACCTCTTTCATTGAATGGTTGCTGTCCCATTAACATAAATATCCCAAGTTCACTTCATAGTCGAAAACTCTTATTTTTTTAAGCAATTTACATTGTAATGATTGCAATGTTTTGTTAGACATGTTAGTTTGGTAATCATATAGTTGTGTCACATATTTGTTTGTTTTCCATATAAATACATGTATAACAAAAGTAGATGAGTGCAAAATGTTAATCCTGTTAGCTCTTTATTATCTCCCCTTTAAGCATTTTAACATTGTAATGAAACGTCTTGAAAAATTGGTTTATTTATACAATTATACATTTTAACATTGTTAATTGAATTTCATTTGTTTTGATAAAATAAATAACATCTGAACATAACGATTCAATACAATTTGACTATAATATTCACTTACCTTTACTAAACGTGTATTAAATCGACTGGATTTGAATCAAATAAAAACGAACAGTAGATCTTTAAACTGAAAATATAAAATAGCTCAATTACAGTTTCAGATGAATATCGGTTGAACCATTTCTGAATATATTATGTAGATACTTTTTTAGCTTGTATCAAGTAACTTGTCTGTGTCATGAATGAAAGAGATATGACCTTCTGTATATAGTACCATACATAGCTCGGTGTAGGAGTTTTTAGGACAAATTCATAATAGCATGAAGGCCTGTTATTAGCAAGGCTGTCTAATGGGAGTTATTTTTGTGTCATGTCACTGTATTATTAGCCAGGCTGTCTAATGGGAGTTATTTTTGTGTCATGTCACTGTATTATTAGCCAGGCTGTCTAACGGGAGTTATTTATGAGTCATGTCACTGTATTATTAGCATGGCTGTCTAATATGAGTTATTTATGTGTCATGTCACTGTATTATTAGCATGGCTATCTAATTGGAGTTATTTTTGTGTCATGTCACTGTATTATTAGCAAGGCTGTCTAATGGGAGTTATTTTTGTGTCACTTCACTGTATTATTAGCCAGGCTGTCTAACAGGAGTTATTTATGTGTCATGTCACTGTATTATTAGCAAGGCTGTCTAATATGAGTTATTTTTGTGTCATGTCACTGTATTATTAGCAAGGCTATCTAATTGGAGTTATTTTTGTGTCATGTCACTGTATTATTAGCAAGGCTGTCTAATGGGAGTTATTTATGTGTCATGTCACTGTATTATTAGCAAGGCTGTCTAATATGAGTTATTTTTGTGTCATGTCACTGTATTATTAGCATGGCTATCTAATTGGAGTTATTTTTGTGTCATGTCACTGTATTATTAGCAAGGCTGTCTAATGGGAGTTATTTTTGTGTCACTTCACTGTATTATTAGCCAGGCTGTCTAACGGGAGTTATTTTTGTGTCATGTCACTGTATTATTAGCAAGGCTGTCTAATGGGAGTTATCTTTGTGTCACTTCACTGTATTATTAGCCAGGCTGTCTAATGGGAGTTATCTTTGTGTCACTTCACTGTATTATTAGCCAGGCTGTCTAATGGGAGTTATTTTTGTGTCATGTCACTGTATTATTAGCAAGGCTGTCTAATGGGAGTTATCTTTGTGTCACTTCACTGTATTATTAGCCAGGCTGTCTAATGGGAGTTATTTTTGTGTCATGTCACTGTATTATTAGCAAGGCTGTCTAATGGGAGTTTTTTTTGTGTCATGTCACTGTATTATTAGCCAGGCTGTCTAATTGGAGTTTTTTTTGTGTCATGTCACTGTATTATTAGCCAGGCTGTCTAATTGGAGTTATTTTTGTGTCACGTAACTGTATTATTAGCCAGGCTGTCTAATGGGAGTTATTTTTGTGTCACTACACTGTGTTATTAGCAAGGCTGTCTAATGGGAGTTATTTTTGTGTCACTTCACTGTGTTATTAGCAAGGCTGTCTAATGGGAGTTATTTTTGTGTCACGTCACTGTATTATTAGCTAGGCTGTCTAATATAGTTATTTTTGTATCATGTCACTGCATTATTAGCAAGGCTGTCTAAATGTCTAATGGGAATTATTTTTGTGCCATGTCACTGTATTATGAGCAAGGCTGTCTAATGGGAGTTATTTTTGTGTCATGACACTGTATTATTAGCTAGGCTGTCTAATGGGAGTTATTTAAGTGTCATGTCACTGTATTATTAGCCAGGCTCTTTAATGGGAGTTATTTTTGTGTCATGTCACTGTGTTATTAGCTAGGCTGTTTAATGGGAGTTGTTTGTGTGTCACGTAACAGTGTTATTAGTAAGGCTGTCTAATGGGAGTTATTTTTGTGTCATGACACTGTATTATTAGCTAGGCTGTCTAATGGGAGTTATTTAAGTGTCATGTCACTGTATTATTAGCCAGGCTCTTTAATGGGAGTTATTTTTGTGTCATGTCACTGTGTTATTAGCTAGGCTGTTTAATGGGAGTTGTTTGTGTGTCACGTAACAGTGTTATTTGTAAGGCTGTCTAATGGGATTTATTTTTGTGTCACGTCACTGTATTATTAGACAGGCTGTCTAATGGGAGTTATTTTTGTGTCACGTCACTGTATTATTAGCCAGGCTGTCTAATTGGAGTTATTTTTGTGTCATGTCACTGTATTATTAGCCAGGCTGTCTAATGGGAGTTATTTTTGTGTCACTTCACTGTATTTTTAGCCAGGCTGTCTAATGGGAGTTATTTTTGTGTCATGTCACTGTATTATTAGCCATGCTGTCTAATGGGAGTTATTTTTGTGTCACGTCACTGTATTATTAGCCAGGCTGTCTAAATGTCTAATGGGAGTTATTTTTGTGTCATGTCACTGTATTATTAACCAGGCTGTCTAATGGGAGTTATTTTTGTGTCATGTCACTGTATTATTAGCCATGCTGTCTAATGGGAGTTATTTTTGTGTCACGTCACTGTATTATTAGCCAGGCTGTCTAAATGTCTAATGGGAGTTATTTTTGTGTCATGTCACTGTATTATTAACAATGCTGTCTAATATGAGTTATTTATGTGGCATGTCACTGTGCTATTAGCAAGGCTGTCTAATGGCATTATTGGAGTTATTTTTGTGAAATAATTGTGTACAAAAGTAGAAAAAATGAGCATGTGTAGTGTAGCAACACCTGAATACGATGGTCAGATATATCAACAAATAACAAGAGCCTCTCGTGAGCCTCAATATATATGGAAGTGTTTAACGACCTTGACTGGCTTTTCAGCCCTCGCACGGTCGGCTCGGTGCCCGAAGACGATTGTTGAGCATTTAAATATTTTGTGCCGTGGGTCAGGAACGGGTAGCAAAGGACGCCGAATGGAGGCCGCCATCTTGGTTTTGGTGAGTTGATTTTACTTTTTGACTATTTTTGTTGTTCGCTCACCTGGTAAAAAATATGCCATTTTTCTTTTTTTCTTTTTCCTTTATTGCAATTAGTTATAATGGTTAGTTTTGCCTATTTATAGATCGTCTTAAGAGGCATTTTGTAGGTCTAGTACTGATGATATTTTATTGTTTTCTAATTCATACAACACACCAACTTACTCCCTTCATCAGGTGTGATAAAAGCCCAGTGTCACATTATTGATATCCTAGATTTTCAATTCTGGATTCAGCCATGTGATTGATGAGGTCGGACAAATTGATTTTCTTAATAAATAATTCAATGATACAATATACAATTATGGCCCGTTGAAAAGGTGAATATATCCAAAATTGTCAACACGAGAAGGTTATTTCATTGAGGGCGCAGCCCGAAGTGAAATAACTTTTAACTTAAGGGTTGACAATTTTGGATATTCACCTTTTTAACGGGACACAATTCTTTTATTATACCGAACTGACAGTGGAAGGGCATTTTGAACACTTACACTGTAAAGTCTACATTTTTAACCTAACACACAGACTGACTTTTGAAAATACCTTTTTGTGTTCAAAATACTTGAATTTACAACAAAAGTAGAATCTTTTTGTAAAATATTGATGGCCCTGAAAAGGACCGTTTATAAGAGATATCATCGGCTTCTTGCACCCTCAGCTATATTCATGTCTAATGTCTTATTTCCTCGTCTCTCGATGGGCTTCCAGTGTAATGTGAACGCTGTCATTTTGTTTATTTACCCCTGTGACGTCATTTTCATGGGAGATAACTCAAGTACAAATAAACAAACTGAAAAGGTTATTCACCGGTGATGAATAATAGGGTTATTCCCCGCTGGTGTAAGTTTTTAGGGTTATTCGTCCTTCCTAGCAATTGAATGAAAATTAAATGAATTATTCCATGTCACATGATAACATTTCACCCAATAGAATTATTTGAAAATATATGTAAGGTATAATAATACATATTATACAACATTCCGTGTTGAAGGCCTCACTTTGACTGTAACGTGAAGGTACCCAAATTGCACCTATTTTGACAGTTTTTTCAACTACGTTTTTTTATGATCAAGACAAACATTTCCATTTTGTGTTTATTTTGTAGCCGTGTCCTTCTTTATTATATATATACACCAATTTGATTTTCAATTTATATGGAATCATAGAAAAATTGGTCTGAACTAACCTCCAAACCATCAATGATTCTGTCATGAGGAGTACCCAAATTGCATCCATGCTTTAATTTGCATTGTCAAAAGTCGAATAACAGAGCTTTTGTTTATTTATTTCAAATATTTTGAACATTTGGATATTTGTCCATGCTTACTCTTCTTTTTTAAAGAAATGGATACTTGAAACATATTGTATTTGCTAATTTTAAAAAGATGACGTTTTGATGACGTCGAATGGCGACGTTTCAGTACATTTTGCTTTTTCAGTAAACATTTCATCTGTTGATAAATACTGTAAACGTTTTGTGTATATCTAAATATATTTACCTATGTTGAAAGACGTTGTAATTTTATGATCCGATAGTATCATAAAATTACAACGTGTTTAGTCTCTAGGAAATCTTGTAAGATTTCCACTGCTATTTTTGCTAAATAGGTGCAATGCATTTGGGTACTCATTGCAATTTGGGTACCGTTACGTTAGACGAAGAACAACAATAAAAGCAAATAAACAAACTGAAAAGTTATTCACATGATAACATTTCACCCAATAGAATTATTTGAAATATATGTAGGGTATGATAATACATATATTATACACCATTCCGTGTTGAAGGCCTCACTTTGACCTTGAGATGAAGAACAACAATAAAAGCCTTGTTATTTTGCTTTGTGTGTATATCATACATATTTATGAGGTCATAGATTTACAACCTTCATGTACATGTATGACATTAATGACCTCGAAATACATTTTCAAGAAACAATTTCTTTTTATCTATAGATACTGCATCATTTATAAAATACAATTCCTGTAAGGGGTCATATATGCATTTGACTATTCAGTCCAAGTTGATGATTTGTAGAACTTATTTCGATTTTTTTTACTTATTAAAATTTAAAAAACTACGAAATCAACAAATTATTGACATTTCAGGGGCAATAACTCGAAAAAATGATAAATAATGTTTCTAAAAATTCCACAGAAGATAAACCGAGACCTCCAAATTGTCAAATTTGCTTTAACTGTTTTAGTTT
The DNA here is from genome assembly GCF_963676685.1 of Mytilus edulis. NCBI lineage: Eukaryota > Metazoa > Mollusca > Bivalvia > Mytilida > Mytilidae > Mytilus > Mytilus edulis. Next base: position 78,066,735 of record NC_092355.1, on the reverse strand, counting down.
TTAAGATATATAAACCAAAAAATTTCTGAATTTAATAAAAATTGTCATTTCAGAGGCAAAAAATCCGAAACGTGTTGTCAAATTTTTGGAAATTTTACAGGAGATACGAGGATTTGCTCTATCTGCTTTAGTTTTTGAAATAAAAAATGTATAAGCCAAAAAATGTAAATTATCCCTCTGTTCTATTTTAGCATCATTAGCCATGTTTGTTAATGGATTAAATCAACAGATACAATTTTTAAACTACAAATGTAGATGCCCTTAGGAACATTCAGGTAAATTTTGATAGCATTTAGCCCAGTAGTTTCAGGTGAGAAGATTTTTAATTCTTTGACAGCAGACAAGATGATGGCGGAGAAGGTCCCCAAGTGATGGCAAAATTATTGTTAAAGTTTCTTTACCTGAAATCTTCAACACACTACTTATGTTTGAAACATTGAATAAAATGGTTTCCCTTTTCGACACAAAAACAAAATATTACATAAGGCTTAAATTAAAATATTGTTTGTTTGCCCTTTACCGGCCGACCCTTTTAATTCTTTCCGACTGAAAATCATTTATTTGTATTTCCCGCTCAAAACTTATTTACTGGAATCCTCGGGTTTTATCTTATCATGTTATGGTAAGCATTTTGTTTTTATAAATTGAATTTTAAATAAAAATTGGACCTTTCTAAGAATAATGGAAGACCAGTCACCTTCAAGTATCTTTGGTCAAAAGTCCTGGACCTTCCATTGCTTAAAGTAAATTTGACCCCCCTGATTAATATACAACTTGAAAATTTGTATTCATAAACAATTCAATGATAAAATATTGCATACATATCATTATTATACAACATTTTGTGTTGAAGGCTTCACTGCGACTTTGAGATATAGAACAACAATAAAAGCACTGTTCCTTTGCTTTCTGTGTGTGATATTTTGTTGTGCATGTACTGATTTTGTGTCATAAATGGATACCACATACATGTATCATTTGTTGTTCTTATTATTATTTATTGTTTTTCAATGGCAGCTTCAGCAGTACATTGTATGTGCTTTTGGGTGCATGTTTTACAAATTTTTGGTCAGGTGGAACAATTGAATACAGCCATCATAAACGAGTGATGCTGCAATGTGCAGTTAAATACATTGAGTTGAATACTTTTCATCTAAATATGGCACCATTGAACTATATTCTTCACCTTTGGCATTACTAAACTGTAGTTTTATCTTGAAGAACATATATATTAAAACAATAAATACTTAAAAACTATTTGATCAATATTTATATTTGTTGAATAAAAATAATAAAAATTTGTAAGGGTTCCGCGGAACCCAGTGTCTCGCCTACTCTTTCTGTTAATCGCAGGCTCAACAAAAATGAGGAAATAAATCAATAAAATATTCCTCTTGATATTATCTTTAAATTGTAAGAAATGTCTGTCCAAGTTTGGTAAAAATCCAGGATAGTTTATGAATCTAATACTGTTTAAAAACTTTTAACTTCAGACTAAATGTAATGTCAACTGGAAGAAAACTAAATTTCCTTCTAGATACTAGCTTTTGATCATATACAAGCTTCTGTCCAAGTAAATGAAGTTTGGTACAGATCCAAAATAATATCAGCAGGGATGATTCCAGGTGTTTACAAATGGGTCCCTTGAATATCAAATTGGGAATTTTTATCCCAATTGGGAATTTTTTATGCATACAATATAAGACGAAATAATATCATTTTCCTGTAAAAACAGAAAATGAATATTAAGTTAATTTCTTCTGTACACTGATTGAAGAAATTATTGGATTCAGACCAGGGAAGTTGTAATACATGAATATCATTGCATATGATGCACTATCATCTTAACTTTGGTAAAGGAGGCCTATTACAAAAAACATATATACCACAAGTACCAGCTAACATAAACCTATGGCAGGCCCTTTAGCTATTTATTCAAATTTCAAATTATCTCATAAGATATATGATATCTCATATAATATATAAGATTCAGAGATCCAGATAAGCTGCGTATGATCACGCAATACAAATAATAAAAAACCCAATGCAATTGCCCATTGCAGGGTTCAATAACCCAATTAATTCAAAGGAAAACCCATTATATTCCAAAACCATGAGTTCTCCACCCTTTTATTGGCAACCATTTGCGTTGTTTCCCCTTATCTGTTTACAGTCGTCGCGTAAACTATTGTTATTTTTTATAATATTTATAATTGGAAATTTCCTTTCGTTCTAAAAATAGATCCCTGCATCAAGTAGCTGAAATGGGTCCCTGTTAGAGTTTGCCGTTGCTCAACAGGTACACATGTTTTTGAAAACATTTTGATCTTCTCGACGTCTATCCAATTAACGTGTGTCATGCAGTCATATTTTTTTCGCATTGCTCGGGATTTATCATAACATACATTGAATTAAAACGAAAGTGAATGTTCGGTTAAAATATTGAATAGAAGCATGTTTTCTGCTTCTTTTGAAAAGCTGAGGGAAAGTTATGATGATAACAAGACTCAGCCAGTGTTTTTAGGAAGCCGTCGAACACACGGGCGAGTGTGCGTACCTTAACGAGAACATTGCTAATAAAAACAGGGTTTCCTCAAAAAGAAATCAGTTGGAAAAAGTGAAAGGCCAAACACTTGAGGCCAAATCAATTATGACATGATAAAGCATCAGAAACCAAAAGTTCTAATGAAAGACAACTATAAACTATTTTTTGTTTCATTTTACACTGGTCTCAGAATTTATTATATAAAGGTATAAGACGAGTGCCTGTGAATACACATATCCGTTTTATACAGTATATATGAGAAAATACAAAACTGGCAGAAGGTTTGAAACGGAACAAAAATTAAACCTACAATTGCTCCTCAGTGAATAAACCAAATAAAACAGCTAGCAAATAACCCTAACCCTAAACCAAATAAAACAGCTAAACAAAGAAAGAAAGATATTTAAGATGGAACAAAATCTGGGGTTGGTATTGCCTAAATATTCAATATTGTGTTGATGAAAAAACCCAATACAAGATGGAGCTTGCTGGTGAAAAACCCAATTTGATATTAACATGAGGGGTGAATTGGAATTGATAATGCAATCAAAAAACTTTATCACCCAATTATATAAGAAAATGGTGGGTAAAAAACCCAATTTGTGAATTCTTATCTGGAGCTCTGAAGATTTATTTAAGATCTCTTAAAGTATATGAAATATCTTACAAATATGTTTTGTATAAGAGATATCTTATATAGTTCATTGGATATCATATTAAGAAAATTATATGAGATATGTTATAAACTACATGTATAAGACATCTCATAAATTATTTCAGATATCTCGTGAACTATATAAGATATCTTATAAACTTTATAAGATATCTTTCAAACTATATCAAATATCTAATGAACTATTATATAAGATATCTTATAAAGTTTATGAGATATCTTGAAGTTAGATTAAATAGCAAAACGGCTTGCCATATTAACCAGTGAAAAAAATTTAAATATATTTCAACAGGAACATAGATATACTGTTCCCAGATTTCAAATAGAACTGGCCAATTGTTGAATTAAGAAAAGCAATTACAAAAGTATATATATATATATATATGCTTAATTGATAAGTTATTTAAAGCAATTGAACCAGTGAACTTTAAAATTATTTGGATCATTTTCATATCTTTTGAAACAGTTCCATAATGATGACATTGTATTTCAGGGGGGGGGGGGTCTCATTTCATGAATGGTCTATCATCAACATTATTTTCAAAAACGCTCAAACTTTTGTCTTTTGCGGAAAAAAGAGCAAAATATAAAATAATTTCTTTTACAAAACAAGTTTTAATCAACATAACTGGCTCTGTTGGGCGATCTGCTTTTACCATTCAAATGCATTCATCAATGTTATATAAAATTTGCTCTTTGCCGAGGTCTGTTTTGACACCCATTTTGACAAAAAGCATATTTTTGATCAACCTGCTGAGCGATCTACTTTTACGAGACCACATACTCTCATAACATTTTTACTTCAATTGAATCCAGTTGCTAAAATTGTTTACCTCATGTTGACATAATTAAATCGTTGTTAATAAAATGCAATCATAGTCAGCATTTTTATCCGGATTTTACTATGTTTTGACGACAAACTATAAAAATTATAGTTGCCGTAATCGGTGACGGAAACTTTTCCGGAAATACCGATTTTTGTTTTACTTGTATTTTCCTGAATTGAGAATTTATATTGACAAACATTTTTTGGGGCCGCTGGCCGATTTAAGGGCTGTTAAGCGGCCCTAAACTATATAGTGGAATCATCCCTGATCAGAGAGTTCAATTTTAAAAAGCTTAACTACAGAGTGAATGTGTTGTTTCCTGGCAGAAAATCTAATTATAAGTCCATTTAAAAGTAAAATACGAAAAAATGGAATTTTATTTTTTACAAAATTTCCTTCTAGATACTAGCTTTTGATCATTAACAAGCTTTTGTCCAAGTTTGGTACAAATCCAAAGTAGTATAAGAAAGTTATTTAAATTTTAAAAAGTTTAACCGGAGTGAATGTGTTGTTTCCTGGCAGCAAATCTAAGTCCATTCAAAAGTAAAATAAGGAAAAAATGGAATTTTATTTTTACAAAATTTACTTCTGGATACTATCTTATGATCATAAACAAGCTTCTGTCCAAGTTTGGTAGAAATCCAGGATAGTTTAAGAAAGTTATTAAAATTTTAAAAACTTTAACCACAGAGTTAATATTTGTGGACGCATGGGGTCCACCCTCCCCCTTTTTGTGGGAACATCTACATCTACATCATACGACGATCCATCATTACATTGATGACTATACGTCGGCGCATCGCAAACAGACACTTAATAAAATATAATAACTAATTTTGTGCAATAATTCCAACAAAAAAAAAATGTGTGCAAAAACAAAACAAAAATTAACACAAGGAAAACCTTGGTTACATAGGAAATCCCTACTGGAGCATGACTGGAAGTGGACCCCCTCTTAGGCAGTCAGTGGATCCGCCTCTGCTTGTAAACTATGACTATTTAGTATTACAATAGACAATAGACAATATTTTGTTCGCACAAACACATTTACATTAAATGGTTATGGCATACAAAATTAAGACAATAAACTTACAATAGTTAAATTGATTACAATTATATTAGAGTGACAGTGGTATTCACAGCAAAGAAGAAAAAAGGCTATAAATATCAACAGTTAACACATTATTAATGTTCATGAACAATTGAAAAAAGAACACAAACAAAAATTAGGTTGGCATTGCATATTAAAAGAAATACAAGTTATACAGATGTTCTTAATAAAAGACAATCATTAATATACTTTATGGTGATTTTGATAATGACTGGTAGACTGCTATTTAAAAGTACAGTCAAATGCTTAAGTGTTATAGTGGACTGCAATTTAATAAAATTGAAATTAAGATTTTTATTAATATTTTGTATATAGGTATCCCTTAATGATGTATAGCATGGACAGATTGAGAAGAAATGGTATTCATCCTCAATTTCTTGTCTGTTACAGGATAAGCAAATGTGTTTACTTCTTTCAATGTTGGTATAACGCCCTCTTTCAATTGCTAGGGAATGTGCACTTAGTTTAAATTTACTGAAAACTGATCGGTCAGTTTTCATGTTTTGTATTTACATATATCAATATATGGGGGCCTTTTTCTAATTCTTTTAGTATGACAAAAGAAATTTAATTTTTCACATTTATTGATAGAACAATTTATAATTTGATAAGCCTGGTCATAGATTCTTTGTTGGATACTATTTATGTGATATTTTAAATTAAAAGTATCAAAAGTGAGATGACCAAAACCTAATTTATTTAACCAGTCTTTTACAATGTTAACCCATTTACTTGTTTTCTCTACATTATTATATATTTTATGGACTAAAGTGTTAGGCGAGTTTACAATATGGTTTAGAAATTTTATAGCTGAAAGCTGAATTTTAAAGTACAAAGGGATTCTGTTTGTCTCAGTTAAACAGGCTACATTTGTTGTTTTGCACTGTACACCTAAAATTTCTTTAATAAATTTAATATGTAAATGTTCAAATGGATCTGAATCTTTGAACACTTGGCTTACACCCCAAACTTCACTCCCATAAGGTGGTCCGTAAAAGTGGTAACCCGAACCCGGACCCGAACCGGAATTTGCCGGAAATTTGCCGAACCGGAAATCTATTTTACATATATTAAGATCTTTGCGTTGCGATTTTTTCTACTAACGTTTATGCATTTGGTGTATAATTTAATTCTATCTCATGTATGAAAAGATTTCTGTCCAAACATCACTAACAAGCAAAAATTTTAACGTTTATTAATTTCCACCTTGGTAAAAGTGGTAACCCGATCTCGGCAACCTATTTTTCTTTATATCTCTGTATTATATGAATTCTTTAATGGACACTAAGACTTCGTTTGAAGAAAATCATCTTTCATTTTAAAAACACAAAGATTTTTTCCAAGCTGTATAAAACATAACGATTTATTTCATTTCTAAGCGAAAAAGAGGAAAACCGAACCCGAAAGGGAGACCACTCGTTTTTTTAATAGTATGCGTAGTTAAAATGACGGAATAAAACTGTATCGGATTCCGGATGAATTTTGGTATAATAAACCCGGGCTCTCGAAAAAATTTAAGAACTTTGGGGGAAATAGGACTATTGTTCTATAAAAAACAGTAAAAATAACAAAAAGACCAACAATTAAACTTTTAATATATATAATCAAACAAACAAACAATTTAAGAAAGAAAGAAAAAAGTAAATAAATTAAATTAAATAAATAAATAAATAAATAAATAAATAAATAAATAAATAAATAAATAAATAAATAAATAAAAAGTAAATTAATAAATAAATATTTATGATAAATATTCCGCCGAATTGCATATTGTGTATAATTATGAATTACTGAAATTACTGGAAATAACAATATAAGAAAATAAGTTTAAAGAAATTCATAACGGAAAGCTTTCCGCACCCCTAAACTATTTTATTTTTTATTTTACTTTTTTTTTTTTTTTTCTTTTTTTTTTCTTTTATCTTACATCGATCTCAGTTTGGTGTTGTCCCTAACGGAAAGTATAAGCACGCATATCGAGGCTTTCTTATGATTATATAGCTGTAATTTAAACATTTAAATAAATCTTCTGAATTTTTATGTCTCTTGACAAAAGAAAATGTAACTCTCCTGGAGAAAAATAAGCTGCTATATTTGTTACTGTTTTGAATTAAGGAGATCAGGTTGGAATATTGAGACTTAGTCAAGTAAATGTTTTGAGAATGAATGCATATTATGTAACTTTATTGTCTAGTCTGTGATAAAAGTCCAAGAAAGCTCGACATAGGGATCGTGAACAAGGTTAAGTTTTTGTGGTCAAGTCCATATCTCAGATACTATAAGCAATAAGTCTAGTATATTCGGTGTTTGGAAGGACTGTAATGTGTACATGACAAACTGGCTTGTGTCATCTGACCTTGACCTCATTTTCATGGTACAGTGATCACAGTAAAGTTTTTGAGTTTTGGTCATTTTTTCTAATACTATAAGCAATAGGTCAACTATATTTGGTGTATGGAAATATTTTATGATCTATATCAGTCACGCAGGTTCTATTTGACTTTGACCTCATTTTCACGGTTCATTGCTCAGTTAACGAGTAGCATCATAATCGCCCCAAAAATCAAATCCAAATTGAGTTGTCTCCCTTTCGAGTTCGGATGAACTTTTTTTTTTAATTTCCACGATAAAAAGTTTTCGGCAAAGTTGTAAAAACAATTTTTAGTAAAATATGGAAGATTATTACATTCAGGACATAAAATTATAAAGCGTATTTAAAACACTTAGTTAGAGAAGGTTTGGTTAAAGAAAAACTTTCAGGTTCGGGTTACCACTTTTACCGAGGTGGAAATGAATAAACCTTAATTTTATTTTTGTTAGTGATGTTTTGACAAAAATCTTTTCATAGATGAGAAAGAATTTAATTATACATCAAATGCAAAAACATAAGTAGAAAAAATCGAAACGCAAAGTGCATAAAATTCGTAAAATAGATTTCCGGTTCGGCAAATTTCCGGCAAATTCCGGTTCGGGTCCGGGTTCGGGTTACCACTTTAACGACTACCCTCCCATAAAGAGTTATTGGAACAACTAAGGGTGCTATAAACAGTTTCGTATAAAAAACTAGGGGTTATTCCCTGACTAAAAATAACCATGGAGGGAAACCCCTGTTTATTAACTCAATTGGTGCAAAAGTATCATGTTTTTTGTGTTTGATTGTAAAAAATAGTTAATTAGCTTTCAATTAAAACAGGTTGAATGATTGAAATATTTTTAAAAATTAAATTAACTTTACATGTTTTGAGGGGAGACAACTTTGTAAACATCCTGTTTTTTTGGCAGTGAAAATTGAAAACTTATTTGCAGCCACTGTAGCTCTTTTCGGAGCAGGAAACCGTACCCTGAAACAAGATTTTTTTGAAAGGCCAGGTAAAAACCTACAAATTTCATACAGTTTTGATTATGAAAAATGTGCATGGATCATGTCTTCATGTCTGTGCACATGACCTGGTTTCAAGTTTTTTCTGTCAAAATTAGAGCTTTTTTCCCCCATGTTCATTGGATGGAATGTTTTTAATTTATTAAAAGTACACATTATTTTTATTTCATTATAAACTAGAGAACATTCTGATTCCAGTGATATCAAGTTTTATACAAGTATCTTTATTAATCAGTCCACCACTAAGGGTCACTTATGCATGGTCCCTAAAAATGTGACGTCATAGAAAAAAACTGTTGATTGCACCCTTAAAGGGACACATATATATTATAGTGATGTTTTAGCATAGAAAAGTGCATGCGAATGGAGTAAAATAATTCTGAAAAATATTGTACGGCATGTATACTTTAATTTAAAAGCATCAGTTTGGTATATTTAATGCAAATATTACAGATTTGTACATAGCAACCAGAAATAAGAAAACCAGACTCTGCGCGAATATTGAAGTTTTTTGCATCTTTTTGCGACGTCATGATATTTTATTTAATCTCTCATATATTTGAAACCATAGGTTGCACGTTTAAAGTGTAGATATTTTCTACTTTGACCTTTACTACTGATCAGTGTGACATAAATCTTAATTCATTATATTATATATTTGGTACTTTTTATAGTCTTAAAGGTACATGTGCCATTCCTAAGAAAAACACTTTTTCCATATTTTTCTCAACTCAGCTATAACTTAGTTCACATAATACTAGGGACAAAATATATTTCAAGTAACTTTAGTCATGCTTATTTCATAGTTTTTATTCTATTTATTCAAAAGAAACCCTATTTTATGAATTATTTTCTTTGTAAAACTGATGAAAATGAGATACAGGAAATGTTTGGAATTAGCTGGTTTAACTGTTTGCCACTGGCCAATATGTCAGTACTACGCGACATGAGAAAAGAGCTGTATTATCACTATTCGTGGTCACAATCCTTAAAGTAAGACATCATTTTAATCGGTATAGTGTACAGATTCAGAAAAGCTAAGAAATTTTAATATATTGAATATAAAGTTTTGCCTTAAGGGTGCTATAAACAGTTTCGTATAAAAAACTAGGGGTTATTCCCTGACTAAAAATAACCATGGAGGGAAACCCCTGTTTATTAACTCAATTGGTGCAAAAGTATCATGTTTTTTGTGTTTGATTGTAAAAAATAGTTAATTAGCTTTCAATTAAAACAGGTTGAATGATTGAAATATTTTTAAAAATTAAATTAACTTTACATGTTTTGAGGGGAGACAACTTTGTAAACATCCTGTTTTTTTGGCAGTGAAAATTGAAAACTTATTTGCAGCCACTGTAGCTCTTTTCGGAGCAGGAAACCGTACCCTGAAACAAGATTTTTTTGAAAGGCCAGGTAAAAACCTACAAATTTCATACAGTTTTGATTATGAAAAATGTGCATGGATCATGTCTTCATGTCTGTGCACATGACCTGGTTTCAAGTTTTTTCTGTCAAAATTAGAGCTTTTTTCCCCCATGTTCATTGGATGGAATGTTTTTAATTTATTAAAAGTACACATTATTTTTATTTCATTATAAACTAGAGAACATTCTGATTCCAGTGATATCAAGTTTTATACAAGTATCTTTATTAATCAGTCCACCACTAAGGGTCACTTATGCATGGTCCCTAAAAATGTGACGTCATAGAAAAAAACTGTTGATTGCACCCTTAAAGGGACACATATATATTATAGTGATGTTTTAGCATAGAAAAGTGCATGCGAATGGAGTAAAATAATTCTGAAAAATATTGTACGGCATGTATACTTTAATTTAAAAGCATCAGTTTGGTATATTTAATGCAAATATTACAGATTTGTACATAGCAACCAGAAATAAGAAAACCAGACTCTGCGCGAATATTGAAGTTTTTTGCATCTTTTTGCGACGTCATGATATTTTATTTAATCTCTCATATATTTGAAACCATAGGTTGCACGTTTAAAGTGTAGATATTTTCTACTTTGACCTTTACTACTGATCAGTGTGACATAAATCTTAATTCATTATATTATATATTTGGTACTTTTTATAGTCTTAAAGGTACATGTGCCATTCCTAAGAAAAACACTTTTTCCATATTTTTCTCAACTCAGCTATAACTTAGTTCAAATAATACTAGGGACAAAATATATTTCAAGTAACTTTAGTCATGCTTATTTCATAGTTTTTATTCTATTTATTCAAAAGAAACCCTATTTTATGAATTATTTTCTTTGTAAAACTGATGAAAATGAGATACAGGAAATGTTTGGAATTAGCCGGTTTAACTGTTTGCCACTGGCCAATATGTCAGTACTACGCGACATGAGAAAAGAGCTGTATTATCACTATTCGTGGTCACAATCCTTAAAGTAAGACATCATTTTAATCGGTATAGTGTACAGATTCAGAAAAGCTAAGAAATTTTAATATATTGAATATAAAGTTTTGCCTTAAAGGGACAAATATATATTATAGTGATGTTTTAGCATAGAAAAGTGCATGCGAATGGAGTAAAATAATTCTGAAAAATATTGTACGGCATGTATACTTTAATTTAAAAGCATCAGTTTGGTATATTTAATGCAAATATTACAGATTTGTACATAGCAACCAGAAATAAGAAAACCAGACTCTGCGCGAATATTGAAGTTTTTTGCATCTTTTTGCGACGTCATGATATTTTATTTAATCTCTCATATATTTGAAACCATAGGTTGCACGTTTAAAGTGTAGATATTTTCTACTTTGACCTTTACTACTGATCAGTGTGACATAAATCTTAATTCATTATATTATATATTTGGTACTTTTTATAGTCTTAAAGGTACATGTGCCATTCCTAAGAAAAACACTTTTTCCATATTTTTCTCAACTCAGCTATAACTTAGTTCACATAATACTAGGGACAAAATATATTTCAAGTAACTTTAGTCATGCTTATTTCATAGTTTTTATTCTATTTATTCAAAAGAAACCCTATTTTATGAATTATTTTCTTTGTAAAACTGATGAAAATGAGATACAGGAAATGTTTGGAATTAGCTGGTTTAACTGTTTGCCACTGGCCAATATGTCAGTACTACGCGACATGAGAAAAGAGCTGTATTATCACTATTCGTGGTCACAATCCTTAAAGTAAGACATCATTTTAATCGGTATAGTGTACAGATTCAGAAAAGCTAAGAAATTTTAATATATTGAATATAAAGTTTTGCCTTAAGGGTGCTATAAACAGTTTCGTATAAAAAACTAGGGGTTATTCCCTGACTAAAAATAACCATGGAGGGAAACCCCTGTTTATTAACTCAATTGGTGCAAAAGTATCATGTTTTTTGTGTTTGATTGTAAAAAATAGTTAATTAGCTTTCAATTAAAACAGGTTGAATGATTGAAATATTTTTAAAAATTAAATTAACTTTACATGTTTTGAGGGGAGACAACTTTGTAAACATCCTGTTTTTTTGGCAGTGAAAATTGAAAACTTATTTGCAGCCACTGTAGCTCTTTTCGGAGCAGGAAACCGTACCCTGAAACAAGATTTTTTTGAAAGGCCAGGTAAAAACCTACAAATTTCATACAGTTTTGATTATGAAAAATGTGCATGGATCATGTCTTCATGTCTGTGCACATGACCTGGTTTCAAGTTTTTTCTGTCAAAATTAGAGCTTTTTTCCCCCATGTTCATTGGATGGAATGTTTTTAATTTATTAAAAGTACACATTATTTTTATTTCATTATAAACTAGAGAACATTCTGATTCCAGTGATATCAAGTTTTATACAAGTATCTTTATTAATCAGTCCACCACTAAGGGTCACTTATGCATGGTCCCTAAAAATGTGACGTCATAGAAAAAAACTGTTGATTGCACCCTGAAGTATCAAATAATTTTTCAAGCATACTGCAGGAATTATCTTAAGAGACTGTTTACATGTGTTGTGTGGAACTAGGACCACTGCTGCACCAGCTGGGACCAGCATTTCAACTTGCACATCTTATTTTAACAAACTTCTTTGTATATTCACAACATATTGGATATATCTTTGAGTATGTTTGACATAAACCGTCTATTCTTACCATTTCTTTCACAATCGTTAGGAAACATACTTTGACAGGGAGCGGGAAGCTATCTACTATGCATAATATACATCTCGTGTCATGACTTGTTTCCGGAAATTTTTCTGATAGGATTTTTTAGTAATATGAAATATGAACATTTTAATAAATTTTAAGTATATGAAAAGGAAAGAAAGTGATTTTCTTTTAGCTTTTAGATCTTTTTATCATATCACGAAAGGCGAACTATTTTACATTTTACTGCTGCAAATCTATTATTCTTTTTATCAGTGCGAACTTGAGTGTAGCAACTTATTTTACAACATTGTCTTTTAAGAATGAACTATTTTACTACATTGTAGTGGCGGATCCAGAGGGGGGGTTCCGGGGGTGCGCACCCCCCCCCTTTATTTTGGCCGATCAATGCATTTGAATCGGGACATATGTTTTGCACCCCCCCTTTGCCCTGGGCTAGCACCCCCCCCCCCCCCCCCCCTTTCGAAAATTCCTGCATCCGCCACTGCATTGTCTCTTAAGAATGAACTATTTTACTACGTAAACATATATAATCCCATTGTATATATGTCCGGTAACTAGCCTAACAATTTTAAACGCAACTAAGAATACATACAACAAGATATATGCGAAACTACAAAAGTGATCCTGTATATAGCGGTGGAGGATGGAACTATCCGAATTATAGTGTAAATATATTTAATTGATCCAACTTTTTGTGTACTATACATATGTGGATACCTATTTTTCTTTTCTTTTTCTTTTTGGGCTGCTTGTTTGTTATCTATATCAACCACACTTGTAATAAAATGCATTAGTATTAAAAAAAACCAACATACTATAGATTCTTTATCTACGTATTCTTTAAGAACTTAAATAGTTCTCGTTTAACTTTTTTTTTTTTTTATCTCATTGTTTGTATTGTATTATGAAAAAATTATTGATGTTGTAATGTTTATGACCTTTGGGGCCCATAATTGGAAATAAAAATATCTTATCTTATCTTATCTTATTCCTACTTGTATGGTGGTGGGTTTTGTTTTACATGCCTTAACGGTGTGGTTGTCCTACAAAGGATGTGAAGATTTGGAAGAAGAAGAAGTAAGTAAGACAGATGTTGATCCAGGGGTACGTAGAGGGCGTGCGCTACACTTTGATCGTCATAACAGTTTCTCATTGTTCTCACGAAATATATGAATATAAAAACGTAAAAAAAACATTCCGCTGTAAATACATATTATAAAATGAGACTCCTCATGGACAGTGGCGTAGCTTGCATGTATGCTCAGATGCTCAAGCATCCACATCATTTTGACAACAACAAAAAAATAAGAAAAAGAAAAATAAATAAAATAAATGTAATTGTGTGTTTGTAGCAGATACACGGAGGTATCCGAATGTAACAATGGTGAGGATATGAGAATAGCGTCTAATCATTTCCGAAGTAGTATATATGGTCTTTCCTTAAAGATCAGTCAGTTTATGTAACCAAGATGGATAAATCTCAGAAAAGTCCTCTAGACACTATCGTAAAAGGCTAAGTCCTATCGCGTCTTCGGCTACAACAAGCGAAGCCAGAGGATGATTATACACAGACCTGCGGACATGTTTGGTCTGAAATTAAGCTGAACGATGACATACTGTATAGTAAACTACTAGTTCAAAACTAAACCATCATATCCTGATATCGTTTTTCTGTGACATGAAAGACGACGTGAAATAAACTCTACTAGTATTCATAATGGATATTGATTATACATGGGCTTATAAATGCGCTTTTCCATCTAGGTACAAATATTAATCTTATATTCAACAAAAGAACAGAGCATTGTCAAGAATCAGTCCGGTCGACATTGCGCATGCGTGAATTCAGATTCCCTACATGGAGACAATCGTTATATAGAAGTTATATGGAAAATAATCTTTTACAGACGATATTCAATTTTCTTCTCGGTTCTTTTCTTAGCTGTTGTGATCACCAGAATCTTTAATGTATCTTCTTTTTAATGATATAAATTACTTTAATATAATGTTTAAACTTCATGCAACAAATTTAGATTTTTCATACAGTGATGTCAAATTGCTTACATTTGCCGTTATTCTTACAGAAAATGTCATTTTTAGGGAAAAGTGGTCAGCTTTGAAAAAATAAATAAAATACTTGTACTGATGACATTCCTGGGCTGTTGTGACCAAGAGAAAGATGAAAAGTTATAGTTTAATGTGGTGTAGTTTATTTTTAAATTGGTTATTGTCTACTTGCACCAAATTTGATTTAAAAGTAGGCGATTTTAAGTTTTTATCCTATCAATTTCTATTTGACAACAGGATACATTGTTTGTGTAAACAGATAGTAGCCTGTTACACAATCTTGTTTATAAAGTCATGAGACGTAATAATTCACATGTGATATAGTGTAAACGACGTGTTGTATTAACTTGGTTTAGGGCTGAAGAAATAATATGATTTTTTTTTTAATTTATTATTGAAGTTAATTATATATTCAAAGTTTTGTTTATGTTTGTTATCGCGTGCTTATAACCAATATTAAATAAAGTACGAGAATGCAATCGTAATCTAAAAGTTAACGCATTGTACTAAATAGATGCACGTTCAACTGAGTGTTTTATCAATACACAATCACATTTTTTTAATTAATGGGATTAAATTGTTTCTTTTCATATTTGGTAAAAAAAAAAGTTCAGCAGTATAGCTGTATGATTACAGATTGTCAATTAGACAACTCCCCCAGTGACTAGTTGCATTTTAACTGGTCCTTTTGACTGTTTTTCGTAACAATACTTGTATAACCTTTTTTAAGGATATTTTCTCACGATTTGAATACACAATCATAAAAGAGAACAATTCCATTCCGTCGCAATTTAGCAGTGCAAAAAACAGCATATAGAATACACCACTGAACTCGACCACTTGATACCGCAAGTTAAAATCAGATAATAGAGTTTTCTTCAAAACCAAGTTTCTGTTATTAATTTCTTAAAACTAAATATACGAATAATGTGTGCGCACAATACATTAGAAAGTTAGCACCTTTCAAGACACGTTTTACCATGATGATAAAAATTTACATTCGCCGTCAAAAAGAAACTTGTTCGGATGACTAAAATAATCGAAACTAACATATGTATCTAAATACAACAGTATTCTTGTATAAAATGAAAATAAACTGCTGTTTTAACATAGAATTGCCTTGTCATTTTTTTTATCCCAAGCTCTTCAACTGAATTAAAATTCATTGAACCGAAACAATATTAAATAAAAAGTCAATAATTTCTTCACAAAACGATAAAGATTGTTAGCTTTGAACAGGTACTTGTATGACAATTAACATGTCAGCTTCAGGCTATATACCTGTGGATACTCGAGGTGGATATATGGTGGTAACGATGCTGGAAGCTTGTATTATTTTATTAAAAATAAGAAAGGGTCAATAAATATTACATTTCCGAGATTTTATTTTCAGACATGATTTAAGTTTGTTGTCATAACGTAGATACAAACAAAATGTAGAGTCTGCTTTTGAAATGACGCTTTCTCACTATCTTCGTGCAACCGTATAAGTTACTGTATGGCTTTTATCAATAAGCTAAACCCATATCGTATAGTAGCTTTATAACTTTAATAGAATTGAGAATGGAAACGGGAAATGTGTTATAAAAAGAGACAACAACCCGTCAACAGAGCAGAAAACAACCCATATTTTATCTTGTGGATAGCAAGAAACGACAACCTCATAATTACAAGTACATTGTAATTTGTTCCTGACTTTATAAAACAGAACTAGAAACCGTGGCATTCGGCGGGGTTAAAAATGTTTGTGAGTGCTCAAATTTATCTGTGGTATAAAAGCACAACACAAGACCAAACTGTTAAAATTAGTAGGAAAATGCTTCCCTGTACATTGGGCACGAAACTTATCTACAAAATACAAAAGATCTAAAGTACCGATTTGAAAATAAGTTATCTACCAGTACACATCGAACATACATATTAAAATAAAACAAATGTGATATGCTTGCCAATAAGACAACTGTCCACCAAAGTTCAAACGAAAAAAAGTAAAATCACAAAAATACTGAACTACGAGGAAAATTCAAAACGAAAAGTCCGTAATCAAATAGCAATATCAAATGATAAAACACATCAAACGAATGGATACATGTAACACCTGCCATATTCCTGACTTGGTATAGGTGGTCGTATTCAACTATAGACAACCGTACGGTCTTCACACTGACATTGAAGAAGAAAAAAAACATACCGTACGTATA
Organism: Mytilus edulis; assembly: GCF_963676685.1. Taxonomy (NCBI): domain Eukaryota; kingdom Metazoa; phylum Mollusca; class Bivalvia; order Mytilida; family Mytilidae; genus Mytilus; species Mytilus edulis. The sequence goes on along the minus strand of NC_092355.1, from coordinate 78,049,790 downwards.
GTCTGATATAAAAAAAAAGCCCCAACATTAAAAAACATATGGAATTATTCAATTGAGAAAACTAACGGCCTAATTTATAACAAAAGAATCTACGAAAAACAAATCAGAACTCGCGGAATTGTGCTGTTATCCTCACTCAAAGTGAGTGTAAATTTAATAATTATTAACTGTCAATGAATTTTAAAATTGAATTAAACGACAGACATTCCGAATTCTCGAGGTACCTGTTATATATATACACATAAAAAAAGATTAAAAAAAAAAGAATCGTACGACCTTTGGGCCAATTGTGTTAGTTGAAGTAAAATTTCAAATACATTTCAGTCATTTTGATCAAGGAGATTTAATATAACCTCCTTTGTTTGATGATCAATCCATTTTGAATAAGAAAATTTAATTTATTTATATGCATTTTTCATTTAACAATTTGGGTCAAACATCTTGCGCCGTTTTAATGTTTCAACTAGGACTAATACACTAATTCAGTAGTCCCCGGTTTCAACAAAGATCGGAACTCCGGCCTTCAATTAATTTTATGAATTGCACCAAAATACAGAAAACATGAATCAAAATTATTTTAGCGTTAACATCTGGTATTGGTTTTCACTGAAGTTATCTTTACAGACCATTTTATACACAAAATATCAAACCATAGGCCGCCTCAGGCGTATATCCAAACACACCCATTGTTATCAAATTGAGTTATCTCCCTTAAACCGGCAATGGTTGTTCATATTTTATCTATCCAAGATATAATAAGGGAAATAACTAAAACAAATTAAAAGATAAAAGCTTAAGACCAATTGCAATGGGATTTCCATTATAATTGTTTTATTCAAGGGGCATAGTTGGTTAAATATATGAGATCAGAACTTTTTTCCTCAAGTGTCAAAGACATTGCTGATGATATAAGTTTCACAAAAATCTGGCAAGAATTTACACATGACAGGGCTAACAAGATCGGACGGACAGACACCCGGTAATTTCAAGTCCACTGCAACGCGTGAAGACAAGTGATAAAAAAACCCATGAAGAGGCTCAAATTCCAGGAAAGAGGGGTCACTTCTGTTTCTACATTCCGACGTTCCATATACATAAGTGCAGCGCTGTAATGTGTCCATTTTTGAGATTTCAAATATAAGATTGGATATGAAACTTTGACATCAAATATTTCCTATTGAATGATGGTAGTTACGACAAAAATATAAAATTCTGTTAGAAATATATATATTGGTGGGTATTTTGAAATTAAACAAAAATCTAGCCAATGACGGAATGTAGGGGTGACATATATTTCTGCCTGAAATGGTTCCAACGGCGACAATTACGCATCCACATCATTTGAACCCTGGCTACGCCACTGATGGAGTTTTTGATTATGCGATTCATATTGCGGCAAAACAAATTGTGATTATGTACTTACTTGGACACCCCCCTGAGGGGCCTCCATTATGTATTAGATAAAATACAAAGGTAATAAAGAAACAGGCCGGTAACAACCGTTGCCGGATAGTTTTCTGCACGGGTAGTCAGGTCAAGGTCCGAGGCGATAGCCGAGGACCTTGACCTGACTACAAGTGCAGAAAAACTATTCGGCTGGTTGTAACCGGCCTGTTTCTTTTGTTACTTTTGTTTTTTATCTGACTTGTACGACGTTTCAAGAAAGTAATGATACTTTTAGCAATACTAAACATTTGAGAAACTTAGATAGCCATAAAGCAGTAAATGTAAGTTATAGTGTAAACACATTTTATTTTCATTTCCCTTCAACCGAGATTTTTTTCAAGAAAAAATATCAGGAATCTAATAATTTGATAAAAAAAAAAAACAAAAAAAAAACCATTTCAAGTACAGAATAAGAATAAGAAGAATAAGAATATTTTATTATTCCAATCAAGGGCCCTTGATGGGCAGCATAACATGTACACATAGAACAATACATCATGATTTGTAACAGAAAAACATTTTTATATAATAAAATGAAACATTAAAAAAAAAGTTCAGACAGGTGTTATTATCTTCATTTTATAAAATCAAATACATTTAGTTCCAGGCAGGATCAGAACCATAAAATCATTACAATTATCATTGTTATTACATACATTAATTAACATTTCGTCTAACATCTAGACATGTAATAATATAGCTCCCTAAATATTTAAGTACAGACAAATTTTCATTAGTAAATATAACAACAAAAAAATGGCCTCATTTGAAAGATGTATAAAATTAGGACAAATACAGTTTATCTCCTTGAAAAATATCTCCCTATCACTTTTGTATGCTGGACAACTAGTTATAAAATGTTGTTCAACTTCAACCAGATTTAGAGTACATTTCTTACAAAGCTTTTGATTTCTTTCTATGTATAATGTTTTATACCTGTCTCTTTCTATTTTGAGATCATGTGCACTGATTCTAATTTTACATATGGCACTTCTCAATTGAAAACTGTTTAAAGATAGAAGATAAATGTTGTACACATTTAAGACTTTTTAAAATGCAACTTCGTAAAAAAGTAAAATATTAAAGAAATAGTTTAGTGCATGGTAAGTAAGATAACGTTTGATTTTTATGAATAAAACGGAAAGCGAGGAGGGGGAGGGGGGGGGGCTAATTCATTTAAAATAAACAGGCTGTGATCTTTATTTTTGATGAAAAAATGCAGGATGTGCCATTCCATCTACCTTGAAAAAAAATCGTAAAAATCGCGCATTTGTTGCAAAATACGTGAATTTAATATGCAATGTTGGGGGTCCCAGGGGTTGGAACAACCTTTTTTTTGACGATCAATGCATTTAAATGGGGACATAAAGTTGAACCCCCCTGTTTTGTCCTGGATTTAGACCTGGATCTGCCACTGATATAAATTCGATATTACAATCAGGGACCTATATAAGTCCTTGTTACAATATAAAGGTATCAAAAGAATGAATTTCCTACTTCATTGGTGAATGAAATGTTTATGAAAAAAAATGATTTTGTCTTAATATTCACAGGCACTTGTCTCAGAAAAAAAATTTCCTATATACCTTATTATAATAATAAGGTATATAGGAAAAAAAAATTCTGAGACAAGTGCCTGTGTTAATATTATATATATTCAGGCATATACTTTGGTTTTTTTTAAATTCATGCTCGTCTCTAGATCTGCACTCGTGTTGATCGGGATTAACACGTGTTACTATATGATCCAATCGCAGCTTACCGCCCAAAATTGATGACATAAGTTGAATGATTTTCTTCTAGATTTCCTGTTTATTTGGACGTGTATTACCAGCCGGGAAGCCACGGAACGAATCGATCAATCAGATCATTGGATGTCAAAATTCGCGGGCAAAGTGGAGATAATCGGCAATTATCTTATAGGTGGCGCTGTTTCGAAAACAAAACAAATCTCTCGCTAGCGTCAACAGTCGGTAATACGATGATTACACGTTACTACCTTGTAATCGTGCCTGTTTGTACGTGTTTTTTTAAAGATAAATGTCACAGAAACCAGACTGCACAGCTGAAATGTTATTTGTTTTGGAAAACATTGAAATTCAAGTCGTTTTCTCGAGTCAATTTTCCTTTGACTTCTGTGTCTAAATTTATGGCGGGTAAAAACCCAACCTAAATTTAACTGGCACACTTGCATCCCCCTAAACCAATCAAATGGTAGAAGCTAAAAATAAATGAATTATATATAAATGCATCAGGGAAACCTCAAAACTACCCAGCATTCATCCCCAGCTTCCGCAATTTCACCTTCAGAAAGCAGTTTCAAGATTACAGATATTTTCCATTATTGCACCCGTTTTGAACCATTTATAACACCGTTTTTATAGGTTTCTTTACAGATACAGTTTACCTTAAGATAAATATATAATATATTATTATTTTTAGATGTTTTAAGACAACAAAAAACATTCCCTTACCCATTTATTAGCGAGGTTACCCCACAAACCCGTGGCTGAGGCCGTGAGGAGATAGTAGAGAGTTTGAAAGCGAGGCTGAGAGAAAGAAGACGTCTGAAAGATCCTGAGAGAATTATTCGATTATTCCAGTGTTTAGTCCATATATTCCCAATTGTATTATATCCGTGTCACACCCTGTATAGTGCACTTAAATATTTATAAGTTTTTCGTCTAAAATAATAGTAATTTTTGACATTTTTAAGGTTTTAGTTTTTCATTTTTGTTTAAACTTCGCGCCCGGGGTCCGCCATCTTTTCCCGTGCTGAAGACACCTGGTAAATACCAGTTGTACAACAATATAAAACCTATGTCACTTGTTAAAATCAGAGGCAACTGTTTTAAAATAAACTTGGGTGATGCCAGAAATAAAGATTGTAAAAGAAAAGCTGTCCTAATTTCCGATAGCAAAGGAAAATACATCCAACAAGAAATCTCAACAGAAAAATTTCTGGATCTTACAATTATTTCTCATCCAGGGTTACAAATAGATAATACAAATTTTATCTGGTCCACATTGAAAAGAACTATTAAAAAAAAGGAGAAAGCTATTGTATTTTTATGGATTGGGACTTGTAACCTTACAACAAAAACCGACAAGTATATTCAGCTGACCAACGATACCCCAAAATATCACAGTAAAATTGATGACATAGCTAACAGGTTATCAGACTGGAAAGCACAAATCCAGGCACGCTATAAACATACAAGAGTCATAATACTTGAGTGTCCACCCTACAGTATTGTAGCATACAACAAAGCAAACGGTCACCCAAACCCTGAGGAAGGGAAGGGACAAACTGCTAGGCTAGAGCAACAAATCTACTACCTAAATACACTTATCAGGAACATCAACAACAAAAACCTGAAAGTTACAACAAAAACAAAACAAAGTAAAGTGGATTTAAACAACAACCCAGCAGAATCTGACAAAGCAGGCACGACCAAACCAAATCGATACACCTCACCAAACTTCTCATCCGACGTTTTACGTCAAACAAAGTATCAAAAACAACAAACTAAATACTACGTAGACTATAAGGTATACGCAGACGGAATACACCCGGTTCCAACACTGGCAAAACTTTGGCTAAGAAGAATCTGCCAAAGAATTATACAACTCTGCTATTAACAGTTTTAAACCGAGCAAGGCTCAAGCTTGCTTACAAAACAAACATCATTTAGTATTAACAGTTTTAAACCGAGCAAGGCTCAAGCTTGCTAACAACAAACATCATTTAGTATTAACAGTTTTAAACCGATCAAGGCTCAAGCTTGCTAACAACAAACATCATTTAGTATTAACAGATTTAAACCGAGCAAGGCTCAAGCTTGCTAACAACAAACATCATTTAGTATTAACAGTTTTAAACCGAGCAAGGCTCAAGCTTGCTAACAACAGACATCATTTAGTATTAACAGATTTAAACCGAGCAAGGCTCAAGCTTGCTAACAACAGACATCATTTAGTATTAACAGATTTAAACCGAGCAAGGCTCAAGCTTGCTAACAACAAACATCATTTAGTATTAACAGTTTTAAACCGATCAAGGCTCAAGCTTGCTAACAACAAACATCATTTAGTATTAACAGATTTAAACCGAGCAAGGCTCAAGCCTGCTAACAACAAACATCATTTAGTATTAACAGTTTTAAACCGAGCAAGGCTCAAGCTTGCTAACAACAGACATCATTTAGTATTAACAGATTTAAACCGAGTAAGGCTCAAGCTTGCTAACAACAGACATCATTTAGTATTAACAGATTTAAACCGAGCAAGGCTCAAGCTTGCTAACAACAGACATCATTTAGTATTAACAGTTTTAAACCGAGCAAGGCTCAAGCTTGCTAACAACAGACATCATTTAGTATTAACAGATTTAAACCGAGCAAGGCTCAAGCTTGCTAACAACAAACATCATTTAGTATTAACAGATTTAAACCGAGCAAGGCTCAAGCTTGCTAACAACAGACATCATTTAGTATTAACAGATTTAAACCGAGCAAGGCTCAAGCTTGCTAACAACAAACATCATTTAGTATTAACAGATTTAAACCGAGCAAGGCTCAAGCTTGCTAACAACAAACATCATTTAGTATTAACATATTTAAACCGAGCAAGGCTCAAGCTTGCTAACAACAAACATCATTTAATACAACTCTGCTATTAACATCATTTAGAACAATTCTGCTATTAACAGATCTAAACTGAGCAAGGCTCAAGCTTGCTTACAATAGACATCATTTAGAACAACTCTGCTATTAACAGATTTAACCCGAGCAAGGCTCAAGCTTGTTAACAATATATAGATTCAGATTCAGATTCAATAGTTTATTAGAGTCTCACCACATACAACATGATTAAAACAAGATACAATTATAAAATTAATTATACAGTAAACATAGTTAAAACAATTAAATACATGTATGTGCCATTCTTAAAAGAATTATGAGAGACTATTAAAATACAAATAATACTTATTCATTTTATAAAATACTACAAATACAGTAGTTAATGATATAAAATACTGTTTCTCCTTGTTAAAATGTTATTGCAGGTTTTGGCAACAATATTACAAATATTGGTATTTTTAAACATATATATAAATTTTTCTTCATCAGACAAGTTTAAAAACATATCATTATGACACAATATATCAATAAAAAGAGCATGTCTTAGATCTTCATACAAGGGACAATTTAAAAGTACATGTTTTTCATCCTCTAAAATATTGCAGTTAAAACAGACTCTTTCGTCTAGATTTTTTCTTTCATATCGACCAGTTTCAATTTTTAATGGTGCTACACCACATCTAAACTTTGAAAAAGCACTACGATGGCGCAGTGGCATTTTTTGTAGCAAATATTGCTCAGTGTTATAAGTATGTTTAAAAAGTTTATATGTTCTCAATTTACAACCAGTACTATATGAAAAAATTCTGGTACACCAGTCTTTTTTATATTTATCAAACATTTTCTCTTCTAACTGAGATATACTATAACTATCAAGAAAATTTTCATTTATTTTACAATATCTTTCAAAATCAAATGATTTCAACATCTCCATAACTTTGTAGCACCAATTTTTTAATTTACAACTACCTTTCATCACTGACCATTTAAAAACTTTATAATTAATTCTATTATTGTCCATTTTTGTACATTTGGACCAGTGTCTAAAAATATTTATCCACTGTTTAACACATGGTGGTTTCCAGCCCATGTCACCTGACACAGCATCGTTTGGGGTATATTTACCCACACCCATGTAGAAACGCATGGCGCGATTCTGTACTGCAGTGATGCACGAGAAATCTCTCGTGCCCCAAATAGACGAGCCATAATTTATGACTGACCAAACCATCGTATCAAATAGCTTTGTGTAGATATTGTGCTGAAAACCACCATGTGCTTTACATTTAACAATAAGTAAACCTAATGCCCTACTTGCTGACCTGGCTACAGCTTTTGCCATTAATTGGTAGTCTAAAAACTCTGTTAACAATAAACCTAAGTATTGGTAATTTGAAGCATACTCAATATTTTCATCATTTAAACTAAAATGAAAATCTGATCTGGCTATAGAAGGATTTCTAAAATGTATAACATTTGATTTTCTCAAATTTACTTTTAAACTATTTTGATTACACCATACATTTAAAACATCTAATAATTTTTGTAAATCCTCAGCATTTTCTGCTAATAAAACTATGTCATCGGCATACAGCAAGATAGATAATTTTTCACCATCAATATTAATACCAATGTCTAACAATTTTATATCATCAATTAAATCATTAATAAATATATTAAACATTACTGTTGACAATACACAGCCTTGTTTTAAACCAGTATTTACATTGAACCATTCAGTCATGTTACCATTTAATCTGACACTGCATTCTACATTAGAATAAATAGCCTTTAAAGCATACATAAATTTTGTACTAACACCCAATTTTCCTAATTTATTAAATAACAAAACTCTATCAATAGAATCATAGGCTTTCTTAAAATCAATGAAAGATACAAAAGTTGACAGCTTACATTTTTTTCTAGTTTCAATAACAGATGTTAATGTACTGATATGATCTATTGTACTTCTACCTTTAATAAACCCGTTTTGTTCATCATTTATTATATCCCTATTGTCTAACCACTCAGTTAACCTTTTATTTAAAACGCCACAATAAAGCTTATATGCACAAGGTGCTAAGGTAATACCTCTATATGATAATGGATCTCTAGGATCTGTAGTTGAACATTTAGGTATAGGAGTAATAATACCTTTGTTCCACATATTTGGAACTTTGCCAAATTTAAAACAAATATTAAACAATTTAGTTAAAGTAAAAATAACTGCATAATTTTTGCATAATTCTGCCTGAATACAATCTACACCTGGGCTTTTCCCATTTTTGGCTGCCATTGCTACCTTATAAACTTCATCAAAAGATATATAATCATCTAAATCATTACAAACAATATCATTCTTTACAATTAAATTTTCAACACCAAAATTATTGTTGTTATCTGGATCGGAATTCAACAAACCATGAAAACTGTCTTTCCATTTTTGTAAAACATCGTCAATGTTATTTGTAACGGATCCATCACTTCGCAACACCTCATTTGGAATTTTCGATTGTCTGTCATTACCAATACCAATATTGCCTATTTTACGCCAAAATTGTCTTGGATCACTTTTGTTTAAATTTACAAGTTCCTCTTGACAACTGTGCCAATATTGTCGTTTACTTTGTTGAACTTGTTTATCAAATTCTTTTCGCTTATTAACATACATTTGTCGTAAATGTGTGTTACTGTTAACTTTGGTACAATGTAAATACTGTTTTTCTGCTAGGCATACCTGATTCCATTTTACAGTTAGTTCATCGGTCCACCATCGTTTTTTAAAGCGGCGCTTTTTGTTATTTACACTGTTCATAATTTTTATCTTTTTGTCTAATTTATCATTCATCTCATTATGTATAACATTAATAAATTCATTATATATATTATCTAATTCAACTTGAATTCCATTACAACTTTCTATATTTGCAATACATGAATTAATAAGAGTAATACTATTTTCATCATTCATCCAAGTATCAGGAATATTTTTCACATTATAAACAATATGATTACTTCTATTATCATGAATATTTACACTTTGCTTATTGGTATTTTCACATATTGCAGTTTCAAATTCCCAGCATAAAACTGAATGATCCGGGATATATTTTGGCTCTATTGATCCTGTTGTTAAACTTTTATTTGCCAGGTCACTTGCACGAATGACTTCAAATTTTTTAAAACTATTTATATTTTCAAATGGGGTAATACAAAAATCAACTACTGAAGATCCTCTTGTAGATACATACGTGTAATCGTTACTTATGTGATTACGACCATTCAGAACACAACAATTAACATTTGATAAAAATTCACAGAAAATTTCTCCGTAGCTATTTGCCTTAAAATCAATTACTTCACGTTCAGGCAAATTATCTACCCCTGGAATATAATCCTCCATATCTCCAATCCTGCTATTAAAATCCCCACAAATATAAAACGGACATCCATTCGGAATAGAGTATATTTGAGACATAAGTGTATCAAAAAATTCATAAGCATTTGTTGAACGTGCAGAAAATTCAGGCGGTAAATACACAACACTAACATAAAATTTATTACTATCGTTGTTTTTTTCTACAAATTTTATCCAGATTATCCCATCCGTTGACTCGTCTTCAATATCAATGTTGAAAGTAGTTAGTAATTCCTCTTTCACTAAAAGGCCAACCCCGCCTGAGCCTGTCTTTGCACGGGTATGAATTAGCTTGCGGTTGTTACCATACCATTTATAATTATCAATGCAAATACTATGATTCACCAAATGTGTTTCTACTATCCCTATCATATGAAGATCTAAGTTCTTTAAACATGCATCAATTAAAATATTTTTGTCACTATTTACATTCTTTGACCATCCATTTATGTTCCATAACCCGCATCGGTATTACCATGTCCTACCACGAACAGGGGCGCACCATTGATCTCTTTGATTGTTTTGTGTTTTTCTCTTACTAACATTGCTTTTAGCTGTAGAACCATTCTGTCTATACCCTGACCCACGGGAGTAGTTTTGAGTGTAACTTTCATTGTAGTTGTCTTTCCTATAGCTGTCATTTGAATCATTTTTATTAACATTTACAGTTCCCCGTTTCTTAATGTGACCTGAAACCGATACAAACTCCTCTTCCTTCCCTACTGCTTTCAAGAGATTATAATTGTTCCGATCTATCAACCTTTTTTCGTAGGGTATGTGGTTTTCAATGTACACGGATCTGTATTTGACTGTTTCTCTTAACACCCTTTTTACCTTCATTACAGATTGTTTACTGTTCAAGTCTCCGAATTCAATTACCACAATACCAGGCCTTGCTTCATTGTAACTGGACTTACGTTCAACTGATTTAATGTTTATGTTTTGGAGTTTCAATCCGTCCTTGACCATCGTTTCAATGCGTGACCTTAAGGCGGTGTCATGTGAATTTTCGTTCTTGTCACACGGAAGATTTTTCACTACTGCGATAAATACTTTACTAGTGTCTTTTTCTTCTTTTTTACTCAAGCCTTTTTTGACAATTTCACTATATGATTTATCTAATTGCTCATATTTTTCTTTCATAGTGTCTAATTCTATCTTTAGTTCAGAGCGAACCTGTTCGACCTCCCCTTTTATCCGGTCTGTTATTACAGTGTTAAATTTAACAGTTAGTTTGCGTTCAACATTACTTTCAATATCACATATTCTCTTTTCAAGTCTTTCTGCCATATTATCAAGGTTGTTTGATAGTTTACTGATCATTGTTATCAATATATTGTTTTCATTTATATATCATTTAGAACAACTCTGCTATTAACAGATTTAACCCGAGCAAGGCTCAAGCTTGCTAACAATAGACATCATTTAGAACAACTCTGTTATTAACAGATTTAACCTGTCAGTAAACCTAGCTTTAAAATCAATCTATCTAATACCTATATCAAGTACACCAAGATTTGAAAAGCAAGATTTTTACTTGCCTTTATAACACCATAGTGAACTTAGAACATTCACCTACAATAAAGACTGTCACCAAAACTTACCATTGTGCTTACATAGCAAGGATATAGCTTGCTGGCCACAATTTCCTATATCAAGTACACCAATATCTAAAAAGCAAGATTATTACTTGCCTTTGTAATACCATAGTGAACTTAGAACATTCATCTACAATCAAGACTAACCAAAACTAACCATTGTGCTAATATAGCAAGGATATAGCTCATTGGTAGTCGCATTCTATTATAAAACCTAGATTTAAAAAGCTTAAGTTTAGAGAACAAAATGGCCATGGCAGAACAAGATGAAAAACAAGTATCAAAAACATTACGTAGAAGTGAAAGATCTAAAACTTTATTGAGACACCCATCGCCAGATAAACATGAAATAGAAGGAAAAAATAAAGGGTATAAACTTAATAGGCAAAATGCTCTCTCCAAGAAGATAGACAAATGTAAGTCAAAACACATAGAAGTCAATCTTAAAGCTGGAAATCTGTATATAGAACTCAGCACAGCAGCATATGAGGTATTCAGAACCAAGCTCAAGACCTACCTATTTACGACCCCCTTTAATAAAGCATACCATGTAACACGACACCAAAGTCATGAAGAAAAGGGACTGCAAGTTGAAGACATCTATAAGATATACAAAAAAAAGCCTGATGGAACCTATGGAAAGCAATCAAAATGCACTATAAACTCGTACAGGACGAATAATTCCATCTTAGTTAATGGCTCTGAAATCAATATATTTACAGAAAACATACTAGAGCCAATACAAGAGTCCATTCAGCAAACACAACCTGCATTAGATGAGCTGAATAGAAGTATGGCTGAAACTATGAAACTAACTATAACAGCGGCTTGTAATGTCCAAAATGAAGAAATAGAGAATATAAACCATAAAGACAAAGCAGCACCAAGCAATAAAGAAATTGACAAGAACCATAAACCACAAGATAATGAATGTGACAAAGATGAAGACCAACAACAACACAATGAGAATGAGAATAGTTACAAATGCCCAATCTGCAGAGAAGAATCAGAAAATAACACAATAGCCTGTGACGAATGTAATGAATGGTTCCACTACACCTGTCTAAAGCTTACAGAAATGGAGATACGTAAGATTGATCCAGACATACCATATATATGTGATCTATGTAATGACGAAGCTCTCTTTAGGAGCACAATCACAAAATCTGACAGAGACCCCAATCAACATCAAGCTTCTAATCAACAAGAATCCAAATTTATAAAGGTACAACAGCAACCAACAAATGCTATAGTCATAGAAGATAAGAGTGAAAACAATGAAGCTCAACAAACATCCAACCTGGATTTACCAATTGTAGAACTAGACAATGAGGAGGGAACTCAGAGTGCCTTGTACAAAGAAGAAGATAATATCATTAGAGAAACAAAACAGAGAACAGCAAGCCCTGAACAGAAACATACTCAAATGGATAGTAACGATCCTGAGGGAGAATCAGATATTATGAATAGACCATCTCGGCACCAATTAGAGGAGCAAACCTCAGTAAAACAGCCATTAGAAAGTGCTAGTGTAAATACATATGAGAATAATAGAAATATAGATAAACAGACCCAGAAACAACCGGTTAAAAGAAACAACATGAAAAACCAACAAAACCGAAAATTTGAACTAGAACAGATAGCCTACATAAGCTCATTAGAACAGCGTATCAAGAATCAAGACAAAACAATAGATTTACTAAAGAAAAACATGGAGATCATGCAAAATAATGGACAGCCAACAGATAACATCAATAACATGAATAGGCAACCGAATATAGAACAAGGTAATCCAAATAGAAGCAATATAGATCAAATGAGAGATGAGCTTGAAAAACAGATAAGACAAGAAATGCAGGGTCAAATGATGGAAATGAGGCTTAAGCAGCTAGAAAGTCAGATGGTCCAATTCATGTGTCTTAACACATCCATCACAACCCAAATGATGATACAAATCAACATCAAACTGATCCCAGAGTGAATAACTATGGACACACCCAACATCAAACTGATCCAAGAGGGTATATCTCTGAGCAATTGTTTCATCAAAATGACCAAAGATATAACACTGGAGAGTATAACTCTGGACAAATCCAACACCAAACTGATCCAAGAGGGGATATCAATGGACGAATCCTACATCAAAATGACCAAAGAAGGTATATTTATAGACAAAGTCAACATCAAATGGATCCAAGAGGGTATAACTCTGGACAAATCCAACATCATACAGAGCCAAGAGGGTATAACTCTGGACAAAATCAAAAACAACGTCAAAATGATCCAAGAGGGTATACATTTATTTCAGGGCAAAGCCAAACTCACCAAAATCATCCAAAAAGATTTAACTCTGAACCACATCTACAACAACAACAAAAAGACCAAAGAGGGTATAACTACGAACACAATCGGCATCTCCAAAATGATCCAAGAGGATATAACTCTGAACAACAACATCACCAAAATGTCGCAATAGGGTACAACTCTGGAAAAAGTCGACATCAAAATGATCCTTATACTAATGGACAAAATCAATCTTACTTAAACAGTCAGCTCCAATCTCATTTAAGACGTGACGAAGTCGGTCAAACTGATCCAAAACACTACAACCCAGTGTACCAAAATGAGCTACTAAGACAAGAAATGCAGAGAGCTCCACCACCACCCTATCACCAAAATAGTCATCACTACTACCATAATAGAACAGCAATGGGAAGACACAGTGATAATGGGCAAAGAAAAGAGAAGTCCAACTCCGAAATTAGCTCAAGCCGCTAAGACATGCCGAAATAGAAATTAAACTGGCCCAAGCAATGGATCAACTTACAAATTCAGAATCTCTGCTAAATGAAGAACAAAACCTGAAAGAAACACCAACAATAACTCCTGACAATGAAATAACAGTTCCTAATAATCAACATGTTGACCATCCTTCAATGAACCTTCCTCAACATTCAACAGAAGAAGAAAAGCAAAAACAACAGCATTTTTTAGGGAAAATAGGCCAACCAAAGGAACCACCAGACATCCAAGAACTTGGACAGGAGACCGAAATACTACTGAGACAATGCTAGATATTGTCTCAATGAACATTGAGGGAATCAAAGGCAACAAGGTATATATGAAAGAACTTTTAAAAACAAACTCAATCCTATGCCTACAAGAACATTGGTTACACGGGTATGAATCTGTAGCACTAAAAGAAATTCTGCCAGACTGCGACTATCATATCTCGAGCTTTGATGATAATCTAATTGATCTGGAAATACAAAGAAGAAGGGGGAAAGGGGGAGTAATAACCATATGGCCTCAATCAATTTCACATAAGGTCAGGAAGCTAGAAAAAGAAGAAAGAATAATAGTCACTGAAATTCAATCTGAACCAGTTAAAATCATACTAGTTAACAACTATATGCCAACAATGGCAACGGGATCAGACAAAGAGTACAGAGAACATCTTGATAAAATTACATCAATGATTGATAAATATGAGCAAACACACAATGTGATCATAGTGGGGGACTTGAATGGAACACTCATGCCAAGTAGAAATAATAACCATGACAAACTACTAAAGAACTTTTGCAGTCAGCATCAGCTAAAGCATACAGTTAGAAATGCTCACAAACCTACGTTTTATCACCATAATGGAAATTCAACCTCGCAGATAGATTACATCCTAGAAAACATCAGAGGCAATAATCTTTTGGATTCAACAATTATGGACCAAAATCCACTTAACAGTTCAGCACATGTACCAGTAAAGGCAAAAACCAACCTGATTGTTAAGGGAAAAACTAAGATTAACAGCACAACAAGCAAAAAGAAAACTATTCTGAAATGGGAGGAAACAAACATCGAAAACTACCAACAGAAAGTAAATCAAGTAAGGAAGAAGAATGAAATGCAAAACGAAACTGATGTAGAACAACAAGCACTTAATATCATAGACATTTTACAGGAAGCTACTGAAATGAGTGTTGTCAAGAAAATAGTTGCCCTGAAAGGACCAAAGTGGAAAGCCTCACCAAAAGTAAAGGAATGTATAGAAAAGAACAAAAAAGCATTCTATGCATGGAAGCAAAAAGATCGACCAAAGAATGAAGGAAATACAGAATATCAAGAAATGAAAAAACATAAAAGAGAGCTAAGGAAACAAATAAGAAAAGAAGATCATAATGACAAACAAAACTTTTATAACAAGCTTATGAATAAACCTGATTCAAAAGCCTTTCATAGACTGATCAGGAGAAACAAGCATGAATCCAAAGATGCAAACTCCAAAGTAATTAAGAATGAGCAGGAAGAAGAAATCATGAATCCAGAAGAACAGTCACGTATATTTGCAGACTACTATGAAAAGCTAGCAGTTCCATCAAATGAGGAGCACTATGACGAAGAATACCTAGAGGATAGCAAGCACAGGCTGGAGCTAATGAACAACATTATGAAACATCAAATAGATACCTGTAACATTACAACATTTAGTGAGGAGGAAATAATAAAAGCTGTAGGCAAGCTCAACCCAGGAAAAACAGCAGATGAATACTCACTCACAGCAGAACATTTCATCTATGCAGGTAAAAGCATAAGCCAAAATATAGTGTCTCTATTTAACAACATAATGCTTACTGGAGAAATACCTAAAGTGTTCAAAACAGGAATTTTGACACCGGTACACAAAAAAGGAAAGGACTCCACCCTACCAACAAATTATAGGGGAATAACTGTTACATCAGCCCTAGGGAAAGTATTTGAATATGCCTTACTTGACAAAATGATAGATCTTAACAGTAACCAATCCGAGCTACAATTCGGATTCACTCAAGGACTATCTCCAATTATGGCAGCATTAATAGTTTCAGAGGGCATAGTCCATGCAAAGCAACAAAACCTGAACCTGTTCTTAGCTACACTTGACAGTCAGAAAGCATTTGATGTGGTCCACCACATGATTCTCATGGAAAAACTGTTCTATGAACTACCACCAGACATCTGGAGAGTGGTTCAAGATTTATATACCAATATGTCATCAAAAATTAAGTGGAACAGCCATCTAAGCAAACGGTTCTCAATAAAGCAAGGAGTAAGACAAGGGGGCGTTTTATCAACCCATTTATATAAGTTATATATAAATGAACTACCTGAGGAGCTAGAAAGAAGAGGTTTAGGATTAAATATAGGTCTTGATTACTGTGGAAGTCCATTATGTGCGGATGACATTGTTTTAATGACGACAGATGAAACAGAAATTCAGGCAATGCTAAATATTGCCTACAAATTTTCCTGTCAGCATCGCTACAATATTCATCCAGAAAAGAGTACACTTATCAAAACAGAGAGGATAAAAACAACCAAACAACAACATCCTATAACTCTGGGAGAAAAACCAATAAAAGAAGACCAACAGACAACCCATCTTGGCATCATCAGAGCAAGTAAGAACGAAACAAAACTAAATATTCAAGAACATATCAGTGTAGCCAGACGGACACTATATACTCTAATTCCTGTTGGACTAAATGGACAAGAAGGACTAAACCCTATTACAGCATACAAGATATATCAAGCCTATGTACTCCCAAGACTACTATATGGATTAGAAGTATTGTCACTAAATGTCACCCAAATGTCAGAGCTGAAGCAATTCCACCTCAAAACTCTCAGATGCTTCCAATCATTACCAATTAGGACATCTAGTGCAGCAGTTTACATGCTAATTGGAGCCCTTCCAATTGAGGCAGAATTACACAAAAGACAGCTGAGTCTTTTGTATTCCATACTAGCTTCAGAAAATACAAAACTAAAAAATGTAATGGAACGACAGATGACCATAAATGCAGGGAATGCTGACAGCTTCTTTTCAAGAGCACAAGAAATCCTGAATTTCTACAATCTACCATCAATAGCAGAATTCAAAGAACATCTGCCCTCAAAAATTCAGTGGAAAAAAGATACTAACAGGAGCATTGCTGAGAAATGGACAAATCTCTTACAAAAAGAAATGGAAGAAAAATCTACACTGAAACATTGTAACATCCAAAGGCTTAAGATACATGGAGTCCATCCCGTATGGAGTACATTACCTCCAGTAACATACGAGGTCAAAAAAGCAAATATTAAAGCTAGGTTACTGACAGGAACATACCTATTACAAGAACATATTCAAAGGTTTAATGGAAATAGTGATGATCAAAAATGCCTGCTTTGTCAAATAAAACAGGAAGACTTAAAGCATTTCTTACTAAGATGCCCAGCATTAAATGAACAACGTCAAAAAGTGTTTCCTGCACTGAAACAAGCTATAATATGCAATATAGGCCAAAATAATTGGCAAGAGCACTTCAATGGAAACAAAGAACTATTAATGCAAATAATTATTGACTCAACCAAAGTACGGGAAAATATTCAAATTCTCAGCGAAGAAATTACAACAGAGATAGAAAGAATAAGCAGAAAACTGTGCTATGACCTCCATGGTGGCAGAACATTATTACACAAAAGGATGGCAGTATCAAAGCAGTCTGAGGCAAAAGACCCCGGGTGCAATGTCTAGATAACTATTAATTAATTAATTTTTACCCCCAAAAATAAAAATTAAGTTAGTTAATTATCAGACATATATATTAAAAGGAAGCTTAAGAGTAAACTTAATTGGGCAATGTAACACAAAAAGGAATATACAATATTTTAGTTTTTTTAAAAGGCCTAAATTGGTAATATCTCAGATCAAATATTTTAGATTTTATAAAAGTATTATGATTCTATATTATCAACCTCTATTTTAACTGTAGAACAACTGGTTAAATAGAAATAAACTGATATAAATTCTGCATGTTCTGTACAGTAACATAACAGTTAATTTTAATTTTAGTGGTGTACATAGTAATGATAAATCCCAGACCATTAAATAGCAATCTATATTTTTATAATCCTTTTATTTTTCTGTCAAGAAATAAATGAATAAACTATGTCCTTTTACCTTTTACCAGTAAATCTATTTCACTCCTTTTTAATCTGTACGTTTTAAGATATTTTGACTAACATTATTATATGCTTAATGTACATAAAATAGTAGGTGTAAATATTTTTATGTTAGTTTTTACATTAAAAAACGGTTTTAGGACAACGATAATCTTTTAAGGATTGTATATATTCTAATCTGGTTTGCTCCATATTTTTAAACAGTAATAAATAAAAATAAGGGTTTTTTTTCTGTTACCGTGTGACACGGGTGCTCCGTTGCGGAGGAATTTACTTAGAGAAGAAGAAGAAGAGGGGACGAACTTGATAAAAAGTTAATGTGAATTTTCAGTATTTCAGACCAGCTCCTCACTAATATTTTTTCAATTAAGTGATTTGTTCCTTTCTTACACATGAAAGCACGATGTACAGATTATCTGATGTATTTTTGACTTTCTATATTAGAGTAGCACAGGTTCTGCTGACTAATGATCCTATTTACATTTAGGAATACTTTTTATTTGTTCATCTGTTTTTTTTGGTTGCATATATGTTTTGATGACTTTCTTCATTTACCCATAACCATGTCTGGTCGTAGCAGTTGTAGTAAATTGCACCCAGAGAGAAGACCAGGACCATGTGCCTATTGTAACAATGATCATGTATCAAATAGATATATTCATTTAATTCAGAAAGCGAGTGACTTGCCAGATTTTACCAATTTTGTTTCTTTAAGTTATAAACTTTCTGATTTAGACTGCATATGCAGAAAATGTGAGGGCAAGTTAAAAAAAGCTTTTTCCAGACAACAGAATGATTCCCACACTGTCACTGAACCAGAGGTTTCCCCATTTAAAAAAATATGTACTGAGACTGATAAATGTTTTTTGTCCAATTTTGCAGATGCTGAAGAGTGTACTAGTTCAGATATTCATCATTACACTGAAATCAATGTTCCAGTTTTTGATAAAGCTTTTTCAGTTTCTATCCATACACAGTTTCCAGAATACAGTACCAGTGATACCTTTTTTTCTCATCTTTGTCATTCCCATTATAATAAATTAAACAAATGTATTAACTTAACTGTTGTACAATGTATAGTCTGTGATAAATTTTCTGGAAAAAATACTGGTTCATTTAAAACTGTCAGTGAGGATAAACGGGAGCTATTTACTCGTTACTTTAACTTTGATATGCATGTGGAAAATTTAATTTGTTGTCCATATTGTTACAATAATTTTAATTCATTTTCTAGATCAGATGCTGCAGAGGACCAGTTGTCCAAAACCACTGAATACTTATTCAATTGTTTGGAAAATTTTACCATTATAGACACTGAAAAGGTTACATCAGAAAATATAGATATATTTTCTTTCAGGTCTGTCCTAGAATCTGTAATAAATTCTTTTGTAGAAGAAAAAGCCTTGCTTTTACCAAATTTATTTGAGCAGTACAAATGTATTTTACACAAAAATGCAAACAAATTAGGCTTATGTGTTGAGCAGAAGGTTTTCATCGTCCACAGTGGTTATTTACCATGTTAAAGTCGTGCCTTGGCAGAGCCCTAGCATATTATGTGCCAAACAAGAAAAATTTAGGGAGGATGATATATAGGAATGGTACTGATATATTTGCTTGTTTACATACACTTGTTGTTGAAAATAGTAAATGCATTGAAGAGAATAAAAGATTAAATAAAGAAAGCATTATCCAAGCAGAAAAATTGGCTTCTACTGTATCAGAGGAAAAAAGAAAAAACAAACAAGAGCAAAGTCTAGAAGATGCTGTAAAAATCTTAAAAAATTATGTCAAAATATATGTTTCAGATAAAATCAAGATGGACGGACTGGACTTCCTGACATAGACAATTTTAATTGTAAAGATGAAATTTTGAAAATCCCCCCTATATTATGGAATTTTATTTTTCGAATTTGTTCTACAGATAATGAAGAGAAAGTACTGAAGAAGTCACAGTTTACTTGGAGTTCGCATTATTCTGAACCTCTTTTTAATATTTTCAGAATGATGCCACGTTTGTACATTTTGAGTTGTATTTTTCATTTACAGAATTCTCAGTGTGTGCAACCTTTGCATTTGTTATGTACAGACATAGCTGACAAATTTTCTAATTCATCAAGTACATTTCTTTCTATTAATGCTAGATTAGGGGCTGGTATCTCTAAGGACTCTCTTAGAAGGTACATCACTAACAGGTGTAGAGAGTTGGAACAAAAACAGAGGTATATTTTATCAGATAGTTTTATTGTAGCCTCATTTGACAATCTTGATAAAAACCAGGCTTACTCTGTAGTATGTGCTGGAAAAGATAGAAGTGGCTTTCATGGAACCACAATACAGACTGTGGTTCCAAAGCCCAGTCAAAAAATTAATATGTTTGATGACTCTAATCTGATTTCTAATCTTAATCATGTTAATCAGACCAACATCGAACATGACATATCTGAAGTTCCCAATTCCAGAGACCGTAAACTGGAAAAAGGAATTATTCAGAAACTTGTCAATCCAGGAGACAAATTTGGACTACCACCTGTTAAAAAGCAAAACAAGTTTTCTGACATGTCACCATCAGATTTAGAAGAAACAGCTGCAGAGATTTCAGCATGGGATGAATTTTATAGAAGTATTACTAAATATGGATTTTCTAAAAACTTTTTTAAGAAAGAAAATATTGTTTTACCAGGTATTAAAACCTTTTTTTCTATTCCTGTTGAATCCACTGAAAAATCAGATTTTTCATCAGTGGCCATATTGGACGAAACAGCAGATAGCAAAGATACAGTATTAAAGGTTTTGAATATTTTATATGATAAATTTCAAGTTGGTCAGTTAACAAATTATGTTATTGTTGTAGGTGATGGAAAGAGTTACGATCATTTGATCAAACTGAAATCTGAATATGGGGAACAAATGGATTGGGTACTTGCCTACCCTGGGGATTGGCATATTTTAAAAAATGTCCTTCCCATATTTGTAAAGATTTATTTTGATGCAGGATTAAAGCAACTTGCTACTAAACATCATCATGGAGCTACATTAAAAGTTTTAACTGAGTGTAGCAAGTTTGCTGTAACTCGTAGGTTTTTTATACAAGCTTGGGAAGCAGTTATGAGACATCAAGTGAAATCCTTTTTTGAATACAAATCATGTGAATCACCTTATGATATTCAAATTTCAGATTTAATACTAAATATTATTTCAGATATGTCATTAGATGAAGAAGAAGATGAGGTTTGTAAACCTGATGTCTGGGAGAAGGTATGTGAGAAAAAAAAGGAGATTTTTGCTTTATTTACAGATGAATTATTAGAAGACTATAAAACTTGGCGTCATGAGAACTCCTCAGTCAACCAAACTTTTGCCTTTTGGGACAATTTTGTACATTTAGATTTTATGGCTTATCTTGGTTTGTTCTTCTCCATACGTAGTAGAAACTGGCACTTGCGCAATGTTTCGCTGAAAAAAAATACTTGTCTATTTCATGCTTTTGATAGGCAAAATTATCAGAGACTAATACCATACCATCTTGCTGATCTCCACACCTTTCCAGAACCTGTTATTCAACATTTTACAGCTGGCTGCTTCTCAGTTTCAATTTCAGGTAAACATTTGTATTCTGTAGCATTAGATGAAGCACATGAAATGGAGATTAATTTAAAGTCAAAAAATGCTCTTAACTCTTTCAGCCAGTCTTCATTAGCTAACCTCACTTTTTATTTACCTTACCGAGCAAAGACATTGCACAACCTTAAATCAGAATTACAACTTGAAAGAGAAGAAGGTTTATATCAGAGAGAAGGTACAATGTCTTATGTTAAAAATGCAGAAAAAACAGTTTGTGAATACATGTGCAATTTAGAAACATCATCTCTGTTTGACATAAACTGTAATGAACATTTACACCATATTTTTACTAGAACTGAAACTGATCATGAACAAACTGACAGTTTGATAAATTACAGAAAGTATGGCGAGGAAGACATGGCTAACTATTTGAAATGCTTTTTATTTAGGACTTATGAAACAGCAGGAAAGCCTCCCTCAAGAAAAAGAAGAAATTTAAAAACTTTTGCCCCTATTAAAATAACTATTCACAAGCAAAAGAAAGAAATTAAAGATCAAAATACAGTGATTTCTTGTTTAAGAAAAAAAATTGCTTTTTCAAAGCATAGTGGTAATGCAGTCAAAGATTTAGACCAGTTTTTACAGTTACCTCGTGCTTTGTGCGATGCAGAAGGAATTCCAGAAAAGGGTCAAAAAGCCACTGCAGCTAATGTCTTTAAAAATATTTATTCTGATGCTTTTTTATTACAGGTTCCTAAGGCTCCAGTATCAAGTAAAACTACTGTCATTATTGATGGTATGTTTATTATTAATACCAGTCCACTTGCCTCACACCAGACCTTTGGTGATTATGGTGATTTTCTTTTTAATAGATGGATTATAAAGTATTATAATCAATATACAGCAAATGAGGTTCATTTACTGTTTGATGATCCAAATAGGAATGGTGTGAGCCCAAAAGACATTGAAAGAACACGAAGGAATACAGTTGTACAGGAACCAGTGGTACGTACATGTATTTCCTCTGACACCCCATTGCTATCAAACTGGAGAAATTTTATTGCAGTTCGGCATCAAAAGCGACTTTTGGTTAACTTTTTGTCTGAATATTTTTTATCTCTTTCATTGACTTATTTCTCTACTAACCAATGTTGTTTTGTTACAGCTGGAGGATTCGACGATGACAGAAAAGACAGAGCAATTTCCATATTAAAGGGTCAGGTGGTAGATTATGACTTGGCATCTGGCAATCATGAAGAGGCAGACACTAGAGTATGGTTACATGCATCAGTAACAACAGCAGATCAAGTCATAATCTACAGCCCTGATACTGATGTATTTTTTATAGGTTTGCCACTTGTACCT
The DNA here is from genome assembly GCF_963676685.1 of Mytilus edulis. Taxonomy (NCBI): domain Eukaryota; kingdom Metazoa; phylum Mollusca; class Bivalvia; order Mytilida; family Mytilidae; genus Mytilus; species Mytilus edulis. The sequence continues at coordinate 78,026,775 of NC_092355.1, read as the reverse complement.
GCTTTGAATAAAACTGTATATGTGCAGTTGAGAGATTCACCATACAACAATTCATTTCTTTCCATGGACAAACTGGTAAAGTGTATTACTTTAAATGATTCGCTTTTACAGGGAATTGACAGTGTTTTGATATGTATGCAGTTACTTTTTATCTATAGTGGATGTGATTTTGTGTCATATTTCAGAGGTTGTGGTAAAAAGACATTTTTTGATGTATTTAGAAAGCATGCCTCTTTCATTGTGGGAAATGGAAGCTTTTCAGATGTTCAGGGTAATAATGGCCTTTATTCATTTTACAGGTTGATATGTTCTGTTTATTTTAGTAAACATCGTGCTGCATTTCAGCCTTATTCTACCCCTAAATCATTATTTGATTCTATTTCAGAGGGGGACTTACATGAAAAACATTTATCTTTTAAATATGAAGACACCGGTGTACTACTATAGTACTTGACTTGTTATAGTGAGCAAGTATGAGAAAAATAGAGTGAGCCACCGTATACGGTAAAAATTAATATACGGGAACTTTGATATTCTTGAATCTGTTTCTGAGTTGGGAAGAACTAACATACAACTAACAGTGGGACGGTTATTCAAGTAAAGTACTATACTACAATCGAGTCTTTGATGTGATAAACTATAATACAATTGAGTCTAATGTAAAACGGTTAAATAAGTAAAGACTCTTAATGTCTTGCAATTTTCGACTGTAGGTAAACTAATAAGAAAAGAAAAATATATAAATAGTAAATTCAAATCGTATGAATAATATTGGCGAACAAAAAAAGTATCACATTATGTCGCCGGACAATTGTAACATGCTATAAGATAGACTAAAAATGTATCGAAAATATAGCACACAAGAAATCATGAAATAACTCGGTGTAATTCAAATTTAAGATGCAAATGCATCAAAAGAAAAACAAAATCACATCATATCTCCACATGACACAAAAAAAAAAACTGCAATCAACAAATAAGACGCAAAGAATAAAAAAAAATCCATTTGCGGGCAACTACCGACTTATTATACTGTATGATCGAACACAAACATAGATCCCGTTAACATGTTTAACCCCGCCACATTATTTATGTATGTGCCTGTCCCAAGTCAGGAGTGTAATTCAGTGGTTGTTGTTTGTTTATGTGTTACATATTTGTTTTTCGTTCATTTTTTTTTAATATAAATAAGGCCGTTAGTTTTCTCGTTTGAATTGTTTTACTTTGTTATATCTGGGCCTTTTATAGCTGACTATGTGATATGGGCTTTGCTCATTGTTGAAGGCCGTACGGTGAATATGACACCAAAGAAATAAGACGCAAACTAAATTACAAGAAATTGCAAGATAAATAAATGACGTATACAAAATAATTCCGAACGACAATTGGTTAACACAAACAAAAGGAATACAACGATATAAATATATGCTACCCGAAAAACTTAACTTCACAATGGTCAACCAATCCGGGTTACTGTATAACTAAGGTGTAACAAAATGTGTAACAAAACTTTTTAAAATAATACAGAAATTATGACTGTCGGTGTAATTGTAATTGTTAAAGAAAAAAAACATGTCAAACATGCAAATATTATTTAAAAAAATTAGTTTTAATCACTTAAAAGTCATGTGATGTTACATGTATAGGACGGGCGTGTTTGATTCGTAAATTAATTAACCCCGTCATATAACATCAAACTTTGAAATTGCGTCCAAATGTAAAATGTATGTGTGCCACCTTGAGAATGATCTTAAACGATTGGCAATTCATTTCTCAATTTTTGTAATTTTCCCCAGATTTTTTCTATGTCGAGCAAAAAAAGTAGCAGTTTATAAGGAGACCCCCTAAATGAGGTAACAACTTGACTTATGGTCGTTTTAAAAACGATTGTTTGCAAGTTGCATTGTCAACAATTGTACAATATGGAGGCTTGTATAGGGTATATTGGGATACGGGATATTTGCCATTTTAATTTTATAGGGATATGGGATATTTGTCCTAAAAGTAAATGGGATATGGGATATTGATGCATTTATAAGGATGTTGAATTTTTAACATGAAAAAAAAATAAGTGGAATTTAAAAGTTGAGTACAGAAATATTTACATCTCGCTTGATTAAATTGCCCCAAAAAGTTTAATATTAAAGGTCATTTTAGTGCTTTGTTGATTTTAATTGAGTTTATTGTCGTTTTTGTCATTTAAAACCAAGGGAAAAGTATTGATCTATTTATATGCTCATATGTACTGATAATTTTAAAAGTATTTGTTTTGCTTATCATACTTCGTTCCTTATTGTTAATTTTCCTTTTTTGGATGGTGATGTTCCTTTGGCACTATCTTACGGTGTTTGTATATCACAACACCTTCGCTATGCCCGTGTCTGTTGCAACGTTTTGGATTTTAATGAACAAAATCTATGTATTACTGGTAAATTATCAAGTCAGGGATTTCGTTACCACAAATCATTTAAAATCTTTACTAAATTCTAGATTTGGTTTTGAAGTTTGGTTCTACCTGTAGAAAACTTATTTCAAACGGGATAGCACATCCTCATTTTTACGGAGATGTTGTTTACCGTGCCATTGGATGCTGGATGTGTAATGATTGATAATTTAGTCTCAGATGCATTACTTTTTATTAGTTGTAATTGGCTTTGAACTAGCTGTCAGTAACTGCGAGTACTCTCAGATCTGTACTTGGTGTCTTTTTGTTGATGGGATGTACAAGTACTCGGTCACGTCCACTCTCTGTTTTTGTAAGATGTATTTCTATTTGTATCCATCTGATGAGTTAAGCCTTTTTCAACTGATTTGTATAGTTCGTTCTTATGTTGTACTGTTACACCACTGTCCCAGGTTAGGGGGAGGGTTTGGATCCCGCTAACATGTTTAACCTCGCCACATTCTGTATGTATGTGCCTGTCCAAAGTCAGGAGTCTTTAATTCAGTGGTTGTCGTTTGTTGCTGTGTTACATATTTGTTTTTTGTTCATTTTTTTATACATAAATTAGGACGTTAGTTTTCTCGTTTGGATTGTTCTACATGTGTCATTTCAGGACCTTTTATAGCTAACTATGCGGTATGAGCTTTGCTCATTGTTGAAAGTCGTACGGTGACCTATATTTATTATTTTCTGTGTCACACGGTCTCTTGTGAAGAGTTGTCTCATTGGCAATCATACCACATCTTTTTTTTATATTATAAGTTCATATGCATTTATAATTTTCTTGAAATAATCATAGATTTTTATTAGATGTATCCATCTGATGAGTTAAGCCTTATTGTTGTCAATGTTTTTATTTGTTTTGATGCTTTATATGATTACAGGATATTTTCTAGTGTTTTACCTCTTATTTTTTACGTGGCGAAGATCTTCAGAGGTCTCCACGTTTCACAGATTGCTTTGATGTGCAACGGCTGTTTTGCCAGACAAGCTGGGGTCGAGGAATGTCAGAGCACCTCCCATATCAAAAAGTAGATATTTCGTCGTATAAACTATGTTAATAACGAATAATAACTAAATAATCAATGTAAATTAATATATTTTCTTTCTATTACTGGTGTTGTGAGGAAGAAAAGTAAAAAAAAGTAACAAAAATATTGGGATCTATGTAATTCATAAAGTTCAAGATCACAGAGTCAAATGTTGTGTTATTTCTTGGCAAAACAAGGGCTGTGCAAATTTTGCCTGTTGCAACAGTTAAGTGTAATGTAGGTACCAGGCGCGGATCCAGCCATTTTAAAAAGGGGAGGTTCCCAACCCAGAGTAAAGGAGGGGTTCCAACTATATGCTCCCATTCAAATGCATTTATCGGCCAAAAAAAGGGGGGTTCCAACCCCCGGACCCCCCCCCCCCCCCACCTGGATCCGCCACTGGGTACATTAGCAGAAAGCTTTCTTGTGTTAAATTTTGAGTTATTGAACTTGCATGCTAAATATCCACTTTTTGATATGGACGTGCTCTGACGTCCCACAGTCTCAGCTTGTCTGGCAAAACAGCCGTTGGATGTCAGAGCAATCTCGGACAAGAGACAGGGTTGAGTCCTTCTGTTCTTTCCAACATAGGTTAACGTGTAGGATTTTCTTATCAATGCCGAGCCGTGAAAGCAGAATGCTATCAAAATGAAATTAAACCGTCATATGCATCACGGTTTGAACAATTAAAAAAAAAAGTCTGAAATGATTAGACCCCTTGCACTAAATTTATCGTTTAAGATCACATAAAAAGAGATTGGTATACAAGGCTCTAAGATGAAACACTTCATCTTTTGGACACATATATTCTTATTTAACACTGGAGGTATGCACCGTAAAATTTCTTTAACACAGTTTGTTTTCCCAGTCAAAATTGTTGACGTTGTGATGATGAGGGGAAAAAATGGGCTTGGGAATGAATTTATAATAATTTTTTGGGATATTTCAAAATAGTTTTAGGGATATGGGATATTTGTAAAAAATATTAATTGGGATATTAGGGGAGAACAGTATAGGGATACGGGATATTGGGATAAAAACTTAATGGAATATGGGATATTGATACCCCCCTAAACAAGCCTCAATATGAAAATTAAACAACGTGAATGCAAATATTTATAATGACTTTACGGAAAGTAACTTTTGTGACATCTTGACAACCGTATACAAAGTTCATTGCACTTTTCTACATTCTAAACACAAGAGATCTAATTCTTTTGTTCTATTTAAACCGCATATCGGACTGTAAATCGACTAACCCTTGTTAGCAACTCATTGAAATCGCACTGATAGTTTTTTTCAAATAATTCATGGGGCGATACACAAAGACGATTGAATAACATGTTAGACTTGTTTATAAGTGTATTTTAAACAAATTTATATGTACATCTTACGAGGCTTAACAAGTTTTATTATGAAGTCCAGCTTTTCTATTTGGTTTACTATAAATTAAATCACTTAGTTAAATATTAACTTAAATAGTTGTCTTCTCATATTCCAGAATAAGGTACTCAAAGGGCATTTATAGGTGTAACATATGATATATATACCCATACAGTAGCAGATCGCGGACTTTCATAGAGGGGGATACGAAGGGGAAGATTAAAAAAGCAGGCGCTCAATATATTAAAAAAACAACTTAAAACTTAAAACACATGTAGCAATATAAGACGCATCCCTGATACGCCTATGTTCACAACAATCTACAATAGTATTTTCTTATCATAAAGGTCATTTAATATAAAACATAATTATAGAAAATTAATATACTAATATTTCTGTCTAAAAAATGAAAACAAAAGTAACCAAAATGCCGAACTCAAAGAAAATTTTAAATCGGAGAGTCTTTTATCAAAAGCCAAAATCAAAAGCTAAAAACATCGCTCAAATGGAAACAACTTCATATCATATTGATATTTCAAATATATATTCAACTGAGCTAACAAAATTTACCTTTAAAAGTAGTCCTCTTAGTTAAAAAGAATTTCTATTTTCGTTTCCTTTATAAACGTTGCCGATCGTCAACAATTCATTTCTACATACGGGTACCAAGTATGTAATACAAGCCCCATCAATGCAATGCAATATATAAATTTAAGAATGGAAATGGGGAATGTGTCAAAGAGACAACAACCCGATAAATAAAAAAAAACAACAGCAGAGGGTCACCAACAGGTCTTCAATGTAGCGAGAAATTCACGCACCCGGAGGCGTCCTTCAGCTGGCCCCTAAACAAATATATACTAGTCCAGTGATAATGAACGCCATACTAATTTCCAAATTATACACAAGAAACTAAAATTAAAATAATACAAGACTAACAAAGGCCAGAGGCTCCTGACTTGGGACAGGCGCAAAAATGCGGCGGGGTTAAACATGTTTGTGAGATCTCAACCCTCCCCCTATACCTCTAACCAATGTAGAAAAGTAAACGCATAACAATACGCACATTAAAATTCAGTTCAAGAGAAGTCCGAGTCTGATGTCAGAAGATGTAACCAAAGAAAATAAACAAAATGACAATAATACATAAATAACAACAGACTACTAGCAGTTAACTGACATGTCAGCTCCAGACTTCAATTAAACTGACTGAAAGATTATGATTTCATCAAATGAACATCAGGCACAATCCTTCCCGTTAGGGGTTTAGTATCATACCATCATAACATATATGAGAAGAACATAACCCGTGTCATGCCAACAACTGTTTTTAGAATAAATGTGTTTAGTTCCGATGCAAAGACCTTATCAGTGAGTCAATGTTAACGCCAAAATATGCAATCTTTAATGACTTGAAAATAATATATGTTTATTGAACCAATAACAAAAGATCAACTTTAATAGTGTTTTGTACAGAAACGTGTTAACGTCATGCAAACTTGTGTTTACGTTTCTATCTAGTATGTAAGTGTTTACTGATAATGCGAATCTTTGCGAAATAACGGAATCATTTGAGTCATCTCATTTCTTATTTAAATTGCAAGGTAAGCAGATGTTAAATGGAGGAGATTCTTGTTATCTCTCTATTCACTCTGAGTATTCACTAAATGCAAAGTAAAAGCTGGCGTGTAAAGTACATGTTCATGGCATAATAATGAGCAGCACAATGAAAATTACAAACAAATTAAACTAAAAATAACTAACTTTAAATGAGGATCCGTTTCGGGACCCTTCGTTTATGTGTTCTTTATTTTTTATGTCATTTTCTTTATTTTCTATATGTTATTATGTTTTGCCAATTATTCTATATTCTATGTTTTAGCAACCCATAATTCTCTTTTCTTATTTTTTTCCCTATTTTTCTTTTCTTTTATTTTGCCATTTATTCTGGACATTTCACTTATTATGCATTATTAGCAAGCACTCGTATTCGTCTTGTGTAAAATTGGTTAGATCCAAAGCAAGAGTTCGTGGTAGGCTTTTGTAAGATTGGTTAGATCCAAAGCAAGCGCTGTTATGCTAAATTGCTACGCCATTTATAATGCCTGTCTGTCAGGTCAACGGGTATAAGAAAAATTATGGGTAGTTTCTGTTTTGAACTGTTCATTCGGAATAACAAATAACAAATACAAATGTGCTGGTTTTCGTCTATAATTTTGATTGATTATTATGTGGAGTGGTACTGATAATTAGTTATCAAAGCTACCAGGCTTATAATTGAATACGCCAGACGCGCGTTTCGTCTACATAAGACTCATCAGTGACGCTCTGATAAAAATAGTTATAAAGATAGCAAGTATAAAGAGCATTCAGGACCCACTATTTCAAAAGTTGTGCCAAATACGGCTAACGTATTAAATAAGTTATAAAAGATACTTAGGGACAGGGCATTTCCCCCCTCCTCCTCTTTCTTCCAAAATTCTATTTATTTTCATTTGAAAAATGTTCGTGTTTTTTTATTGTGTGTAATATTTCAACTTATTAACTAAAACAACATTTGTTGGACGATTTACCATCAATTGCTAGACGTTTAATTTTCCAACAGCGCCGGGTCGCCGATATTAAACTAGTAAGTTATAGTAAATTGTAAACAATTGTTGTATGAATATTAATTTATGAAAGTATAACAGAGAAAAAAACGAAAATAACTGCTATAAATAGAAAACAAAAAAAATAACAGATTTGGGAATAAGGGTGAGGGCGAAATAAATGTCAAAACGCATAAGACACCTCTAGAGTCGCCTCTAAAAGAAATATCAATCTTAGTTAAAACTAATCTTTACTTTAAATAAAGGCAACAGCAGTATACCGCTGTTCGAAATTCATAAATCGATTGAGAAAAAAACAAGTATGGGGTACAAACTTAAACTGAGAGAAACACATCAAATATTAGAGAACTACAACACAACAGAAACACAGCATTAAACTGAAACACACACAGCAACGAACTATAATATAACAATGGCTATTTCCCTGACTTGGTACAGGACATTTTAATAATAAAAAAAATTGGTGGGTTGAATCTGGTTTTATGGCAAGCCAATCCTCCTGCTTTTATTGCAATGTTAAATTTAACATTCAAATGACAACATTACATGATAGGACTACAATACAAATAAATGGGAGAACATATAGGGCAGAGAAACACACGAATAATAGCTAACAAAAGGTGCCAGGTTTACAATTTAATACGTCAGACGCGCGTTTCGTCCACACAAGACTAACCAGTGATGCTCCGAGGAAAAGAGTTCGAAAGCCAAAAAAAGTTGTTCAAAGTTGAAGAGCTTTGAGGACCAAATGTTTTTAAAAGTTGTGCCCAATACGGCTAGGGTTTTCTGTCGTGGATAAGAACATCCTTATTATTTAGAATAAATCATACGTTTGTACACAGTATCTTTTTATAAAATGACTATATAATAGATATAAACGACAAAACCGGTGACTAACTACAAAACTACAAATGATAAGACATTTGACAAAATCCGATGAGAATAAACAAATGATACATCAAAACTAAATACATGGATTTCGAATAGAAAGTACCGTGACACGTCGTATAGCAATGCGAATTCACACTCAGCAAAACAGTCACAATCGAGAATAAGTCACGTTCGGTAATTAAAAGATCAGACGAAGTAATAACAAACCACAATCTAACACGTGGTAAAAAAGTCCTTAGTTAGTTTGGACAAGGACACATCGTAATATGGATCAACCAATTCGTGATGGTGTCCGTAAAATTTACAGAGTGTCATTTTTAATCTGTCCTCCTCATAACTTTGTTTGATCAGTTTCTGCGTTAGGAGCACACTCCTGTTTATGAAGTCCGTATAGTGTGAACATGCATGAGCATAACGTATCAATTGAGATATGTAGACACCATACGAAGGGACAGAGGGTATGTTACTGCTGAGAAATGGGAAATTGATAATTGGGAAGTTGAAATCGTCCCGTTTATCATAGATGTTCCTGTGAAAATTAAAATCACAAAAATACTGAACTCAGAGGAAATCCAATCGGAAAGTCCATAATCACATGGCAAAATCAAATGACAAGAACTGTCATATTCCTGACTTGGTACAGGCATTTTCAAATGTAGAAAATGGTGAATTAAACCTAGTCTAAAAGCGCTAAACGTCTCACTTTGATGACAGTCTCATCAAATTCCGTTCTATTTACAATGATGCGTGAATTAAACAGACATAATAAATAAAATTGTCAAAATATGGGTACAGCAGTCATCATGGTGTAACAATTTTAAAAAAAGAAGTCGTCCATCTGTGTCAATATTGAGGAAAAAATTAAGGTATGAAACAGTCCTTGAAGTATCAGTAGTATCCTTAATTTCAAGTCCAATGGGATATATGATATGTAAGTATTGGCTGTAATATGGGTTATTCGATGATAGGACATCATCAATATATCGGAAAGTAAAATTAAAGAATTCCGCAAGGTGCTTTTTCATTTTTTGACTTTTAGAAGGTTCTGAATAAATGCTGCTTTATACGAGTACAAAAACAAATCGACCAGTAGGAGTGCACAATTAGTACCCATTGGAATACCGACTGTCTGTTGAAATATAAATCCTCTAAACTCAACAAATATATTGTCGATCAAAAAGTTCAGCATTTTGATGATATCATCTTCAGTATATTTTCTGGTAGATTCAAGTGTAGTTCTTCACACATGTGGTTCTTCACAAAATATGAATTATAGTAACCCAAAACAAGAAATTTGTATCTACGACTCCCATTTTTTATAGAAAAAGCTCTGTTTAATAAGATGGTGAAGTCTATCTTTCAATTATAAAATTTGACATAATCATGCAAATGGTGATACATGCATAGGATTTGGCACAAACGTTCTTTATGGTGTCCTTGATAATATAAAGGGATAGCCAGCATGTTTTTGAATATTATCACGGCGACTATCTTGAATTTAGAATTGATATAATTTTAGTGATAGTAAACAAATTCAAAACTTGTTTAACGTAATATAGGTGATGAAAACTATTGAAATACAACTAAAATGGCATAAAAATGTGTTAAACAGACCGGATTGTAAAAATAAATTACTTCTTCCGGTAAGGTTGGTCAAAATTCATGCATTCGATTGATGGGGATAAAGATTTGTGATGGAAAAGTCCTGTTGATAGATAGATTTTTTTTAAAAGATAAACACAGACGTCGAATAATTCAACCATATTTTCTGATGTATTTCGTTCTTACATTTACAGAAACACAATGTTTTATAGTTCAGACCAGCTCTATAACACTTGCATCTTCAAGAATACCCTTCCTTACATTATAATTTGTGAAAGTCCTGTTGCAGCATTGTCTGTTAAATAGTTATCAAAGGTACTACGATTATAATCTAATCCGCCAGACGCGCGTTTCGTCTAACTTAGACTCATCATTGACGCTAAGATCAAAATAGTAATAAAGTCAAACTAGTAGAAAGTTGAAGAGCATTGAGGACCTAAAATTCCAAAATTTTGAAAATTCAAAGTTTTGTTTACAGGAAATTTATAATTATGACCAAAAATTGATATTCATGCCAACACCGAAGTGCTGTGTACTGGGCTGGTGTTACTCGCGGGGTCGAAACGTCTACCAGTAGTGGCATCGACCCAGTGGTGTAAATAGTTATCAAAGGTACCAGGATTATAATCTAAGACGCCAGACGCGCGTTTCGTCTACATAAGACTCATCAGTGACGCTCAGATCGAAATAGTTATGAAGACAAACATTAAGTACAAAGTTGAAGAGCATTGAGGATCCAAAATTCCAAAAAGATATGCCAAATACGGCTAAGGTAATTTATTCCTTGGATAAGAGCATCCTTAGTTTTTCGAAAAAATCAATTAAGTTTTGTTTACAGGAAATTTATGATTATGACCATATAATTGATATTCATGCAAACACCGAATTGTTAATTGTTACCAGTTTGGGTATCCATAACCAATCTGTTGTCTCCCTAACCAAAGCCCAATCGCCCAGACTAAGTACATGTTGTTTATATGTGAATACCTCTCCACAAACCTGACCAACTTTGACATGCAGCTCGTTTAATTTTCTCAAGCAGTGCACCTCTGTTAGTTGGAATAATGTCATACCGTTTTTTTGCGTACAGACAGTTTAAGCCAGGATTCATTGATGCCCAATGTTGTGATAATATCCTACCTGCTCACAACAGAAACCCAATATCAATACTGGCCAAATGCAAGTTAATTTTTCAATCGTCCATACCCCTCGGTTACGTCATCAATTATTTCCCATGTATAACATGCTGACTGCTCTCTCTCTCTCTGTTATAAGATCTTATAACCAATTATCACATCCGATGAACGCATGAAAAATTATACAAAGTCACAGAGTAAGGACCAGAAGCATGATCAATTTTGAGAATCGGAAGCCATCGCCATTCTTTTCTAAGTGCAACCCAAAATGTTTTTTACTCCAAGTGTCTTGAATAGAGAAATTGCTAAAACCACTACACCACTTTCTGAGCTGATTTTCAGTGCCAACTTACATCTTCGCCTAGCTGTCCTTTTGTATGAAAAATATAATTGTGATTGCTTCCTTGTGATTACACGAACTAAGATTATAATGGTCATCATAGGAATTTATCCTTAGATCTTTGCCTTTTTTCACAAGCATTGTTTTGTCAAATTTGACTGAGCAAATTATATCTTCAAATAAATGTAACAATTCTGTTTTGTAATCCTTCACTCAAGGAAAGCTCCTAATCTTTCGTATTCTTACTGGTACCCACAACGTTTCCCTTGATACAGCACCCCTTGTTTATGCTGAAGACCATAAAATATCTTATCAGTTATAAATTACCCATGAGGACGAGGTGTGTCAGTGTCAGATCACCCCGATGGCCCGGACGGCCAGAGGTAGATCTGACACGGACACATCAAGTCCAAATGGGATAACTATTTTACATCCCAGCTGTTTTAGATAAGACGAAAAAAAATTTACAATTCATAAAATCTAGTTTAGAACGCCGCTCAACCATTATAATACTATAATATACTTTAAATATTACTATATAATATATATACCCTTAATGACCCCCGAACACGATGTAAATATCAAACCATGTCAACTCGCCCCACTGGCCAATCGGCCCACACTCAATCGCCACTTTCTAAAATATTTCCCCACTCTTGTTTTAACAACACCCCCTAAATTCCATTGAACAATCAGTATGACAACTCGTCTTATGAAAAGGTTTAAAATCCCACTGAATAAAGGTCTGCCTACTCACGCCACTTATAAATATCTTGCTTCCTTTAAATATGTTAAATTACTGACAGTTTTATCCAGTCGTCCTGGTGTAGGGGTATGTGTCGTGGGTTGATATGCTAAAGGTCTTGAGTTTGAATCCCAGTATAGAAAATGAATTTGTTCTATCTAAATTTTGAGAATAAATATTTCTAAGTTTTATTGTGGATTAGCCATTCCCGCCAAAATGTTAAGGACAGCATGCAAAACAAAGAAGCTCAAGCTGGGGTGATCTGGTAGGGATGGTCAGGGGCAGATCACCCCTTGTAGAACAAAGAAGCTGGGATGTAATGTGATATCTTCACCCATCAACCTAACCTAATTTAACTTTGATATACATTATGTAAACTCATGAATACATAGTCGTGGTTTTGAATACGAGTTACAGCCCCGAGCTAAATAAGAGTGGTTCTCATTGGGGTCTAGGCGTAACGCGGGATTGCCTATTTTTTGTAAGCGTGACACTTGAAAGTCAAATTATTATGCCTTTGAAAATGGGAAATGAAGTCTAGCGGGACACGGGATACTACAAAAAAAAGAAAACAGTAAGCGGGATCCGGGATCAGAATACCCCCCCCCCCCCCCCGCAAATGAGACTTCAATAAGAGGTTCTGATTTTGTTTTTGTAAGATATCTAGGTTTCATGTTCATGTAAGCATCAGTAAATTAATTCAGGTTCCTTTTTAGATTTTTATTATCTTATGGATACTTTTATCTGATCCCATCTTACGCCAACATTTTCTTTCAATTGATGCTGAGAAATAGCGACTTGGGTCCCATGAAAGGTGATTTCGGTGTTATTGAGCTCAGTTGAATGTGTTCTATGTTGTCCACCGCAGCTGTGGTAAACACTTTATATTTAAATAGAGAAGGACAAACAACATCATCATTCAACTAACGTTCAACTACAGCTTCTCCATTTGAGTACGGGGTATATAATTCCAGAACCTGATTTTTCATGCCACAAAACCAGGTTCAACCCACCACTTTTATTCCCCTTTAAAAGTGTCCTGTACCAAGTCAGGAAGATGGCCATTGTTATATTATTGTTCGTTTCTGTGTGTGTTGCATTTTAACGTTGAGTCGTTTGTGTTTTCTCTTATTTTTGAGAAACTGAGATAAGACGTGGCACGGTACTTGTCTATCCCAAATTCATGTATTTGGTTTTCATGTTATATTTGTTATTCTCGTGGTGTTTTGTCTGATGCTTGGTCCGTTTTTGTGTGTGTTACGTTTCGGTGTTATGTCGTTGTTCTCCTCTTATATTTAATGCGTTTCCCTCGGTTTTAGTTTGTTACCCCGATTTTGTTTTTTGTCCATCGATTTATGAGTTTTGAACAGCGGTATACTACTGTTGCCTTTATTAGAGAGATGTATTACCCATGTTGAATAACGCATCATTAATCTTTATCTCTAGTTTTATTTTTCCAAGAGTCATAGTCCCAGATACACAGCAAATGATGTGTCAAAATCAGAGGGATGCCTATGTTGTACAGTAACTTTCTGGGTTTTTGATGGTAATTGCACATTAACAATTAGTCGTCTGAGATAATAGTCGCATTTTATAGTAACTTTGTCATGTTTGTCTTATTGCAGCAATTCAATATCAGGTCTATGCTCTAGCATTTTCACCAACTTCAAAAAGAAGGTCATCGATTATGGATATCTTTAGAGACAATGAATCTATCAAAAGTCGTCTTTTCATTGGCTAACTTGCAGCGAATCATATCGACGTTCGTTTTCATATGCATTATCTTACCTCCTATACATTTGTAAGAATATGATTGATTAAGAGCGACCTCGTGGAGGACCATGTATATTCCATATTAGGTTAGTAGTAGAGTTGTATCCCTTTATACAAACAACACGGCGGCGAGAAAAAAATCTTAAAGGGTTTCAACAGACGATTAAATGGATAATGAACGATTGAAATGAATTCCATTCAACACTTTTAAAGCTAAAAAGTTGTTATTGTTGTAATTTGTTTTTGAATAGCCCTATGGAAGTTGGTTCATAATCACGCCTGGTAAACCATCTAATCTCAGCCAAATGTTGAGACGGAAAAAAGTATTCTGGCACTTCCTGTTGAGCTATTCTGGTTCAAAATATTCAAAATAAACACAGGGTAGGTCGACTTTTCGTCAATTTACTGAAAATCAATGCGTTTTTTTTTGTAAAATCGGAGAATGTTCATGCCATAGATATTATAATTACGGTTTATCTCGTGTATAACACAAATGAATATGATTTAAAATGACATCGTAATGACTTTTCTCCAGCAGGTAAATGTGGGCCAGCGCAGTCAGTTATTGACAAAAGGACAGTGATATCATTGATAAACTAGCATATATATCAGTAAATTAGTATTTTTCTAAAACATTATAAACATAAAATTACAGTTTGTTCTTTTTCTTTACTAATATAATTTCATTAAGTTTAAATATGTTATAAAGTATGTCATGTTGAGATTTTCTGGTATCGGTCGAGATATTCTGGAACAATGTTGAGATCTTCAGGTGAATGAAACTTTCAACTATAAAAAAAAGAAGATGTGGTATGACTGTCAATGGGACAACTGTCCACAAGAGACCAACATGACACAGACATTAACAACTATAGGTCACCGTACGGCCTTTAACAATAAACAAAGCCCATACCGCATAGTCAGCTATAAAAGGCCCCGATATGACAATGTAAAACAATTTAAACGAGAAAACTAAAGGCCTTATTTATATATGTTACAGTAAATAGGTGAAATTAGGAATTACACGTAATTACTAAACATTTCAGTAAATACCTGTAATTACTATATAGCCAATTTAGTAATTACATGTATTTACTAGTTGTTTCAGTGATTACTGGGTATTCACTGATTTTCGTTGTCATTTTTACAGCTATTTATTAACTTGATATTTTTGTTGTAAAATTAAGATATAATCCAAGATACAAAATAAGAAAGTAAAAGGGTAGGTATTTTAGGGCTGACTTAATTAAGGATTAATGATTATAAGGCACACCTTTAAAAGTGGTTGTGAATTGAACTGAAAAATGGTTGTTTTAAAAGTATTGAAACTCCCTTAATATCATTTGCAGCATGCAAGACAATGATTTCGATCCAACATTGAGATATACATTTGTGAGAAGTTTATAGGCAACTTTGCCAGCTCTTTTTGATGATAAACATTTGATAATGCCAAATTTGGGTTGAATAATTCTTAAAATCTCATAATTTTTTAGATTGCAAACTCCATCAGGCATACTCTGCTTACTTCATTTGCTTTAATATTTTATATTAATCAATTAAATCAAAATCAATCATATTATGTCCTTTTTAACCTATTTTTAATTTACTTTACATTATGTTTGAAAAATTACATTGTAATTGTTCTGCATATTTTGGGCGCCGTGATTGGCAAATAAAATATTTGTTGTTTGTTGTTGTTGTTGCATATAAACTTGCCCAGTGACATATTCCTTTTACAAAATAGTTTTATGTACGACTTCTTATGTCAGACTGTTGTGATCAAGCTGACATTCTTCACAAACAAATTTATACAATTTGATGGTGTTAAGAGTCACATTTCATATTTTTGCGTTTCTCTTTTTTATGAGTTTTTCAAGACCTCCAAACTCCAGCTTATATACCTGCAACAAAATTTTAATATTGTTTTTATCTGTATAAGAATGATCTTTTGTGGATTGAATCAGCCATTCCATTTTGATTTTCTTTCAATGTTGTCATTATGATTATGTTTCTTTTTGTCGAGCCTGCGACCTTTGTCGCAAAAGCGAGACAGAGCAAACCATTCTGTCGTCAGCATCATCCACAAGTATTCACTATGTGGTTAAAGGTGTTTAAATTTTGATAACTTTCTTAAATTATCCTGGATTTCTACCAAACATGGTCAGAAGCTTGACTATAATTATGAGATAATTTTCAAAATGTAAATTTTGTGAAAATAAAATCAAGTTTTCTTCCGTATTTTACTTATAAATGGAACATATATGCCAGTTAACATTATATTCACATTGTGGTTAAAGTTTTTAAAATTTTGATAACTTTCTCAGAATATCCTCGATTTCTACCAAACTTGGACAAGAAGCTTGTTTATGATCATAAGATAATGTCCAGAAGTAAAGTCTGTAAAAAAAAATCCCTTTTCGTATATTCCTTATCAATGGACTTGTTTTCATTAACCATCCTGGATTTTAACCAAATTTGGACAGAAGCTTCTTACAGCACTAGTCAAAAGATTTTGATATTTCCCCAGCTAGGTGTTGAATTGAAGGTCACATGATTACGTATTCAATGAGGTCCAATTATTCACTTGCAAGTGCAAAAATCATCAACAATGCAACCATGCATCTCCGGGTGCGGGAATTTCTCGGTACATTGAAGACCTGTTGGTGACCTTCTGCTGTTGTTTTTTTTTTCTATGGTCGGGTTGTTGTCTCTTTGGCACATTCTCCATTTCCATTCTCAATTTTATTCTCTGCTTATTTTAGTAAAATAGAACCAGATTTACTGCTACAAGTGAATTATAATTTCACTATATAATTTTCATGAATGATATAACAAACAAAAAAATCATATTTAATTTATTTTATATCTCGTAGCTAATGCTCTTATAACAAAAAAAGGTACATTTTAGGCTGATCACTTTTTAAGAGTACTTACTGATCTTCTATAGCTAGAATTACCATAACTTTTGATCAGCTTACCATATAACAACATTGTTTTAACAGTTAGTAAATAGGTGTAAAAATTCATTTTATTAAAATTAGTAATTACTGGTAATAACTGGGCCGTTTCAGGAATTACTTGTATTTACTAAGTACACCGGGGATTACATGTAATTCCTAAATTTTAGTAATTACATGTAATTCCTAATTTCACCTATTTACTGTACCCATATATATACAAAAGGAAAAAAAAATTAACGAAAAACAAATATGATTCAAAATGTAACACATAAACAAAGTTTAACGACAACCACTGAATCACAGGCTCCTGACTTGGGACAGGCACATAATAAATAATGTGGAGGGGTAAAACATGTTAGCGGGATCCCAACCCTCCCCATTACCTGGGACAGCGGTATATATAACAGTACAACATATATAAGAACGAACTATAAAAATCAGTTGAAAAATGTTTAACTCATCGGATGGACAAAAATAAAATTGGACGTGGCCGGGTTCTTGAACATCCCGACAACAAAAAGATACTAGGAACAGATCTGAGAGTACTCGCAGTTATCTGCCAGCTAGTTCAAAGCCACTAACTACTAATAAAAAAAAAATCATGCATCTTAAATTATCAATCCGTACACATCCAACATCCAATGAATTTAGTGTAAAGACGTCATAAACAGTCAGAGAAAAACATAGCTTAGTATCAATTACATATACAACTGTCAAAATTCATAAACTTGCCGTATATTGTTTGACATTTCAACAGTCATTTTAATCTTGTCTGTAGTTATCACAGCAGCTTCTAAAGAGGCCTTTGGTTGTAAATAGAGTCCAAATAGTAAATAGCTGTGTTTTTTTAAGTACTAGCATTAAAGTTCTAACGCCGGAGATTACGTCTAGCGTTTGAGATGCAGTTTTGTACAGAAGCTTTAACGTCAATAATGTTGTAATTGACATGTCCAGGGCTAGAATTTATTTATTTATTTATGTGTAACATATTTGTTTTTCGTTCATTTTTTTCATATATTAATAAGGCCGTCAGTTTTCTCGTTACAATTGTTTTACATTGTCATTTCGGGGCCTTTTATAGCTGTCTATGCAGTATGGGTTTGCTTATATTTGAAGGCCGTACGGCGACCTCTAGTTGTTACTTTATGTGTCATTTTGGTCTCTTGTGGAGAGTTGTATCATTGGCAATCGTACCACAGAAAGAACATTGATAATAAAACGGATACATACAAATTGAAAACAAATCGCGTAAGAAAAAGCAATTATTGGTATGTTAGTTTTCTTTAGTATCATGATATTTTTGGCTCAACTTTTTAATCATGTTCAGGCAAATTTATTGGCTTTTTATTCTGACATTTTTTTTCTTATTCCTCTTCCACCCCATTTTTTGGCATATTACACGTCCGTTTTATTTGGTCATTACATCGCGGACTCCTAACGGATGCAAATTTTGTAAATGAAAAACTTTTGTTTATCCTTTCGGCGTTCGTTCGAGCTATCTGGTAAGGTGTGATCACAGTTTTTAGCAGATATCGCATGCTTAGTATAGACACACACAATTTTTTTTTTTTAGAATTTAAGTTGACCAGGCCAGAGTTCAAAGTAACTATCTCCCACAATTTAGCTACGTCGAATCCAGTTTAAAAATATTTAAAAAGAAAACTGAATTAATATTCAGAACTGGATAATCATTAAATTCATTCATTTCATCAAAAGTTATTTTCATTTAAAATAGATAATTGCAAAGGAGATGTACATACAATGGAGATTACCTCTCACTGTCATAATCTGAAGTAGAACTGTTCTAGCGGACAAATGTGGAACTATCTCCTGACACTTTTAAGACAGTTCTAGCTAAAACAGTTCTAACCAAGAACTGATTTGGTCATTGGTAAGTTCTACCTAGAACTGATTTACACAGTTCAACCTGGAACTGATCCTGACAGTTCCACGGCTAAAAAAATCTACGACTCGAACAGAACTGCGACCTGATTTCGCCACGAACGC